>NC_040247.1:1079074-1705741 GCF_001444195.1 Xiphophorus couchianus
AGAAACGGAGACAGCAGATTATCTGAGTCAGGCCCATCAGAACCAAGGTTACTACAGTTAACTAAAACTAACAAAATAACAAATACTGAAATTCAGAAAACATTTTTATTAACTGAAATGAATAAAAATGGTAATTAACAGGTAAAAACTGAGATAAAACACACTGAAATTATAGAAAAATGTTAGTTGTTTGTGTTCATTTACCTATTTTTTAGCCTTTTGAACTGATGTGAAATCAATTTATTTTCCCCACCCAAGCAGTTTTCATCAGCTATCGGCAAATTACGACACTCTGTCACAAAATGGTGGCAGCAAAAGTTGGGAGAAAACTCCAGAATCTGTTTGTTGATCAATAATTGAATATTTTTTTGAACATGGTGTCTTCTGTTGTGTAACGATGTCAATATAATCACAATACCCTGACGGTTTTGAATTCTGCACCTAAAAATTAACCAAAGTATGAAAAACTAAAACTATTATAACTAATAAACACGAAACTAAAACTAAACAATATCGAACTAATACTAACTAATAAAAACTAACAAATACACAGTTAAAAACTAATTGAATTAGATAAACAAAAAGTCACAATGAAATAAAACTAAACTATGAAGGACGTCCTGCTACTGGCTCAGGCTGAATGAACTGGTTTCTTACTGGGCTGTAGTTGAACATGCATCGAGGAGGTTCATTGCAGTCTGAGCAGCGGCCCTGCAGACAGATTGGGATTAGATTAGGGCTTCTACCCAGCAGCGTGAGGGAAAGCGCTCCGCCTCCTGCATGCGTACCCTGACCAGCAGGGAGATCGGCTGACTGCATCTGTTGCGCCGAACCCGCAGGACCTGCGGCAGGACCAAGATGACGCCGTACTGCGTCTCCACGATGCTGCCGTTCAGAGGAACGTCGTTCACGGCCGTCTGCAGGACGAAGAGGAGGAGGAAGAGCGGAACAGCCTTGAAACAAAAAGCTGAAAACTTCTGAGAATTTTTATGTAACAAAGCAACTAAAGTCGTTCAGGATTCAGCCTTTTCAGCCTTCCACCATTGATACCAGCTGGGCCCTGCAGGGTCATGGGTGGGTGGCAGGTCTCCAGAGGTCATGAGGTCAGGACAGGTCTCCAGTCTGGAGGTTTCTCACCTCACCTCAGGATTTACCTGACAGTGGAGTTTCAGGCAGCAGGGCACCGACTGCAGTTTTCTGGCCGATCCACCGACCTTTAAACCACCTGACCTGCTGACTCCGATTTGGTCAGTACAGATTGTTTTATCTGAAATGTTGCTAAATATAGCAAGAAAGGCGGCGAGTTGGTAACAGTGAGGTGCCTACTGTTAACTTTAAAGGTGCAGCCATGACCTGGTGGGCGGGGCTAACAGTCAAACCTCTCACTGCAGGGCAGAAGAGGACAGAAGCTGATACTTGGAGCTTTGCTGAGAAGGATACGATCGGTGGATCACCAGCCGACCACCAATCTCTAAAATCAAAGATATCAGGGCCGATTTATCGGCGCACTCCTAGTTTCTGGACTGGGAGGAAGCTGGAGAGAATCCTCCCATCCACATGGAGAACAAGCCCTGTGCATGGAGGGACTAATCAAAGCAGAGGAAGACCTGGATCCACCAGCAGCCTGAAACAACCCACTCAAGCCCGACCCCCGACCCGGTGAAGGTTCCGGTACCTGGTTGGTGTTGGTCAGGTGGAACTGGACCTGGTGGTCCGAGCCCAGCAGCGTGTTCTTCAGCAGGCCGTCGTGCAGATGGTCGGGCAACAGCAGCTCCTTGGGAATCACGTGGTACTGCAGCACGTCCCAGTCCTGGACAGCAGACATGACGAGTCGATGCTGATAACCTGATCCTCCAGCATCAGGTCTGATTTATGACGTAATGAGGGTCGTTAGTAAAGTTACACTATCGTCTAGCTCTCATGTGACGTCACACTTCTGGGAACTTTGTCGCCGACAGCCATCTTGGTAGGCATCCATAGCTATCTCTCATGACGGTTGGTAAGGAGTTGCTATGACAACCATAAACAACCCACAAGCTTATGACTAGCTCTCGCCTCATTCTTATCTAACTTATGGTAAATGGTTTGTACTTGTATAGCACTTTATGAAGTACTTATAAGCACTTTATGACTATTGAGTCTTAAATCTCTTCTTTTTCTGTATACTCGAAGCCGTGGTTCATCGTTGCACTTGCCAACCAAGATGGCGGCTCAGTGGCACAGATCACTTCTGGTTCCACTTCCGGTTGTGGGAACTATTAACAACAATAATAACTCTGGATATTTAGCCTGAGAGAAAAACATGGAGGTTCATTTTCAGTCATATTTCCACCATCTTATTCATTTATTAGTTAGCTAGAAAGCTAAATATTTAATTAGCATTTAGTTTAAAACTGACGTTTATAAACGAATGAATAACATGTTAAAATAACTGAAAAATGACCCTGTTGTGACAGCTGTGCTAATCCGTGACTGTGTAACTTAGAAACGGCGCCTCATAGAGGTTTGAACAGGAACTGTTCAATTTATCAATTTATTTTCATTTTAGGCTTATCATTTAAATGGCTGTTTATTATTATTTTAATGTTGTAAACCAGGACTTCAGCATCCCACTGTTATATTCTAAATGATAAGAATGATTGGAGTGTTCTGGACCCAATTGGACCCACCAGAACCGATGAGTTTGTCCCGCTGAGGTGGTTGGTGACGGCCTCGTCCGTCGGCAGCAGCAGAGTGAATTCCTCATCAGCGAGACGATCCGTTAGGTTGTAGATCTGTGAGGAGGCGAGACCGTCAGTACCGGGGGAGATCAGGGTCCAAACATTAAAGCGCCGGGACCGGTTCTGACCAGAGCGGCCCGTCTGAAGAGAGAGAAGCTGGAGGACGAGTTGAGGAACGTCATGAGGGTGGGCGGTTCGGGGGGGAGGCCTGAACGGGCCGGGAGCAGAACCTGATCATGGACGACAACATGAAGTCAGTTGATAGATTTCACTGTAAAACTGAACCAGATTAACTCACCAAGAGTTTGGTCTACACTTCCTGCAGAGGTTATTAAAGTTAACAAAACTAACAAAATAACATTTTTGTTAACTGAAATAAGTAAAAATAAGTCAGTGGGAAAAAAAGTATAATTACCTGGAACCTTATTATGCGTTTATAAAACTAAAACATACTGAATTTATAGAGTTTTGGTTAATTAATCTATTTTTTTTTACCCTTTTGTACGGATGTGAAATTAATTTTTTTCCCCCAAACAAGCAGTTTACATCAGCTGTCTGCAACTTGTGGTACTCCATACTCTTCCTGGCGGCTATGCTACGCTAGGCTACGCTATGCTAGGCTACGCTAGTCTGCAAAATGGCAGCAGAAAAGTTGGGAGAAAACTCCTGGAGTCAGTTGGTTGTTCAACAATAAGTGAAAACATTTTTTAAAAATTGTATCTTCTGTTGAGTATTCATTACCCAATCAATGCGAACATAATCACAATACTTTGACCTTTATGAATTCTGCACCTGAAAATTAACCGTATAAAAAACTAAAACTACAACTAATAAAAGCTGAACTAGACCTAAACAATATTTAACCAATCACCAAATTAAAATTAACTGAATTTGATAAACAACGAAATAAAACTAAACTATAGTAAAAACTAACAAAACTATTATAACCCGGGTTTCTGCACAACAATCTCCCATCGCTGCCATTTTGATTTCCAGATCAGTAAACACTGATACAGTAGAGGAACAAGTCTTTTCTTTGTCACTGCACTGGAAAACTTGTTTTCGCATCGAGTGCATGACCTCTGACCCCTACCCAGTCGATGATGTGGATGTAGCCGTTGATGGCAGGCTGGTTGTGTCTGATGATGGAGGCGTTTCCGATGTGGAGCGTCTGCACACAAACAATGTTTTAGCGTTTGTTTGGTTCATGACATCAAAATAAAAATAACCCAAAGATATTATAACCCAGATTCCTGAAAAACAGAAACCGAATTTAAACTTTAAACTTTCACATTTTCAGATGTTTCAAGATCTGAAGATGTTTGTAATTATGAAGAAAGGCAGGAAGAATGACATTACTATTCTTTATTTTTATCTGATTTCTGCAGAGTAAAATCTGTTTCATTTCTACCCAGTAGAAACTCTCCCAGTATGACAAGACCAGCTCTGCAGAGTGGGAAACAGTCTGTTCTTCGTCTGTGATGAAGATGAAGCTTCCTGGCTCAGTCTGATCAGCTTGCTCTCCATTTCTTAATGTTTCATTATTTTAGCAGCTTCTAAAGGATTAAATCATGGATGTTGGAATTAAAGAGGCAGTATTATTATGTGAAGTTGACTGTTTGAGGAATCCTTTAATCTCCATGGCAACCATTTAGCTGTGCAAAACACCTGGAAGGACCTCGCCCACCTTTCAGACAAAGCTCCTCCCCCACTCAGCCCCTTCAGACTAGCTAGCAGCAATTAGCAAACACCTGGTGTTGAGTTCATTACAGGAGCTACTTCCCAGTGAAACGCTGGTAAAAACGTTGTTCAGGGTTAATAGAGGAGCCATGTTGTGATGACTTCCTGAAGGCGGAGCTTCAGGAAGGCTGCGGAGCAGGAGGTTTTAAAGAGACAGAAGCCCAATTTCAAGTACGGTAAAATTTTACAAAGTCAAATTTCTTTTAAGTCACATTTCATATCTGCAACATTTTTATAACAACTGAAGGTAACAGACTGTACTGTGCTATAAAATGGCTCCATGTGGCTGGGAAACACATCACACCGCCCCTTTAATGCAGTAACCTGAGTTATTATCAGGCAGAGACGCGCTCAGGCCGCTCCATGTTTACTGGATCATTATTCCAGGTGAGTCTGACCAGGTGAGTCTGTCCAGGTGACTCTGTCCAGGTGAGTCCAGGAGAGTCCGTCCAGGTGAGTCCAGGTGAGTCTGTCCAGGTGAGTCCAGGTGAGTCCAGGTGAGTCCAGCAGAGTCCGTCCAGGTGAGTCCAGCAGAGTCCGTCCAGGTGAGTCCAGCAGAGTCCGTCCAGGTGAGTCCGTCCAGGTGAGTCTGTCCAGGTGAGTCTGTCCAGGTGAGTCTGTCCAGGTGAGTCCAGGTGAGTCCGTCCAGGTGAGTCTGTCCAGGTGAGTCCGTCCAGGTGAGTCCGTCCAGGTGAGTCCAGGTGAGTCCAGGAGAGTCCGTCCAGGTGAGTCCGTCCAGGTGAGTCCAGGAGAGTCCGTCCAGGTGAGTGCAGGTGAGTCCGTCCAGGTGAGTCTGTCCAGGTGAGTCTGTCCAGGTGAGTCCAGGAGAGTCCGTCCAGGTGAGTCCGTCCAGGTGAGTCCAGGAGAGTCTGTCCAGGTCTTGGTCCAATGACTCTGCTATCCTGTTCTTACCCCGCTGACGTTCCTGATGTCCCACTGGATGGCCGGGTCCAGAGTGGGCAGGCGGTGTCCCACCAGGCGGTCCAGATCCTCCAGAGAGTAAATGCCCGGGAGGATGTGGGCCCTGAAACCAGCAGAACCAGAACCAACAACCCGGGTCAGAACCGCCTTCCTGTTTGGTTTAAATCACGTTTAGTTGATCATTTGTATTCAGGGCTGATTGAGGTTCATGTTTGTAATGTTGTATAGTTATAAATAAAGTTTTCAAATCGTGACCCGGGGATCAAATGAAAGTGATTCTGACCGCAGCAAGTGGGGCAGGAAGTGCCGGCTGGTCCAGAACGAGTTCTCCTCTGTGCTCAGAGTCCTCATGGCTTCCCGAGACGGAACCAGAACGGTCAGGTTCCCGCTCAGGTCCTCCGAGTTTCTGGACTTCTGCAACCAGACACCACCAAACACGACTTCAGTTTTAATCTGGACCAGAACCTTGGTTCGGTTCAGTTTCGATCTGGACCAGAGACCCGGTTTGGTTCAGTTTTTCCCAAAACTAAAGGAGAGAGCAAGAAGTCTTCTGCCTCCACGAGTCACAGATTTCTATCTTTATATTTTCATTTTCTATCATTTCTAAAGTATTTTCTGATTTAAATCCTATTGAAATGAATGGAGAAGAGCCTTAAACCACCAGAACTCGGACCACAAACACACATTGCAGACAGAATAAACCTGGTCGGACCCACCTGGATCAGCTTGTAGAAGTTGTAGAACTTGATGTTCATGTCCAGCTCCTAAAAATCCCAAAGACAATCACGGGTCAGAACCAACGCGAGAGAAACCAGACCCGAGAGAACCTTCACCAATCCTCTGCTGCTACTTACGTCCAGGAGCGACCCGTAGCACAGCTTCCCATCGCCGCCGTAGCCGTCCATACAGGTGCAGGTGTGAACTCCGCCCTCCTCCAGCTTACACTTGGCCTGACACACAACCAATAGGAGCCTTTAAAGTGGAAAGATTAGCCCCGCCCCTGACCACCAGTAGGCCTGAGTAAGACCAGACATTCAGAGATTTCTGTGTGTGTGTGTGTGTGTGTGTGCGTGTGTGTGTGCGTGTGTGTGTGTGTGTGTGTGTGTGTGTGTGTGTACCAGGTCATGGCAGCCTCCACTGTGGATCAGGCAGGGATTGATGAAGTCGCACACTTTTCCGTCTCCCATGTAACCAGTTTTACAAACGCATTCGCTCTGCACACAGAAAACAGAAGTTTATTTAAAAGGATCTTTTTATTTCTCCTTTGTTTTGCTTTATTACATGCCAGTCCACTAGGGGGCACTATCAGGACAGTAGTGCATGTTGTGGGATTTATACTGTCCTTTATGCTGTTTGTTTTGGTGATGAGCACAGCGTAATAAAGTTTACCAGAACCAAAAGAGGAGTTTTTTTTACTCGTTGACACTTTTCTGCAGATAAATGTAAATCTTTTGGCTCATAAAAAACATTTATGAGATATGTAGGAGCAGACTGATGATCTCATCCTTTTTTATTATAGAATGCATTTTTTTAAATACATCAATCATAAAGGCTTCATTGTGTACAAAGGTTTTACATTTGAAGCTGTGGCACATAATAAATGTAAAGGTTTTATGCTTTTTTTATGTTTCCTGGGATTCCTGGTCTCTACTGACAGAAAACGGACAGACGGACGGATAGATGGGGATTTTCACCAACCTGTCCCGGTCCAATGTGGTTGCAGGTGGCGTTGGGGCTGCAGCCGCCCCGCTCTTGCAGCTCACAGTTGTTGATTTCCACGCAGACCGTCCCGTCGCCCATCCATCCCTCGGCGCACACACACGAAACGTTACCAGGAGCCACGAACACACACTCGGCCTGCGGGGCGAGAGGGACGGGCGGTCACCACACAGGACCGCGTGCAGCAACTCTGTCTGAGGTGCGAGCGGTGCGGAGCGGCCGGCCTTACGTTGGCGTCGCAGCCGCCGCGGCTGCTCTTCAGGCACAAGTTGATGGGAGAGCAGGAGTGGCCGTCGCCTTCGTATCCGTCCCTGCAGATACACCTGGAGCAACACAGAGCAGGACGTCAGGCTGAGGAGACGCTGGTTCCTCACCTGATAGACTCGGTTCAATTGGGGACTAAAGCTACAACATTTGTTACGTTTTCAGCTGCTGTGGTTCTCTTTCACACTGCACTGTGTCAAACAATTCAAACTAGCTGAAAAACCTGTTTGATTCTCCCAATTGTGCCATGTGCAGCCAGGATGCCTAATCCCCATCAAATCTTCCTCAGGGTTTTTTTCTGTGGTTGACGTTTCAGATGCATTCTTCTCTGTTCCTGTGGATCCAGTCGGCTTTGGTTTGCCTTTGAGTTTGAGGGAAAATCTCGAGACTTTACTATGTTGTGACAGTTTAACTACTAACTGCACTGAAGGCTTGTTCATTACTAATAATGTCTTACAAGCTCTTCACCATGCAGTCTGGGAGGAGAAAGGCTATCATACCCCAAGCATCGCGCCAGTCAATTTCAGGATGCTTACTGGTTCCCCAAAAACCAGTAGGTTTTTATCCCACTCTGGATAAAAACCTGGAAAATTGGATGTTATGCTGTCAGTTGTTGGCAACAACTCGTAGGCGGAGCTGAGCTCACTGCCCAACACAAAAAGTCCCGGCCGGAACTCGGTACGCTAAATAATAAAACCTAACGTAATGAAGCTTCGAGGCAGATGCATTTTCCTCCAGGAACTTTAATAATCGAGGAATCGTTGGAGCCCTAGTCGACATAAAAAGCTTGAAGCCTCACCTGTAGTTGAGGCCGGAGTGTGTGCAGTAGGCATGGACGTGGCAGTGAGCCAGCAGGCCGTCCGCGTTGCAGGGCGTGGCCGTCCAGTCGCAGTAATCTCCAGAGAACCCGTCCGAACACGACCCCCTCCGACACGCGCCGCCGCTGCCGGGCCGGTTGTCGCACAGGCCGTGAACGCAGCGACACTCTGAGGATCAGGACATCAGAAACCACGCTCTGGGTTTAGACCGCAAATAAAACATCAACTTTAACTCTGATTGAAGCCGGAAAAGGAAAGTAATGATTTTTAAATGATTAAATGTAATCGTTTCAGGTCAGGAGGAAGAGGAAGAGTTAACCTTCGTCACAGTTTTCTCCATGTTTGGACGAATCCGAGCAGATGTGACAGGCGATTCCTTTGAACCCCGGGTGACAGCTGCAGGAGCCGTTACCATGGATACCGTCGAGACACTGAGGACGGGACAAACAGCATTGACAGTCGGCCAATCGGGAGGCAGCGGCGGCTGGGCTCAGCGTTCCTCACCGTTCCTTTGTCGTAGCAGGGATGCTGGAAGCCTCCGATGCACGGCTTGCAGTCCGGACCGTAGAACCCGCTGCAGCACTGCGCCACCTGCAGGCAGAGGCGGCTCAGCACAACCCTGGAACAACATTCACTACCCCACATTGAAACAAAGTCGTAAAAACTAAATTCTCACCTACTGAGACTCGTTCGGGCATAGAACTGTTCAAAAGAATCAAACTGTTCGTGAACAACACATCAAAACTCCCAGCAGTTTTGATCATGTAAGTAATCTTCGTTTTCTTTCCATCTTCTGTTTTTCTTGAGTGACCCATCTTTAAGCCACTTACCCATTCTTATTGTTAAACACAATCCTTTTGTAAGCTAGCTGAAGCTCAAGTCGCTTGTTTACATGCAGTACCTTGCGGACCGCTAGAGGGCGCCAGCAGACCACCAGTGGTCCGGGAACCACAGTTTGAGAAAGACTGCTCTATAGGAAATACAACCAGAGTTCATATGTAAGGAGTCTGAGCTGCAGTTCCTGCTCTCACCTGCTTGGTGGCGTTGCAGTATTTGGCACAGCCTTTGTTGTGGATTTGTCCAAAAGGAAGATTCGCGTAGTCACAGCCGACCTGATGACTTTCCTGAGAAAAACAAACAGGAAAATATGACGAAGCGTTTGAAGTGATTAGGATCACAAGAATCAGAAACCTTTTGGGTTTGAACTTATTTCCCACGACTGAACTGAGAAGAATCGTTTTCAAAGATTCACTGTGAATTTACTGCAGGAAGGAAACAAAAATCTGCTCCTCTATGAGAATAATGAATATTCACCATTTCCACGGTGCCTTCAGGACACGCAGTCTGGTCGAGGAAGCTGCAGTGAATACAAGGACCCTAAGAAAACAAATCAGCCTTCAGTTTCATCTGGAGATGCGCCAAAATGAAAATCTATTAATACCAATATATACGTATATAAATTACATATATACTTCTCTAGTCTTAATAATAAACAATAAAACCATGGCCCACTTTGCTGCAGTTAAACTCCCACAATCCTTCTTCATAGTCACACTGGAAGTAGGGCTGGGCGATATGGACTTAAAGTTTTATCACCATATTTTGTAATACTCTTATGATAAAAAGTGACAATAAGAATTATTTATTATTTTGTTTTTAGGTAACTGTAAGTCTGTGGATGTATGACAACAATAGTAGCCACATAAACACAAATACTGCACTTGGAAAACATTTGTAACGTGCTTCTTTATCACATAAAGAAGTGTGATTTATATCACTAAACTGCTCAAACTAACTGTATTTAATCATATTTTAAATTTTATTCATGATTTCTTTGAACTCACAGTGGAGAAAATAGTTAAACTGACAGTTTTGGTTTTTTTAATCATTATTAGGAAATTAAAGTGTCAACAACAAATCAAAATGTTCACCATTACCAGAAATTTATCACGACAAATGATAAACGATTCGATAAATGGCCACTCCGAACTGGAAGTCTGATAAAAGTCCCTCAGCATCCCTGCTTTATTTAAAGCTTCAGATAAATAAATAATACTTTATCAGGATGTACACAAAAGTTTCACAAAAGATGCCAATCTTCTTATTCCTATTTCTCAAACTTTGTGCCCGGCTGCCTGTTATCAGGGTCTTTTGCTCTGGTTATGAATGTCTGATGGGAGTTTTTCTGTGTTGACTTTGGTCAGATGTGAAGGAGAGTTTGTGTTTTATTTTTAATTTAACTTTTTTCTTTTGTTGAAAAAGCAACAATGAAGGGCTGAAACTGGTGCACCGAGTTTCTTTGATGCACTATTTTGCCTGTATTATATTGTTATCAACAGGCCAATATGTACAATTAGAATTAAGTTGTTTGATTGGCTCTAATAAAAATATCTGGAAAAGCCCCACAATCCTTTGCTGCATCACCAGGTTTCATGGCGTCTCACCAGGGTGATCTTGCTCTTTGTGACGTCGCAGCGGTGCGGCAGGATGGGCAGGATGGAGGGCGGGTACAGCAGCCCGTCGATCATGTGGATGACGCCGTTGGAGGCCATGATGTTGGAGCCGGCCAGGCGGACTCCCTTCTCCCCCAGCAGGACTTCCCCCTGCGCGGCAGCACACGCCGTTCGACAAACACTCACTCGGGCTTCATCAACCAATCAGAGGCACTCACAGTGTCGGAGGCAGAGACGGTGACCAGCTGATTGGCCATCGTCCGGACTTGAGGAAGGGCGACCAGGTCATCTACTGTGAGCTGCAGAGAGAAAAACGTCGCAGCGTGACTTCAAGATCCCGGCCGGGTTCCTGCTGGAGCCCAAAACCTTCCTCACTCTAAGACCAGCATTGGTTTTAGCTGTTATCAATACATCTTAAAAGTTTGCCTGATTCGTAAAAGAAAAAGGGACCCAGTGCTTTGCTATTTACTGTCAACACTGTGACAACTAGAGAACAAGGTGAGGAAAAGGTTTGGGGTGCTGTGGTGGCGCTGGGGTAAAACACAACCCACATGAGGCCGCGTCGAGGACTGAGGCCGCGTCGAGGACTGAGGCCACCGAAGGTTCGATTCCCGGCCTGATACCTTTTGCTTCATGTCTTCCACGCTTTTCCTGTCTAACTTCTCTCAAATAAAGGCCTGAGCCAAAAAACCTTAAGAAAAAAAAGTTTGAGGATTTTTCACTCACTTTCTTCCTAAAATGTAATCATTAAATGACACTGGGTTACAAAGAAATGATTTTTGGAGGTTGTCTATATTTTTTTAACTGAATTAGGACTGTTTTGCACAGCTGAATCCAGAAATGGCATCCATTTCTCTCAATCAGGTCAGAGAAATCCGATCTTCTGACTAAATTGATGACATTTTTGTGACAATATCAGTTCATTTTTGTTAATATTTCTCATTCCAAAAATGTTTTAGGTGAAAAAATTATAGTTTTCAAACATAGTGTATTAATTAAATTATCTTTTGGATTTCTGTAAACTGAGTAATAAACACTGATTACGGCATGACCTTCCGTTTCTTCGACCGCCTCGTATTTTCAGCAGCAGGGAAATCTCTCTTCAGAGTCCAACAGTAATCAGCCATCATGGCTGCATCCCAGCATCCCAAACCAACATGTAGCTTACTTCAGAAAGTTGATCTGATTGAGCAAAACCAATGTGATTTTTGAACTCAGCACATCAACATTACCCTAAAACAGCTGAAAAACCTCTGGCAAGTTTTTGGCTGTTGACAGTGTAACATAAAACAGCTTCTCCTCTGTTAATTGCAATAAATGCTGTTTTTACCCTAAAACAAGTATGATAGTTATTCTTTTTGTCATGTTCCGGGGTCTTTTAGCTCCTTTGTGGAGTTTTGTGCCTGCACTCCTTTTTCTCCACCACTAGATGGCGCCTTTACCATCCGTCGGAGGGCGTGGATGACGTCATCCCACACCTAATGCGGGTTTGGCTCATCAGTGTGAGGTTCAAGAGGAGCTGACTGCCAGTCCTTCGGCGCCTGAGTGTTAGCCAGTCACGGTACCTCTGAGCCCCTAGAAGCTTGCTTCTGTTTTTGCCTTGTTGACCCACTCTTAGTGAAAGTTTTTCTTCGTTGCTTCTCCTGCCTCCAGGTGTTTTCCTCCTGGCTCCTCTTCTTCCGCTGATCCTGAGCCTACCTGTCCGCCCTCCGACGTACTCCCGTTGCCTCCTGGATCCCCGCTGTCAGACAAGACTACCACCTGGAACCTCTGAGAACAAACCCCCGGACGCTGCAGTTACCCTCCCACTTCTCTAACCTGCCGATCACAAGTAAGATCTGCCCCTTCACTTTAACGTTGTCATTTCCTACAAACCTGAACTCATCACCTCCCTCTGCTTCTCTAGTGAACTGTTTTGATTCCCTGAACCAGCCTCTCTCCCTGGACCCGACCCGAGCCAACTATTCCTGCCAGCAGTGTTTTTTCAATAAATTTATCTTTTATTTCACATTGCTCTCCTGTGTGGTGTTCTGCATGTGGGCTTGAAAAACGCACCCATCATGACACTTTTTGCCGAACCATAAAGGACTGATGGATGTGGGGGGGTGTTTTTCCAGTGGGTTTGTAAAAACAGAGTGTCTGTCTTTGCAGAGCGTCGGTGGTTTCTTACGGCAGCCTGCGAGAAGACGTGATGTCTGAGCAGCTCCTGGAGTTTCTGCTTGGCCTGAAAGAGAAGCAGATGAGCTGCAGCAGCTGATCAGACGCTAATCTGTGCTCTCCTCCGTCTCCGGCTTACGCTGTTCAACATGTACAGGATGCTGCCGTCTCGGGCCCGGTCCACCGCGTCGTTGGTGGGGACGAACAAGGTGAGCGGCCCGGGTCCACGGAGAGGAGGGGGGGAACCGCAGTTCTGTGAACGTTAAACATGGGGTAGTCATGTTCGTTAGAGCGTTACGTCATGTTCGTTAGAGCGTTACGTCATGTTCGTTAGAGCGTTACGTCATGTTCGTTACAGCGTTACGTCATGTTCGTTAGAGCGTTACGTCATGTTCGTTACAGCGTTACGTCATGTTCGTTAGAGCGTTACGTCATGTTCGTTAGAGCGTTACGTCATGGTCGTTAGAGCGTTACGTCATGGTCGTTACAGCGTTACGTCATGTTCGTTACAGCGTTACGTCATGTTCGTTAGAGCGTTACGTCATGTTCGTTAGAGCGTTACGTCATGGTCGTTAGAGCGTTACGTCATGGTCGTTAGAGCGTTACGTCATGTTCGTTAGAGCGTTACGTCATGGTCGTTAGAGCGTTACGTCATGGTCGTTAGAGCGTTACGTCATGTTCGTTACAGCGTTACGTCATGTTCGTTACAGCGTTACGCCATGTTCGTTACAGCGTTACGCCATGGCCGTTACAGCGTTACGCCATGGCCGTTACAGCGTTACGCCATGGCCGTTAGAGCGTTACGCCATGGCCGTTAGAGCGTTACGCCATGGTCGTTAGAGCGTTACGCCATGGCTGTTAGAGCGTTACGCCATGGCCGTTAGAGCGTTACGCCATGGCCGTTAGAGCGTTACGCCATGTTCGTTAGAGCGTTACGTCATGTTCGTTACAGCGTTACGTCATGTTCGTTAGAGCGTTACGCCATGGCCGTTAGAGCGTTACGCCATGGCCGTTAGAGCGTTACGCCATGGCCGTTAGAGCGTTACGCCATGGCCGTTAGAGCGTTACGTCATGTTCGTTACAGCGTTACGTCATGTTCGTTACAGCGTTACGTCATGTTCGTTACAGCGTTACGTCATGTTCGTTAGAGCGTTACGTCATGTTCGTTACAGCGTTACGTCATGTTCGTTAGAGCGTTACGTCATGTTCGTTACAGCGTTACGTCATGTTCGTTAGAGCGTTACGTCATGTTCGTTAGAGCGTTACGTCATGGTCGTTAGAGCGTTACGTCATGGTCGTTACAGCGTTACGTCATGTTCGTTACAGCGTTACAGCGTCATGTTCGTTAGAGCGTTACGCCATGTTCGTTAGAGCGTTACGTCATGTTCGTTAGAGCGTTACGTCATGTTCGTTACAGCGTTACGTCATGTTCGTTACAGCGTTACGTCATGTTCGTTACAGCGTTACGTCATGTTCGTTACAGCGTTACGCCATGGCCGTTACAGCGTTACGCCATGGCCGTTAGAGCGTTACGTCATGGTCGTTACAGCGTTACGTCATGTTCGTTAGAGCGTTACGTCATGGTCGTTAGAGCGTTACGTCATGGTCGTTACAGCGTTACGTCATGTTCGTTACAGCGTTACAGCGTCATGTTCGTTAGAGCGTTACGCCATGTTCGTTAGAGCGTTACGTCATGTTCGTTAGAGCGTTACGTCATGTTCGTTAGAGCGTTACGTCATGTTCGTTACAGCGTTACGTCATGTTCGTTACAGCGTTACGTCATGTTCGTTACAGCGTTACGCCATGGCCGTTACAGCGTTACGCCATGGCCGTTAGAGCGTTACGCCATGGCCGTTAGAGCGTTACGCCATGGCCGTTAGAGCGTTACGCCATGGTCGTTAGAGCGTTACGTCATGGTCGTTACAGCGTTACGTCATGTTCGTTACAGCGTTACGTCATGTTCGTTAGAGCGTTACGTCATGTTCGTTAGAGCGTTACGTCATGTTCGTTAGAGCGTTACGTCATGGTCGTTAGAGCGTTACGTCATGTTCGTTAGAGCGTTACGTCATGGTCGTTAGAGCGTTACGTCATGTTCGTTAGAGCGTTACGTCATGTTCGTTAGAGCGTTACGTCATGTTCGTTACAGCGTTACGCCATGGCCGTTACAGCGTTACGCCATGGCCGTTAGAGCGTTACGCCATGGCCGTTAGAGCGTTACGCCATGTTCGTTAGAGCGTTACGTCATGTTCGTTACAGCGTTACGTCATGTTCGTTACAGCGTTACGTCATGTTCGTTACAGCGTTACGTCATGTTCGTTACAGCGTTACGTCATGTTCGTTACAGCGTTACGTCATGTTCGTTACAGCGTTACGCCATGGCCGTTAGAGCGTTACGCCATGGCCGTTAGAGCGTTACGCCATGGCCGTTAGAGCGTTACGCCATGGCCGTTAGAGCGTTACGCCATGGCCGTTAGAGCGTTACGCCATGGCCGTTAGAGCGTTACGCCATGGCCGTTAGAGCGTTACGCCATGGCCGTTAGAGCGTTACGTCATGTTCGTTACAGCGTTACGTCATGTACGTTACAGCGTTACGCCATGGTCGTTAGAGCGTTACGCCATGGCCGTTAGAGCGTTACGCCATGGCCGTTAGAGCGTTACGCCATGGCCGTTAGAGCGTTACGCCATGGCCGTTAGAGCGTTATGTCATGTTCGTTACAGCGTTACGTCATGTTCGTTACAGCGTTACGTCATGTTCGTTACAGCGTTACGTCATGTTCGTTACAGCGTTACGCCATGTTCGTTACAGCGTTACGTCATGTTCGTTACAGCGTTACGTCATGTTCGTTACAGCGTTACGCCATGTTCGTTAGAGCGTTACGCCATGTTCGTTACAGCGTTACGTCATGTTCGTTACAGCGTTACGTCATGTTCGTTACAGCGTTACGTCATGTTCGTTACAGCGTTACGCCATGGCCGTTACAGCGTTACGCCATGGCCGTTAGAGCGTTACGCCATGGCCGTTAGAGCGTTACGCCATGGCCGTTAGAGCGTTACGCCATGGCCGTTAGAGCGTTACGCCATGGCCGTTAGAGCGTTACGTCATGGTCGTTAGAGCGTTACGTCATGGTCGTTACAGCGTTACGCCATGGCCGTTAGAGCGTTACGTCAAATCAGAACAGAAACTCTCCTGTTCACACAAATCGAGTCAATTTGGCAAAACTTTGTTCTCACCAGATATTAAGAACACTGCAGACTTTCTGCAGAACGTCGCTATGCAGCTTTTTGCTGAGCTTTAAATGAGAAACAGAAGCCATTTTGACTTCCTCTACATGGCAGCAGTCAGATTGAACTATAGCAAAGATTTAATCCACCAAACACGAATATATACTAGTACAAAAATACAACTGCAATACAATCATCATCATCATCATCTGTTTATTAATAAGGGATGAAACAACTGAAGTGCAAAACATTTTCATTTTAATCTTACGTTTGACTTTATAGCTGGTTTTTATGTATTTGTCTTCCAAAGCACATAACCACAGAGTCTTACTTTCAAATTTCCTGTCAACTTTAAACATTTTCAACTCATAAACACGACAGGCCGCTGATGATGGTCCTGGCGCCTCCAACACCAGACTTAGCATGTTTTCTGGGGGAAAATGTCATGTTTATACTCACATCTACCAGAGACAGGAAGCGGTTGAACTTCTCATCTTTCCTCAGGATCTCCCCGATTGTCTTGTCAGCAAACTGGACAGAGAAGCAGAAAATGATCCGAAACGTTTCACTGAGAGGAAACGCAGCAGAACGGGGAAGCTGAACCGACCCGCTCGTCCCGGGCCGGCCCATCGGGAAGGCTGCCTGTGATTGGCCGGTCGATGATGTGGATGACGCCGTTGGCCGCGGGCAGGTCCGCCTGGACGATGGTGAACGGCCTGCTGGGATCGCTCAGCAGGATGAACTTCTGCAGAGAAATGTCAGAAACAAACCGTCTCTTCTTCAGATTGAAAACTGATTATTATTGAAAACTTTAACTTAATTAAACTAACTACACTGATGTTTTGAAGGCTTTATTTAGAAATTAGTCAAAGTTTATTTATTTAGCACATTTACAACAACCTCCGCTGACCAAAGTGCTTCACAACATCACAGGTTGATAGATGAAGAAACCAAAAATAAAAATAAGTTTGGTAAAAATAATAAGACAATTTTATACCAAAAAATAATAATATGAAGGAATTAAAAACCAAAACATACTTTATTTCAGCTGCAGGGATTTAAAAAAAAATTCACATCAGTGAAGTACCAACATCCTCCTTTTAATTTTTCTAATTGTGAGGATTTAACATCAAAATATTTTATCAGAAAAAAACATTTCAGAAGAGAAATATTGCTTTTCAGTTTCCTGTCTGATTATTTCTGGGTTTGTTTTTGCCATGTAGGTTTTTTATGTTCCTGTGTTTTTATTATTGCCAACAGCAATAAGTAACTATATATTAATTATATACTTCTGTTGTATACACGGTTTAAATTTATTTGAGGGCAGTGTTCTAGTCTTGGTTCTATGTAGAAGGTTTGATTTGAAGTGAACTGAACATTTCTGCCTCTCTGAACCTGATAAAACAGGCCTGAGGTCAAAGGTCAGCCATACTGAACAGGGTGTGGCTGTAGGCTAAAGGTTTGATTCAGAGCAGCTGTATTTATCTCCTCAGAGGAGCTTGACTCGACACAACTGCTGTCGTAAACATGCACAGAGAGGAAATGATGCGTGCACTGAAGCTCCGCCCACTCTCCGTCAGCCAGACAAACAGAAAGCAGTTTTCCTTTCTTGCTTCTGACTGAAGTCAAACTCCAAGAAAACAGCTGAAAGATTCACTTCAACGGCATAAACTGGAGACGGGGACGCGGGGAACTTTGAAATACTGGATTTGAACTCCTTCAACCTGAAAAGCTACAACCTGGGAGAGATCAGCTCAAAGTGAAAGTAACTCTCCGCCTTCCCTACAGAGGAACCTGCTTTGTGTTCAGCAGCAGAGACAACATGTCCTCCAGGCCTGAGGATGATCTGTCCTGCTCCATCTGCCAGGACATCTTTAAGGACCCGGTGGTTCTGACCTGCAGCCACAGCTTCTGCAGAGCCTGCCTGCAGACCTGGTGGAGGGGGAAGATAACGCAGGAGTGTCCCTACTGCAAGAGGAAGTCGTCCCGCAGCGACCCGCCTCGCAACCTGTCCTTAAGAAACCTGTGTGAGGCCTTCATGGCCGCCACTGCCGCGTCGGCGCATCTCTGCACTCTGCACTCTGAGAAGCTCAAGATCTTCTGCCTGGACCACCAGGAGCCGGTGTGCGTCATCTGCCGAGACTCCAGGATCCACAGCGGGCACCGGTTCCGGCCCGTGGATGAGGCAGCGCAGGAGCACCGGGAGGAGCTGCAGAAGATCCTGAAGCCTCTGCAGGACAAGCTGGCCGCCCTGCAGGACGCCAGAGCGGAGGGCGACCAAACCCTGAAGTTCATCAGGCTGCAGAGCCAGCAGACCGAGAAGCAGATCAGGGAGCAGTTTCAGAAGCTGCACCAGTTCCTGCAGCAGGAAGAGAGGGCAAAGGTCACCGCTCTGCAGGAGGAAGAGGCGAGGAAGAGTGGGGTGATGAAGGAGAAGGTGGCGGCTCTGAGCAGAGAGATCGCGGCTCTGTCAGCCACCATCACAGCTGCGCAGGCGGAGCTGAAAGCCGCAGACGTCTCCTTCCTGAAGAACTACCAGGAAACGGTGAGGAGGGTCCTGCAGCGCCCCCTTCAGGACGACCCGCAGCCCGTCCCCGGAGCGCTGATAGACGTGGTCCAACACCTGGGCAACCTGGCCTTCAACATCTGGAACAGCATGAAGCGGGTCGTGTTCTACAACCCCGTGGTTCTGGACCCGAACACGGCGGACCCGGAACTCGTCCTGTCCAGCGACCTGAGCAGCGTCCGGTCCGGAGAACGGAAGCAGCTGCCCAGGAACCCGGAGAGGACCCGCTTCTCCTGCTCCGTCCTCGGCTCGCGGGGCCTCGCCTCAGGGACGCACGGCTGGAGCGTGGACGTCGGGGGGAACCGGGACTGGGAGCTGGGCGTACTGGGGGACGCCGTCCAGCCGGGCGGAGCCCCGGCGGCGCAGCTGTGGAGGATCTCCTTCTGCCACGGGAAGCTCACCGCGTTCTCCGGATCAGAACCAGAGACGGAGCTGCCGCTGAAGGCGCCGGTGAGGAACATCGGCGTCCATCTGGATGTGGACAGGGGGAGGCTGTCCTTCTGCGACCGCAGCACCAACACCAACATACACACCTTCACACACAGCTTCAGCGCCACGCTGTTCCCCTACATTTACACCGAGGACCCGGTGCCGGTCCGGCTCCTCCCGGCCAGCGTCTCGGTGAGCGTCAACAAAAACGCCTGAGAAGATCCACAGCGTGACGTTCGACAGAAGGTTTATGTCAGCGTTCACACACACTTTACCATCTCTGAGCCGAAGCTCCCTCATTCTACTGCAGACAGTTTGTCCAGTTTTGAGTTTCGGTAGGGGTGACCCGATTTATCGGCGCCAATTTCCTTCATTTTAGGAGATCGGTCGACACTTTCATGTGAAGTCGATCTTATTCACCAACCTTTTCTACCTCTTCTGCTCTGCAGTGAGAGGTTTTCATGTCTGCATGTTTAAAGTTATCAATAGTGTTTTAATAAACAAACAATGGAGAAAATAATCAAACTAACAATCCTGAAAATAAGGACAGTTTTGGGTTTTTTAAGCATCATTAACTGGAAGTTGGTGACAAAGATAAGTCAAAATTCATATAAGAAATTTATCAAGATAAATGATGTGCTTTAATCTTATTTTAATGAATGTGAATGAATATTGGGGTTTTCGGTGAATAGTTTTATTTAGTTTCAGTTTCACTTTGAGGTGTAATTTTAGCTAAAAAGCTAAATATTGAAGTTACTTGTTTAGGTTTTAAAAATGAAGAAATAATGTCTGAGTCAAAATTATTATCTGTTGAGTTTGATGATCATTTTCTCTGATTAATGTGAAATTTTGGGAATCTTCTGTTATGGGAGGCGGTGAAAATGACAAACCTATTTATTCATTTATGGAAACAAAATAACTGATTTCTAATAATTTGCTATAAAATGAAATGTTTTTATAAAAGGTGATGAAATCATTTAAAAATTGTTTTATTTTTTAACATATTTCCATTTGTCAGATAATTTTAATGAATAAAAATCCAATAAATTTTATGGGCTTCGTGTTTCTTCATTTAATACGTTAATTCTTTTTGTACTTATTCCAGTTAATCGTAATAATCTTCCAGCAGGAACCATGTATGAATCGTGATCTATCGCTGACAGACCAATCAGCTTCTGAGAAGGAAGAATGACCCAGTTCTGGTTCTGGTTCTGGTTCTGGAGGAAACGACCGGTCACCTTGTTGGCTTTGACTCTCAGCTTTCCGCCGCCGTAGAGCCTGAAGTCTCGCCCCTCCAGGTCCTGGTAGAGGTGCTGACCCAGGACCAGGTGGTTCCTGCACACCTCCTCCTTGTTGATGTCCTGCAGACGGAGCAGATCAGGTTCAGCCACACGGGCCTCGACTGCAGAACCGACCCACAGAACCCACTTTAACAGATAAAACTCTTTAAATGTAGGATTATAATCTGAATCGATCAGATATAAACGGATCTGTTCTCAACTTTAAACTACATGCTGAGCTCAGAGATGTTAAAACAAGGCTTCCTGTGGTTCTGATCGGGTTCTGGACCTAATTTATTGTCTAAACATCCCTGTCAGTCTTTGATCTGTGATAAATGACCCAAAATTATCTGTAGAAAGTTCAAACTAACGAGGTTCTGAGCTCAGATCCAGACCTGGGTTTTCATCTCAACAAATCTAGTTGAGTTTTGTCAATGTCCAATCTGTGAACCGGGTCACAGTGAACATGACCCTGTGACCCGGTTCTGACAGAATCAACCTGAACAGGAAGATGGACTCACAGTCAGAGGTTCTTTGAGGAGCGGGAAGAAAGCAGTGAAGGGTCCAGAATGACTCAGAACCATGGGACAGCCTCCTCCTGTAGAAACAGAAACAACAGATTCACAGCAGAGCTCCCACAGAACCAGCAGCAGCAGACGGGTCCATAAACCCAGATCCTTCACCCAGGAAGAAGACAATCAATCCGAGGAGGAGAAGAACCGACCCGTCACCATGGAAACTAAAGCAGAGGCCCAGTTTCATGCTTTACCTCCTGGGTGGAGTTTTCTTTATTTTACCGAACAAGGCGACGGCTCCGGTCAGGTTCTCCCTCTGGTTCCCTCTCTGGTCCAGCTCCATGAGTCGCGCCATCAGGTTACCGTAGCAACGGTGTCCATCACCAAGGAGCCCCGGCTCGCACAGACATCTGGTTCACCAGGAGCAGAAGGATGAAGGTTAGTGCTGCTGTTCTCGCTCTGGCCTCTAGAGGGCGACCAAGTTCCCCTCCCTGGATTCAGCGACACAGTTAGGGTTCTGAAGAAACATTCCACCAATCACTTTTCACAACAAAACAAAACAAAAAAAATTAAACAAACAAACAACCAAAACAAAACAAAGAGGAATGACCTCATTGAGGTCATTTTTGTACAGAGAATCAAACTGAAAACATCAAGTGTTCAGAAAGCTTTGAGTTTCATTACATGAACTAAAGAATAAGGTTAAAGAAACTGAAACACACGTTGATTTATAAAGTTAAGTTGACTGAAATTAGTTACTCTATGAGTTAATTTATTGTTTCTGGTGTTGGACCAGGGAGACGTCTAAGAGTTGTAGGAGGCCGGCCCTCCAGGACCAGGACCGCCCACCGCTGGGTTAGAGTGCCCAGTCTGGATCCCTGCAGGGCCACCTGACCTGGGTTTTCCATCCAGCTCCGTCTGGCAGGTCGCCGTGGGGTCGCAGGTCACGGCTGTGCAGGCGGAGACCAGCTGGCAGCCGTGCTCAGCGCTGCCGCCTAGAGGCGACATGCCCAACATGCACTCACAGCTGGACTGAGATGGAAGAAAACAGGAGAATTAAAACAGGTTCCATCAGAACCGGATTTGGGTTTTCGCAGATCCGGCTCCAGGGTTCAATCAGATCTAGCTCCAGATTCTTTCAGATCCGGATCCGGGTTTCCTCCTCACCTTGTCGGGTCCTTTGAAGACGCAGACGGTGGAGTTGGCAGGACAGCCTCCGTTGTTGACCAGGCAGGGGTTCTTGGGGATGCAGATCTTCCCGTCTCCGTCGTAGCCGGGTCTGCAGGTGCATCTGATGTTGCTGGCCTCCTTGGAGCACTGGGCGTTGGCGTCGCAGTCTCTCTGGGAGCAGGCGGCTGAGGACACAAGCAGCTCAGCTCAGTCAGAGCCCAGCATCTCTGCTTTTAGGTCACCCAGACTAAACAACAAAGGCTGAGGTTTGAGAACCTTCTTGCTCTGAGAAAGTCTGAGGCGCGCCTCACCTAGACACCTGTTGTCCTTCATCTTCCTGTATCCAGGCAAGCAGTCGCAGTTGGCGTCTTCTGCTTCTCCTTTGCAGTAGGAGTAGGAGCTGCACCTGCGGCACCCTCTGCTCACTACCGACACACAGCAGGTTTGGAAAAGCTGCCTCAACAACTCCTGCTTTAAAGCTGCACTATTTAACTTGTACTAAAAATATATATTTTTATAGAAGTTGTGACAGTTTGACAGATAATCTATGAAACATAAAATCTCCTCTGTGCTTACTAGAAACAACCAATCAGAGCTAGGTTTCAGGTCTTAACGCAGTTAATCACAACCTCATGTGGCGCTGCTCACCCCACCACCGCTACACCACTACACCACCCTGTCAGCAGATCCTGTTGTGAATGCTCAGGCTAGTTAGCATAGCCACCGATGACAGCAGATCAACAACTTTGCTGTAACAGTAAGCTGTTTCTCCGCCATTAGCACATTTAGCAGCAATTACATGAGGGTGATTGACAGCACTAAGACCCTCTTTATGGCTCTGATTGGTTGTTTTTAATAAGCAATAAATCAACTAATTGCATGATAAGTTAAAACAAGCTCAATAATTTGCATAATTTATTGTTTTTTCCTCTTTCTATCAGAAACTGGATGATAAAATTTTCAGTCTGGTACTTTGGTCTCAGCTAAATCTTATTTTGAAGGACAGTTGTGTTTACAGAGACTCCATAATTCATTTTATTTGTTGTTTTGTTTATTTATTTGAGATATTTAAATGTCTTCCAGTTCCAGTGTTAAGTGTTCGTTAGAATTTAAAGTTTGTTGATCCGATTTGAGTTTATTGTTCTTACATTATCTTGCCATTTCCAGGATATTTAATAAAAGTGATCAGAAAACAACAATATAATCATTTATTGCGATAACGTCTGGGACAATTTATCGTCCGTTTGTTTCGGCGACAGGCCTCCTCCTGATGATGACATCATCACCTGCAGCTCAGCCTGAAGCAGCCTCACCTTGGTCACAGCGCCTCCCAGTGTACGGAGGCTGACACCAGCACTGCCCATCACCGTCAGGGCCCTTGTTACACACTCCGTTGACGCAGTCGCACTCTGGACACACACAAAGTCCTCAGAGTCAGGCTGCAGTTCGTTCTGTTTTCAGCACAGGATGCAGAACTGAAATGTGAAAAATGTTAGACTGATAATATTTAACAGAGGAGCCTGGTTCTGATCTGAGGAAGGAATCAGGATGCTAAAAACAGCTGCACCTCCTCCAGCTAGCTGCTCAGCCGGTCATCCTGTTCTGCTGATGAACCATCATTTTATCCAGGTGTGTTGAACCAGAGAAAGAAGAGAAACCTGGACATGAGACAGAGCGCCTACCTTCATCACACTTCTTCCCAAATGCATTTGGATTCTTACACTCCTGACAAGCAAATCCAGAGAAACCCTCCTGCAGAAAGAAACAAACATTTTTATTCTATTATGTATAAAAGCACACAAAATGCTGACAGCTTCCCTCTGGAACGAACATATCTGAGTTCAATAAAGTGAATGTTGTCGCAGCTGAAGGCTGATGTGTTTTGAAAACCTAAATATCTCAGAGAATGGGATCAACACCGGAGCAGACAGATGAGCCGCCGCTCTGGTCCGGTCCTGAGTTTAAAGGGGCAGTATTACATAAAATCAACTTTTTTCAGCTTCACGTATAATTATAATTGTAATTATAATGTTATTCTCTCATGAGAAACATACCTGGAGTCTTCCTTTGGTTCTTTTATTCAGCTGTAAGAAATACATTAATCTCCATGGCAACCATTCAGCTGTGTAAAAGACCTGGGTGGACCTAGCTCCGCCTTCGAGGCGTAGCTTCTCTCCTACCCGGCTCCTTCAGACTAGCCAGCAGCAATTAGCAAACATCTGGCGTAATGGGCTCTTTGCACCTCAGCTTCAGCGTTCTGGGCAAAGCGGCTCGGTTTCCAGTCTATTGAAAATGGCCTTTCACACTGGGTGTCTGCAGGGCTTGTCCAAGGTAACAGTTAATGATGAACATCGATCCGAAGCCCCAACAATAAGCTGGAGAAAGGTTTTAAGATGTTCGCCTCGTTATTCACAGATACGAAGGTGAGTTTTACTTCCTTTAAACTTTGTGGCTAACATTAGCTTTAGCTTATGTTAGTAGGAAATATTCTCTGACATTTTTCTTATAAAAATGTGCTATTTAAGTATCTAAACATTTTTCATCCATTCTAACGGACAATGTTTTTACCTTGTTTTCAAGTATATTACGTGGTTTATTGTCGTTAGTGTCAGAGACCAAGTAACGGGGATTTTACGGTTCAGGCTTTTTGCTTCTGCAGCCTGAGGAACAACAAGCCCATAGCTTAACAGTAGAGCAGCTCTGGTGTTGAAGTTCTAGTTCAGCTGACGGTTCAGGTTCAGTTGTTGCTTTTAGAAACATATGGCCGTGTTCCTTAAGGTCTCCGTGTTATTTCGCTTTATTAGTTTAGCATGTTTCTTGTGAAGCAGGACGGTGTTTCCAGCAGTGTGTTCAGGCGGGTCAGTAGCTCGGCTGTCTGGTTCTGGTCTGCTCTCTGGTTCCCATAAACTCTTTCAGGCTGAATACAGAAGTGATTCCATGGAAATAACACAGGAGGCTCCTTTACCTTCTGCTTTAGGCTGAAGAAGTTGATCCGGAGTGACGTGAAGGCTGTAAACTTTGCTGTGCTGCGTTAGCTTTAACTGGTAGCGACGAATATTTACAAGCCACCGTCTTCTTAATTCAGGATCGTTTGGAAATCCATGAAAACTTAAAAGCCCATTATATTAGGAAGACAATAATGTTCATAGTATTGTTTTATTTGCGTCTGAAATAAGACTTTGTCTTTTCTAGCTGTCATGGTAACTCAAAGCGGAAAAAAAGAGCCGCATTTGCGCATGCGGTTGTGACGTCATCGCGGCAGGTGCAAAGAGCCCGTTGCTGAGGTCATAGAAGCTACATGTCAGAGCAACCTGCCTCAGGTGCGCTCTGACCTTACAGATGCAGGTCCCGTTGCCGATGTCTCCATCCACACAGTCACCGTTGTAGTTGCAGATCCTTCCTGACCAGCTTGGGCATGCTGCACACACACACACACACACACACACACACACACACACGCACACACACACACACACACACACACACACACACACACACACACACACACACACACACACACACACACGGAGGAGGTCACAGATCTGGGATGTTGTGGTGATCAAACAGCATCAACTGCAGCAACCCGAACTCTCAGGAATGCTGAGCAGATGAAACTAAGACAGAAGCAAAACTTCTTCAGGTTTTGGGGCTTTGGTTACTTTTTTCTTTACATTTTCTAAGCTCAATGATTGGTTGAAAACGGCTTTTGAACAGATGAGTAGAGGTGAGCGATAATGGCAAAAAATTATAAAAAATATATTATATTTTTTAACAATTTCAATAACGATCATAGACAATATTCCACATTTTTTGCTTTTTTTTGTGCAAATACATTTTTTGTGTTTCTTTCATAAACAGCCACTGGAATAAGAAATATATTCATATATAAATTTATACAAAAACATTTCAAAGGGAATATAAAATATACAAATAAATATAAATGTAAAGTAATTCTACCAAAATTGACCTGTTATAAGTTACCGAGTGTAAATAAAGATACTTAAATACAAAATGCACTGATTGCAGTTTTCTGACCGATCGTCGGTTACCGATCTTTGAAGAGCCTTAGCTGACCATTTTGATTTTGGCCGATACCAATTTTTTATTTTTTTGTCTGAAAAGTCGTTAGATATAGTAAGAACGTTGCTGAGTTGGTAACAGTGGAGTGACTATTGTAACTGCAAACATGCAGACGTGACCTGGTGCGCCACCTGGTGGGCTGACCTGGTGGGACATGACATGGTGGGTCTGCATGTTTGCTCTTCTGCAGAGCACAAGAAGGCAGCGGCTGATTTATAAACCTTTGCTGAGATCGGGGGATAAGATTGGCTTCACCTGTAAGTGTCGGCCAATCACTGATCTCCCGCGTTATGACCTATGAGTCCTGACTGACCCACAGATTGAGGGTCAGGATCAGGGATTAGAGATGACTCACAGAGACACAGTGGGCCCCAGTGGCCAGGGCAGCACTGCGGTTGCAGGATGTTCTTCACACACAGGTGGTGGCATCCAGGGAGCTCCAGCTCCCTGCCGCCGATCTGCACCAGGTAGCTGCAGAGGAGAGGAGGACTACGACCGTCAGCGTTGATCATCCAGGTTATTATAGTTAACCAAAACTAACAAAATAACAAAACCTGAAACTGAGAAAACACTTTCGTTAACTAAAATAAATAAAAACGGTGATTAGTGAGGAAAAACCTTTTTATCAGAAAATAGACCAATAAGCCTCAGTTTTCATTATAATACAGTAATAAAAAACCAAAAACTTTACCACCCTGATTTGGACCCAGATGAATAGCCGGGCTCTGGACCCGGTGCCTACCTGCAGTTGGAGGTGCTTAGCTGGCTGGAGCCGCGCGGGCAGCTGGAGGTGACGGAGGCGGCGCAGGAGGTGCAGGCGGTGTAAACATCCAACCTCTGAGGAACGTCACAGCGACCAGGAGGAGGCGCCTGGTAGGAGGAGCAGCGTTCACACCAACCGCAGTTTCATTCACAAACTCACAGAACTTTAATCAGAGCTGAGGGAGACGTGGGTCATCACTACTCACCTTAAGACTTTTATAAAAGTTTTATTAACTTTTATAAAAAATAGTTCTTACATATTTGTTGAAACTGACACGATGTGTGACAGTTTGGTTTTAGACAGATAAAAACAAAGCTCCTCTGTTTCCTCCCAGTGCTAACTAGAAACAACCAATCAGAGCTAGAAGGCGGATCTTGGCGCTGTTAATCACAGTCTCATGTGGGGCTGCTCATGCCCCTCGCTCTAACCTTTTTGCTCTATGCTATGTTGCAGCTAGCATATTCTGTTGTGAATGCCCAGGCTAGTTAGTATAGCCACCCATGGCAGTGTATAAATGGTTTTCCTGTAAAAGTTAGTTGTTTTTCTGCTATTAGCACATTTAGCAGCAATTATATAAGCTTGATTGACAGCGCTAAGACCTTCCTCTTGGCTCTGGTTGATTGTTTTTGGTTGGGAGCGGTGCGTTTCTCCAGATGGCAATAATAGCTCAGGGAGGAGGTGGAGGACATGGAGCTTTTCATAGATGATCTCACAGCAAACTGTCACAACATGATGACAGTTTATAAATATGTAAAAAAAATTAATTCTTTATAAAAGTTACATACTGCAGCTTTAAACTTTCAGATACAGAGGACGACACCTTTAGCAGTGGGCTAATGGAGCTAGCATCATGCCTGTGTGGTCTGGTTAAACCAAGAGCAGTAGAGCTTTGAACACAAAACCGAAACCTGACTGGTCAGAATATTCAGAGTCACCTGGACATCACCCCGACTCTGCAGCAGGGGCTGGAAGAAACAGACACCATGTCTTTGGTGAGACGCCAGTAAATCCAAAGATCATCCGCGTAGAAGTGGATGTTGTCTCAGACTAGAGACCAAACAGAGCAGCAGTGGCCAAACAAAGTCACCTTTATTTATAAAGAAGCTTAACAACAGAATCACTTTGCAAAGTTCTCAACATAAAAGAAAACTAGAATCTGAATAAAAATTTTTTTTAAAATGACACAGAGGCCAGGAAAAACTTTAAAATCAAAATAAAAAGAGCTGGATCTTAAAAGCAAAGGCCCTGTGAAGACTGAATTGGAGTTTGCAATGGAAAAGTTTCCATAATTTATGAACCTCAACGGTAAAAACCTTAAATAGAGAAAAGAGGAGGACAGAGTAACAAACCCTGAGGAATCCCACAGGAAAGCGGTGCCAGTGAAAATAAACTTTTGGTTATTAAAAACAGAAAATTCAGTCTCTCAGACATGAAAAAAGTTGGTTCAGTGGTGCTGCTTTAATCCCACCAACGCTCCAGACTGAGGAGGGAAGAAGAAAGGTTTTATGGGAAATGTAGGAGCGGTGGTTTGAGTTTCTGATCTCTCCTGATGTACCAGTTTCTGAGTCATAGATTTTAGAGTCTGGCTCTGCAAATACTGCCAAAGTTTGTCTGAACAGCAACCCTGACATTTTTTTTCATATTTTCCATTCAGAGCCAGAAGTTACATTTTTCAGGCTTAGAGAGTAAAATATCTGACCAGGAAGTAACCGGTACCAACTGTCCCTCGGGTTTTAAGGCAACCCGGGGATGACAGCACGGCTGAAAAAACTTACCACAACACAAGTGTTCCATATCAGTCGATATCAATAATTATTGATTAGTTTTTTGTTTTCAATATCTGAAATAGATATTTCAGATATTGTTTTTCAGATACAGTTTTTACTCCAGGCTTTTGTTTTTGACTTTAAAGCAGTTATGAGGCACAATGGTGAAACCTGAAACTGCTGCTGCGCAAAAGTTACTCAGCAGGTAACTAGGCAACCAAAGAGTGAGTGAGTTGCTAAGCAACCACAGAGTGAGTGAGTTAGCTGATCCTACTAATCTTGCTATGAGATTTTGAGCGGCTAAGTCTTCCCTCTGCCTACATCCCCCAGAATGCTCTGCAGTTCTGGATTAAAGTATATGGAATATTGAATATTCCATCACATGTAATATCTATAGATAATGATCACAATATATATTGTTATTGATTTATTGTCCAGCCCTGCAGTTCCAGTCCTAAAAATACTGTCTGATATTTTTATAAGTCTTAACTGGAGAATAAAAAATTAATAACGTCAGAACCCAACATAAACAACTTGTTATTATCGTCTCAAGTTGTTAATTTTTTTTGGACTATTAATAAGATTTAGTGAAGTCATAATGAATACTAGAGAGTTCTTGACTGTTAATGACAAAAGGTTTTTGTCTGACTTGCTCCTCAACCTTTTTCATTCATTCAGCAGACGGTTCTGGAGATAACCTGAAAAAAGTGAAACCTCGGGCTGCAGATAAGTTTTAGACGATACCTGACCACCAAGATCTCTGGTGAAAAGGAGAAAGACGAGAGTCTGAGGCGGTTTACCTGCTGTTGTCCTGAAGTTTGGATGCAGAGATTCAGGAAGAGGAGCAGGAAGAGCAACATGGCTCAAAGGCTCACATCCAGAGAGCAAAATAAATCTTCGGTGTCTTCGTTATGCCCAGTAAATGTCCAGAAATTAAAAACTGTCACAACTTTTAACCTTAAAATCCAACCTGCCAACTCAGCGCAGGAAACAACACAGGGACAGCAACATCCTCTGTTCAGCAACACAATGGGCAACCACTCCAGCAGGAACAACTGTCAGGCAACCGAAAGCTGCCTCCTTCTTATGGGCACAGAACCGCGCAAAAGAAAAAAAAATCAAAGCTCTTATAAAAATAAACAACAGGGTGGATCCAGGCGTGGACGGTGTTATCAGCAGATTCCCTCACACTCTCTGAGCCCGATGTGAGGAAGTAACCAAGAACAGCAGCAAGTTACCCAGAGCCCAGCGTCTTTTTCCTCTAATCTAGGAAGGAAACATAACAGAAACTGGCAAAGACAGGAACCTCTCAGCAGAGGTCATCTCCTCCCACGTGACCCGGCGGTACCAGCAGAGGTACCGCTGAAATGCTTCACAACTGCAACAGCCAGAGGGAAACATGGACGTAAAAGTAGCAGAAAGTACATCCAACAGCTCTGACATTACTGTTACTCATAAACAAGAACGTCTTTTTGACCCAGTTTACCTTCAGAACCGTCTGGAATCAACAACCAGCCAGCGAACCTGCAGCAGGACTGATCAGAACTTATTAAATCCCAGGTCTTTATGTGAGATTCGGACCAGTTGAGCACTGAACCACAGAGTCCGACCCAACTCTCCAGTCGAGTCAGTCATGATCAATACACTGCAAAAACTCAAAATCTTACCAAGTAATTTTGGTCCAGTATAAATATATCTTAGTACACTTAAAATAAGACAAGATTTCTTATTGTAAGTCTTGTTGACTTAAAACAAGAAATAGGAGTTTGTTTTAAGGGAATAATTCCTTAGTGTTGGTGAAAAGGGCAGATTATTTCACTTTTAACATGGGAAAAATGTCTTGGTGTAATTTAAATAATCTTCTAGAACTTTTTCACCAATATTAAGGAATTAGTGACGTAAAACAATATTTCTTGCTGAAAAGTTACTTGTCCATTAATTTTGTCTTATTTCAAGTGTACTAGTACATTTACACTAAAAACTAGACAAAAAATACTCGCCCTGTTAAAAGCTGCACTAAGATCCATCAGAGCCAGCACTGTGTTTATGTGGATGTTATTGAACACTTTGACTAGGACAGTCTGGGTACTCTGGTAACCATGGAAACCGGACTGGGGTCAGAGTGGTTGGTTATGGTGTTGAAACAGTTTTTTTCAGTGATTTTGCTGATGAATGGGAGGCTGGAGATCGGCCTGTAATTCTGCAGTAGCGATTTGTCCAGATTGTTCTTTTTTATCAGAGGTTTGATAAAATCTGTTTTTAAAGCCTGATGGAAAATGCCTGATAAGAGCCATGAGTTTACTATCTGGGTCAGATGCAGGACTTTTTTAAGGAGTTGGACATCAAAACAGCAAGAGGATGAGCGCGACTGATTTCTAATGTTTTAAGGTTGTATTGTTGAAATTTAGCCATTTTCTCAGCCATTTGTTATGTTTGGGTATAGCATTGGTATTGGATTTGTCAACCAACTGTGGCTAATAAGGCACAAGCCTTGTTGATGTTTTTGTTAATGATTTCTATAAAGAATGTTTTACCAAGCGCGGTTTTAAAGCCTCCCTCCGACTCCTGCAAACATTCTTGTTATTGCATCCAAGCAGCTCAATCTTTTCGATTCCCACTCCATGCGCCTCAGTCGTTGATAAAGCTCTACATGAGTACAGTCCACTTACCAGCGAAGGTCCTGATTTTGGAACAGGGTCATTGTTTTGTCAACTGAAGGCCATGATGATGTGAATTCACAGTGGATGGTGTCTCTGCAGGTCCAAGAAGCTTACCGGGATTTCAGGGTTTGCCTTTTATCTGAGGGGAACAGTTTGGGTCAGATGGTTAAAACTTGGTCAAATTCAAACACTGAGGCAAAACAGAGTTGTTAGCTAGCTACATTTACGCAATTATATTTACTTCAGACAGTAAGTTATTTTTTTAAATGTGAGTATTTTTACTACACTCTGCTTTCACTTGAGTAATTTTATTACGATGTACTTCTGCTCTTACTTGAGTAAAATTTCTGGATTTTCTACCCACTGAATGAAAAACAGACATGTTTAAACCAAACATTCACCAGACACAGACACACACCTGCCGCTAAAGTTAAAGTTACATTTTTTATCAAAAGAAACTGATTAGGAAAAAAATTATCTTTTTTTTCTTTTTAACTTATAAGAATTATAAGAAGTTATAATTCTTTAATTTACAAGAATTATTGTCATTTTGGTCCTTACAATGCCAAAATGTCCACTTAACTTTATATATTGGTCTGTCTAATTATGTAATTTTTAAATATTAAATGATAATTTGATCAGTTATTCAGTACTTGAGTTAGAGTTTTTACCAAATACTTTTTTACTTGAGTAATTTCTTGGACGAAGTAGTGCTACTTTTACTTGAATATACTTTTTGGATACTCTGCCCACCTCTGTGTGTCAGTCTTTTGCACACCCTTCAAATAAAGTGTTACTTGCTTAACTGACAATGAATTAAACTTTGACCTTGAGTTGAGGTGGATGCATGCTAATCCTGTATCCAGACTTTATTGTTTAGCTTAAATGCATAATCAGAAGATCTGATATAATGTAATATTCAAGGCTGTGATGATTGGATGTAAACTTCAAACTTCTGTCTAAGAAGTTTTAAGGAACTGTGTATCTACTAGACAGGAAGTCTTCGTTGGATTTTCCCTCCATCGGGCTGCTGCGGTGGTTCCACCGAGACGGATTTCCTCATCAGCCGTCTGCTTCTCAGGGTGGAAAAAAAGAGAACAAAATGTGAAAGCTGACTTCCTGTTTTAACCAAGATGGACTTGATCAGCAGGCGCAGTGAGAGCGACCGAACTCGGGGTTAAAGGTCAAAATGCAAATCTGCCGAACAATGGCAGGAAGCAGGCGATAAGCGAGCTGGACCTTAAATGCTTATGGAGTCCTCTGCAGCAGTTTTGATCCTGCCAGATGTTTCACACACATCTGCACAGTGTAAGCACTGAACATCCAGTCACAAGATTCAGGACAGTTTCCAAACACGTGAGTCAAAATGTTTTTACCAGCTTTAAAAATCCTACATTAAGCACAGTGTCTGCAAGCTTCAGTCAGTTCAGTTCATTTTTCCACTTTTTAAGGGCTTTTAAAGTGATTTAACTCTGAAACCTACATGAATTACACTTACTTTTAATTTGCACTTACTTGAAAGTTGGAGATTCTTCTATTGCAGGTCCAGTGGTTTTGCAGACAGGTTGCATAAGGAACAAATGATTGCCACCAGATTTATTCAAATAAATGAATACATTAATCAGATTAAATAAAAAGAGGCAATGGAAGAAGAATGGACACACAATGTAAGACTGATCATATATGATAATGGGCTTCAGGCATTTATGTTCCTATTCACTGTCAGTTATTGTGTAAAAATGAACCCATTGATCCAATTTCAAACCAAAGTGAACACCTGCAGAGTCATCTGAAGTGACATTTTTAACGTAAGGACACAACGCTAAGTCTGAAAACTGTTTACGTTAGTTTACTGTTATTCGCATATCAATTAGCATTAGCTAGCAAAATTTTTATTACAACTAAAATATGGAGTCACATTGGGACATAAAGTTTGTTCAAAAGAAAAAACAATTGAAACTGAAATTATTTTGAAACTGACAAACAGATTTGAAATTGAAAAACCAAAATATGTAAATATGTACAACCTGAAATAAAACTGACTTATTCTTGTCTTCTTTGTTCATCCCAATAAGGACGGTGCTGTGTTGTAAATGTGACTGGTCACAACAGAACCATGAACATGTCTACTCAGGGCATTTGAATTATTTACTGAGTCTGAAAGTGTGGATTTCTTTTTTTAAGGATTTTTTTATTCCATAGGCTTTTAATAACATTTGTTATGTTATTAATCTGTGCACTAATAAAATTGTAGGGCTACTTTTAGTTTAGAAGCATAATAAAAAAAATAGACTTGAGTTGCATTGACAGAAATAAAAATGTTCTTCCAGTCAGACATAAATAATTATTTTATTTTAGTTGTTAAGATGCAGTTAGTCAGCGCAGGGCGCTGCGCTGCTAAACTGTAAATCACTCATCACAGCTGCAGCAGTGCGTGTCGGTCGCATACTGTGTATCTAATAGATTTTCTAAAAACAAAACTTTCCCAACTCACACCTAGAAACTGAAATATATTTATGCAGACATGAATTCCTCTGATAAACCCTAACCCTAACCCTAACCAGTATCTTCAGCTTTTCTTTTGGTTATCCATTATTACTTGTAACACAATCCTTTGGTAAGCTAACTGTACACTTTAAGCTCATATCACGGCTGTTTGTATGCAGTACCTTGCAGACTACTAGCGCACTCGCAAACAAGACATTGTTATAAGTGAATTAATCTGCCAGTGGACCTAGTACTTTTACATCAATATTAAGAAAGTATTGCCTTACAACAAGCTCCTACATCTCACTGAAAAGTTACTTATAACTAAGACCAAAATACTTGGTAAGATTTTGCGTTTTTGCAGTGTGTGGAAAGAGGACAAAGACGAAGCAGCTTTAGTGAAGGAACAGCAACCATCAGCTGTAGTGGCTCAGGTTCTGGAGTCCAGTTGACCCGCTTTGTTCTTTAAAAATGCTTCGTCATGTCACAGTGTTTGTTCCTACAGAAGGACGCGACCCATTTCTCCCTAGCAGAGTTCCTCGGGTCCTCCTGGAAACAAAGGCCTGAACAGAAGCTGCTTCCCATCAGTGGGCTGACCTCAGTGGAACCAGCAGAAAGCCAACCGCGGGTTAGATTCCTGCGTTTGCTGATCAGGCACTTCCTGGTACAGTATCTCTGTTTTCTGGCTGCCGCAGAAAGGAAGTGAGTTGGGTTTTATGATGAGCAGTGCTGAATGATAGGAAATGGAGGAAGTTTAATGAGTTGATGGGTGGCGGTGCGTTTGATGCTTTTTAACCCCAAACTCATCCAGCTTCCTGCTGAGCAGCTTCTGATGGGTCTTGTTCAGATTTATGAGGTTTCCAAAGGCTTCCATTGGATCAACACTTAACTATGGTGGGAAAACAAAAGCGACTGCATGACTTAATCTGAAAACAGCAAAACTACGGAGTTCTGGGAAAAGTTTCATTCAGTATAAAACTATTATGAGGTCAGCAGATGTGCTACCGACCAGAGCTGAAGCCAACTGGTGTGACTATTTCTTCATGACTTCATTCTAGTTATATATTTTCACGTAATATAGATTTTAAATCAGGTTGGCTGCGGTATGGTTGTCAGGTAGTCATGGCCCACCTAGGTCTCCTTCCGGTTCGGACAGCAGATCAGGCTGGAGCTCTGGGGAAAGCATAGACCATCATCCTGCTGTCACGGAGAGGCAGCCCCAAGATGGCGTCATCGTCCCCACGGCGATAAACAACCTTCATCATCATCATCTGTCTGAATGAGGCAGCCCCAAGATGGCGTCAGCGTCTTCCACGGCGACAAACAACCTATGATGACACTCTGACCAAGGTCCAAGATGGCGTCATTGTCTCCACGGCAACATACAGCCCGGGTGAGGCAAGTCCAAGATGGCGTCATCGTCTCAATGGCAATAAACAGTCCAGGTGGGCAGGTCCAAGATCAGTCTTCATCTCCATGACAACAAGCAATCCTTTTTTAGCTCATTATTTTAAATTCAAGAAAACATCATATGTCAAAGCACACAGCAGTAACATGAGACCAGTTTCTATAAGCAACCTTCACCGTCCCGCTGACCGGGGGAGACAGATCCAAGATGGCGGCTTCCCATCGCCAGCGATGAGCAACCCGCAGCAAAACTGCTGCACTCTTTTGTAGTTTTCTTCAACTGGATTTTCTCCGGGATCTTCATGATGTGGGTTTCCATGACAACAAGTTTGTGGCTCATGATGAATGACTGAGTTTTCGTGGTTAACCAATCTGTCCTTTAGTAACCAAGGTCACAGTTAACGAAAACAGAAAACATTTTCATTAACTGAAATAAAATAAACGGTAATTATTGGGGGGGAAAACTATGACTAACAAACTATATTGTACGTTTATAAGACGAAATCATACTGTAATTAAAGATATAATACCCTTCTTATTTATGCTTATTAATATATTAGGCTTTCGAGATTATGTGAAATTCATTTTTCTCCACACAAGCAGTTTACGTCAGCGGTCGGCAAATCGAAATCCTCCTTTCTGAGGTTCAAACAATCATGAAACAAAGTCAGAAAAAGGTTTCAGTTTCACTTTTATTCAGTGGCTTTAGTCTTCAGAACAAACTGACAGGTTCTAAATCCAGTCATGTTGACTGTAACATACAAAAACAATCACTGGGAATGTGCATATATAGAAAAAAACACAACACTATAATAACAGTGTTTATGATATTTAAGACTTCATGTTGGATCAATTTTTATTCTTTCAGGATGAAAAACATCCAGTCTGTCATAAAGCAACAACCCTGTTAAATTAATATGAGTAAAAAGCTTCAACATTCAGTCTGTTAATACTGATCCATCTGGCATAATAATGTGCAAGAAATACAACGTTCAGAGCAGATTGTGCCAAGCGAGTGGGTGAAAGTGCAAATGGATTTATGCAGCAGAAGAGAGAAAATAAACGCATGAAATCAACTTTTGGTTTTAAAGCAGATTTAAGAAGAAATCCAGAAGCTTTGGAATCACTTGTTTAAGTTGGGGGGGATTGAGGTTTATAAAGTTACAAAATGAACAGCAATAATTTGGGTTATTTAGAGAAAACAGTGGTTGGTTCATTTGTCAGTTTTTTCACCAAGTTATTCGTTCATTTATAAATGTAACAGTTTCACACTGAATATTTATCTGGAAACGGCTACATTTCTAGGTGAATAAATAACTTTGTGATATTTTCATCCGATAACAGGCTAAACTTCCAGATTAATTTCTGAAAGCAACTGTCCCTGTCTCCAGTATTTGTGCCGAGTTCATTTATTTTAAGGTTACGCACTGCAGATACACAAAATCTTTGCGTAGTTTCTAATGCAAATATCTTATTACACTTGAAGTAGGACAAAACAGATTTACAAGTAACTTTTCAGCAAGAAATAGGAGCTGGTTTTAAGTCAATAATTCCTAAATATTGATTAAAAAGGACTAGTTTTATCAACAGATTATTTCATTTAATTACATGGGGAAGATGTCTTGCTATAAGTGAAATAATGCCACTGGAACTAGCACATTTTAATCAATATTAAGGAATTATAAACTTAAAACAAGCTCCTATATCTTGCAGAAAAGTTACTTGTAAGTTAGTTTTGTCTGATTTGAAGAGGACTAAGATATTTGCGCTAGAAACTAGACCAAAATTAATTAGTAAGATTTTATGTTTTTGCAGTGCATCAACATAATATTGACAGTTAGACTCCTGTGGTCGAGCTGCAGCGCCCCCTGCAGTGCGACACCAGTCCATTCGTTTCACTTCCTGTTTTTAAAAACGAGCGGCTCTGAATCTTCAGCGCTTCTAGCAACAGACATCGAGAAATACCTTCAACCAGAGTCGGGTCCACTAGGAGCGCCCCCAGGTACAGACAGCGGTCTCAATGGCGACAGTGGTCCCCAGCATCCAATCAGCCGGTGAGCTCGACAGGAAGCTCCCGGCTGCACAGCGCCTCCCACTGGCGGGCGAGCAGCGAGATCAGCCGCTCCCTGCTGTCGCCCCCCGGCACAAAGACGCACCACTGCACCTCGCCCTGGCCGCCGGCCACGCCCCCCGGGGGCGGAGCCTCCTCGCCGGTGGGGGCGAAGTGGTCCATGGTCAGGTGGCAGAGCAGGTCCGGACCCGGCAGGTCGTCAAACACCAGGGTCAAGGCCTGGGGGTAGGGCTGGTAGCCCAGCAGAACCCGGTCCAGGTCCCGGATCCGTCGGGCCTCACACAGCTGGTAGCGCCCTCTGCAGGACAGGGACGGAGGACAGCATGATGTAACCATGGAGACAGGAGGATAGAAACAAAGAACAGAGCCACTTCCTCAGAATAGTGTGTTAAGAACTTATTATCTAGGATATTATAATTTAATACAATCTGAGCTGGAATTATAAAGTAGATTTAGTTAAAGTTGTTGACCTTTAATAGAAGGGACTACATATCCCATAATGCCTCAGGAGGAGGAGAAGAAGACTTTAGATCGGGGGGCCCAAAGTCGGTCCTGGAGGCCCGGCATCCTGCATGTTCTAGTCTCTCCCTGGTTTAACGCACCTGGATCCAATGATGGATCATTAGAGGCCTAAGATGATCACTGACCTGCTGAAAAGGTTGTTACTAAAACCAGGGACAGAACTAAACCGTGCAGGATGCCGGCCCTCCAGGACCGACTCTGGGCTTCCCTGCTTTAGATAGAGAGAGCTCCTACACTCAGTAAATCATAACTGTTATGATTTGTTTGGCCATTTTATTCACTAAAGTTCATCCAAATTATTGATCTGGCTCCTTCTCGTCTTTTAATTAGTCAAAAATAATAATGATAATGATATACAACCAGGTGAGGCTAGATGTGAGTCACCTGGACATGTACATATAAAACCATTATGTATGTATGTATGTCAGTTATGTCCCACCTGGACGGCGGCTCCTTGGCGAAGTCCGGCAGAGGGTAGCTGACGTAGTCCTCGTCCAGCAGGAAGACGTCCGTCCCGGTGAGGACCAACGTCCGGGGCTGGAGGACCGGAGACCGCTCAGTGGACGGCTGGCTGGACATCTGGACCTGCAGGACAGACAGAGAGGTTACCATGGTTACCAGGGTGCCACCAGGGGGCGGCAACCAGTCTGTGAAGCAGAAGTGTCCAAAGTGCGGCCCGTGGGCCATTTGTGGCCCTCTGGAGGATTTTGTGAGCTGAAATTATTATCCCAAAAGGTCAGAAACTGTGGGCCAGTATTATGATAACGCAATAGTGCAAAAATCCTTTTTTATGTTTTCTATTTGTAATGATTTACAATTTTGTTTTAGTTTTCTTACAAGAAAAATAAAACAAAAAGCACAAAAAGTTCATTTTTAAATACTTTTTGCTGCCTTCAACTGAAGGATTTTGCCCCTAGTGGCAAAAGGTTTGGACACCACTGGTCTACAGGAAGCCCCAGGAGGACGGAGGGTGTCCTTAGAGCGCTCGCTGATGAGAGGAGGCAGCTTCAGCAGTCCCAGAGCATGACACTGCCACCACCTGAAGATGCTCCCTAAGGGGTCCAGTTTGTCTCAGAAGACGTGTGGACTGCAGTTTTCACCTGGAAGACGAGCAGGTAGAGCAGGATGCTGCAGGAGGACGGAGGCGGCGCGCTGGCAGAAGTTTTCCTCTCTGACACGATGAAGGTCAGGTCGCCCATCTCCTCGTCACTGGGGTAAATGAAGCGCACCCTGCTGCTGTGGACCAGCTCGTAGTTCTGCATCTTTCCTGCATGGGGAGACACACAGTCAGATCTGGAGATCAGGGGGACGTGTCTCTGTCTGTCCTCTGGGTTACCAGTGAACTGGGAGTAGAAGTCCTGGTCGGACGGGTCGGGTTGGGGCGGACGCTGCTGCTGCTGCAGGCTGAGAGCCGCCATCAGCCGCTGCAGGAAGACGCCGGTCCCGTAGCCGTCCCTGCTGAGACAGCAGACCACCTGGTCCGCAGAGCGTCCTGCAGGGACACGGGGACAGGTGGGCCTTCACTGGACGGTAAATTGATCCAAAAATTATTGCCATGAATAATAATATTGTTGTTTTGAGATCATTTTCAAGTGATAAAATAATAATGGTATAATAATGCAAAAACACATTATCACAGATCAATAAACTTTAAACTCTAATGAACATTTAACACTGGAAGTGGAAGAAATTTTAAATATCCCAAATAAATAAACAAAACAACAGAAACATCAAGGGCTGGACAATAAATCAATATCGCAATAGACACTAGATCAATATCAGTAGATAATAAATCTGACAGAATGTTATATAAAATATTCTCAGAACCACAAAGCATTCTGGGGGATGTAGGCAGAGAAAAGACTTCAGCTGCTTAACCTCGGCTAGCTAAGCCAGCTGGTGGCATCAACTCACTTACTCATTCTTTGGTTACCTAGCAACAACTTGTTGAGTAACTGGCACAGCAGCAGTTTAAGGTTTTGCCACATATCTGCTAAATAATAAACAACAGCAGCGCGGAGAGAAATCTGTGGAAATAACAGGTACGATCTGGCCACCATTTTGGAAATATTTCAGATATTTAAAACAGAAAACTAATCAATAATTATCGATATCAACTGACATGAAGCGCTTATATCATGATATGTCTTTCAGCTATAACAAAACAACAAATAAAATGAATTATGAAGTCACTTTAAACAAAATTGTCCTTAAAAAAAAAAAAGACTAGTTGAGACCAAAGCACCAGACTGAAGACTTTAGTCAGAGAGTTTCTGGTAGAAAGAGAAAAACAATAAATTGTGCAAATGGAATTGAGATTGTTTCAATTTGCAATGCGATTAATTGACTTATCGGTTACTGCGACAGGCCCAGGGACGGGTCCACTCACCTACCACCCTGAAGTTCTGGTCAAACAGTCCCACGTTGACGGCCTGCAGCTCAGCTAGCCGGACGCTCAGGCAGCTGCAGAGACTCGTCTCGGCGTCCGTCCCTGAGGCGGAGACACACAGGGACAGTGGACATGAGGACACAGACATATAATCACCAGAACCGGTCCGCTCCTGGCGGTCCTACCTGAGTGGGGATGCAGCGGCGGGACGGAGTCGTCCAGCAGGAAGTAGATGGCCTCGGTGGACAGCAGCAGGCAGGAAGTGACCTCACTTCCTGGAGTCTTGTAGAGCAGCACAGAGAGCCAGCAGACATGCCTCAGCTCCTCGGCCTGCGACTGGGTTGGGGAAGAGAAGAACCATCAGAACCAAACGGACCTTCAATGGTCCACAAACACAACTGGCCTATTTTAGTTATTGATTAGTCTGGCGATTAATCGTCACATTCTGCAGATTTTTCATTTAACCGTTTTAGTCTTTTCATACAATATTACAAATTCAAATTATACTTTAATTCCTTTACTGAATCAGAAAATAAACATTTCCTTCCTAAAAATCAACAGCAGCTAAAAAAATAAATAAATACTTCTAACATCAACATGTGAAAACCGTTTCTGCTTCATTTAACATTAATACAGATCTGGGGATTATTTATTAGATTAATAAATAAATTTGCATGATTTATTTATTTTTTTCCCCCTCTTTCTATCAAAAACCTCATGACAAAAGTCTTTAATCTGGTGTCAAGTAGGACAATCTAGTTTAAAGAGACTATATAATTAATTTTATTTGTCGTTTCATTTGTTTCATTTGATATCTAACATGCTTTGCAGTTCCAGTGTTAAATTTTCATTAGAATATAAAGTTGTTTTCTTACATTATTATACCATTATATCACTTGAAAATGGTCTCAAAATAACAATATTATCGTTTATCACAATCACTTCTGGGACAATTTATTGTCCAGATACATTTGTTATTATGAAAACCTTTAATTATCAGGAGATTTTTCCAGAATGTGAAGCTAAAACTGCCGCTAGAGGAGCTCCGATAGAAATGATTTCAAATTCAATTCAAATTTGAAAATACTTCGTTAGTCCCAAAGGGAAATTAAATACAGAAAATTTACAGACATAAATAAATTTACAGAATTTGTTTTTTAATCTTAAATAATAAATGTTTATAAGACTGATAAACAAACCTCCAGTAGGTGGCAGCAGGGTTCCAATTAATTAACAAACTGATTGTTTAACTTATGACAATAAAGTCATAGCATTAGTAGAATGAAAATGCAATATTACCAGAGAAGTTGTACATTTGGAGAGTCATTTTAATGAGAAAAAGTTTTTATTTGAGGTGAGCAGCTCAGTCCGTCTGATTCTTCCTTCTAATCCTCTCATGGTTCTGCTGCTGCTGATAATAATTTGGTGCTGATGTGTTAAAAGATTCAATGTTTCATTATTTTTAAAACAGATACTAACTGTAACTTCACAAGATGCTCAACCTTCCTCATTTTAACAAAGTTTCAAATAGTTCTCATAAAGTTAGGATTTATTCTTGTGCTCTAGTGATGAGAGGGGAGAGTGAGTTGTTTGAAACGCTTCACCTGAGCTACGTATCTGCTGAAGTAGGAGAGCAGCTGCTGGCCTCTGAGTCCGGCTAGGAGCTTCAGTCCAGGTGAGAGGCCCGGGACCAGGTGGGGCGGCGGCTGGTTCTCCTCATCTTGGAGTGTCAATGAGTCTCGACTGCAGAGAGAAACAAAAACATGAAATTATGTCATGAACAGACCGAAACATGCAGATCGGATTCATCTCATAAAACCCCATCCAAAGTGAGGCCACCAGAGGGCGCTAGGGGGCTTCAGACGGTTGGAGAGAAGATTAGAAAAAAGTGCAAAAATAAAATTGACTCATAAACTTTTAGTTATCCATTTAATTCTCATTAAATTTAGTCTGTCTTTTACAACAGTGCATTAGGGTCGATGTAGATAGGAAAAAATAAATTTTCACCAAAAAAATAAAATTTTCTGGGGGGAAAAAATTCGTTTGAGTTTAAAAAGTTGAAAATTTGCTTGGAAAATTTACTAGAAAAAACTCTGATTAGTTTTAGAAATTTCAGATAAAAAGCTTAGTACTTTCTGACACTCAGTAGTTTTGAGATTAATTTCAAACATTCGGGTTTTTTTATTTTTATTTTGAACCCGACTCTGGTTGAAGGTATTTCTCGATGTCCGTTGCTAGAAGCGCTGAAGATTCAGAGCTGCTCGTTTTTAAAAACAGAAAGTGAAGTTTGAAAATTTGAAAAGTTATTGCGATAAATGATAATATATATAATACAATGATAATATTGTTAATTTGAGACAGTTTTCAGGTAATATAATGGTAATACATTCTCATATTAAATTCTAATGAACATTTAACACTGGAGCACATTTTAAGTATCCAAAATAAAAAAAAATAAAAAACAGAAACAACAAATAAAACCAATTATGAAGTCTAAAACCAATTTAAACAAAATTGTCCTTGAAATAAGAGCTAGTTGAGACCAAAGCTCCAGACTGAAAACGTTAGTCATCAAATTGTTGGTAGAAAGAGAGAGAAACAATAAATCAATGGAAATTGAGCCGGATTTAATTTATAATGCAATTAATTGCATATTGCAACAACACACACCTGCTGCAGCCTGACTTCCTGTCGCTGCAGCAGCAGCAGGGCTCCTTGGTTCTGCAGCAGCCTGGAAACACAAGCAGCAGTCAGATGAGACGACCTAGTTGATTCTTTTCTCTGCAGTGACTTTTTAAAAATCTTTTTACTCTGCTTAACAAACTTCCAGCTAAGTCGTTTATTGTTAGTGTTTGCTGTGAAATTAGCTAATAAAGTCTGTAAGAAGCTATGAGGCATTTGCGCCCCCTAGTGGCACTAGCTGGTCCTCACCGGATCCGGCTGGGCCCGGGCAGGGCCTGCAGGGCCGGGGCAGCGCCACCACCTTCAGCCCCTCCAGAGAGGCTCTCCTCTGGCTCAGCTCCCCCAGGAAGGAGCTCCTGTCCTGGGCCAGAGGGAAGAGCAGCAGCAGCCTCCGACCTCCAGCCAGCAGATCCACAGAGTGGCTCCTCCTGGTGGAAACATGACGCAAGAACTCAGACAAACCCAGGATGAATTCACACCAGCCGTGTTTAAGTTGGTTTAATTCAAATCCAGTTTGCTTGTCTAGAAAGTTTGGTTCGTTTGGGGAGGTGTGAACGCTAATTAAACTCAACCAACACACCTTGGTCTCGGTTCGATTAAAGTGAAATCTGGTTCGGTTTGAATGCATATGTGAATGGCAAGCAGATCAGAGACTGCTCCAAAAGCAGGAAATGGACTACAGTGCTGGGAATTCTGGGTAAATACAGCCAAAACAAACATCCTAATCTAACACTAGAGAAGAGAAATCCTACGATCACTAAAATCTGAAGCTACAGCGTCTTTGTTTACATTTTTTAAAGAAGTAAGTTACGTTCAGCGTTTTATTCTGAGGTTTTTGTGTCGATTCCTTCGGTAGTTCTTGGAACAGCTCCCCCCCAGTCGAGGAGGGGAACAGGTCTTTCAATCAGTTTGGATCGTTTGACTCAGAGCAGCGTGAAAGAGAACCACAGCAGCTGGAAGTGAACAAATGTTTGGTGCCCAAACGAATCGGACCATCAGGTCTGAAAACAGCCTCAGAGAGTCGGGTCAGAACCTGAGGCAGTGCTGCGGGTCTGGACAGGAAACGCGGTCGGGTCCGTCTCCCATCTCTCTGTGGTCGGGGTGAAGGAGAACCGAGCTGAGAGCCAAACGGACCAGCCTGCACCAGGATGACAAAGAGGACGACAGGTGGACAGGGGGACGGTCCGTCCACGGATGCCTGAAGTCCATCCGGAGAACCCAGAGGGTTCTGGGCGTGAGGAAGAGGAGCGACAGGAGGCCGGCGTCCTCCGGGCCGAGATCAGAGGAGAGCTGGGCGGAGCCTGAGGCCGGCGAGGAAGAGGAGGGAGAAGAGGAAGAGGAGCAGAGGATGTGGGCGGGGAATCCTCCCCGAGCTGAAAGACTCTCCTCCACCTCCCAGGGGCTGAGGAGCGAAGGAGGAAGGAGCCGAGGAAGAGGAGGAGCTGGGAGGTCCGAGGGGTCCTAGAAGAACCAGAACCAGAACCAGATGGTGAAACAAGGAAAATATACACCTGATGAAGGTTCTGACCCAACACGAAGGTTCTGACCCAACAAAATGGTTCTGACCCAACATGAAGGCTCTGACCCAACACGAAGGTTCTGACCCAACAAAATGGTTCTGACCCAACATGAAGGTTCTGACCCAACAAAAAGGTTCTGACCCAACACGAAGGTTCTGACCCAACATGAAGGTTCTGACCCAACACGAAGGTTCTGACCCAACATGAAGGTTCTGACCCAACAAAATGGTTCTGACCCAACAAAATGGTTCTGACCCAACAAAAAGGTTCTGACCCAACACGAAGGTTCTGACCCAACATGAAGGTTCTGACCCAACAAAATGGTTCTGACCCAACAAAATGGTTCTGACCCAACAAAAAGGTTCTGACCCAACACGAAGGTTCTGACCCAACAAAATGGTTCTGACCCAACACGAAGGTTCTGACCCAACATGAAGGTTCTGACCCAACAAAATGGTTCTGACCCAACATGAAGGTTCTGACCCAACATGAAGGTTCTGACCCAACAAAATGGTTCTGACCCAACAAAAAGGTTCTGACCCAACACGAAGGTTCTGACCCAACAAAATGGTTCTGACCCAACACGAAGGTTCTGACCCAACATGAAGGTTCTGACCCAACAAAATGGTTCTGACCCAACAAAATGGTTCTGACCCAACACGAAGGTTCTGACCCAACATGAAGGTTCTGACCCAACATGAAGGTTCTGACCCAACAAAATGGTTCTGACCCAACAAAATGGTTCTGACCAAACACAAAGGTTCTGACCCAACACGAAGGTTCTGACCCAACATGAAGGTTCTGACCCAACAAAATGGTTCTGACCCAACATGAAGGTTCTGAACGGGAGTCAAATTCAACTCAACATTTGAATCGGACCTCGGCGCCGTCTCTGACCTGAAGCAGCCCGTTCAGCTCGGTTCTGGCCTGTCGGACCTCCTCGGCCTCAGAGAAGATGAACCAGCGGTTCTGACCCGTTTTGATTCCAAACGAGAGGCAGCAGTCCGGCAGCTCGGCTGGGCAGTTCAGCAGAACCTGGGAGTACGGTACCAGCAGATCCGCCTGGAGACCCGACAGAACTTCCTCCACATCTGGACTCTGGTCCGGGCCTGAGGAAAGATCTGAAACATGATTACCCGAGCGGCACCAGCCGACCCAGATGGATCCAGACCAAAACCCAGTCAGAACCTCAGAGGTTAGATCAAATAAAACTGCAGGATGTTCTTCCTGGGAAATTAGTAACATTATAAACTATCCACAATATTTATATTTGCAATATTATTTATAACAAATCAATATTAATATTGTTATAATAGATAAAACAATAATAAAATATTTTAGATCATTATTTTAAACAACAATATCTTCTTTTCTCCAGATAAAGCCGGGTGTTTACCTCTCTCCTGATTGGCTGACAGGGAGTCATGTGACCAGAGGAGCAGCGCCAGCAGCCGGTCCGTCAGAACCAGACATGCCCCCCTCTGCTTCACCTCCTGGCCGACCAGGACACAGCAGCACCACAGAACTCTGCGGACCCGAACCTCCAGCTGTTCCTCGCTCGGCTCCTCCAGCCGGACGCCAGGCTCCTCCCCCTCCGGGAAGGGGGCGGAGCCAACCAGCTCCTCCCCAGAGTCATCCAGGCCCATCTCAAAGTAGCCGTCCCTGGAGCTTAGACTGCGGAGCAGAGGGAGGAAGCCATCTTGAAGTAAAGTCCAGAATTTACACTGAGCAGCAGGAAGGGTTTCTAAAAACTGACAGAGTTCAGCTGCTTTCTTGGCTTTCATTAGAAATATTTAAACTGACAGAAACTTTGACATGTTTAATACTTTATAAAAAATATTATTTTACAAGTTTATTGAAACTGTCACTACGTCATCACAGTTTGCTGTCAGACGGATATTCGGTGAAAAAGATTGAGTTCTTCTGCTTTCTCCCAATGCTGACTATAAACAACCAATCAGAGTCAGGAGGCGGGTCTTAGCGCTGTCAATCATCCTCACTCTCCTCCTTGATCTCTGCTATGCTGCAGTTAGCATAGCCTGTCATGAATGCTCAGGCTAGTTAGCATAGCCACCATTGGTTCCTGTAACTGTAAGTTGCCATTACTACATTTAGCAGTGAGCACATGAGGATTATTTACAGCGCTAAGACTCGCCTAATGGCCCTGATTGGTTGTTTTTGGACGGGAGCAATTTATTTCTTCAGAGCAGAGGGGGGAGGCGTAGGAGATCATCTGCCTCATTTGTTTTTTAACAAATATGTAAAAAAACCAAACATTCTTAATAAACTGCAGCTTTAAGTTCTGGATGTTCAAGACAGGTGAGAACTTCACACCTTTAGAAACATTCCGGTAAAAAACTGGAAGCAAAATTAATCTGACATTAAACAGAACAATTGAGCAAAAATTGAAGTTGCTGTTTTATTAAAGCATTAAATACTTTAACAAAAAGTGAAATAAATCAGTGAATAATTATAAATTCTCTGAGGGAAGAAAACAGAAAGCAACAGAGAGCGGATGAATCACCTGCGACCGCCGACGTCGGTGCTCTGCACTTCAGACCGAACGTCTTTGGAATCAGACCTCTGCTCTTCCTGCTCCTCTTCCTCTCCTCTCTTCGTCTTCTGCTCCCTCAGGATGGAGCCGAGCCGCTGGGAGAGCTGGGTACTGAAGTCTTTGTTGGACAGGGCGAATAGAGCAGAGGGGAGCAGCGGACAGCAGGTGGCGCTGCAGGCGGAGCAGCAGACCTCCAGGGGACTGGAAAAGCAAGCTGAGCAGAAACAGCTGGAAGAAAACAAAAACAGTTTAAAAATTAGGTTTACACGGAGGTTTCTGAGTTTTAAAAACATTAAATCACATTTCATTTGTTCTACTGATACGTTTGTGCGCTTTCAGATCACTGAGCTCCACTGACCAGACGGCTACAGAGGAAGAAGCCGTGTTCGCTGTTGGGAGTGGCTGTTCAGGCTGGCTGACAGCAGAACGTTTTACCTACAGGAGAAAAAACACAGACAATAAAAACCCAAAAACCTCAGAGGGACGCAAACGTCTCCACAGACCTGAGAGCTGACCTTTCACCCCATTTTAAGCGCTCATCACCATGCACCCCGCCAAAATATCCTAAATGGACATCATTAAGGAAGGAGAAACCAGTCAGAGTTTCTCTTAAATTAACCACTTCACTGAATTTATTTCTGAAATTTTGTAATTTAACATCTAACTTTTTTTAAAACTCTTTTTGTAGGATTGGATATAAATTCAGCCATTGAGAGGTTAAAGGTCATCATAAATATTGTTGCGGTGGAGGCCCTGGGCCTTCTAGTGGATGTAACACCTGAACATTTAGCATCATTTAAGGTGGAGTTTCATATTGATCAACATGTAAATATGCCAGATTTAGCCACAGATGCTAGTTAGCATCACATCAGATTCGCTCTGATCCAGTGCTAACTGCTCCAGCCTCGTGGTTGCCATGGTGATCAGGGGTGTCTGAGCCTCACCTGAGCAGGTTCGGCAGACAGGAGGTGTGTGTCGGCGATGTTGGGAGGGGGTTTGGCGTCCAGAGGGGGAGGGGTGTCAGGGGGGTTGGGGTCGTCCTCTCTGCTGGTCAGTCCTGAACAAAGACAAGCTGAAAGCGTCAGTGGGAAGAGACCGGGTCCGTCTGGGCGGTCCAGCAGCTGATCTGACCCGGGGGGTGGGGCGTGATGTGATTGGTTCATACTCCCTCTGCCAAGCACAGCCTGATACATACATGATTACCTTGGCTGGGGCAGGACGAAGAGGAGGAAGAGGAGGAGGCAGGAGGAGCTGCAGACGCCCTGGAGTCCTCACTGATCTGACAACAGAGAGAGGAGGAGCTCAACCAGCAGCGGAGGAGATCAATGCTTCGGTCTTAGCTCGACTCTGATTCGCTACAAAGTCGAATCAGAGCCCGGTGAAAGGTTCTGATGCTGATCAGAACTGATCAGCATAAACTGATGCCATCAAACTGGGGATCAGCACAGACGCCTTGATGTCCCGTTGTCCTTTGCTACGAATGATCACACGGTCATTGAAGGAACCCTGTTGTTGGATTTCAAGCAGGAAAATGTTTATTTTCTGATTTAAAAAAAATTATTGAATTATTTGCATATTTTAATATATTTATAATATTATATAAAAAGGCTTAAATGATAAAATCAAAAATCAGCAGAATGACCATTTTTAAAATCCAACTAATTGTCATTATAATCGATTATGATTATAATTGAGCTGCAGCCCTAGATGAAAAACAACAAACTAAATAGAAAATTAATATTTCAGTCAATGACCACTGCATCATCCACAGAAGAGCTTAAAACTCTGACTTCCTGTTTACCTTCTTATCGCTGCTGCTCATGCGATCTTTGACCTCTTTGGCTTTCTGAATGGCTTTCAGCACTTCCACCGTGTCCAGCTCCTTCTCCGTCGTCGCTCTGCAGTCCAGGCTCACCTGACAACGACCAGGACACAACAGGTTACTGACAGGACATTTCCAAGGTTATTACAGTGACCCAGAACAAACAAAATAACAAAAGCTGAAACTGAGAACATTTTTTAAACATTTTAACTAATAAACACTAGCAAACACACTCTAAAACCTAATTAAAACTAACTGAATTAGACAAACAAAACGCCACAATGAAATAAAGTTGCACTATAATGAAAAACCCAAAACTATTATAATACAGGAGACCTTCTTCTCATCCTCCTGTCAGGTGATTAATCTACCGGATTTAGACAGAAAAGCCTCCGATTCAGTCGGGTTCACGACTGAATCAGAACCAGGACCAGCTGGTTTAGAGGAACTGGGCCAGGAGAAGAGCCTACCTCTGCTGCCCGGTCCCCAAACTGGGCCAGAACCTTGGTTCTGTAGTCTGGGATGATGCACATGGGGTTACTGGACAGGTTGAGCTTCTCCAAGCAGGGCAGAGCTCCGATGTTCCTGATCTCCTCCAGCTGGAAAAATGCACAGAGCTCCACCATGAACAGGTTTCTACTGGAAACCATTAAATCAGATTATCGTAACTCAAAATGGAGGCAGAGACGTGTGGTCAGGGAGCAACAGTAAAATAGATGCTAACAATGATGAGAGAAAATCAATTTGTCCACTTTAAATTCGTTTTTCATTTCAACGTGTTTGTGGAAAGAGTCTGGAGTGAGACAGTGCAGTACTCTGCCTCACCTCTGGAGGCGCTGTGCCACGCATTGAATGAAGCAGGAAGTTATTTCCATTCTCTTAACCAACACACTTGTTGGTGAAGTCATCCCAAGTGACTGATATTTGTGGACAGGATAAGTTAATGAAGATAAATGTAAGGTCATACACAATTTGCAATATTTATCTTAAAAGAAGGTCAGCTAAAGTAAAGAATTAAAATTTTAAGAAATCAAATTTACCTTATATTAAATATTCTTTGGTTTTTCTGGCTCTATTGTTGTTCTACTGCGGTTCCGATGGTTCGGGACGGATTCAAAAACAATTAAAAGCTTTAATCAGAAAAAGTAAAACTGAAATGCAAGCTTCTATAATGAACTTTGGATTTGTACACCTGATTCTAGAGGAGTTGATGCCTCACCAGTCATGAGCGTCACTGAATGGAATGGAGAGTCCATTACGCTAACCAGCTGTTAGCATAATGGCAGCTATGCTAACAGCAGGGTTACCTGTGCCAGTTGATTGTGGCTCAGGTCCAGGTTGACCAGAGAGTAGAGCTTGGAGAGGCCACTGAGCGTCTCCAGCTGGTTCCCCGCCAGGCTCAGCGTCTTGATGTTCCCCAGCCGCGTGTGAGCCGCCTCCAGGCTGCGCAGGCGGTTGTAGCTCAGGTCCACATGCACCAAGCTGTAGAGGTGCTGCAGGAAACAACAAAACAGGCGGCTCAGCGTCAGACAGGACCTGCGGTTTCGATGGTTCCGGACGGTGCTGGACAGACCTGCAGGTTCTCCACAGACGACAGCTGGTTGTAGCTCAGATCCAGGAACTCCACCTTTGGGATGAGTTTCTGCAAAGGGAAGACCATCAGCTCCACGCTAACACACACATACACTTCACACACACAGCAACGTTCACTACAATCCTACAGAGATTACAGAACTTCAACGTTTCCTTAAATCCACACATTGAACATCTTGACCTCTCTGGACGTTCCCTTCACTGATCTGCAGAAAATAATGAACTATGTCGGTGAGAGGAGAAATCAGATGTTTGGGTCAGTCTGGTTTTGGTTCAAGTTCAACAAGATCAAGTTCAACTGTCTGGCAGGATGCTGGTCTTCAGGTTACCCATCATCCTGACCCCGCCCATCATCATGACCCTGCCCACCCACATGACCCCACCCATCATCATGACCCAGCCCACCCATATGACCCCACCCATCATCATAACCCCGCCCATCCACATGGCCCCACCCATCCAGGAAGCAGTCTGCAGAACTGTCCAGATGTTTTCCTTTTCTCCACCAGTGAGCTGAATGATCTGGAGAACATCTGGAGGAAAATGTCTGACAATCTGACTCCAAACTTCAGTTTAAAGGACAGAACAATAATAGAACCCGGCTATTGCACAGTTTCTATATTTCCACTGACGTCCAACGTATCGGTTTATTTTATAGCTTAACGTCACATTTAAGGTGGAATAAAATTATTGCTGACCAGGAGGATGAAACTTCCAGATCCTTTGTGATCAACTGGATTATTTTTGATTAATCTTTAAATAGATCATAGTTTACAGGATTAGGCTCAAAGAGATTCTGAGGTTTCATTAGTTTTCAGGTCAGGTTAATCCTGACCTACTAGACTAACTCAGGGTTAGGTGAAGCTAGGCTAACCCTGACTCACCACTGAGTCGTCGACGGCGCCGATGCGGTTGTGGCTCATGTCCAGCGTGGTCAGGTGTCTCCAGATAGGAACCAGCGCTGTGACAGGACAGCCAGGCTCCGCCCCCTCAGGTTCCCACTGCGGGAACTCGCTGGCCTCTGCGACGAGGACGGACTGGAGGGAGGGAAGAGATCACAGGTTCAGGTTCTGGAGCATCTGGACCCAGGCTCCAGGTTCTGGCTTCAGGTTCTGGACTGGCTCACCATCATGGACTCAGTAGAGCGGTGGAGGTTCAGTGTAGCCAAGCTGGCCCTCAGGGACGGCAGGCCCTGGATCTGCTGCGAGCTGCAGTCGCTGATCTGAAGATGGAGACGGAGAGACGCTTTCAGCACAAACATGATCAACCTCTCTGTGACGTCGCTGGAACTTTGAAGAACATCAGGAGTTAAATGTTCTCAGATCTCACGCCGGTTGTCCTGCTGAAGCATTGTGGGAGCTGAAGTTACCTCAATCTGCAGCAGGGACTTGAACACTGACAGGTCGAAGGGGAGACTGGTCTCCTGGATGTTACTGGTTCCTACTGGACCTCTGCTCCCTGAAATCTGAGCAGAACCTGCATGAACACCCATGCACTCTGCAGCAAGAACATGCAGTGAGGCGGCAATACCTTGAGGTAGCGCAGCCTGCAGGTGAAGTCCAGGATGTGTCCCAGGTCCGTTCTGGCGTCTCCGCTGAGGCAGGTGGGCGTGGCCAGGCGGAGCTGCTGGGAGACGGAGTAAAGCTGGAGCGGACGCAGGGAAAACACCTCTCCTGCCTGCAGCAGCTGCTCCCCTGCAGCACAGAGACACAGCAGCTAGATGTCACCAGCATTTCACCAGCAGATCCAGAATTTTCCAGTGGTTCTGCCTCTTTGTCTAAAAACAGCGTAAAATGGTTCCTCTGACCTTTATGGAAGAGCTCCTCCGCCAGCGCTGCTGTGATGCCATTAATCTCCTGAAACAAGAGATCCAAAGGATTTAATTTAGGATTTAACAACAAGAGCCAGAAATCAACCATCAGTTGGAAAAACATCACAGAGAGAAAAGGAGAACTGATAGCCAGCAGTCCCCTGCCTGACAGCCACATTTTCAGTCTGACCTTCTGCTTTTGTTTCAACTTCAAGCTGTTATGAAACAGGAAGACAATAAAACAGTCTGGTTGTTTTGTAGCAGAGCAACTCCATGTTCTCACATTGATAGAGACTTCCTTTGACACTAGGGGGCGTTGTGGAGCAGAGAAAGAACATGATCCGAACAAATAGGAGAGATTTTACCACAAAAGTCTAATTTAAACTAATTTGTGAGAAAAAGTGCCAGAACATGTCTTAGATTGAGGTGGCAACTTTAAAAAGAAGCTCATCTGGACATTTTTATAAGTGTTATGGTAGAACTAGGTTCATTCCTGGACCAGAATGTGTCCGGATTGGGAGTCTGAATCCGGTTCCAGGTGAGTCCGGACCTGAGAAACGTTCTACCCTGTTAATCCGGTTCTACCAATAACACTGAGAAAAGTATACTTGATGTGTTGCTCATAAATTTACGTCAATCTCAGAGAACTTTTGCCGTTTGTGTCGCAGATTTCTGACTTTATAAACTGAAAACTTTTTTTTTGCAACTTACAGATTTTCCAATATTAGAGAATATCTTGGTTTTTAACATCAAAAGTCTTAATCAGGAAAATCTACTTTTTATGCAAATTCCCAACATGAGTCTATATCCAAGTTTTTATCTTGTATATATGGGAAATTAATCTTAATTAATTATTATTATTGGTGAATTAAGTTCTTTGTGGTCACATTGTCTCTTTTTGTTTGACCAACGTTGGGCATAAAACACTAAAAATAACATTAAAGAGGCAATATTATGCGTTTTGCAGGGTCATAGTGCCACATTATAACACAATCAAGTAACTATGTTACCTTCAGTTGCTATAAAAATGTTATATGTATATGAAATATGACTAAAACATTTTACTTTGGTACTCTGTGACTGCAGCTCTAAGGAGAAGCTGCACCTTGTAGGTGGGGCTAGGTCCAGTCAGGTGTTTTGAAGGTGTTGCCACAGAGATGAAAGGATTTCTCAAACATGCATGAAAGAATCAAAGCACCAGTTCAGGTGTGGTTTTGATCAGGGAATAACATTATTGCATGATGCAATGCTTAAAAAAGTTGATTTGAGTTATTTTTTTAAACTGGAGCAGGACGTTTTCTGTCAGCCATGACCAAACGAGCTGGTCGTAGTCCACCTGATCAGGTGATACTCACATAGAGGTGGAAGTGCAGGAAGTAGGCGAGCGGAGTGGGCGTGGCCTCTGGAAACTGCTGCAGCAGCGTCTGCAGGTAGAGCTCCAGCTCCTTCTGCCGCCGCTCCACGAGACTCTTGGAGTTCTTCCCCAGGATCTTCTTGGGAGGAAGCAGATGGCGGTCCACCTTCTTTTCTGCTGTCAGCTGCAGATTCAGGAGGAAAACATAGACAATGCTACAGTTTGACGCCTTTCTCCTCAAATCCAGGCAAATCACAGTCCTCAAAGTGTTCAACGGTTACACAACAAACAATAATACAACTGAAAACTATGGGGTTGAGATGGGAGGGGAAAGTGTTAAAGCTGCAGTTTGTTTTTATTAAAAAAAATATGTTTTTACATATTTGTTAAAACTGTCACCATGTCCTGGGCTGTTGCTCACCTTCTCATGCAGCTCGTAGAAATCGCTGTAGCGGTGCTTCACCGTCCACCGGTGCAGACCGTCCGTTACATCGATGATGTAGACCTGAAGGGAAACAACAAACCCGTCTCCATGGTTACTGCATCAAAACACAGCAGATCTGTTTAATGGTAAAGCTAATCTGATGCTTGGTTGGTGCTGCATTGATGAATCACTGCCTTAACGCAACGTGGCATGCACCCTGTGGTTCTGCTGAGGTTCTGGAAGTTCAGAATGATTTGGACTGGTGATTGTTGCCTCTGGTGACCTTTAACATCCTATTGACGATTTCATCTAGCAGTCCTTCTGGATCTCTAAATGAAATCCTAAATGCTTTGGGATTTCATCCTAATCTGATCTGAGAGAAAACTTTGGACCACTGAGCAATGCAGGACAGTCTTTGGCTCTGGAATGTAAGAGCTGTCTTGGATTGGATGCCTCTTTTTCCTTCCATTAAACTTTCCATTAATGTACTTGCATAAAGCCCAGTTCATGCTGAGCTTTATGCATAAAAAAAGCCCAGCTTCTCCGCTAACTGACCGTTTGTAGCTTCCCCTCCTTATGGAGAGTCTCACTGAGCGTCTGCTGCCTTTCCCGTGATTTTAAGAACCATAACTCAATGTTTTAGTCTTTGAAATCTTGTTTTATTTGCATTATTTAATATTACAAACTTGTGATAAACTAGATTTGATCCTTCCTGTAACTGTAAGCGTTAATCGTTAAAATGTAGGAAAATAAACAGGAGAGCTACGTCACTGTGTGTAATGTAGCCCTGATGCCTGTTTCATTAATCGAGACCAAATGTGTTACCATGACAACGGCAGATCTAAAGCCTCCGAGAGGGGCTGAAGGGCTGAAGTCTGTCTGAATGTTTCCTTTAGCATCGGTGCTGCTACAACCCCAGCTAACAGCCGTACCGTGTAGCTCTCCACCAGCTCCGAACCGACCACAGTCACCTTCCGGGCCGGAACCACCTCTGGAAAAGGGCCGTGCTCCATCCTGATCTGCGGAGAAACACGCCGAACCGACTAGAGCGTTTAAAAAGCCGACATTTAATTAAAACCGCGTCACAGAGAACCCGCCGCCATGTTTGTTATGATGCAGCAGCTGCTGACCGCTTCAAAAAACTTTATTAACAATTCTTTTGACAAACAGGAAGTTGTTAAACTGGAGTCATGTGATTTGTTTTCTTGTTTCTGTGTCTGTTGGCTCTGAAACGTATTTTGTTGGTTTATTCTGCTTTTGCATAACTTTGACTTTGTTGTTCTTGTTAAATGTTTAGTGGTCGATGTGGCCGCATGATGCACTCTAAGCAGTTTAATAAAGTTTTTTCACTTAAAGAGCCTTCTGTGTCATTTTTGGCTTTTTATCCTTTTTCTAAATGTATCTTAAATACACTATTACTGCAATTTAATTTCTATTTTTATTTATTTATTATTGATTATCTAATTACTAACAATATTAGACCCGTGTTGTAGTATTGCAACATCAAACAACAAAAAGTTAAAATGTTAATTTTTCTTCTTCTTCTTCTTCTTCTTCTTATTATTATTATTATTATTATCATTATTATTTTTGATTGAACTCTATTGTTCGGATTAGATAACGCAAACCGAGCAACAAAGGCCACTACTCCTGAACTCAGCAAGATCTCAGTGACCCAGATTAATGGAACAAGAAGAAAGTAAAAAAATAATAAAATGGTCATTGCAATATCTAAAACGTGTGTACATGTGTCATTTTTGTGCAACACTTGCACAAAATGCAAAATACATCATGTTTTATGTTACATTTAACTTTACAACATTTCCATCAAACCTCCCAAAAAAACAAAATGAAAACGTCATATTTTATTCTCCGAAATAGAAAACCATTGCACGACTGAACTTCTTTTTGTCGCGTTTATTTACTCCTCCAGGGTTAAAGGTGAATTTCTAGAGCTCACTATAAACATGTCTCTGAGCGGGTATTCATGCTTTTACCCACCCTGCGCTTTCACGGATGTTTTTAAAGTGGAGTAATAAATTCCAACCGCGTGGTGGCGCTGCTGGAGCAGGGACGGGACAGAAGGCATCTGTTCTGAGGAAGACTTTTCTTTTGTCTTCAACATGCCCCCTGCTTGATTCATCGGTTGACCTGGTTTCTGATTCATCTTCTCAGCTTTATATTTTGATGATTACCATCATCAAACTTGTTGTTAATATTACACATCAAATATGCTGGTCAATATTCCAGTTATTATGGTTCAAAAGCAACTCTAAACAAGTGATTAGTCTTGATTTAAAGGACTCAGTGTTTCTGCTGATTTGCAGTTTTCTGGAAGTTTGTTCCAGATTTGTGGAGCATAGTAGCTGAATGCTGCTTCTCTCCGTTTGGTTCTGGTTCTGGATGCAGAGCAGATCCAGAAGACCTGAGAGGTCTGGAAGGTTGCTATGACAGCAGCAGATCTTTAAGCCGTTCGGTGATTTATAAACTAACAACAGTATTTTAAAGACTATTATCTCAGTGAAGGACTTTAGAACTGGTTGATATGCTCTCTCTTCCTGGTTTTAGTCGGAACTCCAGCAGCAGCGTTCTGGATCAGCTGCAGCTGCAGGATTGATTTTTTAATTTGGCCTGTTGCAGTAATCAATGCAACTGAAAATAAACTCATGGATGAGTTTCTGTAAATCTTGGTGGGACATTAAGCTTTTAGTCCTGGAAATGTTCTTCAAGTGATAAAATTACGACTTTGTAACTGTCTTTATGTATTTCTGAAGGTTCAAAACCAGATTTTAGGCCTGAACTCCAGTTTCTAGCTGTAATAACTGAAGCTGCATGTTGACTCTATATCATTCGTCTTTCGGTCCACAGATAATAACTTTAGTTTTGTTATTTCCAGTATTTTTATACAATGTCTCTGAATTTTAAAGTATTACGAATAAAAAGTTTATTAGTTGGTTTACAACGTCCCACTTTATTAATCAACATAATAGCTTAATGAAAAGTTTCAGTAGTTGCTTAATTTGCAGATTTAGTAGACGGTGCTCTAATGTGCTGCAGCAGCCACAGAGCTGCTGGGTTGTTGTTGTCAGACAGGATGGGGGGGTGGGGGGTGGGAGGGGGTTGCTGTGGATCAGATTACAGCAGCTATAACCGAACCGGACTGAACCATCATCAGGCTGCAGGGGGAGTTACGCTCTCTGATGGAGACAAACAGCTCCATCCGTCTGGGTCCAGAGGTCCAATTCTCAGCAGATCCACTGCACTGAGACCTTTGACCTTCTGTCATGTTCAGAGGGTTAAGCCTCGACCGGAGGAGCCTGAAGGCACCGCCCCCCTCCCTCTGCAGGAAGTGGACCGGTCCAGCTCTTTATGCTGGCTGTGAGGAGGAGGAAGAGACACATCCAGTCCTGTCAGAGCAGAGAGCATTACACTCCCTGACCGGACTCCAAGCAGTCCGACGTTCCCTGAACGCCTCATCAGTTCACTGCATTCACTCTGCGCCCGATCCAGCAGCTGATCCAGCCTTCAGACAGGAGAAGAAGAGACATCAGGGGGGGCAGAGAGTCAGACCAGCAGGCAAGCTGCTGCTGCAGGCGGAAGAAGAGCGGGCGATGCACCAGCCAAAGCCAGAGGTCAAGAAGAAAAGAGCCAGAGTGGTGAAAAGGTAGAGCGACAAAGAGGAGGGTCAGCCGTGATCTGAAACAGAAGCGATGTGAACAGGAGGCCGCGGCGAGAAACATAAGAAATGCTCTCAGAGATCATGTGTAGGAGGATCTTCCAGCAGCAGAGGCGGCAGGACGAGAAGCTGAGGGACGCCGACGTCCGCAGGAAGAGCGGCGAGACGCCCGGCTGGACGGCCGGCTGGACCAAGACCTGCAGCGGCCGCCTGCAGAGCCGGAGGCAGGGGGGGCCCAGGGCGCGCCTGCCCCGCAATAAGCCCCGCCCCCATCGCCCGCAGCGCCCCCGCAGGCTGCTGCGGTCCCTGCGTCCGGTCAACATCCAGGGTAAGGGGGCCCGGGGCATGCAGGCCCCCCAGAACACCAACCAGTTTCTGATGCAGGAGAAGTACCAGATGCAGCAGCTGCGCTCCGACTCGGTGGGTGGCGACAGCGGCTGCAGCTCCGACAGCGACCTGGAGCTCACCGACATGGACTCATACCTGGGCGTCCTGGAGAACGCCAGGGGCGGCCTGTTGGACGGCCCCGAGCCGCCGCCGTCGCCAGGACCACCGGGGCCGCGCGTCTTCCTGCAGGAAGACAGCGTCCAGTACGTCCCCTCGGAGGACGACTTGCAGCTGAGCCACAACTTCATGCAGAGGGACTTCGCTCAGTTCTGTGACTTCTTGGCAGCGTGAGGACGACCTTGTGACCGTAGGAGGCGCTGTTGCATTTTAACGCAATGCTTAATAAAGGGAGGGAGGGGGGCAAACACAAAAGAATAAAATACAAAAATAAAACAAACAACAAATAAACAATAATATCTGATCACTAATATTATGACTACCTTTGGAAATATTTACATAGACTTGTCACAAAAACCAATTTTGCTGGATGATAAATTGCCCTAGAAGTTATTGCGATAAACGATAATATTGTTACTATAAAACCATTTTCAAGTATTTTAATGCTAATGGCATAATAATGCAAGGACACATTCTCAAAGATTAAATTCTAATGAATATTTAACACCAGAACTGAGAGACATTTTAGATATCCAAAATAAACAAAACAACAGAAGCAGCATCTGAAATAATTTATGAAGTGTGTAAAAAATATTGTCCTTCACAAAAGAGACCAAAGACTTTTGTCACCCAGTGTTTGGTACAAAGAGAGAAAATGGAATCTTAATTTATTGTGTGATAAATTGATTTATTGCAACACAAAACAATTAAATACTTGAGAAGTAGAGTTTAGTATTTTACTATAAGTTACAGTTGGTCAGTTTCCGATAAGAGCTTTCATATTCAGTGACTGTATATAATCTTTGTGGTCAAATGTTACTTATGGTTCTTTTTTTGTTTTGTTTTTTATTTTTCCTTTTGCATTTGTTTCCACCCCCTGCAAAGGTTACGTTTGTGTTAAAATGCAACAGCTCCTCTTATGGTCACAGAATATGGTGCCGTCCAGTTTACTGTCCTCACTGAGTCAGAATCTGACCGGACTCTAACCGAACAGAACCAAGATGAAGCTGAGTTATTGTTTTCTACCATTTTTATTTGTCTTGTCCTGTCTTTGCTGTGGACATTTGGACATAAACGTCTCCGGTCTCTGAGGCGTCTCTGTCTCTTGCTGTTAAACACAAAAAGAAATGGTGGGCATGAGCCCCAACAGCCAATCAGCATCCAGCTGGCCAAATCAGGCTCAGATGATTGGCTGATGAGAACTCTGTGAAGCTTTTTACTGTATGCAGAATGGAAATAAATAAATGTTTGTTATTATGACTATCTTTGTGGATTTACATGAGTGCAAATGATGAATTATTACAACAATAAAATTGTAACATTCACATAAAATCAATTATAGAGCTTTAAAACTCCCAAATCTTCAAACTCAAGACATTTAAGGCACAAAAATTATTACAAATATTTCATCAACATAATAAAAATAACATTAAAAAATAAATACATAAAAATCCTGAACACTTGACGACCAAGCTATGAGGAATAAACAGATTTTGACCATCTACATCTGATATTTATATATTCATAATTCACATAATCGGATGTATGAAAAGCATTAAAACGTTTTTCTGGCTTCTCTGACTTAAAGGGCCTGTATTATGTCAAATTGACTTTTTTGAGCTTTGCATAATTCTAGTATGAAAATAATGTTATTTCCTCAAAAACATAACTGGACTGTTGCTTTGATTCTTTCATGCATGTTTGGGAAATCCTTTAATTTCCATGGCAACCATTCAGCTGTGCAAAACAGCCAGGTGGATCTCGCCCCGGCTTTCAGGTGTAGTTCCTGCTCTGAGCTGCAGTTTCCAAGCTTCTGCCTCACAAAGCAAAGAAAAAGAAAAAATGTTGCTAAAGGGCTAACAGAGGAGCAATCTGGTGAAGACTTCCTGAAGGTGGAGTTTCAGAAAGAGCAGGAGTTTTTAAAGAGACAGAAACCCAATTTCAACACGTTAAATCAGGAAGCAACATTTATTTTAAGTCATATTTGATATAATAGAGCATTTTGATAACAACTGATTTGATTGTGCTATAAAATGGCCCTATGTGCCTGGAAAATATATAATAAGGGGTTAAGCACAACCCACATATGGAGGCCTTAGTCCTCGACGTGGCTGTTGCAGGTTCGATTCCCGACCTGGCGACATTTGCCGCATGTCCTCCCACTACTCTCATTAACCATTTTCCTGTCAATTCACTGTCAAATAAAGGCCACTAGAGCCAATAAAACCTTTTAAAAAATAATAATGCTCCTTTAAAGTTATTTTTGGTGCTTTAAATGGGGTTAAACACTGAAGGTCATGTGATCATCTACAGATAAACATTTAGTTGTTGGCAGCAGTGGCTCTGCTAAACACAACGGCAGACCAGGTGCATGAAGAGAAATAATTAGAGAGCAGAAAGTTAAAAATAACAGCAAATGATGCTAATTGGAGAGTAGTAGGAGAAAGTGGCAGAGTGAGGAAAAGAAAATGGTCCGTTTGTCCCAGCAAGCAGAGGTCAAACCTCTTCAGCACGACCTCTGACTGTCGAGTGGATCACACACACACGCACACACCCCCCCACACACACACAGTGACCCAGGCTCTGTTTGTTCTGCTGCTTATCTAATCTCGTTCAGAGACTCAGGGTCTCTCCACTACAGTAGTGGTGTCCAAACCTTGTGCCACGTGGGCCAAAATCCTTCAGTCGTAAGCAATTGGAGCACCAAAAAAAGTATCTTAATATTAACTTTTTGTGCTTTTTGTTTTATTTATTAATAATAAACTAAAGTCAAATTGTACATCATACCAGATAGAAAACATAAAATGTTTTCTGCAATTCTGTTGTCAAAAAACAGGCCCATAAGTTTTGATTATTTTAGGACTTATTGCATTGCGTTTGAGTAAAGGTAGTTCAATGTTTGTGGTTCTGCTTTCTCCACATCTAAGACCAATGAAGAAAAGCTGTTAAGATGTTATTTATCTGTAAAAAAAAATACATTTTGGTCCACAAGATGAAAACGTGTCCATTTCCTATGCTTACATTTAGATCCAGGGCCACAGAAAATGAGATCTAGATCTCAATGGGGTTTACCTGGTTAAATAAAGGAACTGAAAAAATCTTTTAGAGTGCAGCAAAAGGCCCCTGGGCCACACTTTGGACACCCCTGCACTACAGCCCTGGTTGTTTCACGGCTTCTGCTTTGTGAGCCAAGCTGTTGCACTGTTTCATTTGTGTGTCAGCTGCCTCTGTAGACAGGAAGTGAAGTTGATATGATGAACAAATATCAGAAATGCTGTGTGTGTCTGGGGGGTGCTTGTGGGGGTGTGTGCGTGTGTGGGTGCACGTAGGGGTGTGTGTGTGTGGGACACACTTTCTCTGCTAACCACACTAGCAGAGATCTGCAGGCAGATAGAAAAAACATGCAAAGTTTACGCTTCAGTCCAAAGGTTTTTTCTGTCTGTGTCAAAGCAACTTGTTATCTTTTAACAAGTCAACAGTTCTCCAAAGGACTTTTTCCAGGTTTTCCTTTGAAAATGAGTCAACATGTAGCTGAAAGAAAACAGAAAAGATAGAAACAGCTTGGAAGGAAAATACGAATGAAACTCAGCCCAGCATTTTCAGCTCTGCACACATTAACTGAAAATCTGAGCTATTGAGGTAAAAGGACAGCGATCCAAAAACAAGTTGAGGCAGCATGGACGGTTAGGAGGATCACTGACACTCCCAACAGCAACACAGCTTCAGTCTCCTCTAGTCCTAAACTGTGTCAATAAACCAATCATAATGACCATGGATCTAATCTCCAACCCAGAGCCAGAACCCCAGAACCCCAGAACCTCAGAACCCAGTCTGAACCAGGGTTATAATAGTTTTGAGTTTTATTTGACAGATTTTCTGTCTCATAGCAAAACAGTCCTGACACAGTAACAGTTTCAACAAATATGTAATATATATATATATATATATATATATATTTATAAATGTTACATATTGCAGCTTTAAGGCAGACCTAAATATTCCAAACTGTAAACTTCAACATATAGTGGTAAAAATTACAACTAAATAAACATCCACCACACTTGACTGAGTTGGCATGAAGTGGGATGCACTAAGTTCACTAAAACTTAGAAGATTTTGTTGGTCCAGTGTAGCAGATATTAATATTTTTAATGTAAATCTGTGTTGACATGAATTTAGTCTTAACCCAACTGGATCAACAGTTTGTTGTCGATCGTTTGACCAGTTATTCCTACGTTCAGCCCAGTTTAAGGAGCTACCAGTTGAAACAAAACCATAAAAAATTGTGGCTCTGAAAACACCGAAGCACATGAAGCCAGATGGAAATTGTGATGAGAGAACCTCGACCAAGTGAACCGAAGGAGTTATGGTCACGTTTCAGAACATCTGAAGTGAATCACAGCCCAAATAGAGAACAAGGTGTTCCTTTATTCTTTAAGCAGAACCTTGAACCAATCAGATAGTGAGAGGTAGTTACTGTAGCTCTGCACTAAAACTAGAAACCCTGGGAGAAACCTCCATTACCTCAGTGTATGTGTGAATGGGAGGTGTGTGTGTTATGAATACATGAAGCTGAGGGGGAGAAGGAGGAGCGGACAGAGTTAGATGCCAAAGTTTGGAGTGGAAAAGTACAGCCGTTTGTTCCACTAGTATAAACTTCCCTTTGGTTGCACAGCTCATCCAATCAGAACGCAGAAAAACACAGCAGGACCAAAACAAATCACAGTAACTCTCCAGACCTGCTCCCATTTGTAATAAGATTTATTACCCAATATCACAGATTCCATACAACATGCGGCTTCCAGCTTGTTTCCTTATCCAACACATTTTATCATCTGAAGAATTTAACATTAAAGTTGCAGCATGTAACTGTTATGAAAAATATATTTTTTTACATATTTGTTGTGACAGATAATGTGTGAAAAATATAAACTTCTCTGCCTTCTCCCAGTTCTAACTAGAAACATCCAATCAGAACCAGGAGGCGGGTCTTAGCGCTGTTAATCATTCCCATGCACATGCTATAGCTTCTCCCTGCAGCAGAGTCTGTGGTGACTGCTAAGGCTAGTCGGCGTAGCCACAGATGAAGGTAGATAAATGGTTCTTCTGTAATGGTGGTTTGTTTCTCTGCCATTAGCACATTCAGTAACTAATTTTCTATTAGCTAACTTTCTGCTAATGTCCAATTAGCTGCTAAATGGTTTCTCCTTTTCCTGGAAAGAAGAAGTCTGGAGATGTGACCCCGGGTCACTGCATATGTGTGAAGACATCAGGGTCAGGAGGTTGGGAGGTCAGGAAGACGTTGCACTGAGGTGTTAGGTTGGGCAATAAAACAGGAATGTGTGAAAAACCTGTTCAGCTCATTTGTTTTGTTATCCTGACTGAACATTCCTACTCTAACTTTTCATTTTGGTTCTCCATGTTTTCTTCGTTTATAGTCATAAACGAAGTTATGACAGGAAGCTTTAGTTAGCCTAAAGCTTCCTGTCTGAAGAGGAATTATTTTTGAACATAATTTATCCGATACTTAGCAGAAAAGTTATTTTGGGTAATGATAAAGACTCTTACTATGGAGACAATATCAGATTTTGAATGTGTGTGGAACAATAATTCCACACACATTCCTCAAGTCTATAAGGTTCCTCGGTTCTTCTCTGGGCATTTGTTCTTCAGTTATTGATTGGATTTAAGTGTGGCAATTGGCTGGACCATCAAGCAGCTCTATTTTCTTTCTTTAAAACAAAGTTTTGTTGTTTGCAATCAGGTGATCTTATAACCCCATTTTATCTTCAGATTCTTCTTAAAGGGGCAGTATTATGTGTTTTACAGCCACTTAGGCTACCATTTTATAGCCTAAGTAAGTAACTATGCTAACTTCTATTGTTATAAAAATGCTATATATATTAAGTGTGACTTAAAAGAAATTTTACTTTGTAATTTCACACCTTGAAATTGGGCCTCTGTCTCTTTAAAAACTCCTGCCCTTTCTGATAATCCACTTTTAGGAAGCCCTCACAACATGGCTCCTCTATCGACCAAGTAACAACGTTTTTTGTTGATTTTTTTTACCAGCGTTGCACTGAGAAGTACTGTATATTGTATGAGTTCAGTAGGTGTTGCACCAGGTGTTTGCTAATTACTGCTGGCTAGTCTGAAGGAGCTGAGTGGGGGAGCAGCTGTGCCTTGAAGGTAGAGCTAGGACCACTAAGGCTGTTTGGACAACTGAATGGTTGCCATGGAGATTAAAGGATTTCTCACACATGCATGACATAATCAAAGCAACACGCATGTTTTTGATGAGGGAATAATATCATAATATGATGTTAAGCTAAAAAAAATGTCAATTTCACACAAGACTGCCCCTTTAAATAATGTCTCATAGTAACATTTCTCAATTCATTCTTCTATTATATAAAGTCTGAGAGTCAGAAGGCACAAACATGTTCCCAAATCATGACACTACCACCAGCAGCACCACAAACAATTGAGCCAAAGGAGGATGGGACCACGCTTTAACGTTGTTTCCACCAAGTTCAGTTGTGGCTGAAACCGTGGGATCAGTTTTTCCAGTCTGTTATTGTCCAGTTTTGGTGAGCTTGATGCTGTCACCTGACAGAATAAGGGCCATCATGGTGGTTTTCTGCTGCTGTAACAACACAAAGATTAGAACCAAACAACCCAGAATAATCCAAATGTAAAACCAACCAAAACACAAAGAGCCTGGTTTAAATCGCAGCTGTTAGCATGCGACATAAGACTGAACACATTTAGTTTCTAATCCGTGGATAAAAAGTTGGTAGTTTGATTCCACTGGCGTCAGTAGTATCACTAACTGTTCCTGTGGAGTTGTGGGCTCTGAATCAGACCTCCTGACACCCTCCGGTCTCTGTAAACAGGCCTTCAGAGAGGTAGGCACTCCCATGGAGCAGCGAGTGGAGGAGGGGCTCTGTTGTTATTCTGGTAGCATGAGCTCAAAGCTGCTCTTCAGCAGACTGCTGAATGGTTCACAGAACTAACAATCCTCTTCAGGCCATATCAGGCCCAGAGAGGGCCTTCAAGCACTTCCCAGGATACAACAACCTAAAACATGTCTTCACAGTTCTGTCTCATTTATTCAGGCACTTCCCAGGACACAATGGTTAGCCTAAAGCTGCCCAGGACACAACAGTTAGCCTAATGCTCACCAGGACACAACAGTTAGCCTAAAGCTGCCCAGGACACAACAGTTAGCCTAATGCTCACCAGGACACAACAGTTAGCCTAAAGCTGCCCAGGACACAACAGTTAGCCTAAGGCTTCCCAGGACACAACAGTTAGCCTAAGGCTTCCCAGGACACAACAGTTAGCCTAATGCTCACCAGGACACAACAGTTAGCCTAAAGCTGCCCAGGACACAACAGTTAGCCTAAAGCTCACCAGGACACAACAGTTAGCCTAAGGCTTCCCAGGACACAACAGTTAGCCTAAAGCTCACCAGGACACAACAGTTAGCCTAAAGCTCCCCAGGACACAACAGTTAGCCTAAGGCTTCCCAGGACACAACAGTTAGCCTAAAGCTCACCAGGACACAACAGTTAGCCTAAAGCTCCCCAGGACACAACAGTTAGCCTAAGGCTTCCCAGGACACAACAGTTAGCCTAAAGCTCACCAGGACACAACAGTTAGCCTACGGCTCACCAGGACACAACAGTTAGCCTAAGGCTCACCAGGACACAACAGTTAGCCTAAAGCTCACCAGGACACAACAGTTAGCCTAAAGCTCCCCAGGATACAACAGTTAGCCTAAAGCTCCCCAGGATACAACAGTTAGCCTAAAGCTCCCCAGGACACAACAGTTAGCCTAAAGCTCACCAGGACACAACAGTTAGCCTAAAGCTCACCAGGACACAACAGTTAGCCTAAAGCTGCCCAGGACACAACAGTTAGCCTAAAGCTGCCCAGGACACAACAGTTAGCCTAAAGCTTCCCAGGACACAACAGTTAACCTAAAGCTTCCCAGGACACAACGGTTAGCCTAATGCTCACCAGGACACAACGGTTAGCCTAATGTTCACCAGGACACAACGGTTAGCCTAATGCTCACCAGGACACAACGGTTAGCCTAATGCTCACCAGGACACAACAGTTAGCCTAATGCTCACCAGGACACAACAGTTAGCCTAATGCTCACCAGGACACAACGGTTAGCCTAATGCTCACCAGGACACAACGGTTAGCCTAATGCTCACCAGGACACAACGGTTAGCCTAATGCTCACCAGGACACAACGGTTAGCCTAAAGCTCACCAGGACACAACGGTTAGCCTAAAGCTCACCAGGACACAACAGTTAGCTTACAACTTCCCAGAACTCTACAGCTAGCCATAAAATACAACTTCACTGCTCTGTTTCTTGATTCAGGTGTTACAAACTTTATTTCTGTATGTAAAGCAGAAGTCAAACCAGCACAAACAGGCTGGAAACGGATTGAATCACTGACTCAGATTCATGTCAGTATGACAGGAAGAGACACTGTCCATCTCTGAGTCACATCAGTAACAGTAAGAACCCTATGAGCTGATTGGTTGGCTGTTGTTATTTTATCTATTTGCTAAATAAATCCTGGCATGTGAATGTGGCTTCTTTAGCTGCTGAAGGAAACAGCTCCTCCTGCTGGCTGAAGACTGATAAAAATGTTAGTCTTCAGCAAACTGGGCTCAAACTACATGTATGTCCAGAGGATGAAATTATTGTTGTATAAAGAAGTAGAAAAGCAGTTTAATGCTTTTATTTCCAGTGGAGTTCATAAATAAATGTATTATCTTGATAAACTCTGAACAGTAGTGTTTTTACTCTTCTTGACATCCTGAAGTTATTCTTTGTGTTCAAATCCAAGCCTGTGAGTTTGATCTTTGACCTTGCTGTTGTTGCTCAGCGCAGTGGCTAGCCAGGAAGTAAGGACCAATCAGAGGACATGTTGCTTTACTACCTTCAACTTTGAAGGGTTTCTAGTCTCAAAATGTTGTACAGGAAATCCCCAAACCCAGAAGCAGATGTCCAGAACCAGAGGTCCAGAAGCAGAGGTCCAGAACTAGGCCATCTTTCTACTGCAGCAGGTCCTGATGCCCCGGAAGGCCAGCCACGGTAGGGAAGACACGTCTGACGTCTGGCACGTACAGCACACAGGAGAAAGGAGGGCTCTGATTGGATGGCTCGCATAGCCCCGCCCACTGAGGCCCCGCCCACTCCCAACTGAAATTTCGCTGTTGAGGGTTGGAGACAATAAATGTGGGGAAATAACCTTCATTTCAGAAACTAATTTGATTATTTTGACCCTAAACTATTTAAAGGTGCTACTGCCACTTCCTTCAAGAATGTCTTCAAGACTCACCTCAGAAGAAAAAAACGACAAACTGCTCCATCTGATTTATTACTGTCAGTCTAAACTCACTTCTTCACTTTAGCTTATTTACCGTCCAAGAGCCTCAACTTTCTCTAAAAAATGCTGGTAAAACGAGACAAACTGGCTTCTACTACAGTTCATTGACCTGGAAGAACTGCGATAGTGAACTCTTATCATTTGAACGTTAAAATGCTTTGCTTAATTAAAAAAGTTTAAATATGAAAATTGACAAAAATCTGCTTTAAAAAGAAAAGAAAATGGGGGGAACGCTGCTGTTGTTTCAGAACCTCTGAGTAGAAGTGGAGGACTTAGAAAAAGATTCGGATCCGAACTGTGATCCGGTTCAATTTAAATCCTTTGCGTCAGTTTCCAAGTAAAAACATTTTTCTGTTTGTTTTCAACTTAGAGATGAATTTCCGCAGAGATGGGAGATGAGATGGAGAGAAATGCGTGGCGCCCTCTTCTGGTCGGTCTGGGTGTTGAAAACGCGGCTGACAGCAGAACCAAACGGGCCAGTTTAAAGGAATGGAAACGAATCAAAAGCTACAAACTGTCTGAACAATTAGATCAAATATATCATTAATATAACGTATAGATTTTTAAAATGTTTCTCATAATTTTTATGATGTTTTTATGTTTATATGTTTTTATCTTGTAACCAGGTTGCTATGTATTGCAAATTTTCTGCTCAGGTCCCTCTTGAAAATGAGATCTAGATCTCAACGGGGTTTACCTGATCAAATAAAGGAATAAAGGAATGATATATTCAGATCCCCAAAGTTTATAACTTCATTCTAAACTAGTGGGAAAAAATATCTTTATCTTCCTGATTTATTTTATCTTCATCTTATTTGAATTTATAGCTTCTTTAAAATAAAATTGAATAAACAGAAACCAAACAAAACCTTTTCAAATCAAATTTCTGTTCTCCTTCATAATGATGCTGCACTGTTAGATGAGCTGCTGTATGTAATGCCAATAAAATACAATAAAGTTTCTTGTAATGCGAGAAAATAGAAAAAAATTGTAGGAGTATGAACTTTTGGCAAAATAATGCAGTAAAATAAAATAACATCTAACCTTGGATCTGCTTTTTCTTCTATGGAAAGACTAAACTGATAAATGCGCTGCTGGGTTTACTGGGCGCTGCTGGGTTTACTGGGCTATATTTGGGATATATTTGTATGAATGTCAAAGGTCAGTTTGTCCCTCCGTCTCTACATGGACACAGAGACGTCAGTAGCTGGACTGGAACCAGGATCAGCAGCCAGAGTTCAGTGAAGAGCTGCTGATGATGGAAACAGGAGAAGATGAAGACCGGATCAGTCCTTTGTTTCACTTCTCCTGCTTCTCTTCCTCTCTCCTCCTTCTCTCCTCCTCCTGCAGCTCCTGCTGCTCCTTGGCATCCTCCTCCCTCAGCTTGTCCTCCACATCCTGCGGGATGTCCACCTCCATCAGGTTCTCCATGCCGTGCTGCGGCTCGTCTCCGATCAGCACCTGGAAGGACAGAGACGCAAGACTGGACCAGCGGCTCCTACAGACTAGCGGCTGCTCAGATCAGCGGCTCCTACAGACTAGCGGCTGCTCAGATCAGCGGCTCCTACAGACTAGCGGCTGCTCAGACCCCAGCAGGTCAGAGTTTCTCACCTGGACCAGTTTCTCGCAGGTGGCGCCGACATGAACGTCCTTCTCCCAGCGGTGGAGCTCCCTCACAATGGGATAAACGTTTTTCTGTCGCAGCGTCAGGCGGCCGGCTTTAGTCGCCGTCAGCTGGGGGTGGAGCCGACCGTCAGGAAGTCTGAATGAAACCAGAGCTGTGTGTGTGTGTGTGTGGTACCAGTAGCAGGGTTTCCAGCAGCATCTTCCTGATGTCGGGGTCCGCTTCTCGCTGCTTGTCCTCCGGCAGATACTGCAGGTCCACAGGCAGACCTGAGCAACAGAACGAAGGATTATAATCTGTCCAGATTATTCTAATGATGCGTTTGCTGAGCGTTTAATGGCGCTGAGTCATCTTGATTTTTCACCAGTTTTGGCCAAATATGTTTAGTTTTGGCCTCTAATCTCTGACCTTTGACTTAATCAGGGTGAAAAGGTTCCTGAATCAGGTCTGAGTTGAAGTTCTGCAGATGACCGAGCGTAGAACCCTGGACTGGACTGGACAAGCTAAACACTCAGACAGACATTAACTCACCAGTTTAATAACGGGAAGAGAAAAACACTGAAACAGAATACTAGTGTATGCATCAGTAAATTAAAACATCAACGAAAACAGCAACAGATGTTAAACAGAAACGTTACGTCTCTGTTGTGGCAAACACAACCCAAAGATTATTGCTAGAGAAGTTGGCTGTTAATGGAATGTTGAGTGGAAGGAAAAAGTGTGAAAGCAACAGGAAAAAGCAGTGTTATGTAGTGTTGACTGTAAAGTTGATCCAGGAGTAGGCCTGTTGCAATAAGCATTAAGCTGAAACTAATAAATTGGACGATTTATTATTCTTCTCTTATCTGTCTTTTTACCAAAACCAGGATGACTAAAGTGTTCAGTCTGGTGATTTGGTCTCAACTAAAACAATTCTGTTTTCAGAGACGTGACGGCCCCTGCTGTGCGGTCCTGTGTGTTCGCTATGTGGCCGGTAAATTGTTGCCGGTCAATTAAGGTTCTGGATTGTGGGAGGCGCTTCTGATGTCGTGGCCACCTGGGTTGCATAAAGGAGCCGTTCCACTCATGTGAGGCTGGCCGACACCAGAACCAGGCGCAGACGACCCGGAGATCCAGGCCAAGCCGAGATCCGGACTCGGAGGCGGCGCCGGCAGATTGCTTGACACGTTGTGGGAGCTGAGACCTGTGGGGTCAACCGGGTCCATGACTGGGGAAGGACCAGGCTGAGGGAGCGCTGGGTTGCCAGGTCCTAACCTTAACCCTCCCTTAGACATCCGGTTGTTTTTAATAAATGCCTCTGAAGGGCTAAAAATGTTTCTGGTTGCCGTGTCCTCCATATGTTTTCCATCTGAGCCGGGCCGTAACAAGAGACTTGATAGGTCATTTTATTAGCTGTTTCTGCTGTTTTGTTTATTTATTTTGGATATTTAAAATGTCTTCCAGTGTTAAATGTTCAGCAGAATTTAAATCTTATTAATCTGTGAGAAAGTATTCATGCATTATTATGTCATTACTGTTATACTGCTTGAAAATGGCCTCAAAACAACATTATCGTTTACAGCAATAATTACTGGGAGAATTCTGATGTGGTTTTAAAGGTTAAAGGCTAAAATGTGGATTAGCCTTTAGCTTCACATAAAAATCAAGATTCTTATTTGCTACAAATGTCCAAAAAAATCAGAATCAAATCAGGAGTTTGTAAATAACTCCCTCTTTTAATCGACAGAAACACAGCTTTGGTTTGACGTTTTCTTCCAAGTAACTTAGAAATTAAATAATTTTCTAATTTCCTAGGAAATGACTGTTGGATTCTCATCAGCTGAAATGTTTCACTATTCAAGTATTTCACGTTTTAAACCCAACAACTGAAATAAATCATCTTTTTGATCATATCCTAATTATTTTAAGGTATTTTTTTTGGACCTGCCTTCGTTCTCCTCCTCGGTGAGCTCCTCCGGGCCGGCCAGAGGCAGAAGCAGGAACGGCAGCACGTCCACGGCGTTGCTCAGCAGCCACGCGTGATGAGCTGCGGATCACAGCAGAAGGATGTCAAAGCTGGTTCTGGTTCCTCTTTCAGACTTAACCCGGATGGCGTTGGTAGTTTCTCACCGTGGTCGAAGCAGCAGTTCCTCAGCGTGCCGATGACGCCGCCCCTCCTCACCACCGACGCCTCGTACTGAGTGAACGGCAGCAAACGCTGGATCACACACCTGGAGCAGAAAAGATCTGAGAGTTTTAGTATCTAAAAAATAAATATCCAGATGAGAGGCCAAATGTTCTCAAAACTCGACTTCTAGCTCTGAACCTCACCTGTCCCGGTCCATCAAGAGGCTCCTGGCCTCGGGAAGCTGGGTCAGGTTGGACAGCAGGAGGCCCAGGTAGTGCAGCCTGGCCTTTCTGTTGAAGCTTTCATTGCAGAAGATTTCCACCAGCTGGGCCAGACCGAGCTCCTCCTGCAGGACCTGAGAGAGCAACCAGCAGAGGCTTTAACCCGACAGGTGAGGAGGAACTTCATCCACCCGACAGGTGAGAGGAGCCCGATGTCTGCGCTGAACCCTGACAATCAACCAGCGGGGAACTGGCCGGGCGTACCTGGAAGACGGTCCTGCAGGTCTTATCATGGCGGCTCAGGTTGGACAGGACGGTGCTGATCTGATCAGAGAACAGAAACTCTGGATCCTGGAGGTTCTTCAACAGAACCGGAAGAACCTGAACCTCACAGACCAGAACCTGAGGAAAACACAGAGACCAGCAGGCCTTCAGAGGTCAGAGGTCAGAGCTGGTTCAAGTCTCCTGCCATTAAATATCCTGAATATTATTTCATCTTCAGGGTTCAGACTACTTCTAATTTAATGCAGCAAATTAACACCAAGTGTGTTTATTGGGATCCAACTCTGTCCATAAATTAATCTGAAATATTATTATTATTAGTTATTATTACATTATTATTATTTTTTTTATTTTTTTTGTCAAGATGGCGCCGGCGCAGCTGGCTGCCTGCAGACGCAGCTCCCGTCGTGTGTGTTTGTCTGTGTATATTTGCTGTAACCGATTAAGGATCCATGCTTGAAGAACCCATGGATCATCAGTTGGGCTTTCCACAATGGCTGGATGTGGTTCTGTCGATGTTCTCCGCATTCTTCTGCTACTTTTTATACTCTTTGTTACGGAGAACCTCGCCGAGCGGAGTAGCGGCATTGTTTGCTCGCGTGAACGGCTGATTGCGCTGTGTGGGCCTCTGCTGCTGCCCGGAGACGGGCCTGTGGTCCCGGAGGAGTTACGGAGGAGACGACGGGGCTGCGGGTCTGGAGTTAAACGGAGGTAGAAGAGGAGACGGCACAAACCAGCGGTACCGGCGATTATTGTGGGGAACGTGAGGTCTTTGGGGAATAGGACAGACGATCTCACGGCGCTGGTTAGGACCCAGAAGGAGTACTGGGAGTGCAGTATCTTCTGCTTCACGGAAACCTGGCTGCACTCGCTTATTCTGGACTACAGCGTGGAGGTTCCTGGACTTTCCTTGGTGCGGGGGGACAGGGACTTTTCCAAGAGTCGGAAGAAGAGGGGCGGCGGGATTGCACTTTATATGAGTGAGGTGGTGTAATCCCGGTCATGTTAACGTGAAGGAACAGATTTGTAGCCCGGACATTGAACTTCTGGCTGTGGGAATGCGGCCGTGTTATTTACCGAGGGAGTTTACGTCCGCCATTTTGATCGCTGTTTACATTCCCCCATCAGCTGATGCAGGGGTGGCCTGTGACGTCATCAGCTCAGCCACAGCCAAACTCCAGACTCAACACCCGGACGTTGTTATTGTGTCTTGTCTCTATGCTGTAACTGCAAAATAATTTCCCTGCTGGGATGAATAAAGTACTTCTATTCTATTCTATTAGCTAACTACGGCTTCGTTTTGTCCTTCTCCTGCTGCTCACCTGGTGCAGAGTCTCATCAGCTGACAGATTGATCAGGATGTGGTAGCAGTCCTTCACTATGGCAACAGAGGAGTCGGAGGTCAGCGCAAACAGAGCAGCTAACAGGTCGGGTTTGGAGCGCAGGAACCGGCAGCCATCTCTGAAAGTAACAAACAGCGCTGGCGTTGATGCTCCTGAATCAATCAATTGTGACCCCTGACCTCTCCAGAGGTCAGTGCCCCACAAAGGTTATGATAGTTCACTAAAACTAACTAAATAGAAAACCTTTTTGTTAACTAAAGTAAAAAAAAACAGGAATTTATGCAAAAAAACTATAATTAACTAGGAATTTATCGTGTGTTTATAAAACTAACAAAAATATGCTCAATTTATAGATATAATATCCTTTTATTTTTGTGTTAATTAATCTATTTATTAGCATTTTGAACTCATGGCGACAGCAAAAATTTGGGATGAAACACCAAAGGCAATTGGTTGTTCAACAATGACTGAATACATTTTTTGAAAACTGTATTTTCTGTTGAGTATTCATCATCCAATCCATGTAGACATAATCACAATCCTTTGACCTTTTTGAATTCTGCACCTAAAAATTTACCAAAGCACAAAAAACTAAACGAATCACTATAACTAATAAAAACTAAACTCAAAGTAAACAATATTTAACTAATAAAAAGTAGCAAACACGTTCTAAAAACTAACCTGAACTAACCAAATTAGACAAACAAAAAAATCACAACGAAATAAAACTAAACAATAATGAAAAGCCCAAAACCATTATAACCCGTCGACTGACCCCGCCGCTCAGAGGTCACCTGCCCCACCTGCTTCCAGACAGCCCCAGGATGTACTCGGTGGCCTTCCCCTTCACGTCCGGCCGGGTGCTGGGCGTCAGGAAGGCCAGCAGCTCTGCAGCCTCAGCATCACTCAGCATCTTCTCAGCAAACCGTCTGATGGACAGAGACCAAACCACAGTCAACCCCACATAACTTCAAAAAATATAAAGATCAAACTACTTTTAGTACTTAGTAAATTACTATTAACTACTGCAACTTCACTGAATCAAGAATAAACACGTTTTAACCAAAAATGCACCAGAAACACAGATTCACAGTTTATGTTGGAGTGAGACCTCTTGTTTCCACACCAGCTTTGTTGTTGAAATTAACATCCAAACCTCTAAATCGGTCTGTTTTGTGATTTAGAGACTGATTTAAATCTATTTTATTATTATATTTATTAGCATTTTTTATTTTCGGGTTTGTCTTTAAAAATACTAGATATCTAATTTTAAATTATTAAGTCAGATTTTTTCCCTTCTATATAACTTAAAGATGCAGAACAATACAACAACTCACAAAGAAACAGAGAAATAAGACAATCTATAAAAATACAAAACAATACAGTGTAAAAATACAGAAACCATTACAAGAAAACTTTCAAATTCAATGGAAATTATTGTTATATTGGTAAAATGATTGGGGTTTTAACAAGTCTTAAAATTATTTTGTTTCACTTGCATTAAAAATGGAGGAAACTTTCTAAAAAAATAGCACTTTTAATGAAAATAAAGCCAGGATTAAAATAGTTTATTACTGTAGCTTGATTTATCTGCTGCTAAAAGACCAATTCCTATTAAATCAAAACTTAAACATGGAAAATATATCTTATGATACAGTTTTGAAAATCCTTTCGAATAAAAAAGATGTTTACTTGATTTTCATGAGTGAAGCTCAGCACTCCTACTCTATCGGACCGCTGTGGGTAAATATAAAAGAAATAAATAAAGTATATTGGTATTTGATTCGTGTTTAATTTACACACAGCTCTATAATAGAATAATTACTCAGAATCTGCTATAATAACCGCTTCATCAGGTGATGTTTGGTCTGAGGAAACAGCTGATTGTCACATAGTTGATCATATTTGATCACGTTTTTGTGGATAAAGATTGAGACATGCAGATAAAATTAAATGTTTCAATAAAATTCACCTTAAACTCGCAGCAGGATTCCTCCTGTTCTCCTGCCTCAGCGTTTCTTTACAGAAACTCTTCCAGAATTAAATATCATGTGGAAGAAACCGCATGTGGACGAGGCAGCGCGAAACAACGCGTCACTTCCGGGTTCTTCTTCTTCTGGCGTTACATGGCAAATGGCAGACTAACTATGAGCTGTATGCCGCCACCATCTGGACTGGAGGATGAACAAGAAATTGGCAGAAAAACGGGAAAACAATAATAAACTCACTAGATTATTTCGGATTTTAAAAAAAAGATTTGAGTAACTTCCGTGTTCTCTCTGCCGGTTTCATTAGATTACCAATTAGACCTCTACCGTCAACTAGTCCTGTGACTTATAGGCAGATTTTGATCTCATTTTCAGAAAATAAATCTCACATTTTATGCAAAAAGTTAAAGATTTAGGTAAGATTTACCACAGCAAGCACCAGGGTCCTGACTGTGTGAGATGGTTCCTAAATCTGCCATTTTTCAGCCTCCAAATGAAAACTGTTGCTCTGAACAAATCCACCTTAAAAGGGGACCAATGATGCTTTATTTTAAACAAATTAGGGTAGGTCTATCAGCTGTGCAAAACATGTTTGTTATATGTTTTGCTGCACAGAATCATTCTTAAATAATCAAAATTCACCTCAATTAAGTCCATTTTGAGCTCCTTTCAGAACGAACTGTTTTAGGGTTTCTGTCACTTTTATGCAAATAAGCTGCTGCTGGCCACGCCCCCAACTCATTGTTTACACCTACTATACGTGAAAATGACTGGAGACCAGGGCTGGACGTTGACTGAAAAACTTATCACAAAATAAGCATTTTATACCAGTCTATATCAATAATTAGTTATTTTTTTATTGTTTTAAATATTTACACTGTGAAGCTGGAGGCGTGATCTTTCCTATTTCATCCACAATTTTCACTCCATGTTGTTTTTTTAAAATCAAATATAAGGCACACTGGCAAAACCTCAAACTGCTGCTGTGCAAGATACTCAAAAGCCTGTTGCTAGGTAACCAAAGAGTGAGCTAGTTGCTAGGTAACCAAAGAGTGGGCTAGTTGCTAGGTAACCAAAGAGTGAGTGAGTTAGTGAATGCCACCAACTTTGCTTGGCTAACCTTGACAGGTTGAGCAGCTAGTCTTTGCTCTGCCTACATCTCCCAGAATGCTGTGCAGTTCTGTGTTGAAGTTCAGTGAATATTCTATCAGATGCATGATCCATTGATATTGATCATGTGTCTACCACAATATATTTTGCTATCGATTGTCCGACCCTATTGCCATCAGATATGCGATGGTACAGTGGTCCATCTTTGACCCAGTAGTGGAGAGTTCTGAACCACCAGGACGGCAGCAGCAGCGCTTTCTGAACCGAGTCAGTAACCAAACACTGCTTTTCTCCAGCAGCCATTGAACATCACATAAAACCAGCTGACAAGCTCCACTTGAGTTGCTAGGTAACAAGGCAGCGTCCGCCAACTGATAGTCAGGAGTTTTTTGAAACTGCTTGATTTCCAGACATATAAACTTACTTCCATAAATCAGTTGGACATTGTTGCTTCAGCGCTTCGGCTGCTACCAGCAAATGGAAGGACAAAAACATGCAAAAAGGACATTTTGTATAATAGGTAGAAAGTGAGAAAAAGTCCTGTTTATGTTTAACCTTCTAAACTATTTTATTGATATATTGAAAAAAAATACAGAAACATTTTTCATATCCTCAACAACAGCTGCATTGAAATGCTAATGACTGATTCCTGCAGCAGAGTAAACATCTGATTACAGGAACAGTTCAATTTTCTGAGTAATTCAGGCTCCACAAGTTTCACCATAAAGAGGCTGCAGAGACTCGTCACTCTTCAGATATTTCAGAGATGTTCCTGCATGCAGAGCGAGGGGGGGGTCTGATCCCTCAACACACACTTTACTGACAGACAGGTTGCAATAATACTTCAAAACAGACAGAAAGCACAAAAATCAGCATCTGAAGACAGAAAGGTTTCAGCAGACGTCTGTGGTTGGAGAGCAGGAAGAGGGCGTGGCCTCACACTGGTCCATAAACTGGTAGAAGGGTTCATCAGGGTGTCGTCACCAACGCAGAGCAGAACACGTTTGGGTCGGTGAAGTAGAGCTGCACAGTCTTTATTTTACAGTCTGGAGTTGTTGTGACGAGGCGATCGGGGGAAGGCACAGTGGCATCTGATTGGTCGAGATCCGCCTGTCTCGATTGGCTCAGGGCGGGGCAATCCGTCAGTCATCATCATCATCATCATCATCATCATCACCGCCACCTCACTCTGACTTGTCCTTCCTCTTGGCGGTGAACGGCACTTTGTTGGCGACTGTAGAGCCCACGCTGGAGACGCCGCCGGCCACGGCGGAGACGCCGCCGGCCACGGCGGAGACGCCGCCCTTCACCAGACCCACGCCCACCGACGGCACCGTGGTCACCGCCGACTTGGTGATCTCCAGGCTCTTCCCGCCCACCCAGGCGACTCCGCCCACCGCGGCGCCGACTACGCCCTTGGTGACGTTGAAGAGGCCGCCGGTGACCCGCCACACCATGCCGGGCGGAGCGACGGCGTGATCTTTACCAGGGTCTGGAACACAGATCAACCAAAGTTTGGATTTATTGCATCTTTGGCACACTTACTGTACATATATTTACATATACATACTGTTTCTGCATTCTTGAATCTTTGCAAGGACTGCTCTAAGCTGCTTTTATATTGACAGCAGGTTATATTTTATTTTTATTTTGTCTACAACTACTACTCAGTGGTAGTTGTTATTGTGTCTTGTCTCTATGCTGCTGTAACTGCGAAATAATTTCCCTGCTGGGATGAATAAAGTTATTCTATTCTATTCTATTTTTCATATCAACCTGAATGAAGAACTTTTAATCCCACAATGTGTAAGAGAAACATAAATGAACAAAATGGCTCCTCCATATGAGACAGAGAAGGAAAATATATCAGACGATGTGGACAAGCTGCCTCCAAACTCATTCTCTGACATAGTTCACTATGAACAGACACAGTCCACCATGGAGGAGCTTTGCAGCCTGAAATCCACGGACACATACAATCAACGTTAGAATGGATTTGTAAAAGACGTACAAACTCTTCATGTGAATAACAAAGTTCTGGTGACTGGCAGACTAAGTACATGTAGCAACATCCACATAAGCTACATGTCCATCACATGCTAGTTACTGGTATTACTGTAATAATACCAGTTTTATCTTAAATAAAGATAAGATATGTATCTTTATTTAAGATAAATATCACTGATATTTATCTTAATTTTACACAGAGGTGAGTGGAGTACTGAAAACTTGTCACTGAGTAATAGCTGTAATGTCCTTATATTGATTATAAGTTAGATATGAACAAGGCGAGATCAAGTTCTAAGCTGGTTCTTGTTTATTGTTGTCATAGCAACTTCACAGCAACTGCCTACCAAGATGGCGGTCAGTTACAAAGTTTCCGGAAGTATGATGTCACATGAGAACTATGTGCAAACATCTCAGATTTGATTTGATTGCTTCCTGGAGAGGCACTACAGTCATTTAAAGTCACTCTGGAGACCCTCAGGAGGCTGGGTCGCCATGGTGACCAAAAGGGGTCTGAATTGGTGCACAGGGTGCTGCGACACAGACAGCTGCAGCTGCACACAAACACGAAACAATTGGTTCTGGAGTAGCAGCAGCAACATCCGAGCCTAGATTGCACCATGTTCCCCACCGATGTTCCAGCGATTAGACACGTCCCTCGGCTCAGCGCTTACCCTCTGGGGACTGGCTGTCGGCGGGCTCAGCTTCGTCCGAGGCCAGGCTGGTCCCGGGCTGCGGCTCCACGTTCACGCTGTTCACGTCCTGCGGAAAAACCCGAAGAGTCACCAGGAATTACAACATGATGGGAACATTAAACTACCTGCTCCACTCCTGATTTTTATTATAAAGACTAAAACTAAATTAATTAAAACAAGGAACTTGAGCTGCTGGATGGAAGGGTGGATGGATAAAAATAAAGTGGTCAATGCTGTTTAGAAATACTTTATTAAAAGAAGAACATTTGAGGGTAAAAAAGGGTTAAAATAAATTTGTCATTTTAATATTTATATGATCCGGTGTACTGGATGTGCTTGAGTGCAACATAAGAGCAGCTGTAGGGAAATCCCCAGGCAGAGGAACAGAAAGTCTGCTGTAACATCTAGTGCAGAAACAATTAAACTGTATTTTTAAATAATTTTTGAATAATTTAGTAACCGATTAATCGTTTTAGACGATACAGATTCTTTCATTTGCTGACAGAACAACGCACTCAGCTTAGCAATAAAACCAAAACTCTGAAATAGAACAAATATTTTGCGTTTAAAGATTAAAAACCTTTTTAGCCTGTAAATCTGTTCTAACCAGAACTCCTCTACTGGCAGTTTTAACTTCACATTTTGTAAAAGTCTCCTATTAATCACGTTTTGCTATTCAATTATTAATCAATAACTAATCACATGTTGATGGCAGAAGAATTTTTTAGCATCTTCAGCCATAAAGGAAAGAAGTTCATTGACGGAATGCTGAAAATTTTTATTTTATTATTTAAAAAAGGAACTAAATTATTTATTTCTTTTAATATGTTTATAATATGTACAAAATAAGCTCAAGTGGTTAAATGAAAAATCTGATTTTTTAAATCTGATTAATAATCAATTACTTCAATAATTGTCAGCTGCAGCTCTAGTAGGATCTCATCAGCTGTGCAGCGTTTTGGACCGGTTGAACACTGGATTTGGACTCCAGAACCAGAAATGTTTACATTGTTTTGGGTCAATCAGTTCAGAGCAGAGCAGCTTTGGACCTTACACTGTTACAGAGTTCTGGTTCGGTCCATCTTCCTGTCCGCAGCTCAGGCACAGCTGGGAGACTTCTCTGGTTGTGTCTGGTGTCACTTTCTAAAGGTTCCCTACAGAACGTTGCAGTGAACACTTTAGTTCCTCATCTAAACATTCTGCCTGAGTTCAGGAGATAAACGGAGCTGGAGTCGTCTGGTACCGAACCAACTGGACCGGATATGGTCAGTGTGATTATCAATAAATAATACACCTGACAGAACTCTGATCCACAAATGCACAGCATTCTGGGAGATGTAGGCAGAGGAAAGGCTTCAGCTTCTCAGCTAACCTCTGATGGCGATCTGAGCTGAGCAGGTTACAGGCCTGTCATAATAACAAATGTTGCTGGACGATAAATTGTTCCAGAAGTTATTGTGATAAATGATAAGATTGTTGTTTACAGACCATTTTCACGTGATATAATGACGGCATAATAATGCAAGAACACGTTCTCATAGATAAATAAGCTTTAAATTCTAACGAACATTTAAGACTGCAACTGGAAGACATTTTAAATATTCAAAATTAATAAACATAACATACACAACAAATAAAGTGAATTATGAAGTCTCAGTAAACAAAACTGTCCTTCAAAATAAGAGCTAGTTGAGACCAAAGACTGAAAACTTTTCGTCATCCAGTTTTGGTAAAAAGAGAGAATAACAAATTAAAATGTTACCATGCAATTAATTGATTTATTGATTATTTTGACAGTTCTAAAGATGGGTGGCATCAACTAACTCACACTCTTTGGTTACCTAGCAACAACTTGTAAGGTAACTTGCACAACAACAGTCTAAAGTTTTGCTACTGTGCCTAAAAACTACTTGAAATAATTATTATAATAAAAAATCAATGATGTGGAGTGAAAACTTTGGATAAAATAGGAACGGACATGCCACCAGCCTGGCAGTATTTCAGATACTTCAAGCAAAAAACTAATCAATAATGATCCATAGATTGATATGAAAAACTGCATGTGATAGCTTTACATGCCAATAACAGATGTCAAACTGTGGGTTTGTGATGTTCTGGTTCAACTTTTCCTAACATGAACCAGGTTGGGTCCAACAGCCCAGCTGATGAAGGCTCAGCTTTCCCCTGGTCTCCTAACCAAACCAAACCAAACCAAACCCAAACCCAACCCAACCCAACCCAACCCAAACCAAACCAAACCAAACCAAACCCGGCCTTTCTGACTGTTTAGCTTCCTGCTGAACTGTTTTCTTCGTGCCAAATGCAAACCAGACAGCAAGCTGACTTGTTATGAAACTCTGAATCTTGGGAAAAAGTCTCGGGAGGGTTGGGAAAGGCTGCGGCCTGCTGGTGTCTGATCATTCCTTCGATGGGAAGGAAAACCAGACACAGAGATCACTGTTGGAGCTCAGAGCCGTGTTTAAACATGTAATAATCTAACATGTTTTCAGCTCACTCTCTCTCTGGACGGGTCTGGTTGGCTGGTTTTTAATCACATTTAGTAAAAGACTCAGCATATTGTTGACTCGTTTTGACTCCTGGTGTTCCCTGAATGCTCCATCTTGTTGGAGATGTGACACCATGATGTTAACTTCTTCACATTTCAGTGAAACAACATGAAGCTCTGAGCTTCACATCTCATCGTTATGCTCTAATCTGAGCTTTTTCAGGAGATTTATCCTGAAAGCAGATTTTCTTCCCGTCTGTTTTCCTTGTGACCCACAGCTGCAGGTTTTTATCCTCCATCCAGGCAGTCAGGAGAAAAAACAACAACCTGGTGCCTCAGTTAGTTGGAGCAGCTGCAGTTTCTGCTGCAGGGCTTTTAAATGTGAAAACAAGCTCTAACTGTGCTCCTGATCCACATCATCACTCCGGACCTCAGCAGCGCAGAGGAAAAACTTGGAGCAAGCTGCGCTTTAATGGGGATGCTGGTGCGTTCTTACCTTCACCATTGTTCCCAGTGCTTCTGGCTGGAACACCTGAGCCAGCAGCAGATTGAGAAACGGGCCTCGGTCTGGGTTTTGGAGGGGGAACCTGAACCCTGCAGCTGTCGGTCCGTCAGTCCGTCAGTCCGTCAGCCCTCCAAACAACCAACTTCTCCAGAGTTTCTGCAGACCTGCCGCTGCTGCTACCGCTGCTCTTCTCTCTGCTGCTTCTGCCGACGTGGCGCCTTCACCAAGCACACGCACTCATGGACACGCAGACATCCCGCTGTCAAAGTACACGCAGCAACGCAGCGCACGTCCGGTGAAGACCTTCAAAGTAAAACTCCTCACTTTGACGAGCTGAGGATGGATGGATACGCAAACTATGCTTGACAACATGGGCGTAGGTTTGGGTATGGACGGTCGTGACATGTCACGACCAATATTCAAGGGATATAAAATAGTCCCGACCAATTTTTGCCATATTAATTAAAAAAAAAAAGTATTTTTTTAACAAAAACAAAATAAATAAACGAAAATCTACATTGATTAGTTTAATATTTCAATATACTACGCAGTGGTAGCATTCATTTTAAAATTCGCTGTTATGAACTATGACGACCCGCCATTGGGTCAAAGAACGTGGGTCTACGTTCTTTGATTGGCTGCAACAGGCGGCGGCCAGCTGGCCACACGCGGACCGGAAGCTTGGTCCACGGTGCTGACAGTGAACGCGTCTCCTTCTGAGTTTGACATTTATTATGAGTCTCCATGTCGCCACCAAAAAAGAAAAGGACGACAGACATTAGAAGTTATTTCGCTACCTCGGCTGTAAGTACAGTGAGGGGACCCATAAGTTAGATATCTATCACGCAACGCATTTGTTGTAAAGTCCGGTGTTTAGTAAGGTCAGCACTGAATGTGAGGTAGAATAGGTCTGTTAATTATGTAATACTTTTTCACATAGGATGCTCAGACAGCAGAGCAAGCAATTTTATGAATCATTTTTCCTCTTAAATGCATAATATCTCAACAATTGGATCTTTTTCCTGAAGGGCAAGAAGTCATTTTTTGTTCTTATCTGCAGTTGTGTTTGTTGTATAATCAGTAGATCCAGAGGATATTTCTTTTGATCTGACTTGTAATGTTTGCTGAATTTTGAAAAGGAAAAAGTAAAATGTTCTTGAACTGATCTGCTGAGTATGACTGTATCCAAGTTATGGTTATGGTTGGGGGGAGGGGGTTATTAAGCCAATGTGGTGCTCCCCCCCCCCGCCCCCCCACTGGTTAAAAATGGTCGGTGCGGGGGGTGGGGGGGGGTGGGGGGGGGGTTGGTCAGTAAGTTGTAAGGTCCCACCAAAACTTAGACCAAACCTACGCCCTTGCTTGACAATACCTCAAACACCAATTATAAGATCTTACAAAAATAGCAAGAAAATCATTAAAAATACAATGAAAATAAAAAATGTTTGCGCTTCAATTGTTTCCTTCTAATTAAATTGTTTGTTGCGTTTCCATTAAAAATGCTCTGCTAAAGTAAAAAAAACACAATTTCGCATTAAATATTAAATAAGAAACACCTCAAACTGAAACAAAATTCTGTTTGCTTTTTTATGACAGCATGTGTTATTTCCTCACATTTTTCTACTCATTAAAATTCAAGTGTTGCATCTTCAGAAACTTTACCTAATCCACCTAATAAATCAAAAATATGCAACTGTTTTAATCATGTATTAAACTGCAACAGTTTTTCTGCGACGGCAGCTTCATATGTATTCAGTTTTCATATTAATCCTTCTTGGAGATTTATTGTGAAAACAGGAAGTAGGGTGTGGTGGTTGTTGACGCTCCAGCTCCGGATCCTGCATCAGCAGCTGCTTTTACTGCCTCGTTGTCTGAAGTCTCAGAAGTTTAAGTTTCAAGTATTTTCTGTAGGTTCAACACAAAACATGGACTTTAACTCAGATCTGGTGGAAATATAGGCAGCAATAAAACCATAAAGTTGAAGTGAACGAAGGAGGAAGAGTCAAAGGTCAAGGGTCAAGGGGAAGGTTGTGATGTTGGCAGCAGACATGCTGTGTTTGGACCATCCTCCTGTTGATGACCCAGTTTTGGACGAAGCTTCAGCTGTCACACACTGCAGATCCACTCAGGTCCTGCAGCCCAAATTATCACTCATCCACCACCGGGATTTAAAGTTGGTGTGTCTGCTGATCTGCTGTGTCCAATCTCCTCCATCCTGGTTCTGCACATCCTGGTTCTGTCTGTCCTGGTTCTGTCCGTCCTGGTTCTGTCCGTCCTGGTTCTGTCCGTCTCATCTCCACTCTGGTCTCTTCTGTCCAGAGGACATTGTCCCAGAAGTCTTGTCCTTCATCCAGATGTTGCTCTGCTAACCTCAGTCCGGCGGCCATCTTGGATCTAGAAAGAAGAAGCTTTCTCCTTCAACCATTCCGAAGAGTGCGACTGGTTCCTGGTCATAACCTTTGACCTGCTAATGGAGGCTTGTAGAGTTTGAGAATTCTGTCTGACAGAATTACATCACAGATATTTGGATGGGATAATTATTCTGTTAAGTCAAAATATCCTATATTTACTTTTTATTTTTGTGTTTTCATGATATAAATCTCTTTGAACTGCCTTGTTGCTGACATTTGTTGTACAAATTGATTAATTGATTAGTTGAGTTTATGTTAAAACATCTTGCCATAATTACAAATTCGTGACCTTGAAATGATGAATCCATGACGCAATTTAAGATATCTCAAAATGTTCTTCTTGGCTAATCATGATGTAAATGCATATATTTTAAATTACCATTCAGGATATTAGAAATGTAGTTGTTTCTAGTCAAATCTCATTTTTATATATCCAGATTTTTAGCAGAGCCAATTTTATGCTAAATCTGCCTGCCATAAAAAGGTGTTTTCCTTCCCATTGGTCCTCTGGCTCATTATTATTCAGGTGTTTGCAATCCACCGCCTCATGTGCTGCTTTTAAAGCGGTTCCCCCTCATATTGAACTTTAACCCGACGGAAATGGACGTCTCCGAGAAAAGACCACGCCACTCCGTGAAGACTGTGGCGTGGTCTCTGAGCAAAACCGGCTTTGCTGCAGCGATGGATCTCGGAATGGAGATCCAGCAGCGGTGGCTCAGATGTGGAGGATCCACCGGTTTTATTCGCGCCCCGCGGGTTGGATGATTGGTTTGTTTCCCTGGAACATCGGATCTCTGGCCTGGAGGAGAAACGGCGGAACCCCGCCAGAGGAAAAGACGGTGCAACAAACTGGCGGTGAGTGTTGAATACAGAATAATAATAATAATAATAAAGAAATGCTGTTTATTGTTTACACAGTGAGAGAGTAAAATGAGTCCAGAGTCTGTTTCACTAAACCAGGATAGCGGATTAAACCGGGATAATCTGGCTGAATCCAGCCACGATTCGGTTTCACAAACGCAGTGTTACCATGGTAATTCATCCTGTGCAGCTAGCATGCTCCAGACCAGGCTAACAGCTGTGTTCTTTGGCTCACTTGCGCATGCGCCGAAGAAATGCTTCTGGATTATTAAAAATGTACACAAACTGGAATATATTGATTTGTGTTAATTAAAATACTACTTGTTATAAGATGACATACTTTGATCATTTCAAATAATTTTAATATTTTAGTTAAAATAGTATTAATAGAAAATTGTGTGTTTGACTCACCGGACTGTTTGTTAGGTAGCTGCTGTTAATGCGCCCTCTGGTGGACAAATCACGGACAAAAGAAAATACTATTTTTATAATCGCTTCTTTTATGAGATTAACTAAATGTGTTATCGCACTGTACAGTACAAGACTATATACCATGTGTTATATAGTATCTGCGTCTGGTATAACAGCAGCACTACGGCTCAAAGGAAAGCTCTCCAAAGGGTTGTGAATACAGCCCAAAAAATCATTGGCTGCCCTCTCCCCTCACTGGAGGACCTGCACAGCGACCGCTGTCTAAGAAAAGCACAACACATCACAAAGGACACTTCTCACCCCGGATCAGTGTTGTATAAAGTACTGAAATCTCAGAGTCAAGTAAAAGTATAAGTACCTCTCCAAAATATGACTTTGGTAAAAGTCCAAGTCACTGACTGAAATGTTACTTGAGTTAAAGTCTTAAAGTATCTGAAACTTCTTGTACTTAAGTATGGAAATTACTGTAAAAATGGATGTACTCAAGTAATGTAATGAAAAGTAAAACAAGGCAAATGCAGTTTGAATGACATTTTTTATATTCTGGTAAACTTGTCAAATACACTTAAAATAATGTACCCAACCAAGTGCAGGCAAAATTAAACCTGCTAATAGATATACCTGCAGGCATCATTTAGTTAAGAAAATGAGGTGCTTTACCTATAGTACAAGGTTAACTTAACCTGCTTTACAACTGAACCAGCTTCTTAGTAAACCCTCCAGGACAGAAAATACAAAGTTTTTGTAAGCCTTAAGTTTTCCCTTCAAGTAAGATCAGTGCTGAAAATGAGAAAAATAAATAGTACAGAAAATGCGGCCAACATGAAGAAAAAGATCTGTTACGATTACTCTACTTCACAAATCAGTGAATCAGTCAATGCTACAGTCAGTAGCTGGTGCACACAACTGGTCATTATGCAAAAGAAAAAAAGAATTGGGAGGGAAATGCAGCTTATTGGCATCTGTAAACCTGGTTTTGAACTTGCATGCCTTTCCTATATTCGTTAAATTTAGTCTAAATTGCTATCGCTATGGCTTCTGTCCCCCCTTGAACAGAGGAGTCTAGGTAGCCTGCTACAGTCAACATTAAGCCTAAGCTAAATACACCACGTATGGAACTGAAACAATGCCAAACAAAGTTCATTTATGGTCAACGTTTCACAATACAGTAGTGTCTAGTGACCAAGCTATAGTTACTGAAACAGGAGGATTATAACCATTTCATAAGACGTTACCTCGATGGTAGGGTGACCAGACGTCCTCTTTTTTCCCGGACATGTCCTACTTTTCAGACCTAAAAATCGTCCGGGATTTTGGTCAACTGCCTCAAAACACATTACGTAGCTTACAGTGCATCGTGATTACATTGCCACTCCGTTCCACTACTCCATTCCAGGTTTCTTTATATGGCAAATTAGTCACGCCCTTCTGCCCAAATCCAATCACGTTGCATTATGTGTGCGAGTGTGTGTAGGAAAAGTAAAGATAACACCCCCCCCCCCCCTTCTCATCAAAGCCTAAATTGAGGTATTCAGCTGGATAATGTTCAGGTTGGCACCTTAACACTTGCTTGTCAACCTCTCTGGATGTCCACTCAAGGCATCACAATACCAAATTATTATTTTCTTTGCAGTTGTGAAACGTTTAAAACTTCCCATATTATTTCATTCCTCATAAATCATTTGCTTACTTAAACAAGCTACTCTAAAGAGAAAACTGTTCTCTGAATTTAGAAAACTAAAACTACATCAAAATCTTGCCTTATGCGATGATAATGACTTCTCTACTGTCAGACAGACCACCAAACAATCCTCACTCCCTCCTTGCATGAACTTCCTCTCACCTACTGTGGAAAAGGCTGTGTAACAAACTGCCATGCTGAGCCTTTAAGGGGCGGGGCTTAGAGCAGCTGCAGCATGCAGACGAAGAAAGAGAGAAAAGAGTAGAGTGAAAAGAGAGTATAGTTTATGTTCGCATTTTGTTTATTTTAACTTGCTGTTTGCCGTTTATTGTTACTCCTTGATGTGTGTGCGTGGAAATACAAGTAAGTGATGTTACATATTAATAATATTGTTTATTTAGCAGAGTATTTTAGTTTTACCCTTAATTAATAGCATGCTCTGTTCACGTTATACACAGTGGATTTTGTTTGTGTCGTGTATTTATGTAGAAATGTGCAGTTATGCAGTATGTGTGATGCTACTTCAGTCAGTTTATTTAGACATTGACGCTGTATTGTTGTTTAATTTCAGGAACCACACACAATTATTTAAATAAACCGCAAGTACGAGTTAAGTCACCTGGAGTACGACTCTGCGTTCTTTGGAGTTCTGACCGACTCACCACAGTGTTCTGCATAGTCACACCAGCAAAAGCAACCTCTAATTTTCAATGGTCCTTCGAGCCGGAGAGCAGACTACTGCTTAAAAGATGCAGAATTCAGAGTCAAAGGCATTGGACACTCGACCCAAACGACGAATGTCAGTTCCTTCCTACCTGTCAGATTATGACCTAAGTGGACCTGGAGCTCAGAGTAGATCCCGGACAGCAGCTGCAGGGGAACCATCAGATGAGCAAAGCGGACTAGAGTGTCCAACTGCCAGATCTCCATCACCACCCATTAGCCAGAGCTTCGACATGATGGATTTGAGGGATGATATGGAGCAAGAACGAGAGCTTTGTCAATCTATGGAGCAAGTCACCGGGGAGCAGCAGACCAGCCAAGTTCCAGAGTTTAGTGCTGCTCTCGAAGAGATGCGCCAAGAAAACGCTGAGCTTCGTAAACAGTTTCAGAGCCTGATGGTTGCTTTACAGTCCCAGCCAGCCGCCCATCAGCCTATGTTCCCACCTCCTTCACCTCAAAGTGTGTACAGTGGTGGTTATGGACCTTACCAACCCCCTACCAATTCTCCAGCATACCAGCAGCTACAATATCCAACATTCAGCTCCCGAAGAAACCTGCCATTAGATTTCACTAATCCTAGAGTTTCCCAAACATCTGGTGGTCTGCCTCATAGCCTATATTACGCAGACACACCACAGCGGAGCGCACCTTCCTATTCACATAGAGATTCTTCATTTGTCCAAGTTCCCAGCTTTAATGAGCCACAGAGAGAGACCACATACAGGGGGCCAAAGCCCACTATCCCCAGATTTACATCACCAGATCCCAGAGAGTTTGCACGCATGAAAATTGCCTTAGAGAATCTATTACCAGGCGATGCTACTGAAAGATACAAATACCAGATCCTCACTGATCATCTCCAGTGTGAAGAAGCTTCACTTGTAGCAGACTCCTACTGCAACTCAAGGCAACCTTACACTGATACAATGTTGGCTCTCACGAAGATGTATGGACAGCCCCACAAGCTTGCAGTGCAACGGATTGCAGAGTTAATGGATGGTCCAAATATACGCTGTGGTGATGTGAAGAGCTTTCGTCTGTTTGCCCTCAACGTGCGGTCACTAGTAGGCATGTTGGAACAACTGGGGCAGAGAGGTCAAATCGAGTTAGTCTGTGGCTCTCATGTTTCAAGACTCTTAAGTAAACTTCCCTATGACCTCAATGCCAGCTTTAAGAGATTTATCCATCCCCTGAGAGTAGCCATTCCTACCCTCATTGACTTTGCTGATTGGCTAGAATATGAGCTGGAAGTTCAGGAAGACAGCATGAAGCCCCCGAGGAGAGAGGAGTCGTTTAACAAGAAGCCTGATACCAAGCGCACTTCCAAACTCTCAAGTAAGACTGCTACTATCCTCCTGGGTACTGAGAAGGTATCTGGATCAAATAGTGTAGCAGCACCACCTACACCTGGATATGTTGTCAACAAGTCAAAGGGAATAGAGAAGGTTACGGCTTACTGTCCCTATTGTGACAACGACAAGCACTTCCTGAACAACTGTTCTAACTTTAAGACCTTGAGCAAAGAACAGAAGGTGACATGGATTAAAACGAATAATAAGTGTTGGCGTTGTGGACGTAATCACCAAGCGGCAAAGTGTACACTTAAAGCTCCCTGCAAAACCTGTGGTAGGAGACATTTGCTAGTGCTGCATGAGGTGAATGAGAGAGCAGAGGAGGAACCAACATCAGTTTCACCTTCAGCAGAAAGTTGCCTTGTTAACTCTGCCAATAAAGTCATGTATGTTGACCGACCAGTTTACAACTGCAAGGTGCTACTGAAGATCAGTAAGGTAGTCCTGAGAAATGGTGACAAGTCCCTTGAGACGTATGCCGTCTTAGACGATGGCTCTGAGCGGACAATCCTGCTTCAGCCTGCTGCCAAACAGTTGGGCCTTAAAGGAAGCAAAGAGGTGTTAGCTCTTCGTACAATCAGACAAGAAGTGGAGAAGCTCCACGGGGCGGCTGTGTCTTTCACAATTTCCCCAGCAGCCAACCCTGACAAAGTGTACAGCATCCAGAATGCCTTTACAGCCGAGCAACTGAGTTTAGCAGAGCATTCCCATCCAGTTGTCTCACTCCAGGAGAAGTACAAACATTTGTCAGGTTTGCCTCTTCCTCCTTTAAACAGAGTCCGCCCCATGTTGCTGATTGGCGCCGATTACACACACCTCATAACACCTGTGGAGCCAGTCAGACTGGGATCACCTGGTGAGCCAGCAGCAGTGAAGACTCTCCTCGGTTGGACACTACAGGGACCAGCACAAGCCGTGGAATCCATCACGAATGTGAGTCACTGTCTCTTCACGTCTACATCATCACCCACAGAGCTGTTCTCCTGTGTAGAGAAGTTATGGCAGATGGATGTGCTCCCTTACCGCAGTGAGAAGTTAGCAGTTAGGTCACGACAAGATCACGAAGCAGTCGGGCTCCTGCAAAACCAGACGGTGAGAGTCAATGTCAGTGGTGTTGAGCGTTATGCCACACCCCTTCTTCGAATCAAGAACATGCCTCTACTGAACTCCACACCAGAAGCAGTGTTGCCTCTCCTGAGAAGCACAGAGAAGCGCCTAGCCAAGTCGCCAGAACAAGCTGCTGCTTATCAGATGGAGATTGAGAAGCTTGTAGAATCTGGATATGTAGTGAAGTTGGTGGACCATCAGTCTGACACCATTGGTGAAGCTTGGTATATACCCCATCACATGGTTCAACATAATGGGAAGAACCGGGTGGTGTACAACTGTTCATTCCAACACCAAGGTTACAACCTAAATCAACTCCTCTTACCAGGTCCCACTCTCGGCCCTGCCTTGCTAGCGGTGCTCCTACGTTTCAGGGAACATGCTGTGGCCTTCAGCAGCGATATTCGTGGCATGTTCCACCAAGTGAGGCTCCTACCGGCAGATCGACCCCTGCTTCGGTTTCTGTGGCGGGACATGAACCGAGACAAGCCCCCTGATGTCTACGAGTGGCAAGTACTTCCATTTGGAACTACTTGCAGCCCTTGTTGCGCAACGTTCGCGTTGCAGAAACACGTCATAGACCACAGCCAACCAGAAGAAGATGTTCGTGTTGCCATTAACAAGTCCTTCTATGTGGACAACTGCTTACAGAGTCTCACATGTCCAATAGCCGCCAAGACACTCATTAACAAACTGCGCTACCTTCTGGCCGATGGGGGATTCGAGTTGAGGCAGTGGGCCAGTAATAATCCAGATGTTATCTGCCATCTTCCTCCAGACCTCAGGTCATCCAGTTGTGAGCTGTGGCTCAGTCAAAGTCAGTCCGACATCCAAGAGCCAGCCCTTGGGCTACACTGGAACTGTAAGTCTGACACCCTCACTTACAAACACAGACGAATCGATTGCTCAGTGGCTACTATGAGAAACATCTATAGAGTTTTAGCTAGCCAGTACGATCCTCTTGGCTACATAGTGCCTTATACCACCCGAGCCAAAGTTATTGTACGCCACCTGTGGGAGAAGCAGAGGGATTGGGATGACCCACAACTCCCTGAGGAGCTGCTGCAGAAGTGGCATGCATGGGAAGCAGAGCTGGAACAGTTGCACAAGATCACACTGCCTAGGTGCTACACCAGTCACAGATTAGACCAGCCCAACTGTATGAGAGATATCCATGTATTCTGTGATGCCTCTGAACAGGCATATGGATCAGTGGCTTATCTCAGAACAGAGAGTCCAGAAGGAGAAGTCGAGGTTGCCTTCCTTGCAGCTCGATCTCGTGTTGCTCCAAAGAAGCAGCAATCTGTTCCTCGGTTAGAGTTGTGTGCTGCTCTAACAGGTGCTCAGCTCTGCAAAGTCGTCAGCTCTGAGTTAACTCTTCCCATACGCAGCTGTACCTTGTGGTCTGACTCAGCCACAGTCCTAACCTGGTTGGGTTCAGACTCCTGCAGATACAAGGTTTTTGTGGGCACTCGTGTGGCAGAAATACAAGATATGACAGAAGCTTCCACGTGGAGATATGTGCCCTCAAGAGACAACCCAGCAGATGATATTACTCGTGGCCTCACTATCCAAGACATCTGCAAAGGCAGTAGATGGACCGATGGACCTGAATTCCTGAAACTAGCTCCAGGTTACTGGCCTGATCTATCACCTCCACCCCAGAGTAATCCTGAAGGTGAGCTGAAACGACAAGCTGTTTGTCTAACTGTGTCCAGCTCCAGTGTTCCAGATCCACGCCAGCACCAAACTTGGGACAGCTACTTGGAGGCCATCGTACATCACCTTCACGGGGCGGCTGGTCCCAACCACCCTATCACTGCTGATTCCTATGCTGCTGCTGAGTTGGAAGCTCTACAACGATCCCAAAGGGAATCATTCTTGGAGGAAATCACCCTGCTAATGGCCGGTAAACCTATTGCCAAATCTAGTTGTCTTCTTTTACTTGCACCTGAGTTTGATGAAAAAACAGGGCTCATCAGAGTAGGAGGCCGTCTACGCCGGAATCCTGACCTGGCTGTAGATGAAGTTCACCCTATTGTTCTGGACCCCAGACACGCTCTGACCCAACTCATCATACAAGATTATGATAGGAAGCTTCAACATCCTGGGCCAGAAAGGGTGTTCGCTGAGATCAGAAGGAGATATTGGGTGCTACGTGGACGTGAAGCAGTACGCCGCCATCAGAGATCCTGCGCTGAGTGCAAGAGGTGGAAAGGTCAACCTAACCCACCCCGGATGGCGGATCTCCCTCCAGCCAGACTGCGTCTATTCAAGCCGGCATTTTATTCCACGGGGGTGGATTGTTTTGGGCCATACACCATCAAGATCCGACGCAGTCATGAGAAAAGGTGGGGAATATTGTTTAAATGTCTAACTACAAGAGCAGTGCACCTTGATTTGATCCCGAGTATGGACACAGATGCTTTCTTAATGGCTCTGAGACGCTTTGTAGCCAGGCGTGGGAAACCCAAGGAGATCCTCTGTGACCAGGGGACAAACTTCAGAGGAGGAGAACGTGAGTTGCAGGAAGCATTTCAAGCTCTTCACCCTGACCTCAAAGAGCAGCTAGCTTGCCAGCAAATCAAGTTCATTTTCAATCCCCCTGGTTCCCCACACTTTGGAGGTTGCTGGGAGCGTGAAATTCGCTCGCTAAAGACTGCTCTTCAAGTCATCATTGGAGCCCAAATCGTCACTGAAGAGGTGCTGCACACCGTTCTGATCGAAATCGAGGGGATGCTTAATTCAAAACCCCTAGGTTACATCTCATCCGAAGTAGCAGATCCTGACCCAGTGACCCCTAACTATCTCATCATGGGACGGCGGGATGCTTCGCTGCCGCAAGTCATCTATGACAGCCCGGAGATTCTTGGGAGGAGAAGATGGAGACACAGCCAGATTCTAGCCGACCATTTCTGGCAGAACTTTCTGAAGTACTACCTGCCAGGACTCCAAGCCCGCCAGAAGTGGCAGACTGAATCAGCAAATCTACAAGTAGGAGATGTGGTTATGATCGTGGACAACCAGTTTCCGCGAGCCCTCTGGCCTGTGGGTAAAGTCTCTCAAGTTTTTCCTGGACCAGACACCCGGATCAGATCTGCTGAAGTGACTGTAAAGGGACGAACCTACATTCGACCCGTGGCAAGGCTTGTCAGCCTACCTGCCCTGCCTAATGATGATTAATCACCTCCTTTTATTCAGCCTTTTTCTTGATATTCGTATTCACAGGTGAATACAGGGGCGGCTGTGGAAAAGGCTGTGTAACAAACTGCCATGCTGAGCCTTTAAGGGGCGGGGCTTAGAGCAGCTGCAGCATGCAGACGAAGAAAGAGAGAAAAGAGTAGAGTGAAAAGAGAGTATAGTTTATGTTCGCATTTTGTTTATTTTAACTTGCTGTTTGCCGTTTATTGTTACTCCTTGATGTGTGTGCGTGGAAATACAAGTAAGTGATGTTACATATTAATAATATTGTTTATTTAGCAGAGTATTTTAGTTTTACCCTTAATTAATAGCATGCTCTGTTCACGTTATACACAGTGGATTTTGTTTGTGTCGTGTATTTATGTAGAAATGTGCAGTTATGCAGTATGTGTGATGCTACTTCAGTCAGTTTATTTAGACATTGACGCTGTATTGTTGTTTAATTTCAGGAACCACACACAATTATTTAAATAAACCGCAAGTACGAGTTAAGTCACCTGGAGTACGACTCTGCGTTCTTTGGAGTTCTGACCGACTCACCACAGTGTTCTGCATAGTCACACCAGCAAAAGCAACCTCTAATTTTCACCTACTTTTCTTTCCAGCTTTTAGATAATTCATTATTTTTCATTTTGTTTACTAAATCGTTTATTTATTTATCTATACTCTATATCTTCAAAATCTTCTTTTTATTTTCTTTCTGTATTTGGTTGCTTAAGAGGAAAGGAGATCGGGTTTTTTCTGTTGTTGCTCCTCTTCTATGGAACAATCTACTTTTCCAAATTAGATCTGCCCACAGCCTGGATCATTTTAAATCGCTTCTTAAAACTCGGTTTTTATTCCTTGGCATTTAATTGAACTAGTGTTTTGATACTCTGTTTTTATTCATTTGTGTTATTGTCATTCTTGTGCAGCACTTTGGTGCAGTTTTATGCCTGTTTTTAAAGTGCTATATAAATAAATTTGACATTGCTTTTTTCTTATAACTCCTACCTGAGCTCCTCCCTGCTCTGCTGCCTGATCTGCTTCACTCTTCTTGCTCTCCTGTTTTATCCTAACTTTTCTGATTGCCTTATTCTCTCTTTTTAGCTCCTCCATCCACATTTCTAACTCGCCCATTCCTTCACTACTCATATTTTTTTTGATTTGATTTTTGTTTTCTGTCGTACTTCATCCTATAACTCAGTCAGTGTTTTTGAGTGTTTAATTGGCCCTGAAAGTAATATTTTTCTATCAATTTATTTAAATTCTTTACTGAGTTAGGGTTTTGTCTTTCCATAAACTTCCAGTCCTTACACTGGAGTTTATCTTTCGGTGTTAATTTGCTATTCCCTTTTCCCATTTTGAGCAATTTAGTCAATTTCGTTCCAGTCTTAAAAACACATAGGGTGGACTCTAAAAGACTGGATAAATTCTTAGCAGGACGGTGATCAATCCCCTGTTGTGGTAATTCCCTCTTCAACCTTTTCAGGTGGGAAATTCTTGCCTACATGCATCCACCAGAGGTTCACCGTTTGCACTCCTGCCGTTTGGTATGAGGACAAATACCTAGTGGTATCTAAATTCCTCCAAGTACTCTCACACTCACACACACACTTGGTATTACGGGTTTTTCAGTTTACGCGGACTCCGCCGTCCTTCTGTTACGGATTTTTCAGTCCTTCTGTTACCAATCAGTGCCTAGGATTCATGGGGTTTTACACCCCAAAGACCCTCAATCGTTCGCTCACTTTTTAATTTAAACGCTACTCACTTGTCCCCCCTTCACGGACGTCCTGTCAGCCGTTGGTTTCCAGCAGGCGGGTCGGAGACACAGTCCTGGAAAAGATGTGAGACTCCTAGGGGCCTGCCGTGGCCACGGTCTTCTGATGTCCGTCTCTCCCGCTGGAAACCGCAGGCGTATCGGACTCCTTTATCCATCCATCCATCTTCTTCCGCTTATCCGAGGTCGGGTCGCGGGGGTAGCAGCTTCAGAAGGGAGGCCCAGACTTCCCCCTCTCCAGCCACTTCTTCCAGCTCTTCCGGGGGAATCCCGAGGCGTTCCCAGGCCAGCCGAGAGACATAGTCCCTCCAGCGTGTCCTGGGTCTTCCCCGGGGCCTCCTCCCGGTGGGACGTGCCCGGAACACCTCACCAGGGAGGCGTCCAGGAGGCATCCTGACCAGATGCCCAAGCCACCTCAACTGGCTCCTCTCGATGTGAAGGAGCAGCGGCTCTACTCTGAGTCCCTCCCGGATGACTGAGCTTCTCACCCTATCTCTAAGGGAGAGCCCAGCCACCCTACGGAGAAAACCCATTTCGGCCGCTTGTATCCGCGATCTTGTTCTTTCAGTCATGACCCAAAGCTCATGACCATAGATGAGGGTGGGAACGTAGATCGACCGGTAAATCGAGAGCTTCGCTTTTTGGCTCAGCTCTCTCTTCACCACGACGGACCGGTACAGCGCCCGCTTGACAGCAGACACTGCGCCAATCCGCCTGTCGATCTCCCGCTTCCTTCTTCCCCCATTCGTGAACAAGATCCCGAGATACTTGAACTCCTCCACTTGGGGCAGGACACCCCCCTTGACCCGGACAAGGCACTCTACCCTTTTCCGGCTCAAAAAAATGGCCTCGGATTTGGAGGCCCTGATCCCCATCCCGGCCGCTTCACACTCTGCTGCGAACCGCTCCAGCGAGAGCTGCAGATCACGATCTGATGAAGCCAAAAGGACCACATCGTCTGCGAAAAGCAGAGATGAGATCCTAAGGCCACCAAATCGGATCCCCTCAACACCTTGGCTGGTCTAGAAATTCTGTCCATGAAAGTGATGAACAGAATCGGTGACAAAGGGCAGCCCTGGCGGAGTCCAACTCTCACCGGAAACGAGCCCGACTTACTGCCGGCAATGCGGACCAGACTCTGACACCGGTCATACAGGGACCTGACAGCCCGTATCAAAGGGCCCGGTACCCCATACTCCCGGAGAACCCCCCACAGGGCTCCCCGAGGGACACGGTCGAACGCCTTCTCCAAGTCCACAAAACACATGTAGACTGGTTGGGCGAACTCCCATGCACCCTCCAGGACCCTGCCGAGGGTGTAGAGCTGGTCCAGTGTTCCACGACCAGGACGAAAACCACACTGCTCTTCCTGAATCCGAGGTTCGACTGTCCGACGGATAGTTTCCAGCAGGCGGGTCGGAGACACAGTCCTGGAAAGGATCTGTGAGACTCCTAGGAGCCTGCGGTGGTCACGGTCTTCTGATGTCCGTTCCTCCCTCTGGAAGCCGCAGATTTCTGCCTCTGCTCTCAAGCTTCATCTGAGTCTAGCCCTGCTTTTGTGGTCGTTATTTAATGTTATTTCGAAATTAAAATATCCAGGGTGGCACCCAATACCTCAAAGTCCCTGATTGATACATTTTGATGAATGTTCTCCCAATTGTCTGAAATATATTTGATTTCTCTTCTTTAGTTTCTTCTTCCGGGGTCTGATTCTTTTTTTTGTCCATCTTTTCTTTGTCTTGTGGCTCAGCCTTTGAATTTTCTTCCCTGGCTTTAAGTCTGTCCATCTTTAATTTCAGTCCAGCAATTTCTTGATTGAGCTCTTTGTTCACCTTGCCAATCCAGTACAACTGTTGTGATTTCTCTTTCATTGAATTGTTAAAAAATTTCTTATCTACCATTGTTCCCCATTTTACCTTCCTATTATGGGTTGACAGGGCTTTGTTTTCTGATTGTAGTTGTTCAATTGTCCCTTTAGCCTCGTCCAATTCACTATTCAAAGTCCTGAATTGTTGCTTCAAATAATCATTTTTGTTGACCAGCCTTTCATTTTCTGCCTGCCAGTTATCTTTTTTCCTGGCAGTCAGTCGCTCAATTTTCAGCCTCAGATTTTCAACAGTTTTCTGAAGCTTCTTGTTCTCTCCTGTAAGCTTCCAGCAGCTCTTCTCCAAACTTTCCACGTTCTCCAGCAATACATTTTGTCCCGCCATCGTTGAGTTTTGTTTGAGATTGAAGACTGCAAATGAATTTCTCTGTGGAATCTGGGAATATAAAGACAGGCGGCTGTGATGTCACAGACAGGATGAGTGACATCACAGCTTCACGTCAAAGCCACAAGAAGTCTGTTGGGTGAGGGGGAGGGAAAGGGGGGCGGATGTTTTTTTTTTAACTTTATTCGCAGACACACTGTATAACGACAGAGTTATGCCTCATTTGTTCTGCCTCAAGAAAAAACAAATACAGATAAACATATTCAAGATAAAGAAAAAGCTAAGGGTTCATTTAAAGCAATACAGATTTCAATTGTTTTATTTTCTGTAGCTCTTTTTCTGTCATCTTCATGTCGAAACTCCCAGGATTTTCTGTTTTTTATTCATTTTTATTTTTCACAGATTGTGAGAACATCCCACCTTTAAATGGCTTGTTTTCCGGTAGAGAAGAGACATTAAAAAAAAAATTAAAGATAGGCAACAAGATTCTATGAAACAGTGTCATTGTTTTTATTGTTTTATACTTGTGCATATGTATTAATTGTTTTTATCTTGTAACCAGGTTGCTATGTATTGCAAATTTTTTGCTCAGGTGATCTAGATCTCAACGGGGTTTACCTGGTTAAATAAAGGAATATGAATTACACCCATTGAGTAAATATGAATGCAGCAGCGCCCTCTGCTGTTTGACAAAGGTAAAAAAAAAAAACAACCCCAAAACTACTTGCCGCATGTTTACGTTTATTAAGTGTTATGTCACCGAATATCTTACAAAACTCAAACTCTTATGCATCACTCAATCAGTAGGTGGGGTCAAAACACTTTGTTTCTCTCTCTCGCTTTTTTGTAACGAGTAACTAAACCACACATTGAAAATGTATCGGAGTAAAAGTACGCAATTAAGTTCGGAAATATAGTGAAGTAAAAGTGAAAGTCATCAAAAATTTTCATACTCCAGGAAAGTATGAAGTACTCCAAAATATACTTAAGTAAAGTAGTGAAGTATTTTTACTTCGTTACTATACAACACTGCCCCGGACCTTCTCTGTTCACACTGCTGCCTTCAGGCAGAAGATACAGAGGAACCAGAACCAGAACCAACCGTCTCAGACAGTTTCTACCCGACAGCAATAACAAAACTAAATGCAATCAAAAACAACTGTATTGACTATTTGTCCCAAAAACTTAATTCCAAAATCGAAAAAATTCAAATCTCAAAAGTGATCAAAGCAAAATGAAATAAACTCAAACAGTCAATACTGGGCATCATGGGTTCTGCTTTACGCAGTCCAAACAAAAGGTCAAACAGTCAAAATGCAGCTCTTTGTTTACTTTATTCCGTTTTTTGGCTAAAAACAAGTTACAGGCTTTGGATAAACCTACCCTAACTCCTGCACCTGTTCTCTCTGATAAAACTGACTGACTGATGACAGACAGGTAAAAACCATAAGACCACCCATCTGCCTCAAGACTCATCTAAACTCTACGTATTTATACTGTGAAACACACCCACTTCCCAAACTGAAATCAATTAACTAATTAAGTGAATTACTAACCAAAAACTTATTTAGAAACAAAATAAACATTCTAATTATAAATCAACTACAAAACAAAAAAATAAATTAAATAATCTACATTCTAAACTTTAACTGAAAATAATGGAGAAATAGCTCCTACAACAACCATTAATCATCATAAATGATGGATGTGAGAATGTGGCTGTTCTTACTTTTTTAAAAAATTTTTTTATTCTTGCGTTGTGTGTGAATTGTGAGACAGTTATTTTTTGGTTTTGGGCATATGCACCGACTGATGGCACCTTTTGAATTTCGTTGTCCTTGTGACAATGACAATAAAGATTTATCTATCTATCTTATCTTATGAGAAACTCTATAATTTATTATGCTATTTTTCGTCACGTTTGGTTATTGTACTAGGTAGGATATACTCCATTTATTTGAATTAAATCAAGCCATTTTAGTTGTACTTTACACACTTCACTGATGAATTTCAAAATTAATAATTTGACTATTTTAAAAATGCACAGTGTAAATTACAAAATATTTAAATCATGTACTTATTTCCCCATAAACATCCTTTTTGTCTCCATCGAGGAGGCGGCCTTGTGTAGCGAAACATACAGAAGGCCGCCTTCTAGCCTTCTAGATTCGCACTTTTTATGTGGAGAGAAAGTCAGAATTCATCATGTTTGCGTGGAAATCTAAACTAGCCATTGCCTCGAAAATGACTAAGGCTCTCAGCAGTCTGGCCTTTCTTCCTTTCGCTTGGATTGTCTCCGGTAATTTATTTAGTTTTATTTTTTCCCGGGCCAATCAGCGAACAGAAGGAGAAGTTGTGAGCGATGACGTGGATTTTCTGCGCCGTTTCAGGATTGTAGTCTGCCTGTAGTTTTAGCAATGGCAGCCGAGGAAGTGAAGGAAGTTGTTCAGTCTTTGTTCAAATATTGAATTAACATTAACAGCGTTTCATCTGGATCTGCTCTTCTCTCTCGGCTTTGGAGGACGGTTGTTTACGGTGCAGGTAACTTACAGTAAGCTTCCTGGCATTTACCTGGTGCATTACGTCACGGGCAAACGTTAGCAGTTGGGTAAAATGTAAAAGCTAAACACAGACCAGGTCTTCAGGAAGCAATTGTTTATCAATAATGGTCCAGAAACTCTGTATGAAGCAAATAGCATAGCAGGCTAATGCTAATCAGGAAGCCGTCTTCACAATGCGGAAACGAACAACAGTCGTTACAAGCCACAACAGGGGTGAGATTTTATTCCTTTTTGTTCACATTTAATGTTCAAACTCTTGAAATGCTCACATCTGTGGTTTTCACAGAATGAGCTCTGTGCACAACCATGCAGTTACTATCGGCCTAGTCCAATCCCTGAGGGCATATCCGGATTTTCAGCGCGTGGAGAGTGGCGTTCTCATTTGTAAGGAATTTAAAACATAATTTGGTATCGATACGTTTGCATCTATACAATTTTGACACAGACTTACTTTTATTCCAGCTTCTTGTAAGACTTATTTTGAGACGATATGAAGAAACTTTAGGTACCAGCAGCCGCACCTTGCACACAAGGCCGCTTTGCAGAAGAACTCCTCCAAGAGTCGGGCAAGAAGGAAGAGAGTAAGTTCCACAAATTATATTGAATTTTAGTGATTTGTGAGCAATCTACGGAAGAAGAATAGGGCCACTGGAAAAAAATAACTCCCCAGAATTCTAAGAAATTTTGACGTTACTCTTAGAAGTACGGAAGATGATTAGAGACACTGAAACAAAATTGCCTCCAAAAATGTAAAAAATAAAAATAAAAAGGATGTTAATCAGAGAAGTATGGAAGAGAATTGGAGTAAAAAAGATAAAATTTGGATTATTTTTCTTAGTAATTTGGACATAAATCTCAGACGTACAGAGGAAGATTAGGGCCTCTGAAAAAATTCTTCCTTTTTTGTGGATGTTAATCTGAGAATTGTGGATGAGAATTAGGGTTACTAAAATGACAAGATTCTGGCTTTTTTTAACCAAAGGAAATTTGGAAGTTAATCTCAGAAGTACGAGCGATGATTAGAGTCACTGAAAAAAATAATGATAAGGTTAAGGATGATTATTTTTCTTACATTGTCCCTAATGTTCCTCCATACAGGTCAGCTATTTTGATGAAACCTGATCTTCTGCCTGTTGCAGTTACTGTTGGCCAGGCAGAGCATGCTGAAAGCGGAGGAGCTGGAGCTCCGGCGCGGCGTCACGACGGAGCTGATGTCCGACGAGGAGGACGGCGCGTTGGACGGCACGTATGGATGGATTGTGCGTCGTCCCTCGTTTCGTAGGAAGGAACTCAGCGACCTTTGCACGGCTCTTCAGAGCAGACTGGATTCCTCTCCGAAGTACAACGCCACACATCACCAGCGGCTGCGCTTTGGACCCGACTCTGACAGACCGCCGCCCAGCAACTACAGCGGCGAGGCGGCGAAGAGACACTTCAAACCAGAGGCTTTGCCCGTAATTCTAGAATAACTACCAGAACTCCTTCACTTTACAACATAAAAACATTCGGTACGTCTGGAAGAGGATTAGGACCAAAAAAACAAAATTATGACTTTTTCTTATTCTCAGATTTCTGCTTTGTTTCTAGTTATTTTTACTTTTTCAGATTTTCTACTTCGTTCTGACTTTTTAGATTTCTAATTCTTTTTACATATTTCTGACTTTTTTTTATATTTTGATAATTTTTCTCAGATTTCAGAATTTTATGTCCTTTAGATACGACTAATGGAATCTTACCCACTCTCAGGGGGTAAGTGGGTTAAGATTTGTGACTTTTTTCTTATATTTCTGACTTATTGTAGAATTTCTAACTTTTATGTTTCTAACTTTCTTTTTCTCTGATTTCTAAATTTTCCTTTTTTTCAGATTTCTGTTTTTTTGGGGGTGTTTAACTTTTTTCCAGATTTTATTTATTTTCTCAGATTAATGTTGAAATTCTGTTTTGTCCTTGAATTTATTTTCTACGCAGTCAGAATTGTTTTCATGATATACGATTGTAACAAGAACTTTTCCATAAACCTGGTTTATTTCTTGCAAGGAAAATGTTTGCAGCTCTTTTTTGCACTCATTTACAAATTATATCCAACTTGTACACAGAAAAAATCATTTAGACACTTTGGAAATTTATTGAGTCTTTGATTAAACAAAGATGTTCCTGGATGCCTTTTTTTGTACGCAGCAGAATAAAGGGGATGTTTTCCTTTCATGCCTCTGGGATGTGCAATCAGTTATAATCAACACATTTAGCTCAATTAATATTCCTGAATTATGAGTTACATATAAATAAACAATGATTCAGGCATTCATATGGACATATTCCTCATATATTGTCTTTATGTACAACAGCTTTCTCTTTGCACAAAAACCAACTAGGATCTGTCTGAGATTTTATAAAATACAGAAACATAAACAATGGACTCTTGGTTCTGATTTTAAAACTGAAAATGCTCTAAAAGATGAATGGTTCTGCTGCTAAACGGGTTCCTCTCCATTTCCACTGAAACTGGGTCAACTCATAGCTGAGACAAACAATAAAATGTTTATAAAACTGCATTTAAAACCCCAAACCCATCTGGATAAATACAGTATGAGCTTTTTTCCAAACATGAAAGTAAAGCTGAATGCTCAGCATAAAATAAAACTTTTTTTTTTTTACAGTGAGAGTTGTTGGAACAATGAAAATAGCGCCACCATCTGTTACCATCAAACAAAACCAAATATTTCTGGAATTAATTTTATTTGCTACAGAAACACAAAATTTGAGGTTTTTCTCCAGTTTCTAGTGAAAATTAGATACATTTTACTGGATGATAAATTATTGCAATAAATGATCATTTTATTGTTTTGACACCATTTTCAAATATTGATAGTATCGATAACGGTGTAATTTTGTAAAGAACTCAACACTGCAAAGATACACTGCAAAATGTATTACCAAGTATTTTTGGTTTAGTCATAGTACACTTGAAATAAGTCAAAACTAAATTACAAGTAACTTTTCAGCAAGATAGAGGAGCTTGATTAAATATTGATGAAAAAGTTCTAGTTCCACTGGAACCAAGGAAGTGAAGTTAACGGGCCTGTGCTGTCACCTAGCAACCCCAGCCAAGCTAAAGCCCGTTACCTAGCAACCAACTTCTAGTTCCACTGGCAGATTACTTCACTAAAATATGTTGGACATGTCTTGCTATGAGTGAAATAATCTAGCACGGTTTAAAATGAAAAATTACGGTTTAAAGAAGATACAAGATCTCAGACATTTTCTAGAAAAAAGCAGAAAATTTCAGTTTGTAAAGACAAAAATTTGCCACAAGAAACTCAGAAATTTTTTAGAAAAAGTAAATCATTCTTGAATATTAATAAAGAAGTAGTAGTTCCACTGGCAGATTATTTCACCTATTACTTTGGAAAAATGTTATAAAAGAATAAAAAAAATCCAGTGGATCTAGTTTGTTTTTAAAATAAATATTAGGAAATTATTGGCTTAAAACAAGCTCCTATATCTTGCTGAAAAGTTACTTCGTTAGTTTTATTTTAATTTAAATGCACTAAGATGTTTGCATTTGAAACTAGACCTAAATACCTGGTAAGATTTTGTGTTTTTGCAGTGTAAGAGAAAACTTTAATAAAAAACACCCAGTTTGTGGCTGGAAGGTCACAATTTCCTAATATTAACCAGTAGAACCAACATTTTGTTGAGTATTTGAACTGATTCTGCATTCGGTTGAATTCAGTTCTGTTTATTTTCCGTCAGCATCTGCAGATCATTTCCTGGTTGTCTCCAGCGTCCGTGCTGACTTCCTCCTCCTCCTCTTCGTTCAGAGCGACCTTCCCAGCTGAAGTCTCTACTTCCTGGTCCATCCTGCAGTCTGCAGGTGGTTCTGATTCCGGTGTTGACTCCGTCTCACCGTCCATCTCTGGTTCTACTGATGACATCCCATCATCGGCGGCCATCATGTTCTCTGAGAATAAACCGACATCTTCCAGATTCAGATCTTCTGTCTTTGCCAAAGTTTCGTTTTTGATTCCTGAATCTTCGCTCGAATCGGTCGGTTCTCCTGGTTCTGGTTCTGTACGCCGTTCCGTCTGAGGAGTCTGCTCTCCCGCCGCCTCTTTGGCCTGCCGGATGCAGTTGATCCACTGCTGCTTGTTGAAGGCGTCGCTCGCCTGGAAGCAGTGCGTCTGCAGCTGGCTTCCTGACCGGCACGAAACCCGGAAGAAGTTCTTGGCTGAGAAGAGAAGAAAGTTAGTTTTAATAATAAATTATTTTTAAAATATCTGGGGAAAAATCATCCAACACTCTAAAACAGGGGTGTGACTGTGGCTCTTTAGCTAAAAAATATACAAATTTGGAGAACTACACTGCAAAAACACAAAATATTACTATGTGTATGTGTTTGTTTTGTTAATAGTGCAAATAAATTATCACACTTGAAATTAGACAAAACTACCTTACAAGTAACTTTTCAGCAAGTAATAGGATATGTTTTAAGACAATAATTGTTGAAGAATCATTAAAAAGTGCTAGATTTTGATTATGATTATTTCACTTATAACATGCAAAAATTGTTACAAGTGAAATTGGAAGTAGTACTTTTAAAAAACCAATATTAAGGAATTATTCATTTAGCGCAAGCTCTGATATTGAGCTGAAAAATTACTTATAAGTTAGTTTTGTCTTATTTCATTTGTAGAAAGATGTATGCGCTAAGAACTAGAACAAAATACAAAATTTTGCAGTGCATCCAGTGACCACACTGTAAAAACACAAAATCTTACCAAATATTTATGATCTAGTTTCAAGTGCAAACATCTTACTACATTTAAATTAAGGCAAAAATGACTTAGAAGTATTTTTTCAGCAAGACATAGAAACTTGTTTTAAGTCAATAATTCCTTAACATTTATTTTAAATAAAGTTCAGGTTTCATGAAAAATTATTTCACTTATCTAATATGGAAAAAATATTAGAAGTGAAATAATCAGCCAGTGGATCTAGAACTGGGTTGCTAGGTAACAGGCGGGGCTTGGCTGGGGTTGCTAGGTAACATGAAGTGCCGGTTGACTGTGAAATAATCTGCCAGTGGAACTAGCATTTTTCATCAATATTGAAGAATTATTGATTTAAACAAGCTTCCATTTCTTGATCAAAAGTTAATTTTAAGTTCATCTCGTCTTATTTCAATCAGCTCTTATTTGTCTTTTCCATCGCTGTAACTTATGTCACGGACTTCGCTCGGTGTTGCTGAAGGCCCCTCTGATGGACCCGCCCACTCTCAGCTCGCCGTCCGATACGTCCTCCAGGTCCAGCTGGCGGATGGGGATTGGCTGGCGGCAGAGCTGGTAGCTGACCGGCTGGCTGTTCAGCGAAACCGACCGGGTGATCACCAAAATGTCCTGGAACAGAAACACGTGGAGCTTCTGCAAAACCACAGAAAAATGATGAAAGTTTGGTGAGAAACTATCAAAACAATAAAAATGACGGGAATCAGGAGAGACACTAACGATTCCTCTGTTGTTCTTCAGCTCTCCGTGGCAGCTGAGCGTCTTGGATCCGTCGATCAGTTCGTTCCGCCGTCCTTCCTCCGAGTACAGCAGACGGTCCTTATAGTGCTGACACTCCGACTCTCCGGTCCGCCGGTTGATGTCTGCCACCACGCTCTGCACCACCAGCATCTGCAGGGCCACAGACGAGCTACTTACAGTACGCTGCCTTCAGATGGCGAACAAAACCGGGAAATTATGACTTCCGGGTCGGAAAAATCCAAGTGAGTGAAACTGGGAGGAACTCCGAATACATTCAGCTTCGACTTTTAAGGCTGAATTGGTGTTTGAGCACCAACAGCAGCAAGCTGCGGTGGAAATGACTTTATTTTACAAAACGCACTTTTAAAATCAAAGCTACACGTAGCCCTGAAACTCTTAACTGAAAGTTTTGTTTTCATGTGTTAAGAAATAATGATTATTTTGGTGCTTAATACAGCTAATATACGACATGTGTAAAGATATAGCCAACACTTTTATTTGGAACAGTTTTCTGTTGAGCATGTGGGAGCTGACAATAGCAGACATTTAAACAAGCAGGGCTTTTTTCCTCCCCCGCTGAAGACAGAGTAATAAATTTACATTCCGAGGGGGCAAGAGACTTCTTGGCGCCTCTCCCCGTACCAGACGGAGATGAACGCGAAGTGGTCCGCCCTTTTACTTAGACAAAAACCAGACACCTTTGCCATAATGAGGGGAGTTTCCAAGTTTTTCTGAGTCCCTGAGGGAGTTTCTAATTGGTCAAAGAACGGAACGCCTTGACTGCATATATTAAATAAGGAAACACCTATTTGGTATAAAAATTACGTACACGGAGCACGCCGAGAGAAAGAGAGCGGCCGCTATTTTTGCTTTTTTTTGTCTTTGTGTTTTGTGTTCGTTTGTCTTCCCCTTGTGTGTCTTATTTTTATGAGAAAATGCATATCTCTGTTCCTCTGCAGCTTTGTTGTCGATTGCTTTGTATGAGATTAAACTCTGTGATCTGTGACGTCAACACGCTTTGTTGTTGTTTCGTTTTAGCAGGACGCCGCCACTTGCCAAGGACTCGGGAGAGAAAAGAGGAAAGAGCCAAAACTTTTTGTCCAAAGCTAGCATTAAATGATCCTCTTTTTTAATACATGACGTCATGTTAGGGCCGTTGTAGATAGAAAAAAAATAAGAGTAAATTTCCGCAAAACGCCAAAATTTTAGATTGATCTAAAGAATATTTCTACAAAAAAATCTCTGAAATTTTTGTGTTCGAAAAGTTGAAAATTTGCAAGAAAAGGTCAAGCATTTTTAAATTGTAGAAATTTCCTAGAAAAAACTCAGAAGTTTTGAGATTACTGTCAGAAATTTTATGTGAAGAAATTCCTGAGTTTGAAAAGTCAAAAGATTTGCTAAGAAAATTATGCAAAAATATTTAGATTAATTACAGAATTTATTTTAAAAAAAAAAGCAATTTCTGAGTTTCAAAAGTAAAAAATTTGCTAGGAAAGACTAGCAAAATCTTTGATCAATGTCTGGAACCACCAGCAGAGCAGTGGTCAGCGTTGGGTTTCCTCACCGCCTCCTCCAGGTGCTGCCGGTCCAGGTGGTCGTTGGGCGTGTGCTTCAGGATCTCTCTGAGCAGCAGCGGGTACTTCACCAGCCGGCTGCGAGGGATGTCCAGGAAGTTCCACAGGTCCAACTTCCTGCTGAACGGAGACTGCAGGCAGCGCTGCAAGAAGTCCTGGACCCGCCGGTCCTGCTTCTTCTGGTCCAGCAGGGCCTTGGCCTGCACCTGGTTGCTGCAGTACGGCGTGTAGGAGGAGAGACAAGGCAGCTGCAGGGACACGAACACATCGCCGTAAGGCATCCCGCCCAGCTTCAAACTGACCTTATGAGCCAGAGAAACGCTCACCCAGCCGGTCAGGATGTGTCCCACATTTTCTGTGGTTCCGTCGGGTTTTCTGGCATCTCGTAGCCGACTCAGCAAGTCTGAGAAAAAAAAGTAGAAAACTACTAGAAAAACAAACTCTTTCCACAGAATGTTGGTCTAAATTCAAGAGTAAATGTCCTCCTACACTTGATAGAAGACAAAGCCAATTAAAAAGTAACATTTCAGCAATAAATAGGAGCTTGTTTTAAGTCAAGCCTCTGCAGTTTTAATGAAAAGGTTCTAGTTCAACTGGCAACTACAACTTTGAACTAAATATTTAGCTAAAACTAACTAAAACTAAATATTTAGTTTACAAACGAAATATTTAGCAAACTAAATATATAGCTCTGAGCTAGCTAAATATTTACCTTACACATTAAATATTTATCTTTATAGCTAGATATTTTTGTTTGAAGCTACATATTTTGGAAGTTAAATATTTAATTTCAAAATAAATACTAAGCTTTTTAACTAAAAAAATGTTAAACTAATTATTTTGTGAAATATTTAGTTTGTAAATTAAATATTTAGCCTGAAAACTAAATATTGAGTTGGAAACTGCCATTTATAAATGAATGAATAATCTGGTGAAAATATGATTGAATCAATGAACCACCAGTTTTTCCTTCTTATAATTTAATACTCCAAATTTTTGCTGCCAACTTTTGACTCTGTAAATGTACAAATGGCACCCGACAGGAACTGACGTCAAATTTATGTTTGAAATGTTTTATTTGGCCTTTAATCAGAAAGTTGGTCTCACCTTCATGCAGAGGTATGAGTGAGTCCAGAGTACCGAAGATCTGGTTCAGTTCCTGCTCAGTCATGATGGCCAGCGTCAGCATCGGGTCGCGGTACGCCTGCAGATTAATTCATGTAAATACCAGAAAGACAGCGAGACGACAAACCACCACGCTGCTGTTTACCTTCTTGGCCAACTTCAGATCTTCCACCAAGTCTTGTTCTCCTTGAGCCAACTCAAAAATGGCCTGCAGGGAGACGGTTGTGTTGAGTAAAAACATCCCAGGAGACTGAACATGATTCACTTACACTGCAAAAACACAAAGTCTTACCAAGACTATTTCTAGAGCAAATATCTCAGTACAGTTGAAATGAGTCAAAACTAATGTACATAAATAACTTTTCCTCAAGAAATGGGGGAATGTTTTAAGTTCATATATTTATATTCCACTGGTAGATTATTTCACTTAAAACATGAAAAAATATCTTTTTATAAGTCAAATTATATGACTAATATTTTCAAAATCAATATTAAAGAATTATTGACTTAAAACAAACTTGTATATTTAGCTGAAAAAGATACTTGTAAGATAGTTTTGTCTTATTTAAAGTGAACTAAGATATTTATACAATAAACTCTACAAATACTGTTGTGTTTTTGCAGTGTGAAAACATAAATCTGATGATCACTTATTATATTATATATTATTATAAACCACCTCTTGTCTTTTTATCTCCTTTGGACTCAGAGTCGCTCCGACTCGGACGTCGAACGTCTCGCTCCACAGCTTGCTGTCGCGGCGCTTGGAGGCGGAGCCTGTTGCCGAGGAAACCCGCGACATGGTCATGCAGAACGGAGGGCTGGAGACGGTCGCGGAAACGACACGCGTCGTCATCGTGGAAGAGGAAGGAGGAGGAGGAGGAAGAGTTGAAGCTCGACTCTCATTACGGAAACCGACGGAGCGCTGCAGGGACAGAAACTTTAAATAAATAAACATTAAATGATATTTTTTTATTTTAAATGATTTGAATCTTCTTCTCACTGTCTGACTTTAACTTAAACTAAACTTTCTCTGTTTCATGTTTGTTAGATTGACAAAGTTTGATGTTTTTACTGACTTTGGCTGAACGGCCACTCAGTGAGGAAGAATCCATTAATCCAAAAGCAGCATGAAAGGTCAGATTAGCATCACTCTAATCCCAAATTAGTAATCATTACTAAAACCACACACGGTAAGGGATTGCCCTTCGATGGCAAGTTTTTATCAAAAAATAAATAAATAATCTGTTTCTGTTTAAAGTCGTCTCCAAGAAAATCCGTTAGTAAAGAACTCAAGATTTAAACTCAACCAATATTCACGTTTATCAGTATTTATTACTCATGTTTATTAGAATGATCAGTTTTTTAGTGAATTTTAGTTTCTTTACCCATGTTAAAGATTTCCAACATGAATATAAAACAATAAGCATAAAGTTATTTGTGAGTCCAGAAAGGAAACCCAGATTCTGGCGGGTCGTCGGTTTTCCCACAACAACTTCAGCCTCATTCAGATTCATTTGATTTGACTGGATATTTAAAATGTCTTCCAGCTCCAGTGGTAAATGTACATGAGAATTTAAAGTTTATTGATCTTTGAGGATGGGTTCTTACCAGTACCTGAAATATTATTTATTATCACAGTAACGATCTGGACAATTTATTGTTCAGAAACATGTATTGTTATTTTGCAGCAGAAAGCTACGGCAACATTTCCAGTGAAAAGTGGAAACGTGTTGGCGGTTTACCTGCAGGGTTTGGCCGATCCTCTTCAGCGATGTGGCTTTGACCGGAGGCAGCAGGCTCGCCAGCGCCGCCACCCTGGGGACGGGTTTGCTGCGCTTGGTGCCCGGCTCCTGGAGGAAGAACGAAACAACGTCAGACGTCGACCTTAACCGTCAGAGTTCCTGATTTCATCGCTTTAAGAGAAATCTGCGCTGAGCAACAACTTGCATAGCCGACATACTCGACTCAGAAAAAGTTGGGGATGTTCAGCTGTTTGGTGAAATTAAAAAAATGCTCTATGACTATAAACCTTTGTCCAACTCTTTAGTGCTTAACTACGTTTTACACAACTAGTTGTTCTCTAACAAGAAGCTTAACTTCCTGGTTTTAGTGAGAACGGATCCTAAAAGAGAAAATAAACAAAGTCCTGAGGTGTCTCTGAAATATGTCATTTTTTATGTTCTCCATATGTGAAAATTCATACAGTGTCTATGAGTGGGTTAGGGTTACATTAGAAGGAGCTCAATAATTCTTTTTCTACCAAAAACTGGATGTTAAAAGTCTTCAGTCTGGTGCTTTGGTATCAACTGGCCTTTTTTAAGAACAGTTTAGTTTACAGAGACTTCATAATTCATTTTATTTGTTTATTTATTTTGGATCATTAAGATGTCTTCCAGTTCCAGGTTTAAATGTTCAATAGTATTTATAGTTTATTGATCTCTGAGAATGTGTTCTTAGCATTACTGTTGGAAAATGGTCTAAAAGCAACAATATTATCATGTATCGCAATATCTACTGAGGCAATTTATCGGCCAGCAACATTTTGTATCGTAAGAGGACTATCAATACCAACACTTTTTATGATTTAAGTTGGATATATATTGAAATAGGCTGCACAGTGGCGCAGTTGGTAGCACTGTTGCCTTGCAGCAAGAAGGTCCTGGGTTCGATTCCCGGCCGGGGTCTTTCTGCATGGAGTTTGCATGTTCTCCCTGTGCATGCGTGGGTTCTCTCCTGGTACTCCGGCTTCCTCCCACAGTCCAAAAACATGACTGTCAGGTCAATTGGTTTCTCTAAATTCTCCCTAGGTGTGTGTGTGTGTGTGTGTGTGCCTGGTTGTTTGTCCTGTATGTCTCTGTTGCCCTGCGACAGATTGGCGACCTGTCCAGGTGACCCCGCCTCTGGCGACCTGTCCAGGTGACCCCGCCTCTTGCCCAGAACGTAGCTGGAGAGGCAGCAGCTCCTCCTGACCCCATCAGGGACAAAGGTGAACAGAAAATGGATGGATTGAAATATCTGACCTTGAGGTTTTGTGGTCTCTCTTTTGAATCATTTAGTTAAATCAGCTTAAAACAAGCTTCTGTTTCTTGCTGAAAAGTTACTTGTAAGTTAATTTTGTCTTATTTTAAGTGTAAGAAACTACACCAAAAATACTTGGCAATATTTTGTGTTTTTGCTGTGAAGTTCAAGTTATATAATCTCAATGTTTTTGTAACTTATTGTCATTAGACTAAAACTTACACATGGATATAATAGAGTGTCTTTAAAAACAGTGGAAGTGGACTGAACACAGATCCTTGAGGTTCACCACAAAATTAGTCTTTCAAGTGAATCATTTTTAATTTCTGCTGGTTTCTTTGACAAGAAAGACAATAAACATTTTCCTGCGTGTCCACAGGCCTGCTATGGTCTCCTGTCAGTTTGTCCTGGATGTGATGGCAGTAAATCAATAGATGACAATAAACTGACCTGCTGGAATATAGAAATATAAAATATGCTCTTCCAATCTATGCTTTTGTTTTAAATTATGTTAAAAAACATCGTGAAATATTAGTTTCTAATCCAGACAACAGAAATGACAGGTAAAAACTAGAAAAGAAACATAAAAAAGGTAATAAATATTTAGAATAAATAAGCGAAAGAAAGAAAGAAACAGATTAGATTACAAGAGAGGATGGACACTGGTCCATCAGACAGCAACAAGATAAAGACAGAGATATTAATAATTTCTTACTTAACTTGTTTCCAATTCAATTACTTTAGAAATAATCTTGACAAATTAGAAAAGACAAAATAGACATTAAAGAGGAGAACAGACAGCATAAATTACAGCTAAATAACATAGAAATAGATAAAAACTACAGTGAGTAGATGATAGAAGTAGATTTGACAGGATGCATTTAGAGAGCAAAAAAATAGATTTAGATCATTTAGAGAAGAAAAACACAAAACCTAGAAAATAAAGTTTGTTAGATTTTGGGTCAGATGAGAATAAAACCAACATATTCCACTCAGTGAGCAAAACCAATGTAAACTCAGAAACTCCAGATAAATATATCATTGGTGTGAAGCTTTAATTAACAATAAAAAAGTGAAAATATCTTCAGATTTCTGTGTGACATATACCACAGAGATTGACCGGAGGAGCGTCTTACCTCCTCCTGTTTCCCCATGTTGTGGTTCTGAGAGGTAAACCCAAAGGTTAGCAGGTGTCCCAGCACAGAACCGGGCCTCTGACCTGCCACCATGCTGACCACCCCCAGACTTCAGCAGGTCCCGTTAGAGCGCCACCGAATCATCACCCAGGAAAAGCTCCTACTGATCCTCCAGGTTTGTTCTGTACAGACCGACCAGGAAAAATGTCCGAAGATCGTCTGCTCCTCTGTCCAACCGCTGTCTGAGATAACGGGTCGCCCCTCCCTCACCGACATGCTCCTGAACTCTGGTTCTGCTCCACTTACTCAGCTCTGTCCCTCTCTGATTTCCTTCCTTCCATTCTTATTCTTCCCCCTAATTTCTAATGCTTTAGCTTGATTTACCAACATTTCTGCTCCAAATGAAGCCCAACCATTTATTTTGCTCTGTTTGGTCATTTATAAACATCTTCTGTTGAAACAGCCACAGAGTAAGTCTATAGCAATCGTTCTCAAACTGTGGTGGTCTGCAAGGTACTGCATGATCTTTAATTTGCTGTGTACAGCTTACCAAAGAACTGTTAAAAATAATAAAAGAATAAGTAGGTTAAGACCAGGTCACTCAAAAGAAAAGCTGAAGATGCTGGTGGAAACAAAACGATGATATGAATACTTATAAGTCATTTCTGCAGGAAAAACTTTTGGTTTCTCTGAGTGAGTCGCCAAACTTTAGCTTTTAGAATACAATTAGAAACATAACCTGCCACCAGAAAGCCGATGTACGTCTGCCAGGCCTGGGGCTGCACTGCTGGGCTGCTGGGTGTGATAACCAGGCGTGAGCAGCGCTGCGCCCCACGCTGACTGACTGCATCCAAACATCCAAAATCAAATAATTATTTACACCAGACTAAAAGAAAAGTTTTGTTTCTGCCAAAGCAACTCAAGTCTGTTTTTCTTTTATCATACTCCTAAACTACAAAGAGCATGGACATGTTATTAAAGCATAAACTTGTAAAGAACTGCTGCGTTTTTCATTTTCATGTCTTCCATCATTGGAATCCACATCTTCAGAATCTGTAAATAACCCAATATAGCTCAAACATTTTGTTAGCAAGCTAGGTAGTGAGTTAGCAAGCTAAAATGTATCTTGGTAGCTAAATATTAGCTCCAAACGAAGTATTTCGTTAGCAAGCTAAATATGCATTTTTCAATTAGCTCCAGATAAAATATTTAGGTAATAGGCTAAGATCTTAGTCTACTACATAAACTGGCTGGCTAAATATTTATTTTGAAGCCAAATATTGAGTTAGCAAGCTGAATACTGCATTTGCTGACACAGTATTTAGCTTCAAAATATGTATTTAGCGAGCTAATTTAGCTCCAAGATAAATATTTATCTTACCTACAAACAATTTAGCTCTGATCTAAATGTTTAGTTTATAAGCTAAATATTATAAGTTATAAGTTACAACTGAGAGTTTTTACTGGTTTCCATTGCCAAACAACAACATAGAAACCAGACAACAGAGCTACAGCCTGAATGCCACATTCATAAACATTTATCTAATTAAACTTTGATTTAAATATATTTATTTATGTCAGTATTTTTTTCAGTATGACCTCAATTCTCAAGTCATTAGAACTGATAGTACAGCTGGTACTGGAGCTACTGGTTGTACTGGAAACGCCATCCCGCTCAGTAAAAGGGAGGGAGAGATGTGGGCCTGCAGGCGGCCAGCGCTGTGTCCTGCTTTTGTCCAGCAGTTTCCAGATCAATAACTATGTTTGTTGGTGGCGTTATTAGTTATTTGGTGAGAACATGAACATGTAGACAGAAGCATTTTCTAACTTCCCAAACGGCACAGCAGCACTCATGTTTAGTTATGGATGGAAAACCTGATAGAGCATAAAACCATTTATTTTTGTTTACATATAAACAAAAATAAATGGATAAAGAGTGACGTATAAATCTAGAAAAGGTTAATGTAGGATAAAAAATAAAACTACTTAGAAGGCTTTGTAAAAAATAAATAAATATCCTCATTCTGTTAAACTGTGACTATTATTGGAGTCAACAGCGAACTCTGACACTTCCTGGTCGCTAAACAAAAGGGCTAACCCTAACCCTAACCCTGACCCCTAACCCTATCCCTGACCCCTAACCCCCTAACCCTAACCCTGCTCCACCTCTGACTCTATTGTCCAAACAAAGCCACGTGTCTGCAGACGTTTCAGACCCGCCTTAGAAAGAAGCAACTGAAATGTTGAGTTTTACAACTGTGCAATAAAAACCTTTTTGAAAGAGAAATAAAAGTGTCACTGGCTTTTATTTGATATTTCTTCCCTCAGTGTGATTCTTCATCGATCGCTGAGCATCTATAATGTTGGCCTGAGGGATTCAATTAACTGGTGGGAACATGAAATCAATGGCATGAAATCTGGATCCAAACAGAAACTTCACAGTAAACACAATATTCATTATAACTATGATCACAATTTGTTCTAAATTTGCACTAAATAAATAAGTCAAACTGAATTTAATTGCATTAAATTATCATTGTTCTTATGAATTAGATAAGAAAAGATTTATTTGTCATTGTCATCAACAGATTACAACGAGATTGAGATTTGCTCGACTCGAGTTAAGGTGCAGAATTAGTGCTATAAAAATAAATAGCTTTATAATTATAGTTATTATTTGTAGCTTTTAATTATTGTTATAAAAATAGACTTAAATGTAATTATTATTAATATCATTTGTTTTAACTGTGATTTGATGCTAAGTAAATTAATCATAATTATTCATTCTATTTCTATTACTATTATTATTACTTGTAGCTGTAGATGGGTGCTTTATAATAAAATAAAATAATAACAATAATATGTTCTGATTTGGTGTTGTAAAAATAAACGGAATTGAATATATGATATACATCATATATTATGACTATAACATAATTATACCTGTATGATTATATTATATACATAATTATATTATTATGTAGATAATAATAATAATAATAATAATAATAATAGATAATAATAAATACATTATTATATTATAATATCACATATTAATAATATATTAGTAGTAGTAATCGTATTATATATTATCATATTTATTATAATATTGACCTTTTTATTAGTTTTGCTTAATAAAGTAGCAAAAACAATTTAAAACTTAATCAGGAGTTAGATGCTAAATATTTAAAAACACAAATTAAATTCCAACACATTTGATTATTAATAAAATGCTAAAAAATGTCAGAAATATCTAAAAATATGAAGTGATTTCTTCTGTACTAGAACAACATTGTTTTAGTTTAATCTTTATATTTTAATAATAATGTTGCAATTATAGTATTTATTTAACTCCTACATCTTTAAAGAGACAGCACAAAATTATAAGTGGTTTGAAACTTTTGCACAGATCTGTGAACTCTGGGATTGTTTTTTAACTTGTAATTAATTTAAATGTGACCAACAAGTGTTTTTTCCTAATGTGACCACTTGTGTGTGTTTGTACATGTTTGTCAGCAGGGATGGATGTGTTGGATGGACCCTCCTGTCGTGACCTTTGACCTTTAGAATCAGACATGGCCGCCCCGGTGTCCTGCAGAACCCAATTGTTCTGTGTGTGATTCACTCTGCTGTGGCACTCAAACAATGGGCCGTAACTTATTCCAGGTCCCATATCTGCTCTGAACAGAGTAAGATTGATGGCGCGTTCGGGCTGTTTGTCCCGCCGGAGCGTGCTGAGCCCGGTCCACTTCCTGTGCCGGGCCGAGCAGACACGGGTCCACTTCCTGTGCTGAGACGGGGAACGCCCAGGAAGGCACGCCGATAAAAATACAGCAGGAGGGAGCGACATGAAGTACAGCTTGGTCATAATGTTCTGTACCAAACGTCTGTCTTTTCTCTTGAGCATCATTTAAAACAATACATTATTATTATATTATATTATTACATTACATTTATCTGTTGCTCCAAATAGCATTTAGTATTTAAAGGAGCAGTATTATGTTATTATGTGTTCCAGGCATATGGTGTCATTTTATAGCACAATAAAGTAACTATGTTACCTTCAGGTGTTAGAAAAATGCTCTATATCAAAAATGACTTAAATGAAGTTTTACTTCTTAATTTAATAGCTTTAAATTGGGCCTCTGTTTCTTTAAAACTCCTCCTCTTTCTGAAGCTCCGCCTTCAGAAAGCCATCACAACATGGCTCCTCTGTTAGCCCAACGATTTTACCTGCGTTTCACTCAGAGGTAGATCCTATAATGAGATCAGCAGATGTGCAGTTCCACCAGGCGCTAAATGCTAAATGCTATTGGCTAGTCTGAATATATATCATATATATGTTAATGCACCATAAATCCATTAAATCTAGGGGCTAAATCTTTCTTTGCTGTTACTTTTGTTTCTAGTGATTATTGTCCTGATTAAAAGCTTCTCGCCTCCCTTCCACTTGCTGAGGGTCACAACTACACAACTCTGCAGCCGAGCAGCAGGAGCAAACACACAGCAACTACAACAAACCGGATGCTGTTCCTATTTTCATCCTCCATTTCAAAGGTGTGAACGATTCCCTCTGCTCTTTCAGGAAGTGGTCAGACCTCTCAAGTCAATGGTTGTTTCTCAGATGTCTCATTGGTTCTGGGGCTGAGAACGACGGTTCAGCATTAACCGAGGCAGAACCAAAAGGTTAACTGGAGATGAACTCACATTGATGTCCAGACTGCAGAGGCTGAGGGCGTCTGCATCTCTGCTGGTCTGCTTTCTCTTCTTCTGCAACACAAAACACAGGAAGCAGGATTTTCAGCACAGATATGATTTAAACCACCTTGATTTCTTGATTTCAGCCAAATCTTATTGTAACTGGCAAATTTCTGGAGGTTTGATTTGTGCTAAATTCATCTATAATTAATCACTGAGTGTTAATTAAGTAAGTGTGAACTGTAATGTGAAAAGCAGGCAGTTTTACTGAATAAAGAAAATATTTTTCCTAAAGTCTGATTGGCTAATCTCAGCCTCCCTTCAGCTCATTGGCTGGTAAATATGAAGGAGGTCCTAATTGGTCCAAAAAATCCCCTCAATAAGCCAATTAAAGCTATTAATGCAAAATTCACTCATCATTTGAAAATTTTGCACAGATTTTTTGCAACATTTCCACAAATCTGACCAATGAACACAAAGCTGCAGCATGTAACTTTACTAAAATATGTTTTCTACATGCCTGTTAAATCTCTCACCATGTAGTGAAAGAGACGGATAATCTGTTAAAAATAAAGCTCCTCCACCTCCTCCCGGTGGTCCTCCAACCATCTGCCGCTCCCAATTAAAAACAACCAATCAGAGACAGGAGGCGAGTCTTAGCGCCGTCAATCATCCCCATGTACATGCTGCCACACAACAGTTGGTTCGCTACAACAAAGCCTACCATGAATGCTAAGGCTAGTTAGCATGGCCACTGAAGACGGTGGACAAACAGTTTTTCTGGGTCATATTGAGCAGTGCATACATGAGCATGATTTTCACCGCTAACATCCTCCCCCTGGCTCTGATTGGTTGTTTCTGACTGGACATTGTCCATTTCTGCATATGGCAATGCTAACATATGCTTTTTCTGTTTTGTTTCAAACAATGTGAACTTGAATGAACAAAAAGGAATTTTTCTTTTTCACTCTGACGACTAATCCTGACTTTAATTTATTTGTATTAGGACAAATACAAATATTTGTATTTTGTATTTTAAAAAAGTTAAATAGCAAACCCTTTAGAATGTTTGCACTTTAAATTATCTATGTTAAAATCCCTTTTCAGAAGGTTATGTGCAGCAATTTCAAGTCTTTTGAGAAAACAATGTTATGGCAAAAGTAAAGCTTAAGAAAAATTTTAACTTTTTGAAAAAGAAGCTGCAAAATCTGCAATTTTAGGCCACAACAACTGCAAAAACCCCTTAAAAAAACTCTGATTGCATCATCTTCTGGAAGTTTGTCATTTTAAAGCTAAACACTCAAATTGGAAAATTGGAGATATTTGAATTATATCTTTGTTTTTCATGCAGTTTCTGGGATTTCCCTTCATCGTCAGGAAACAAAGAATAAATTTACAGTAATGCTCCTCAGAATGACTAATCTTCATCCTGAACTGTTTTAAACAGCTTTCTATCACGAAGGTAACGATCACAAAGGACGCACATCAATAACAACTCTCTTCACGCTCTCAACAACATGAACAAGGAACCAAACTTCCTGTCTGCTGCCATGGCGACAAGAAGAGGAAAAAATAATCACATAAACAGCAGGGGGACAACAGAACAGAAGAGAAGAAGAAGAAAACAGGAGGGCAGAAGAAGAAGGATGTTGTGATCGGTGAGACAATAGCAGGAAGTCTGCTGTTTGTGACTTGTGTCCCTGCTCTGCTGTTGTTACACAACTTTAACTGCAGAAATCAGAGAAGAAGAGCTTCTTTATTCCACATAAGGTCAATCTACTTCCTCCAAACCTGTCCTGTTAATTACCTGAAATAATCTCAACCAGTCTGTTTAAAGGAAAAATATTGCTTCTGATATTTGCTAATGGGAACACGTTCAGGTCTTTTTTCCCAGTATCCCTTTACTGGAAAGTGGCATCAGGAGGAGCAGTGCAGATTTCATCCTGACCATGAAAAGGCGATAACAGGTATTGGATGTAGATTCATATTCAACCATTTTCAGGCCATAAAAACCATAAAGCTAGATGGAAAAGTCCCATCTGGTCCAACGGTTTCTGCACATGTTCCAGCTACGGCAACAATGCCTCACAGGTACAATGGTTCAGGACATTATGTCCATATTTCAGAACAAAATATCTGATTCATAGAAAAGGTTTTAAAGGATTTTATAAACTTCAGCAAATTAAACCTCCACCCTTCCATCCATTTTTTTACTCCCTTGTCCCTCGTGGGGTGGGACGGGTGCTGCTGCAAACGTTTCGGGCAAGAGGCGGGGTACAGAAAAAAAAACTTATTTGTTATTTTTATTCCGAGAGACATTTTGTTTTGTCTCGTTACTTTGACATGAGAGGATAGAACATAACCTAGAAACCTTAACTCTACAGAGTTTAATATGAGAAACAGAAGAAGCTGAAGTCCATCCTGAGACCCTTTCTGACTTACCCGATAGTAAACGAAGAGGCAGCAGCCCATCATCAGGACCAGATCTACTCCTCCACCACAGAATTTGTCGATCTGCTGCTCCTCTTCCTCCAGGTCTCCTTCTTGGTCCCCCAAAGTAAATCAGCTGTCCTCCCTGTTCTCCTCCACAAATGCCATCCAACACTTGCACCAACTTCTCCGTTAATCTCCTTCACAGTCACATTTTACTCAACACTCAACTCTTTTTCCTTAAAACTGCACACTATCATTCTTCCTCCAGTTTGTCCCTGCAAATTGTCCTTCTTCTCTCAGTCCTTCTGTCCAGCCATGAATTTCTCCATCTGCTTTCTTGCCCTTCACCTTCTCCCTGAGTGGATCCACAGACCCTCAGGAACAGGAACCCCTTCACAATATGTGTGTGCGTCCACTCAGTTCCCACCGGACAAACAGGAAGTGACGACCGCCGGGAGAAGAAACAGCCGTCTAAAATTAGGAGCTCCAGGAGACAGAGTGACACCAGAGGTAAAAATCCCTGAGACACCAAGAGTCTGACGATCAACCAATCTTTCATCTCCAATATTTTCATTTCCAGAGACTCTTTGCTCTTGTGCCCTCTTCAGGTTACACACTGGATTTTCTGATGTATTCAAAATTAATTAAGTTTCTCATAATTTCTCACAATTAATGCATTTTTTACAATATTTAAATCTTTATACTTTCTGTGTCTGTGTAAAGACATAACACATGAATCTACCTTTCATTTCTCCATGGTGTCACTACAGTCCTCACCTTTTGTCCTCCACCTCATTACTCTCATCCATCTTTGCCCTAAACTTCCTGGCCTCATTCTTCACTTCTCCATCTTAGGACTTCTAATGCCTTGTTTCCACTGAGCAGCATGGGTTGGTACAGCTTTGTTCGCTATTTTGACTGTTCCCAATGTAAAAGTGGCCCATACAGCTGACTAGAACCACACCATTCCTCCTTTAGTGTAAGTCCAAAGAGCAATGGTACCGTATGGTTACGGTGGAGCTACTAGTGCCACACAATTCATTGATTGGAGGACAGAAAAATGTCTCTACTACAAAACATGCAACATAATATTGTGCCACATTTGTCATCACACTATGATGCTACGCTAGGTGTGAGAGTCCAACTGGTGAACACACAGGTCTTTGCTAAAAAACTTCATCTTAATCGCTATTAATTTTGGAGACGGCAAAAACTGACCTGTTTTGAAGTTACATCCTGGGTAAAACTTTACAGAAATTCTATGTAAATTCAAGCTTCAACAATTTATTAAATCACTGAGTGGCTATGGTTAAGTAAATACTTGGAATTAGATTAGTTAGAATAAATCAATATTTATATAGGTCAGATCTTCCTCTGGTCTGAAGGACATTTCAGCACAAAAATAGAAAATACTCAGTGTAGTTTAAAAAATCCTGACTGTTCAGGTTTATTTTTGTTTGGAAGGAACTCCAGCTTCTTTGTTGGTGAAATGAGTTTTATGTTTCGTTTGCGTGAAAGTCATGAATCATTACGGCTGAAAATACCTGGTTTTTCCTGCTGGTGCAAAGTGCATAAGGAGTGGGGCATCACCTCCTGACTTCCATAATACACAGGCAGCAACATAAGGATAACCTGGAATTAAAGGGGTGGTTTTGTTTTTTAGACAAATGGACATGACGGTTAGAGTCCAAGAGCATGAGGACTGGAGCAGCGCCACTGACAGCACTGATTTACAGACACCGTTTAGAAAAAGAAAAATACCAGGTGCAAGTCAACCAGGGTAGCAAACATTTTAACAATTCACAATAGTCAGAGGTGAGCAGAGTACCCAAAAATTGTACTTAAACATATTTTACCTCAAGTGAGAGTAAAAAGAGCCAATTAAATTTTGGGATGGCTTTTGCACTACAACCAGTATAAACAGGAGGTGGCAGCAATTCGCCGTACCTCCCTTAATACCAAGAAGCGATATGTCCCTGACCAATATGGCGGCCGCGTTCACGTATGGCTGTGGCGGGCTTCGACAGGACGTCACCGGAAGCAGCATTTGTTTACCTCTGGAGACCTCAAAGACTCCGGAATCTAAAGTTTGTCGTCCAACTGACTTTGTGAACTGAACGTAAGTTTATTTAAAACTGGGAAGTAACTTTATTTAGAGCGAATCGCGGATCTAACTTCCTGTTTTTAACTTTGCGTCAGCGTTAAGACAACATGGCTTCAAATTTAGAAGAGGAACTGTCCTGCCCCGTTTGTCGGGACATCTTCAGAGACCCCGTCCTCCTGTCCTGCAGCCACAGCTTCTGCAGGGCCTGTCTGGGCAGGTGGTGGGCGCAGAAACAGATCCGGAAGTGTCCGGTCTGCAACTGGGACTCCGACCGCAAGGAGCCCACGTGCAACCTGGTGCTGAAGAACACGTGCGAGGCTTTCCTCCTGGAGCGCGAAGATGTCTGCCAGCTGCACTCAGAGAAACTGAAGCTGTTCTGCTTGGACCACCAGCAGCCGGTGTGTCTCATCTGCAGGGACTCCAAGCAGCACAGCGGCCACGTCTTCCGGCCCGCAGCCGAGGTGGCGCAGGACCGCAGGGAGGCGTTGCGGAAGTCCATCATGCCCCTCCAGGAGAAACTCAAGCTTTTCACAAAAGTCAAGGAAGACTTGGACCTGACTGCCCAACACATTCACTCCCAGGCCCGACTCACAGAGGCCAGGATACGGAAGGAGTTCAGGATGCTGCAGCGGGTTTTGCGTGATGAAGAGGAGGTCAGGGTGGCTGCGGTGAAGGAGGAAGAGGAGCAGAAGAGTCTGAAGGTGAACGAGAAGATTAAGGTTCTAGACGGAGTAATGACTGCTCTTTACGACACCATCAAATCTGCAGAGAGGAAGCTGAGATGTAAAGACGCTCCGCTCCTGCAGCGCTCCAGCGCTGCAGGAGCGGAGCAGCAGCGCCCCCTGCCGGAGCTGCCCCAGCCGGTTGCAGGCGCACTAATGGATGTGGCCAAACACCTGGGCAACCTGCGCTTTAACACCTGGAAGAAGGTCAAACACGTGGTGTCCCGTACGCCAGTGGTTTTGGACCCAAACACGGCCGGACCGGGACTTATCATCTGCGAGGATCTCGCTGCTGTCAGGCGGGGAAGCAGACAGAAACTCCCCGGGAATCCCGAGAGGTTCGAGTCGGAGGGGATCGTTTCGGCCTCCAGGAGCTTCACTGCGGGGGTCCACTTCTGGACCGTGGAGGTGGCAGACTGCAGCAGCTGGTTCGTTGGCGTTGCAGAAGAATCGTTCAAAAGGAAGAAACCGATTCAGTTCAGGTCAGGATTGTGGGCTGTTTGTTTTTCCAAAGAAAAATATTCCTATTTCTCCCCTGGAGCGCCCGCCAGCTTCCACGTTACAGGAAAACTGCAGGCAATCCGGGTCCATCTGGACCTGGAGAGGGAAAAACTGTCTTTTACCGACCCCAGAACCCTCAAGCACATCTGCACCTTCTCACACAGCTGGTCGGAGAAAATGTTTCCGATCTTTTACGTGGGAGGCGTCAAACCGATGAAGATATTACCGTCAGAGGGCGGCGGGCCGGAAGACGAGGACGGCAAGGAGTAGGACGCCATTAGGATGAGGGCAGACATGTTGCTCAGGGAAGTGAAGCGGCTCGTCCTGTCAGGAGAAGCTTCTCCATTACAATATTTGTCTATTGCTGCGTTTCCATTAACCATAAAATTGCAATTATGAGAATAAATTTGCTTAATGGAAACACGAAAATCGTATTTAGCAAAAATGCAATGAAACACTTTTCCCCCCACATTACAGTAGATCAACAGCCGGATATCACTGCTGCTGAAAACAGGGAAGGAGGAAGTAGGATGGTGAATATTTTATTTTATTTTAGAACAATGTGCAGCTGGCTCCATCATAGTTCTCACAGCATCAGGGTTCATAAATAGTTGTGCATCATCGTGTTGAATCCAAAGCTCTTCTGTAAAACTACAATTTCCCAAAACGTTGCTTACGTTGCCGGCTCCAAAATAGGCGGGGCTTGTTGTAGGACACTAAGGTTTCCTCTGATGGCTGAATTATGAACACATGTCATCCAGCGTCACTTCCTCCTGCCCTGATTTTATTTGATCAAAAAACAAACAGACCGCTGCCTGTCGTCATCTGTGACGTCAGGCTGTTGGTCACGTGACTCGTGTGATTTTTAACAGTCTTTCCATTGCACTCTGGACAAGTCCATTCATTATGGCTGAAAAAACACCTCATCTCAGCGCAAAATCTGTCATGGAAAAACTCCAGTTTTTTCAAAATTGGTGTGTTTCCATTAAGCAAATTTATTTTTGTAACTTCAATTTTACGGTTAATGGAAACATAGCTGGTGTTAGATTAAAAATGGTGAGTTATACTGAAATGATGCTGCAACAGAACCGTCACTGCCAGAGTTTACAGTGTTTAAAACAAACAGAAGAGAGATTTCTTCTAAATTAGGAATAAATAATCCTATAAATGAATGAATCAACACATTTGTATGGAAAAGGATTCAGGATAAAATAATTCAGAAATTAATCTCAAAGTTCAGAGTTTAGACTCAGAATTCTGACTTTCAGAATTTTGACTGTTTTATTTTTTAAACAAAATTCAGATTTTAATCTCAGAATTATGACTTTTCTGGAAATTCAGATTTTTTTTTCCTTGCAAAAATTATAGAAAATAATAGAATCTGTTTTATCAAACCTTTGTTCTGTTAATTTTGGTTGCAATAATGAGTAACAGCTGTTTAGTTCACAGCAGCCTAACTTTGAATTACAGAATTATTATAAATGGTCCATTTCTGTGTTTTTTCCAGAGCAAGAATCATATTGTTGTTACATTGATTAAATAATACATACGACTGAAAATGTTTACCTAAGAGGATTAGCAGCTTGACGCAGCCTTGCTGCATTGTTTGCATTTTGTTGTTGGGATTTGTTTGTCATTTTTCTAGTTTCAATTTTAAAAAAGAAATAAAAATATTTAGAAACATCTAAAAAAAGCCTTTTCTGTGTTTAGTTATGACATGATGAAATCAAAGTTGGGCAGCATGGTGGAGCAGTTTTGAGTTTTGCTTTGCAGCTTGAAGGTCTTGGGTTCAAATCCCAAACCGGGGCCTTTCTGTGTGTTCTCCCTGTGCATGCATAGGTTCTCTACGGGTACTCCAGCTTCTTTCCAGTCCACAAACATGACTGCTGGGTTGATTGTTTGCCATATTTACAGCAGAGGATATATACTGCAGATAGATGATCATTTCATAACTGAAATGAGGATTAAAATATTGGCAACAGACGTTTCCTGCTTACAGCAAAAATCCAGATTTATCAGTTAATCTCATTTATCTTGTTTTTTCCTAAAATATTTTCTCCTTTGATTTCTAATTTATCCTAAAAATACAAAATGCTTTAAAGAAAATAATGATGAGAATAAATAAGCGCAGCCTCTTTCTTTGAATTTGACTCATTTGGGTCCACTGTTTTTCAGACATTAGTTTCTCCACAGCTGCCACCCCCGTTTCCACCAGGTTGAGGTTTGGGCTTTGACTGGTCCGTTCTGCTGCTGTGTTTTGGATCCTAGTGATGCTGTTAGGGTCATCAGCAGCTATTGGACAGATGGTTCCATATTTGTTGGGTTTCTTAGTTGTGGGACTCAATTTTTAATCGAGTTAATTTCATGGACTGCAATTAAACTTTTGAATGGAAACCAATAGAATTTACAAAATAAGCAACATTTTCAATTCAAAATCTCTTTTGCTGTTAAATTATTGAAAGTATTCGTATGAGCTCAACAACAAATATTTATAATTTTTAATCTGTTATTTAGTTTAACCATCAAATTAGTGCAAAGTTCAACTTTCAAGTGATGCAAAAATACCTTGGAAATGTGGCTTGGATGCTAACATTAGCGTTAGCATCTGTGCTCCTCTAAATGTTTAGCATTGAAATGCTAGGCTAACTCCCTTATCACAACAGTCTTCCATCGGTTTTCGAAGCAGAAATGAACCTGATTAATGATCTCGTCCGTCGCTGTTGTTAGCAACGTACCAGAAACAATTCAAAGATTACGGCTTGAGACTGTTGTATGTAAAACAACAAAAAGGAAAATGTGATTCAAGATTGGCAGTTCTTAATAAAAATGTTTCTTGCTTTTAACTCCTTATAATAATTTTCAGACTTTTTAGGCAGCAACAATCATTCCCATTGGTGATTGCTGATGTCTTTCCTTAAAACCATTTTGAAGTTGCAAACTGAAGTCAGTAACTGCACATCACTAACGACCTCACCTGGACTGTGAACACCACGTCTCTGGCCAAGAGGGCACAGAAACGCTTGTACTTCCTGCGGAGGATGAGAAGAGCACACCTGCCCCTGCCCATCCTCAAGACGTTCTACAGAAGCACCATAGAGAGCATTCTGACCAGCTGCCTCTCTGTGTGGTGTGGAGGCTGCAGCGCCTCCTACTGGAAGAACGTGAGGAGAGTGGTGCGGACAGCAGAGAGGATCATCGGGGCCCCCCTTCCCTCCGTTCAGGACATTTCATCCCAGCGCTGCGTGTCCCGAGGCCGAAACATCGTCAGTGACCCCTCACACCCACCATGGACTGTTCTCCCTGCTGCCCTCTGGAAAGAGGTTCTGCAGCATCCGGTGCAGGTCCACCAGGTTCTGAAACAGCTTTTTCCCACTTGCCATCAGACTGCTGAACTCTTAACTGGACTGCACTTAAAATCTGGTCTCCACTTTATACCTTGCACATATACATATGTGCAAGGTATGAAATAACTTCTATTTTACTGTCAGTCCTGCACTTTATATTTTATATTCATATTTTATACTGTATTTTATTTTATTCTAGACTAACCTCACAACATTGGAAGCTCAAAACATTGTCCTGAGCCGTATGCAACGAAATTTGGTTCTGTATTCACCCTGTGCATGAAAAATGACAATAACGTCAGTCGAAGTCTAACTGGATGTTTTATCACATTCACTAACTTCAGGCACAATTTCCATTAAATGAAAGCAGTGACGTGCTGTGAAGACCTAAGATGGCTGCCAACAACAACGTGAGTTTTATTTGCGTAATAATGTAGTTGGAAACCTTCGATGTCTGATTTTGACCATATTAGTTCAAACCTTGGTGTATAATCTGTGTTTCAAAAACCAAGAGAAGTGATTAATGCATCCAGCTCCTCCATAAATTCTCTGATTACACAACACTCTATTAAAAGCCACAAATCTCAGCAAATCAAACTGGAATCGTTTCGCTTCAGGACTAAAAATAACAACCTGTTTTTTGTGGATCAGCTGGGTGACGGCACTTCCTGGGAACGTCGACCCGGAGACCACAGGAATACCTCGCATTCCTGCAGGGAGTAGGTCAGCTGAACGCTGGGAAGGTATGTAATCCAACCTGATGCCCCTTTAAAGCACTTACATTACGTTTTCTTTTATTTTTTGCTGAAACCTAAAGTTGACGTTCATTTTTAGATCACGACGCAATTTTTTAAAAGCACAGATGAGTTATAAGAATCTATATTTAAAATGTCAACAACAGTGAAGCCCCATTCTATTCTATTCACTGAATTTCTGTGGAAAGTTACGGAGCCCTCTAGGGGACATGGGGAATTTTTTTTCTTTTGCGTTCCCTCGCAAAACCTTTTGCGTTCCCTCGCAATACTGTACTGGTCAGTTATGCAGCATAATTGAATCCTGTAGCCTTTCTTACGGTGGGCGCCGTACTTTATGCTTTAATATAAGGTTATGTGAGGTTTTTCCATGAATGTTAGTATCTTTTTGTGAAATATCTGAAGTTTTATATCTTTCTTTAGGATAGAAAGGCAACACAAACCTACGATATAAACAGAAACCTTCCGTAAGTAGGAAAGAAATAAAAACACATTATAATTTGGACTATTTCTGAGTTATTATAGCTGGTAATAAATCATCTGACAGTTTTGATTGTGTCTCTGTTGTTCTAGTCTGAATGGTTTAAAGAGCTGCTTTCAGTTCCATCTCAGCCATAACAGACATAAACATGCAGTAATAAATAAATCGATTTTCAATCAGTGTTTTGCACCAAACAGTTAATAATAATAAACAAGTTTTCACTGAGGCTCTGTAGGAGCCTTATGAATGAAATAAGTAATTATTGATATGACAGGAGCAGCGGCTTTGACACTTAGGTGTGTCGACGTGACGTCACCAGGTATGAATGGAAGGATACTGGCTTTGTGTGTATTAGGAAGCGGTGAGCGGGGCGGTCAGTCCTTGCAAAGTTTGGAGCCTGATAATCAAAATGGAATAAATCGATAATTGTGACAGAACAAAGAAAAGGTTTGGAGTTGATTGATACACAGACAGATGAGATTCCCAGAGTTAACCCAGTGAGGCCCTTTACCATCATTAGTTTGTCGTGTTTTTAATAATAAAAACAGTAAAAACTGTTTGGTGCAAAACACTGATTGAAAATCGATTTTTTTACTGCATGTTTATGTCTGTTAAGGCTAAGATGGAGCGGCACTGAAAGCAGCTCTTTAAACCATTTTTATTTCTTTCCTACTTACGGAAGGTTTCTGTTTATATCGTAGGTTTGTGTTGCCTTTCTATCCTAAAGAAGGATATAAAACTTCAGATATTTCACAAAAAGATACTAACATTCATGGAAAAACCTCACATAACCTTATATTAAAGCATAAAGTACGGCGCCCACCGTAAGAAAGGCTACAGGATTCAATTATGCTGCATAACTGACCAGTACAGTATTGCGAGGGAACGCAAAAGTTTTGCGAGGGAACGCAAAAGAAAAAAAATTCCCCATGTCCCCTAGAGGGCTCCGTAGAAAGTGACTCCAAATTACTAGTGGAATAATAATAATAATAGAGTTTCTCGATGACTATAAAACATTTGAAAGAAAATGTAGCTTGTCATCCTGAAACTAGGCGCAATTCTACTTGGCACGCGATTGGCTGGCGTTTGTGAAGCAGCCTATCCAGGAGCGGTATTAATCTTCCTTTGCAGCGATTGGCTGAACCTCACAGAGCAGAGATAACGAAGAATGCTAACGTTAGCTGATGATGTAGTTGTGCTAATGCCGATCTTACTGTGTGTTACTGCATATTAAGATACATTTGGTGTTTACATAGTTAAAACAGGCAGTTCCAAGGGTTTTTACAGGTGTCAAGTCCATAACCCCCCACAAATATTGATTTATTTTGGCTGCCTACATTTTTCCAATAAAAAAAATCCTCCATTTATCCATTTGCCAAATCAGAAGCTCAATCAGGAGCCAACTTCAGCTCAGTGTTGCTACATGTCATGTTGGATTACAGTAAACTGCACGAAAAAACCTTCCAATGCATCTAGCATTGACATGCTAGTTGTTAGCCTATCCATGCTAATGGCCAGTACAGTAGACGAAGAAGGCAACCCAATGGGTGACCAGTTTAGGCATGCTAGTTAGCCTATCGATGCCAATGCTAACAAACTAGTGGGCAGCAGAGGAAGGATGGTATCCTGTGACAACTAGTGGCAGCAATAATCATGAGTGGTGATACATTGAAAAGCGTATCCTTTTAAAATACACATTTTAACCGTGTATAGGAAACAGAGTTGTTGTTTTTTTTACTTTTGTATGTATAAAAAAAGGAAAATGTGATTCAAGCTTTTAAAAAATGTTTCTTGCTTATAACTCCTTATAATAATTTTCAGACTTTTTAGGCAGCATCAATCACTCCCATTGGTTTACAGGGTTTCTGTTTTACCAATTCAAATGTAAAACTTTTTAATGCCTTTGTAAGACAATTATGAATTAAATTTAAGACCTGTATAATGGCAGAAATTTACAGAAAAAGTTGCATATTTTGAGATTGCCCCTACAACTTTAACCTTGTAGTGCCAAGTTTGAAATTCAAAGTTTTTGCACAGAATGCACTTAGCCTTGGCAAAGATGAAAGTTTTCAAGCTAATTTGCAATAAATTTACTCATGACAGATGCATAAAACCTAGTTAGCTAGAGTATATTAGCAGCTAGGTAGGTTTATGTACATGAATTTAAGACTTTTAAAGGATGCAGCAATTCCCTGTTATACATTTGATTTCTTTGGTTTTATGATGTTTTCCTGAAATGTCACTTCTGGGCTTCCGTACAAAGCTGCTGTCAGAACTTTAAGAGCTAAGAGGTCAAGAGGAAGTTCCTTCAGCCATTTTAAACACATTTCTGGGTAAGTGCTTTGAGGACAGTTTAATGTCCCTTCAAGTGTTTCATGCACTAATAAAACCGTTTTACTGTTTGTGTCGATGGAGCCGGAAAATAAACAACCTTGCATGTCAGCTAAAAACATAATTCAGCTCTTTATTAGGATTTACATGTTAAAACTGTCTACCAACAGAAAGAGCCGTGTTGGACTTGATTTGGAGTGATAATAATCACATCTGCTTGTGATGTTTCGTCAGTGCTGACAGGGCGAATCCAGGCTCTGGCCGCACTTCCAGCAGCAGTAGTGTTGCGGATGCCAAGTCCGTCCGTCTTCCGCCGTGATGAACGACTTGCAGAAGATGAGCTGAGGATGGAGAAGCAGCGTTGATTCAAAGACAGCAGCTGAGAGTGAAGAAAGGCTCGTCATGCATTCAGAGCAGACGCGTCACCTCGTCGCAGCCGCAGCAGCGCGGCCACACCGACTCGCAGTAGTGCCGTCCGCAGAGCAGCTTCTGATTGGACCAGAAGTAGACCAGGTCCGCCAGGCCGTGGCCGCACTCTGAGCACACAAAGCAGGTGGGGTGCCACAGGGCGTCATGATAACCTGCACGCTCTGCGTAAACAACCGGACTGTCCTTTGAGACGTCTCCGTGGCAACCAGTACACCGCTTGGGGACAAAAGAACAAAAAAGGTTGAATTTGCAACAAGAAGAGCTGGAAAACTTGATCACTGGCATCATTGTTTTTTTGGTTTTCTTAGGGGGGATCTATTTTGCATGTTTTTATACTTCCATTTGGTTTTCAACTGCTTCTAAAGACAGCCATGTACTGAAAAACACACCCAGCTATTTTTTGGCTATACATAGTTTCCACAAGTCTGGACTGGAAGTGATCCGCATCACTGAACCGCCATCTTGGTAGGCAAGCACATCGCCAAACAAAGATGAACCATGACTTTGAGTCCAACAAAAGAAAGTATATCGACACTGTTGACCAACGTGCAAGAGAAATAAACATCCACAAATCTCTGCTGAGATTGTTGCTGAAATCTCTGTTACTATAGTTGTCATAGCAACTCTATAGCAACAGTCATTTACCAATGCCTACCAATATGGCTGTCAGCCACAAAGAACCCGGAAATGTGACGTCACATGAGAAATATGTATGAAAGTTTTTAGTGTGTGAAAAGTGAGCAGTTTCAGAAACCTTCTGGATGTTAAGTCACATTCACTGACGTACGGCGAAGATGTACGGTTGTATAATTGCACATCTGTTTGCAGCCATTTTCACACGCAAGTATAAACATCAAGTTGGAGGCGTGGCAAGCAGTAGGCTAATTGGATTTAAAGTGACAGAAACCATAAAACTAAACTCTCAACATCTAAAAATGTAATTAACATCCTTAGAATCGACCCATAGAACTTTTTCTAAGTAGTGTTTCAGAAAACATAAATTGATGTTCCAGCTCTGCTCTTTGTTTCACTTCTTTCTGTTAGTTTTGTATAAAATTTGTTTTTAATTTTCTTTATTTCCTTACATATTCAGTTTTGTCGTCGGTTCCGTTCACAGCAGAGGAGGTGCTGCTGCGGCTCGCGCTCCGATTCTGGTGCTGCACGGCCTCTGCCTTGTCGCCGCGATCTTTGACCTCTTTTGCTGTCCGCTGAGCAGCTGCTTCTTTCAGAGCGCCGCCCTCTCCAGGTAAGCCGACCTCCCCGACTCCCAGAACCTCCAGTTTGAACTGCTTCACGAACAGAATCATGGCTGAAACCTGCAGGTGAACCGGTGAAAGATAACTTAACCCTTTAACTTTAACTTTAAGTCGCCTGTGTGCATCAGGACCATTAAAGACAGAAATATAAAAGGAGGCGTACATTTCCAACAAAAATTGCAGAAATTTTGAGATTAATCTCAGAAATTTTCTAAACAAAGACATTTCTGAAGCACAAAAATTTGCTCATAAAATACTCATAAGTTTTGAAATTAATCTCAGACATTTTCAAGAAAAACTTGGAAATTTTTATTTTGAAAAGTCAGAAATTTTCTAAAAACAAATTTGAAATTTCTGAGTTTGAAATGTCAGAAAATTGTGAGGAGAAAAATGAAATTTTGTGATTAATGACAGAATTTTTTGAAGTTTGAAGTTTCTGATTTTGAAGAATCAACATTTTTCTAAAAACATTCCAAAATGTTGAGATTGATCTTAGAAATTTTCTAAATTAGACATTTCTGAGTTTCAGTCTATCAAACGTTTTTGATTTTTGCAACTTTTTTTCAAGAATTTTCTTTTCAGAAATGTTTTTTTTCTCCCAAGAAGAAATTTTCAGAAATTTTCTCACGATTTTTTTTATTTTTCAATCTCAGAAATTTTCAAGTTTTTCGAGAAAATTTCTGAGATTAATCTGAGTTTTGTTTGGCAGAAATGAATTCCTCCTCTTCTATTTTCAGCCCATAAATACGCGCCGTCGTATTTAGGCGCTGAGCCTAACCTCGTCCTCGCTGCCCAGACTCTGACACTTCATGGGGTCCTGATCATAGACTGGGAGCTGGCTGAGGAGATGCCTGCGGCGCTGCAGGGCTCCGGGTGTCCCAGAGACGGGGCGCTGGCTTTCAGGCAGCAGCTCCATGTACTGCATGGCCTGAAGAGACAAAAAACAACTTTTACACACTGACATAGGGTTCAGTTCAGTTTAATATAATGATAAACATAAAAAATCCCTAACCCTAACCCCTAACCCTAACCCTATAAAAAATCTTCCTCCAGGCGTCATACTATGCAAAAGTTCACTGCAAAAACAAAATTTTACCAAGTAAAATTCTTTAAACCTTTTAGTTCGCTTGAAATAAGACAAAACTGAAAAGCAGCTTGTTTTAAACCAATAATTCCCTAATATTTATGAAAAAGATCCAATTCCACTGGATTATTTCACTCATAAGAGATTATTTGCCATAAGTGAAATAATTTTGTATATTATTGTATATACTACTACTAATTGTGTAATTTTGCTAGTTATGACTGTCCTTGAAGACATTTTTTATTATTTCAACATCATTCTGTTGATAAAAAGGAAAATCCCAAAGAATAAGTAATAAACATTCTGCTCCAAATATCCCAAATGTCCACATGTAATCATCGGACCTACAATGAATATTATGGAAATCTGACGTTAATTTTTACCTTGCATTTTCATTTCTGACAATAAAAACCTAAAATCCAGAGTCTCAAAATTTGAGCACTGTGAAAAGTTACAGCATAGAAAGTTGTGTGGAAGGAAAAAGTGTGGAGGGAGATTAGCAACAGGAGGATTGTCAAGCAAAATTTCTGTAACGTCAACAACACAACGCAACTGATTGTCGAGAAGTGAATTACCACCATATAAACAAACTGAAATGAACAGAATTTTATAGTTTTCCAAATTAAAGGTTTTGTGGACAATCCTGTTAAAAACAAACAAAAAATGAATTTTCTAAAAATATTAATGAAAATTAGCACAAATGCAGTGTTTCTTTTCTTGTTTTGGTGTAGCTATAGACTATTTGGCCTATTTAAAGTGATAGAGTCTGGATTTATTTTCAAAGTTTTTATCAGGGGGACCAATGCGCGGCCCGAGGGCCATTTGTGGCCTTTAGACTGATTTTGTGCGGCCCACAACTGAAGTTCAAGCATGATCTTACAAACACAATATATTCTTTTTTTTTAAATAACCAGGCTTTTATAGAAAGTAGAATCATGTTTATTCAGAGATTTTACAGAAAAGGCGACTTTGCTGCACCAAAACAGCTTTTATTTTGTTCATTAAACTTGGTTATATAAAACAAGCGTTTTAAAAGAAAGTGACCCAAATCCTGTTCATATAACTGAGAATAAATTTGCTCAATCAAACCCAAAATGTTTTGAAGTTAAAAAACCTTTTTAAGTTTTGGATCTATATGATGAATGTGATCCCTTTCCTACACAGAAAACACCGTGAAATCAGACTATTTCATGATTTTATGAAATGAATCTCTGGTTTTTATAGTTTCTTCATCTCTGTGGTTCAGTTTTAGCTTCCCGCCGCTGAAACCTGAGCAGCGGGTTTCGGTTTTGCTCTCTCCAGGTGTTTTTCTGTGACACAGCTGTGTGTCGTCAGCTTATTTCGCCGCTGACAGACGGTGACTAACAGCCTGGAGTTAGCAAGCCGAGTCCAACCCGGACGAGGCAGACACGATGTTTCTCTGCTGGGTTTGGATCCGTCTCTCAGCCGCAGAAATGTCTGTCATGTAATTACAGGCTGGGCTGATTTTAATGCAAAGCAGACAAGAAGAGACAGCTGAGAAATACATTTTAGTGCTTCCAACAGAAGATATGAGTTTAAAAAAACACTTACTCAAGCAGTTTTAATTTACTTCTCTTTTAACACAGGAGTGTCAAACTCATTTTTATTTTGGGCCACAAGAATGTCTTTAAGGGGCAGAAAGTATTGATAAAACAACATTTTAACAAACTGTTAAGATTTTAATAATTCCCATTGAAATTAAATGAGGTAGAACTTTAGATGAAGGGCATTAAAAGTGTCAACTTTGCATTATTTGGTAAATAATGACACATTTAATGCGGAGTTGCATTAAAAGTTGCTTAAAAAGTGCAATAAAAGTGTCAACTTTGTATTGAAAGTGTCATTACTTACCGAGTGACACTTCATAAACATTTATGAAGACTCCTTATGACAGGTGTTACATCAGTCTTATACAGACTCCTTCAAATAAAGCGTTACCTTCAATTATATTAAATATATTTTTACCTTTGTGTAATCTGGTATTCTACACACAAAACTGCTGACTTGATTGATAAAATATTTAAAAACACATCTGTCATGTTGAAGTTTCTATTTGTAGAGTCTAGAGGACGCAAAAGAACTTCTGGCGGGCCGGATTTGGCCCGTGGGCCTTGAGTTTGACACACACTGACCTTATAAAGCTAAAAGGAGATTCATTCATTACAGTTTGTTGTGAATTTCTGTGTGTAAATAATGTAATTAGCTTCCTGTGCATCCCACATGTCCAAAAGCATCCTATCTTTAGGCAGCAGAGGCCATCTTTGCTTTTTTGGAGATTATTTCTGCTAGAGTCTCAAAGCCACGACCTTCAGCGCTCACTGGATGAGATTCAGCTCCTCCAAGTTTACTTTTGTGGTTCTAATTACAGTTTCCACCGTTTTTCTGCAGTTTTGCTCAAAACCTTCACCTCCAGTCTGGTTTCTCCGTGTTGCGCTCGCTGTGTTTACCCCTCTGCTTATTTACAGGCTTGCATCCTGTTTCTCTGGTGTTTTTAGCTAATTTGCTAATGTTGTGGGTCACTGGCTACCGTGTTTAATAACATAAAGTTGCTGCATCAAGTGTGTGTACAGTGTGTGTAAACTACAATTAGCTAAAAAGCTAAAGCCAGCTAAAAGCTAACTAAAACTAGCCTTAGCTAGTAGTGCTAGTGGCCTATCAGTAGCAGATGTCAGCTTCACATCAGATTCACTGTCAAACTTTTAACTGTATCTTTTTCACTCAGAAGTTTTGGCGATGAACATGGCTGACTTTTAGGAAATGAATATGAGAGTTATTTTAGGGTAAAAATTAGCTTCAGATTTCCATGCTATTTATTGTAGGTTATATGATTATATGTGGATATTTAGCGCTAATAACACGCTGCATGTTGTTTGGGATTTCACTATTTTAAAACAGTATAACATTTAAATAGTGGAGAGCATCGCTAACTAAAACATTAGTGACGCTAAACCTAAAGCACAAATAATAAAAATGAGTTCCGCTAACATTAAACACGGTACTTAGCAGAAGCTAATGCTAAAGTGCTTTCCAACACATTGACATTTAAATATTGGTGGGAGCTCTTAGCTATAAAATTAGCTGTGCTAACCCTAAAGCACTGATCATAAACATTCATTCTGCTAGCACTAAATGCTCCACAAACAGTATTTTGCAGAAGCTATGGCTAAAACTTTTTCAACTGAAACAAATAAAAAAACAACATAGCAGAAATAAAATATTCTTCAAGAACAGGAGGAATGACATCATGATTAGGTAAAATAAGGAAGCGACAGTTTTAACTGTATTTCTGCTTCACGTTGTTCTGCTGGTCTCACCAGTTTCTGGTTGAGTCCGGCCGGCGCCCAGTCATACGTGGTGGTGTTGAAAGTCGGGTCTTTGCGCGACACCACCGGGTTCGTCACAATCATTCGGTTTCTCTTGTACACGCGAAGGCCTCCGCCCCCTTTGACCTTTGCGGTTAGGTGGGAGCAAGGCGAGTCTCCGAGAAGGCGTCCCATCCGCCGGTCGTCCTCCGCGTCGCCGTCCGGAGCCGCGTGGTTGGCCGTGCTGCAGCCGCAGGCCACGCAGTTTTTCCTGGACAGAGACCCGCACAGGTGGTGATGGCGGCATCGTCTTCCAACCGTTCAACAGGTTTTCGTTTAATTTACGGTTTTCATTCATTGTTTATTGAAAAACAAGATTGAGATGCCTTATTAACTCTACATCTGATCAAATATTGTCTATCAAAATTGCATATGCAGAACAGCAGCCATGTTGATTCCCACAGGTGGGCAGAGTAGCCAAAACCTTTACTCAAGTAAAAATAAAAAGTAGCCATCCAAGAAATTACTTAAGAGGTCTAGTCAACTAATCAAAACATCGATCATTTAATATTTAAAAGTTGCATCATCAGACAAATCAAAATATAAAGTTATGTGGTAATTTTTTATTTTAAAGACCAAAATGATTTACATAAATAACATAATTATTAAGCAACAAAAATCAGGCCAAACATTTTTTTAAATGAGTTTCTTTCAATGAAAAACTTCTGAAACTTTAACAAAAACTGCAGATATGTTTCTGTTTCTGGTTAAAACATGTTTGATTTTCATTCAGTGGGAAGAAAATCCAGAAGTTGATCTCGAGTAAGAGAAGAAATACTTCATGATGAAATTACTCATTAAAAGTAAAAAGTACAGCGTAGCAAAATTACTCATAAAGGTACATTTTTCCAAAAAGTGCTTTTCAACAGATTGACATTTGAATATTAATGGGTTAGCGCTATAGCTAAAAGGTTAGCCACGATAATCCTAAAACACCAATCATAAGTATTAGTTCTGCTAATGCTAAAGTGCAAAAAGTTCTGTAACTTCTTACTGCCCAGCTCTGTTTACTCCTGTCTTGTTGATCAATTTGTTTGCAGAGTAAACGATTGCCAACAACAACGGTTGTGAGATTGTTGCTGTGATTTTTTTTTATTCCTTTCACTGTTTTTCCTTTTTGTTGGCAAAGTAAAAGAAAAAAGCATAAGATGAAGCAACTGTACCTCCAGGAATGAGGCTGAAATCCAGAGCAGCTGCTTTTACAAGCCAGACACGCCCCGGCACCTCTGAGAGACATCTGAGAGGAGACGCAGAAAAACACACATCAAAACCTCACCCCTCGTTTTCAGACGGAAAGTTCGCTTGACTAAAACATCAACATAAATATTCAGAGTTTTAAAGATTTGGGAACAGAACAGGGTAAAAACAAAACAGCAAAGCGAGGAATAACAAGGCCAAACATCTGGAGAGGAACAAAGTTTGTTTACTGAGGAGAGATAAAAATCCCTTGAAACACAAAAACAACTCGACTTGTAACTTGGGTTATTGAACACGTTGGTCCTAAACAGAAAGTCTGCAGGCTGCAGCCTCACCATTACATTTCTGCACAAATCAATTCTCATCTCCCTTTGGTGCTTTCTCCCATTGAGATCAATTTCAATTTCATTCTGCCTAATCAGCGACCAGAAGGAGAAGTTGTGAACGATAGCATTGATTTTCTGCTGTTTTTGTTTTTTAAATGCAGTCTGCCTGTGGTTTAGTTTGGTAATGGCAGCAGAGGAAGTGGACAAAGTTTGTTTAAGGGTGATAGTCCAGTAGATTTGGTTCAACTGGAGACCAAAGCTGCAACATTTGTAACATTTTCAGCTGCTGCGCTTCTCTTTTTTTTTTTACAAACAATTCAAGCAATCGTTCTTCAATAGTTGAAGATCCAGATGTTTTGTACAAATCAAAGCATGGATAGATATTTGGGTGTAAAACAGAACCAAAACCTGCTCATTTGCTTTCAGAATGAGTTGTTGTAGGGCCTCTTGTTTTTTCCAGCAGCCATTATGCAGCAGGAAAACCAGCTGACCAAATGGGTCCACTTGAGTTGCTAGGTAACGGCGCAGTGCCAGTCCTATATAAAGCTAGCTAAAAGCTAAGCAAATCCTAATATACTTTATTGATCCCAAGCAGAAATTGCTTTGTTAAAAAGAAACTCCTATCCAAAGTGTGAAATATTAGTAAATATAAATATAAACTCTAAATAATTTAGATATGACCTAAATATAAAAAAATGGGGAAAAATACATGAAAACAATTGGGAGGATTTTGAAAAACATGAACTTACTGCCTTAAAAAGCTGGGTGTTTTTTTTTTTTTTTTTAAGTTTTATGATGTTTTAGAAGCAGTAGAAACCCAAGTGGAAATATAAAATTGTGCAAAATGTGATTTTTTATTTTTTATTTCTGAGAGAACAGGATGAAGCTGCTTGTTTGAAAAGCTTTTTGTTCTCAAGCACAAACAAGACGTCAGGACTCCTCAGGCCATTAGACGTACTAACAACTCCGACTCCCTTCAAAGCCTGAGGAGACGTTGATAAAGTTGTGTGTGTGTGTCTGTGTGTGTCTGTGTGTGTATGTGTGTGTGTGTGTGTGTGTGTGGGTGTGTGTGTGTGTGTGTGGGAGTGTTAGCTGAGACTGAAGGGGTTGTTTGGTGAGTCTTTTCTCCTGGTGGAGGCAGCAGAATCGGTCAGGGCGGATGACCTCACCGCTCCACCCAGTGACTGTTCCTGCTAACATCACTGATCTCCGTCTGCAGCTCTGACTGTGTTTTATTAACACATGATTCAGGTCCTACACTCATTTCAACCATTCATGATTTCACAACCAACCTTTTTAGGTGCAATTAAACAAACAAAACTGAAGGATGTTTTATATTTTTACTTCCTTTGATGATCAACGATACTTAATTATGATAGTCTAATATATAATGTCTCAATTTCAGCAGGTGGTTGATTATTTGCTTAAGTTTATAAGACTAAAGTAGTCAACAAATATCTATTTCCTGACCGCAGCGGACCGCTGACACTCATAGACAATTAATATTATTATTTAAGATATTTTGGACTTAAATTTGTTCATTTAAACAGCAAAAATGTGATTCTCTGTGTCCATTTACACCAGATTTCTTGGTATTTTAATTATGAAATTATTGATAACTGGTAAATACTGCAAATACAAAAGTCTTGCCAAGTATCTTTGGTCTAGTTTCTAGTGCAAATGTATCTGTATACTTGAAATAAGACAAAATTAGCTTATAAGTAAATTTTCAGAAATATATAGGAGCTTGTTTTAAGCCAATTATTCCATAACATTGATAACAAAATACTGTTTCCAATGGCAGATTATTAAACTCATAATAAGACATTTTTCCCATGTTATAAGTGAAATAATCTCCCAGAGGAAATAGCGCTTTTTTAATCAAGCTCCTCTGTCTTGCTGAAAAGTTACTTGTAGGTTAGTTTTGTCTTATACACAAAGATATTTGCAGTAGATTGAAGACCAGAAATACTTCTGTACTAGATTTTCTTTTTTTGCAGTGAATAAATTAAGAATCCATTTTTCAAAAGGTTATTGATTTCCATTTCACTCAGTTGAAATTGAATTTGTCATATTTTATAAAAATCAACATGACTAATAGTGAAAATGCAAATTGTTCACACTTGTCTTGAATTAATGACTAAATGCTATGAAAAAAATGTTTCTTGATTTTAAAACCAAAATAAAATGATTTTGAAAGAGACTTTTATCTTATTCAAGTGTCTAAAACATTCCTTCTTCCCTGCTTTTGTTGACTATATTTACAGTAAATGTAGTTTTCCAAAACAAAGTAAACTACCCAGAAGTGGTCATTTTCTGTATTTAGGATGTCCAGACATGTCTGCAGACCATCCAAGCTGTGAGAAAGTGAGAGAGAGCAAGGCTTTTTAAGTGAAATGATCTGGGCCACACCTAAAAGGTCTACAGATCAGATAATATGACTGAAAAATTACATTTTAGTTCAAACATTGTGAAAAATAAAACTACACTATAATCTAACACCAAAAGGAATTAAACTAAGTTTAAATCAAGCTTTTGAATTTTGCCCTGGTAACGGAGATTACATTCACTGAACTTGAATTTACATTTTTGCCAGATTACAAAATCTGTTATTCCTGGATCACATCATCCCCATTAAGCCACTCTATGTTGGACTATTGTGGTTTGTAGAAGCTGATGTGCTACTTATGCATCAAAACTAGGAACTGTCATCAGGTTTCTTAGCAGCTCCAGAAATACCTAAACATGTGAGATGACAAAGAGACTTTAAAGCCTCTGGCAGGAAACCTGACAGGAAAAACAATCTGCAGCTTTTAGTCTGGGAGTCAGCGCACCTGTCCGTCTGTCACCAGGTATTACCGGGTCCATCTCTGGTGTACGGAATGACGGACACAACAAGAGCTCTTAGACAATAGAAACCAACCCTGGACAGAGGGATTTGCTCCAGGATTAACACTCCTAAAACATTTCCAAACGTAGATCTAACCTTCCAAAAATAAAAACAGCATTATATCTACATATATCTTCTTTGCAGATGACACAACTGTATTTTATTCAGGAGAAAATATTTAGAAAGTGCCAGTGGTGGCAGAAATTACTACAAAAATGAAAAATGGTTTCATAACAACAAATTATCCTTAACTATTGATGAAGTAAACTCTGGGATATTTTGTGGCAATAAAAAATATTTGCCGATGCTGAAGAAGTCGACATATAAGCCAAAAATAAAGCCTTGTAATATTTGTAATGTGATACAGCTTCCAATTGAGTATTAGAGCCAAGCTATGAGAAACGTTGTTGAATTACCAGGATATGGTCACAATATTATCAGAATGAAGATGCAATTTTACCAGAAATCTTAAAATTACAAAAAAAAAAAGGATCATTTTCATAAGAAAACTTTTGGATGATTATATTTTTAAAAATATATTTATTTTGTTGGAGCCCTCATTAAATTGCTACTTCCTTTTATTACTGTAACATTATTCTTGTAATATTATAACTTTATTCTTGTCATGAAAAAAGACAAAGATGGCAGCCTGACTTTTACATTTTGTTGTAGAGTTGACCTGAATAATATTACGACTGTATCCAATATTTTTTAACATTTATTTTACCAAGATAAAAAACCCCACTGAGATTAAAAAACTAATTTTTAAGAAAGTCCTGGTCAAGAGGCAGCAACAAATACAACACAGAAAAATACACAGTTAATAGGAAACATCAGTCAGGCAATAAAATGCAGGTACATGTCATAGAATCAGCAATATTAATGTTAATATTGCCGATATTATTAAGATTTCATTCTCATCTTACTGACTGTATTCTTTGACATTCAGACAACAGTTCTGAGTCCTACGTTGCTGGACAAAAACAAAAGAAAATCTCAAAATTATTGCTAGTACTTTAGAGGAACATATTATGCAAAATTCAAATTTTGCACCTTTTTGTAATTCTATTTGCGTCTATTCTGCTTCTTAAAATGGCCGGACGCTTAAACAAAAACCTTTTATGTAGATAAATTTATGTTTCTTTTGGTTTTGGGGAATGAGCCGTTTTAAAAACCTGAGGAGTGTAACGTCACAAATCATTCACCTACTGAGCCCAGCCCGTCACCTAGCAACCCCAGCGGAACTCTGCCCGTTACCTAGCAACCCCAGCGGAACTCTGCCCGTTACCTAGCAACCCACTCACTGTTTTAAGCCTTCTCTCCTTCCTGCTGTTACTCGGTGGGTTAATGTTTAGAAAGTAGGACTAATCCACCATCATAACCAGGCAAGTGCAGAGTGGGGGAGTGATGGGGGCTTGAGCCCCTACCCCTTTTATCCTTGATGCCCCTAGTGCCCTTTTTTATTTTTTTATTTCTATTCTGTATGTCAGAAGGCCTGTTTGAGCCCCTCAGCAATAATATTTCTCTAAATATAATAATGTAGTAAAATGAACTAGTCTGGCTGCCCTCAGGCTAATAATGACTCTCAGAGCCTCCATGTTGTTCAGACTCCATGGTGAGGAGGAGGAGGAGGAGGAGGATCTGTTCCTCTATCTATCTAATTATGGGCAACAATATTTTCATTAACTGGTTTGTGAATAAAAATGTAGGTCTGATGTTGACGTTAGAAAAACATTAATATTTTCATAATTGTCCTTGCAATGGCGGAAAAAGCCGCCTCACCCTAAACACAGAAATGCAGAGAAACTTCTGACTTTAACTTCATCATTCTGCTAAAAGCCCGGTTCGGTTTGCTGCAGGCAGTCTGGGTCGGAACCACCGACTGATAGAAAGAATATCTGTCTTTATATCAGACATCCTGATATAAGACACGGTGCTGTTACCGCGAGTTGAGACGCACCTCGAAGCCCCGGTACCACCTGGTACCACCCGGTACCACCTGGTACCAACCAGTACCACCCGGTACCACCTGCTCTCTGTTCTCTGCTTCTCCTTAACGTTTCTACCAGGAGGTTAAAGCCGCTGGAGGTTCTGGGCTGTAAACAGAAGTTACTGCAGAACCTCAAGTGTTAAAGGAAGATTCGGCCCAATTAGAGTTCATGAAATAAACATCAGAGAAAATATTGTAGCAATAATCAGAACCGCAGCAAAAAGCCAAACATGCCACAATGAAAGGAACCAAAATGTCTCCAAAGCATCGGGGGGACTGACAGGGGCCACCGGGGGATTCCAGGTGGATTCCAGGTAGATTCCAGGTGGATTCCAGGTAGATTCCAGAGATGTGCATGGCAGCAGCTGTTCCTCCAGGGCCGGCCCAAGGTAATATGGGGCCTTAGCCAGAACCCCCCGTCCTACTAAGAACCTCAGCATCACTAACATGTTTAAATGTCGATCAGGTGAATCTGAGAGGGAGACCAGGTTTAAAATCAATCACTGATTATTGGTTATTGGCTGTGATGTATTTGTGAATAAACACAAAGATTACACCATATTGTAGCCATGGTAACACAACAATCAAATTATCAAGATGATTCTTTAAACTTTTACAAAGTAAACGTCCTAGTTAAATCCTAAATGTACTATTTATTTATCTCATCTGAATGGATTAAATAAAATGTAATAACATTGTTATTCTCTATAAATGATGCTACAGGATTAGATCTATGGTCTGTGGTACAATTAGACCATTTCTAGGGGCCCCTGAGTGTCTGGAGGCCCCTGAGTGTCTGGGGGCCCCTGGGTGTCTGGAGGCCCCTGAGTGTCTGGGGGCCCCTGAGTGTCTGGAGGCCCCTAAATGTCTGGAGGCCCCTGAGTGTCTGGAGGCCCCTGAATGTCTGGAGGCCCCTGAGTGTCTGGAGGTCCCTGAGTGTCTGGAGGCCCCTGAGTGTCTGGAGGTCCCTGAGTGTCTGGAGGCCCCTGAGTGTCTGGGGGCCCCTGAATGTCTGGAGGCCCCTGAGTGTCTGGAGGCCCCTGAGTGTCTGGGGGCCCCTGGGTGTCTGGAGGCCCCTGAGTGTCTGGGGGCCCCTGAATGTCTGGAGGCCCCTGAATGTCTGGAGGCCCCTGAGTGTCTGGAGGCCCCTGAATGTCTGGAGGCCCCTGAGTGTCTGGAGGTCCCTGAGTGTCTGGAGGCCCCTGAGTGTCTGGGGGCCCCTGAATGGCCCCTACCAGCAGCTACTGAGTTTTCTTTGCCTTGATATCCCAGTCTTATAATTCTAGATCTAGAGGTTTAACATCAAACTATTATATAGAGTTAACCCCTTTGAGTTTTTTGATCTATAAATCAGTCTGCAGCCAGGTTGTTCTAGAGGTTAAATAGATATTTTAGGGCTTAATAAGTAAAATGGCAGCAATTTTGTTTGTTTCATAACTGAATGACCTTTGACCTTCTCTCCTCTGGTCTGTTTAACAGCTACGGTCTCAGATCAGCTCAGCCCTCCAGGACTGTCAGCAGCAGAAACAGAAACTTTTTACCTGTTGGGGAAAATAGAGACTAGATTTGCTTTGCATTTCCTGCATGATGGCGATGATCCAGTAGGATCCAGTTAGATTATTGATTATTATGGGTTGTTGCTATGATGTTGTATGGAGTTTTAAGATGTTGTTCAATGTGCCCTTTTTGAGCCCCTGGCCCTAAATAGGGCTCTGCACGGCCCTGATCATAACGGGACAAAAACAAGACTAGTGTCTCTGAAACAGGGTGTGAATGATCAGCCCATAATAAAACTAGTTCAGTGGTGAAGGCTTGTTGTTGAAGCAGCTTCAGCAGAACTAGGCTGTAATTACATTCCTCTGGAGTCGGCTGACTGACAGCGGCACAGTCACTTTATCATAATAACACTGCGCTGTGTTATTCTGGGAAATTCTGTCAATAAATCATCCTTATTACTAACGGACTAGACAATAAAAATGTCAGAAATAGAGAAACTCCTGACCAAAAGTCATGCTAAATTTGAAATGTTTTTAATAAAAGCTGCATCCGATTAGGAAGTCCCGACATTTAAATAGTTTGGGCGATGAAGCCGCGTCCTCCCACGTGTTGCAGATTTTATTTAGTTTTTTGTCGCTTTATAAGCGTATGGCTAAACAAAAAAGAGGAAATAAAAACCTCTCCTGGATTAAATAGTTCAGCGTTTCTATATTTAGGGATCAGATAAGGTGAGCATTTAGGTGGGGTCACTCTCAACCAAGTTATTTTGAATATGTCAGCTATGAGAGGAGGGAAAACGCAGGAAACTCAGAGAGATAAGAGGCTGGAGGTCACAGGAAAGGCGGAACAGCAGCCATGGATCCTCTGGGCTTCATGTTGGTCTGGAACTAAAACAAAACCCAGATAGAGTTTCCAGCAGCTATTTAAAGGTGGAGAGAGACAATGGTCAAGGTGTTGTCCTAGAGCGGGGGGCTAGCTCATAGCTTCAGGCTTAGAAAATTTACTTAAAACCTATTTTAAATGAAATGTTTGGTGATCTTTTGTAAGTATTTGCTCCTATAAAGGAATGATTTTACTCATTTTCTCATATGCCTGAAAAATACATAACATGGTATTTTGGTATGATATTAAATAACATGTATGATATTAAATAACATGTATGATATTAAATAATATGGTATTTGTCAGATGGTATGACAATAAAAAAAATCCTTGATTTCTTGAATTCTAAAATTGACCCTTTTATTAAATTTAATAAAAGCAGATTTGGGGGCGCTGTGGTGGCGCAGGGGCAAAGCATGACCCACGTTGAGGCCTTAGTCCTTGTAGTGGTGGTCGTAGGTTCGATTCCCGGCCTGGCGACGTTTGCCGCATGTCTTCCCCCTCTCTGGTTACCCTGTTTCCTGTCAAACTACTTTCAAATAAAGGCCACTAGAGCCAACAAAACCTTTAAAATAAAAGCACATTTGGCTGCAGCAAAGTCGCTTTTAAGGAAACGTTTTTGGGTCGACGTGGTTCTACTTATTATTAAAGACAAATGCTTCCGTAACATTTGTAGGAAATTATATCAGTAATAATTTTACCCTAATTAAAAATAAAAAGTCTCCATCTGCACCAGTCACCTGTACTGGACGGCTCAAATTTGCATCACTCTGAAACTGCATTTAGGGGCCACAAAAAGTCAGTCTGAGGGCGACAAGTGGCCCCCAGACCGCACTTTGGACACCTCTGGATTAGTTTGGTCCAGTGGAGCATTCCCTGCTGGGAGTGCTGGGAGTTATTTCCATCATGGCGGTGGAACATTTTTAAGCTTCTGGGCTTAAACAAACAGATAAACATCAACAGGTGGCGCTGATCCATCTGGTTTTCAGACGCCTGACCTCTGGCCGGGTTCCTGGCCCAGTGGGTCGCTGGCTTCATGCTCCAACGTTAAACTGTGGTGTCGTTTTAAAGGCAACAGAAAAATGAGTCAAAAAAATTTTATTTTCCTGAATCCTAATGTATTCTGTTTATTTTTTAATAACTTAATTTGTTTTTTCTGAAAAGCAAAACAAAATATCTTAACTTGTGACTTTCAATTATTTCGTAAGTTTTCTAAAATTAATAAAGGTTTTGTTACCATTTTATTTACAGAGATGCAAAATAACAGTTGTACCTTTAGCAAGCTGCAGGATTACTTCAGGTGTACCACCTGGCTCCTGCATCGGCCCGCTGGGTTTTCCAGCCAATAAAAATAATGAAGGACAAGTGAAGGGCTGTTCTATTCTATTCTATTCTATTCTATTCTCAGTTAGCTTATTTTATCGTAAAGCAAGTGGAAAATAAAAGTTTGCTCTGAAGAAATAGTTGTTTTTTTTATCAAAGATGGTTTTAATTATTGCACAGACCCCCTAAATTAGGATTTTATCTGCCAAATTTACAAATGTATTGTTTTATTTTAAAGACATCTATTGAAAATATGTATTTTATGTTTCAAATGTAAGATTTAAACAACCATCCATTCACAGTAACTTTAATTTGCCTCTATTTGAAAGAAAACAAACATGAATTAATACGTTCAAGACATATTGCTGCTTTAAGAAAAGTATATAAAAATATATTTAAGAAGTTCAAACTAAGAAATGAAATAAATATCTTCAAATTAAGAACATTAGGAAGACATATTTTCTATATTATTCACTGCATTTCTTTATTTCCAGGTTTTCCTGATAGCTTTTTTTATTATTTTAAAACAATTTTTGTTACAATTTGCAGTTTTAAAAAAGAGGAAAACTGGACATAAATTAGAATTTAATACATTTTACTTGAATTTTTTAAAAATTATTTTGTAGAATGAATGTGTAAGACTTAAATAAATGCTCAAAAGTTAAACAAGTTAATATCAAACGCGATCATTAAATCTCATCAACTCATTAATGCATTATTTGCTCCTTATTTCTTTAAGTGAATTTATATCGGCAATAAGTTTTACTGCTTATGTATGAACAGCTAAGCCCTAAATTATTCACATCCCTTTCAGATTTACATTTAAAATTACTTTTAATCAATAAAGAAGAAGTTTGTTTCTCACAGGAAACAACACAGATTCTTAAAAGATGATAAAATAATACCAGTGTAGCAACAATTTTCATAATTAATCTGTTTTATTAACATGTTGCTTAAATTACTAATCCTATATGTTATAACTGTAAAGTTTTTCCTATAGTTGCTTTGCAACTTTTTGCACCTTTGACCTCTTTAGTGTCGGAGGGCCTCCTTGCCATCACCCTAATCTTTAGTGGCCACTCTAGAACATTAATACTACTACCAGTTAGAAAAAAAGATGTTTATAAAATTAAAAGATTACTTAACTGTATATGTTTTAGTTCTTATTTTAAAAAATCCTTTAAGGTGTTTGTTGTGTAACTATAAATTAATAGATCAAATGATGATCAGCAAAAGGTCAGAATTAATATGATATTATTATAATGATATCACTGCAGATGGTGAGTGGATAAAAGCTTCTAGCTGTAAACGTAACTAAAAACAAGTGTTTTGTCTAAATTAGAGGATTCTGAACTGACTGGATTTTATTGTTTTCAGAAGGTAAACTTGGTTTTATTATACTTCCTTGATCAGGTTACAATCGGTCTATGGTCTATTCAAACATATTTTACAGTTTTTGTACAAAATCATTCTTGGATAATGAGATTTTAGTCTGGTCAATTCTGCCTATTTTGTACAACTGTACATCTACTAATGCTTAAAAAGAATGCAGGAAGTGGTTTCAGGATGTAAAGTCATCTACTCCAGCAGCCATTGTAAAACCAGCTGACCAAATGTGCTGCAGTTCAGCTTGGGTTGCTAGGTAACAGTTTTAGTTGGGGTTGCAATTGGTAGGTTTTTGAAACTACTCATTTTCCAGACACCAAAAAATATTAACTTATTGAGCTTAAGCTGTTTTAGAAGCAACAGAAACCAAAATGGAAGTACAAACAAGTGCTAAATGAATTTTTAAGCAGCTAAATGTTTTTATCTTTAAGTCAAATTAAAGTTTACTGGCCATAATGAAAAGGATCTCCACCAGCAGGAGGAGACGTTACGTCCTACCAGCCTGACTGACCCCTGACCTCCACATCTGGCCGTGTCTGAAGGTGTCCGTACCTTTTCCACGGCTGCGCTCGCGTCCATGTCGTCCTCCTCTTCCTCCTCTTCCTCGGCTGTTGCTGCCTCTGCTCTTCCAGAACAATGAGACTTTAAATTCCTCTCCTGTCGACCACACTTCCTCTCTCCCCGCCCACAGTCGCTCCCGCTGCCCTGCAGCAATTTTCAGACGTCTGCTCTTCCATCCACTCACTACCTCTGACTAACCGTCTCTTTTTTGACTAATTCCTGTCTGGAAACTCAAATCAACTCAATAACCTTGCCTTTTTGTATTTATCTGTGATTTTCCACCTTTTTACTCTAGTTTTCCCCCAACACTCCTGATTTGTCCGGCTGCCAGCTCTTCTTCTCCACCCTCTGCAACATGAACCCAGCAGGTTTCTTTGCCTCCTGATTTTGCTCCGACATGCAGAGGGGAAAGTCAAACATAAAGCTTCACGCTGCTCTCTTAAATATAGTGAGTGCTTGCCGTATCGTTAGTGGACCTGCAAAACAGCAAGGTTTTCAAAGTGACCCTCTGCTGGACTGCAGGACTACCTGGGGCAGTGAGGCAGGACTGGACTGCTTGTGTTTTGAATAAAGACTGAATGACTCCATTCTTAAACTATTACAGCCAATCAGAAGAGAGCAAAAAACTCCTCAGCCAATAGGAGCTTGAAAAATATGTCCTCCTTCTATTCAGTAGGTTTTCAGTTCAACTGAGAAGAAAAATTGATGAAGACGCAGAGAAACTAGGAACTAATTAAATCTCTGTGTAGCGATGAACCAGAACCTTCTGAGACACATAAAGGCAGTTACAAAACCGGCCTTCTCGCTATTCTTCTGTTACTTTATGTGTGTTTCCCGCAGTGTCTGGTCCGCTTGGCGTTCACATATGTATTCAAACCGCACTATAGTTCACTTCAACCAAACTGAGACCGAGGGGACCAGAGTTCGATTAGCATTCACACTTCAACAACAGAACTGGACTTTAATAAAAGTACTGGAGTTCGATTAAAGTGGACTGAACATGGCTGGTGTGAACGCACCAGCCATCAAAATACATTCAAATGTGTCAACCTGCCAGACCTTTCAGGTCTTCTGGTTCTGGTGTCCATCCTCAAAACCAGAAAAAACATGGAGAAACAGCATCAAGCATCTATGCACCACAAATCTTTTGACTCATCCTGCTTTTCTTTATATTCTTCTTCCAGGCAAGAATCTGTAGCAAGTTAATTTTACTGGAGAATTTATTTGGATTTTATTTTCTTTTTAATTCCTTTTCATGATCAATAAAGATGATTATTATTATTTTTTAACCCACTTAACTCTGATTCAGTGTAACATTTAGAGAAAGAGGTGAGTAAACCAGTGTAAGGTCAATCTTACTTGCTCTTTGTAATCAGCAGTTTGTTGTAAAGAGATAATTTGCTTTCTTGTTCAATAAAGGGATTAGCACAAAAAAGCTAAATAAATTTTCACATTGAGCTGAACTGTCTAAAACTAAACCATTGGATATACAAAACTATTTATACATGTTTACCTTTTCAGATTTTGTCTAATTGCAGCTCCAGGTCTCAGTGTATTGGGATTTTATGTGATATAGAAAATAGTTTGTAGAAAGTCTTCCACCAGCTTTATACATCTAGACTCTAGAGACTGAAATATTTGCTTATATTTTTTTTAAGTTTACATTACAAATTATCTGCACTTATAGTGAGATAAATACACAGATTGACCATTTTATTTATTTATTTGTTTTTACAAATTAGGCAATTAGTGTGGCAAAATTTTATATGGGTGTCAGATTTTCAGATTTTTATTTGGAAAAACTTTTGAGTATTTTTCACTTTCTTTCCTTCACAATCATGCACTACTTTGTTCTGGTAAATTACGTAAGCTCCCAATAAAAATATATATTATGATGTGTTTTAACAAAGAAAAAAAAAACAAATCCGTTAGAAATTACAGGATGTTTTAAGTAAAAACAACAGAAAAAACGAAAAATGGTTCCCGGGGTCTTGTTGCGTCATAAACTCCGCCCGGACTGGAAAGTGAGAAAAAAGGTGCGTTTGTTTAACTCCACGGCGTACACCGCCTCCTTTCCACCGCAGCCGCATTAAACCACGCCTCATAGAAAACAATAGACCAATAGAAAATCTTGACGTCAACGATCATTTTCAATATTCATGACTTTTCGCGCGCTTTGACTGTCACGTGGTTGTTTCGCGCGAAAAGTGACTCCCGGCAGGAAGGAGAAGAAGCAGCAGACAAACAGCAGCGCAACAATGGCGGTGAGTGAAAACGAGCTAAAACCGAATAAATGAGCTAATGTTTGGGGTTCGCTGTAAAAAAGGAAAGAAAAGATAAATAATTCAGGGTTATTTGCAGTAATTTGAGTTTTTCTCGGTTTTACTGTATTGTAGTTTCTGTATTGACACTGATGGGGAGAGTTATTACAGTTAGAAAAATAATATTTTGTTAATGAAGCCTCATTAAAATCCGTTTAGCGTCAATAATATGGATGATAGGTTTCGTCTCGTTTGCTTTAATTCGTAAATGTTGGTTTTAATGGAGCATTTAAGTAACTGTTAGACTGTTATTAGCTGCCATGTGGCCGCTGATGTCTTTATTTAATATACAACAAAGCTGAAGTTGGCTTCTGAATTGATAAATGAATAAAGGGCGATTCCACCTAATTTCATCTTTAATCTGCTCAGATTAAAAATACTTAAGACTCTTCAAACTAGACTAGGTTATTTTTCACTAGCAGCAGAATATTGAAAACCCAACTACGATGTGCGAAACCTTAAATAAACTGCGATTTCAGTGCATTAGAACTGACTCGGTTCAGAAACTGACATTTAGACTTTTCAAACCTGGACTAGATTATTTTGCAGTGCTAGCAGAATATTTCAAACCTATTTGAGTATTTGTGAAATCTCTTAATCTGAATAAAAATGGTAAAGTTAGAGAGAAATAAGGTTCAATTTTCCATTTATAAGCTAGCTTGCTTTTTACCCTTATTTCTATATGATAATATCAGTTGAGTGTAACAATGTTTATTATGTAGTCTTAAAAATAGGAAATAATGACAAACTCATAATTTGCCATGTCACACAAAATGCACTTTATATTGCACACCCCCAAAATATTTGACTATTTTGCTCTTCATGTTTTCTATGTTTAATCACATTTATGAGCTCAAATAGATGCAAAACAAAGAAATAAAACCTGAAATGATCTGTGAAGGTAGAGAGAAAAAAACCCAAACTGATCTAAAACATGTCAGGAAAACATTAAATTAACCTCGGCTTTTAGTTCAAGCTGTAACAAATACTAAAGTTATGTTATCGAAGCTGTATTTTCCCTATATTTTATATATTTTTGCTGCATTGCTAATGACTAGGTCTGTCAATGTATAATTGTCTAAAAGAACAAGAAATCTTCGAAATACAAACCTCAAAATTTGAAATGACTCAAAAATGAGATGAGCATCAAATGCATCAGACAGTCACCAGTTGTGAAAACCAGTAACAGACATTATTACATTTTGATGATGATCATTAAAATAATCAATGCACGTCATATATTTTGGTCAATTTATTATGAATCAAAAGCAGCTTTAACAGCTGGGTTTTTGTCTTGATTTAAAGGAACTCCGTGTTTCGGCTGTTTTGCAGTTTTTTAGAAGTTTGTTCCAGATTTGTAGTGCATAGAAGCTGAATGCTGCTTCTCCATGTTTGGTTCTGGAGATGCAGAACAGAAAAATAAACACATGGAGGATTTTCTCTAGGTCTTGCTTTGACATTAGTCCTTTAATCGTGGAAATGACAGAAGGCTGACGTTGTAACCGTCTTTATGTGACTCTGAAGGTTCACTCGCAGTGTTTGAGTGTTTTGAGAGTCACCAGGCTTTTGGTGTTTTGCAGGATTCCTCAGAGTCGTTCCACATGGCCACCAGCCCCAGCCGAGCCTCCAGGAGAGGAGACTTGACCTCCAGCCCTGGGCGCGACCTTCCCCCCTTCGAGGACGAGTCCGAGGGGCTGCTGGGCGACGGCCCCCTGCCGGAGGAGGACGATGGGGAGGAACTGATCGGGGACGGGATGGAGAGGTGACTAGACCTGTCGCAACAAATCAATGAAGCAAAACAAACTCAGTCATTTAAGTTTGCATGATTTATTGTTTCTCTTTTCTTTCTTTCTACCATAAACTGGATAATAAAAGTTTTTGGTCTCAACTGGCCGCCCCTGTTTTTTGAAGGATTGTTTTGGTTGTTTTTGTTTATTTGTTTTTAATATTAAAATGTCTTCCAGTCCCAGTGTTAAATGTTGATTATAATTTAAAGTTTATTGACCTTTGGAATGTGTTATTTTGCCATTAAATTGTCTCAAAACAACAACAACATTATAAGATAAGATAAATCTTTATTGTCATTGTCAGAAGGACAACGAAATTCAAAGGGTGCCATCAGTCGGTGCATATGCCCAAAAACAAAAAATAACTGTCTCACAATTCACACACAACGCAAGAATCAACAAACAACTGGCAAAAAAAAATAAACACTAAATCAGAACAGCCACATTCTCACATCCATCATTTATGATGATTAATGGATGTTTTTGATTGCATTTAGTTTTGTTATTGCTATCGGGTAGAAACTGTCTCTGAGACGGTTGGTTCTGGTTCTGGTTGCTCTGTATCTTCTGCCTGAAGGCAGCAGTGTGAACAGAGAAGGTCCGGGGTGAGAAGTGTCCTTTGTGATGTGTTGTGCTTTTCTTAGACAGCGGTCGCTGTGCAGGTCCTCCAGTGAGGGGAGAGGGCAGCCAATGATTTTTTGGGCTGTATTCACAACCCTTTGGAGAGCTTTCCTTTGAGCCGTAGTGCTGCTGTTATACCAGACGCAGATACAGTAGGTCAGTATGCTCTCTATGGAGCACTTGTAGAAGGACACCAGCAGCTTCTCCTTGATGCTGTTCCTCCTGAGAACCCTCAGGAAGTTCAGTCTTTGCTGGGCCTTTTTTATCAGCTCCAAGGTGTTCATGTTCCATGTGAGGCCCTGCTCAATGTGGACCCCCAGGAAACGGAAATCAGCTACCCTCTCCACACATTTTCCCCCAATGGTTAGTGGTGTAATGTCCGTTTTATTCCTCCTGTAATCTATTATGAGTTCTTTTGTCTTTGAGTTGTTGAGGAGCAGATTGTTCTCCCTGCACCACACCAACAGCCGTTCCACCTCTCCCCTGTAGGCGGACTCGTCGCCTCCATTATTGTTTATCTCAAGAACTTCTGGGACAATTTATCATCCAGCAACATTTGTTCGCTCAGGAATCTGTTGATGTTTTTGTTGTGTTGCAATCCCAGATAATTTTGCTGTTCTTCCAGGGATTACCGCGCCATCCCGGAGCTGGATCGGTACGAGGTGGAAGGTTTGGACCTGGATGACGAGGATCTGTCGGAGCTGTCGCCGGGAGCCCGCGCCGCCGCCGAGGAGGCAATGAGGCGGCGTGACCGGGAGCAGGGGCTCACCGGGAGGCTGCGAAGAGGACTGCTTTATGGTGAGCAGAACCGCTCAGAATGACCCAGAACCGCCACGGGAATCAAACTGATGCTTAACTTTGTGTTCCAGACAGCGAAGATGAAGACGACGGTCCTCCCGGAGCCAGGCGGCGGAGGATCGCCGAGCGCGCGGCCGAGGGAATCACCGACGGAGACGAAGAGGAGATGATCGAGAGCATCGAGAACCTGGAAGACATGAAGGTTTGTGGTCGTACAATTCAAGGATTTAATTCAAGGATATTAAATCCTTGAATATCATTGAATTTCAGTTAGGTGTGTTCAAGGTTTAGAAAGGGTTAAGTGTGTTCAAACTGCACAGTTTGGTAATAAAGTGCAGTTGGTGAGGAGGGATGTGAAAGTTTAATAATGATATTCTGTGATGATGATAAATGTGAACAATTATATACATGCAATTAGTTTTAAGTAGCAGCAGAAACACAAGTGGAGAATTTGGGGATTTTTTTGTTGTTAAATTAGTGTTTTATTTGTTGGCCTTGTTCCTGCTGATTTTTATTAATAACTGTCATAGATGATGTGATATAACAGTGAATTGAAGCTGTTATTTTTCAGTTAACGACGGTTTCATTAACTGAAAGTGACGCCGTCATTTTCAGCTCCAAAGTGTTCTGCTGTAAAAGTTTGGAAACTTACCTTGGAAATGCTTGAATTTTCCTGAGTTTTCCACCCGGCCGGGTTTCTGACGGGTTTCCGACCCGCAGGGCCACACTGTGAGGGAGTGGGTTTCCATGGCGGCGCCTCGCCTCGAGATCTACAACCGCTTCAAGAACTTCCTGCGGACCCACGTGGACGAGAACGGCCACAACGTGTTCAAGGAGAAGATCAGCGACATGTGCAAAGGTAGGCGGGGATGGCGAGGCGACGGCAAGCAGCGTGGTCACTTCCTGTTCTGATTAATGAGCAGCGTGGTCACTTCCTGTTCTGATTAATGAGCAGCGTGGTCACTTCCTGTTCTGATTAATGAGCAGCGTGGTCACTTCCTGTTCTGATTAATGAGCAGCGTGGTCACTTCCTGTTCTGATTAATGAGCAGCGTGGTCACTTCCTGTTCTGATCCTGTTCCTGTGCAGAGAACAGAGAGAGTCTGGTTGTAAACTACGAAGACCTGGCGGCCAGAGAACATGTTCTGGCTTACTTCCTGCCTGAGGCCCCAACCGAGATGCTCGAGGTGAGTCGGCTTTTTGTATTTTTAGTTATTTATGTTTTTACCTTCCTTTCTGCGTGTCTTTCCATTTTTTACTAGTTTGAATGACAAACTAGTAAAGTTTGGATGATGATTGGAGATAAACGTGGCTAAATCTGTTCTCAGATTTTCGATGAAGCGGCCAAAGAAGTCGTTCTCGCCATGTACCCGAAATACGACCGCATCGCTCACGAGATCCACGTCCGGATCTGCAACCTGCCTCTGGTGGAGGAGATCCGGGCGCTCAGGTATCGCTACTCACCGCCATTTCTCATTTATTGCAGCTGAAATTAATGATTATTTCACTTCTAACATTGGAAACTGTTTTGTTATAACCAACGGAACCAGCACTTTTTTTGTCAATATGAAGACATTATTGACTGAATTAAGATCTTAACTCTTGCTGAAATCTTGTCAGTTAGTTTTGTCTTATTGTAAGTGTACTAAAATATTTGCCTTTATAACTAGACCAAAAATATTTGGTAATATTTAGTTTTTGCAGTGAAATCCGTTGAGCGTCTGACTCGTCACTCCTCCTCCTCAGGCAGCTCCACCTGAACCAGCTGATCCGGACCAGCGGCGTGGTGAGCAGCTGTACCGGCGTTCTGCCGCAGCTCAGCATGGTCAAGTACAACTGCAGCAAGTGCAGCTTCGTTCTGGGGCCGTTCTTCCAGTCCCAGAACCAGGAGGTGAAGCCGGGCTCCTGCCCCGAGTGTCAGTCCCAGGGGCCCTTCGAGGTCAACATGGAGGAGGTGAGCTGTTGCCAAGATGGCCAACTCAACATTTAGACTGCATTTAAAGAGGCAGCGTCACGTAAAATCAACCTTTTTAGCTCTATATCATGTTATAATTTTATTCCCTCATCACAAAGGTACCTGGAGTTTTGCCTTATTTCTTTCTCGCCTGTTTGAGAAATCCTTTTATCTCCATGGCAACCATTCAGCTTAGCAAAACACCTGGTTGGACCTAGATCTGCCTTCAAGGCACAGCTCCTTCCCTTCTCAGCCCCTTCAGACTAGCCAGCAGCAGTTAGCAAACACCTGCTGAGTTCCTTACAGGAGCTACCTGTCAGAGCAACACTGCTAAAAACCTGAAAGGGTTAATAAAGGAGCCATGTTGTGGTGACTTTCTGAAGATGGAGCCTCAGAACGAGCAGGAGCTTCTTAAAGAGACAGAGACTCAATTTCAAGGCAGTGTGTCAGGAAGTGAAATTTCTTTTAAGTCATAATTAACTTAACATTTTTGGAACAACTCAAGGTAAAAGTTACTTTATTATGGCAGCATGTGCCTGGAAAGTACTGCCCCTTTAAGTTGTCAGCCCAATCAGAGGGGATTTAACCGGCCGCCTCCCTCCTCCAGACGGTGTACCAGAACTACCAGAGGATCACCATCCAGGAGAGTCCTGGGAAGGTGGCGGCGGGCCGCCTGCCGCGCTCCAAGGACGCCGTCCTGCTGGCCGACCTGGTGGACAGCTGCAAGCCTGGAGACGAGATCGTGAGTCCAACTCCGTTCAAACCGTGAGGAAACGATCGAAATGTCAGAACGCAGCCTGACCTTCATGAAGGACCAGGTTCCTGTCTGGAAGGTTTTAGAGTTTAGTTGTTTCATGTTTTCAACGTTTTCAGGCCTGGATGAGAGGAGAAATATCTGAATTCAGAGAAAATAAATATTTTATCCGTTCTCCTATGTATCAGTCTGTGCATCCGCTCATTTAATTCTCTACACATCCTGTTGTCCATCCATCCATTTCCAGTCTTATTTAAATCTTAACCTCTGCAGAAGAAAACTTTAAAAAGGCACTGAGACTCTGGAATCTGGAGAAGAAACTTTATGAAAAAGTTTAGAAATCCAAACGGATCAATAAAACAAAAAAGCAGAGGTTCTTTTGATGGAAGGACATTTTGCTGAAACTGTCCGTCTCTTCGTCTCGCCAGGAGTTGACTGGAATCTACCACAACAACTACGACGGCTCTCTGAACACGGCCAATGGCTTCCCGGTGTTCGCCACTGTGATCCTGGCCAATCACATCACCCGCCGGGACGAGGGCGTCGCCCTGGCGGAGCTCACAGACGAGGACGTCAAGGCGATCGTTGCCCTGTCGAAGGATGAGCGAATCGGGGAGAGGGTGAGGAGGAACGCCATCACCTTCCAGACTGAAACTCTGCTGATTTCTGTTGGTTTAAATAAACCCCAAATTTTTACTTCCTGCCTGCAGATCTTTGCCAGCATCGCTCCGTCCATCTACGGTCACGAGGACATCAAGCGCGCCCTGGCGCTGTCTCTGTTCGGAGGAGAACCTAAGAACCCAGGTACCGACTCCCAGCGGAGATCCCGACTGCGTCTCACCCATAAACGTCCATGAACTGAGTCTCTCCCTCCTGCAGGTGGGAAACATAAAGTGCGTGGCGACATCAACGTTCTGCTGTGTGGAGACCCGGGAACCGCCAAGTCCCAGTTCCTCAAGTAAGAGTCGACTTGCAAGGTTTTGTTTTTCTACTGGTTCTAAAAACAAAAGACACCACGCTGGTTTTTGGCATTTTTGGTGTCTGGAAAAGGAGCCGTTTCAAAATTCTCCTGATTAAGTCACCTTCAATGGCACTGTGCTGTAACCTAGCAACCTCAGTGAAGCTCAGCCCCGTTACCTAGCAACCTAATCTGAGCTGGTATTCCCGCTGACTGACTGCTGGGAAAGACGAGCATGTTGTTCCAGAAACCACTTGCTGCATTCTGGTTGGTTGTGCAGGAGGCTCCACTTCTGCTTTTCAAAGATGTACGGTCGTATAATTGTGCATCTGGCAAAACTGACCAGACTAAAATCTGAGGAATTAAGAATGATTTTGAATGCAATGAACATGTTTTGTAGCCCATGGACCAATCCTAAGCTGTAATGGATCACGTTTAAAAGTTGTGTTTAATCCGGACCAGAGTCGGTTTAACGGAGGAGTTTTCTTCCCCAGGTACGTGGAGAAGGTGGCGAGCCGTGCCGTCTTCACCACGGGTCAGGGGGCGTCCGCCGTGGGCCTGACTGCGTACGTCCAGAGACACCCTGTGAGCCGCGAGTGGACGCTGGAGGCCGGAGCGCTGGTGCTGGCCGACCGCGGCGTCTGCCTGATCGACGAGTTTGATAAGGTGAGCCGAGACGCACTCGGATCCCGACCAGGACTACGACTTCTGATGGAGATTTAATAAAAACGTTCTTTAATCTCATCTTGACCTCCAGATGAACGACGCCGACAGGACGAGCATCCACGAGGCGATGGAGCAGCAGAGCATCTCCATCTCCAAGGCCGGCATCGTCACGTCGCTGCAGGCCAGGTGCACCGTCATGGCCGCCGCCAACCCCATCGGTGCGAACGCCAGTTAATACGAAGGAGGTTCAGTTCGGCCACCTGTGGTTTGTCGTTTTTCCTAACCGTTTTTCCCCCTGTGTCTCCAGGCGGCAGGTACGACCCTTCGCTCACCTTCTCTGAGAACGTGGACCTGACGGAGCCCATCGTGTCTCGTTTCGACGTGCTGTGTGTCGTCAGAGACACCGTCGATCCCGTCCAGGTACCGCAGTTTCATGTTTATTATTAAACATATTAAAAGATGAAACATATGTCTTGGTATTGGTGCCCAAATTAAGTCTATTGGATATAGCATCCTAATTGCAGGATGATGTATTCTTTCCAAAGCCAGTTACTGTTGAGAGGCAACAAGGAGGAATCGTCACTATCATTACCTTTAGAGAGGCTGGTTACCCACTGGATTAACTACCGTCTGTGCCGTCCATTAGCACAGATAAGCTGGCGCTAGGATTAGCATGCTTAGCCACTCATGACTATTTTTCTTTATCCTTTATGGTTGATGTCACAGTGGATTGGGAAGCCAGCGCTAAACTCTGGAATGCCAGCACTGGTATGAGAATGCTAGCCTCACCAGTGCTAATGCTAGCCTTTCAAAAGTCAGTGTTAGCTTCTTGAAAGTCAGAGTTAGCCTCTTTGTGCTAATGGACAGTGGAGGAAGTAGGGAATCCAATGGGTGACCTGCCTTGGCAATCTAGTTACTTCCCTTTCCAAAGCTCATGCAAGTGACTTGACTCCCCATTTGAAGGCGCTAGGTGCTCAGTTAGCGGTGTCAGCCTACCAATCAGATCAGTAGCTAGCTTTGAAATAGCCATAGCCGCCTGCGACAAGTAAGTAGCTTCCTCTAGATGCGCACTGGTCTTAGTTGTGGCGCTGTATCAGTGAAAGTCAAGGAACTCTGTCTGATCTGCTGCCGTTTATCAACCAAGGATGAGATGCTGGCGCGCTTCGTTGTCGGCTCCCACATCAAGCATCACCCTAGCAACAAGGAAGGGGGCGTGGCCTTGGAGGACGTGGTTCTGCCCAACTCGTCGGACGTCCCGTCGATCCCTCAGGAGCTGCTGAGGAAGTACATCATCTACGCCAAAGAGCGGGTCCGAACACACGCCGGCGAAAATCAGTCCAGGTTGATCTGCTCCAGAAGAATCTTTGGTATTTATGTATTTATTTTTGCACAGGTTCACCCCAAACTGAATCAGATGGATCAGGACAAGGTGGCTCGCATCTACAGCGACCTCCGCAAGGAGTCCATGGTGAGTCCTCTGCTGTCCTGGTTCAGACATGTTGGTGTAGAAACTGACATTGCTTTGGCGCCCCCTGCAGGCCACAGGCAGCATCCCCATCACGGTGCGCCACATCGAGTCGATGATCCGCATGGCGGAGGCTCACGCCAAGATGCACCTGAGGGACTACGTCCTGGAGGACGACGTCAACATGGCCATCAGGGTGATGCTGGAGAGTTTCATCGACACGCAGAAGTTCAGCGTGATGAGGAGCATGAGGAAGGTCTGCTGCTGCTTTGGAGTTAGAAACACAAAATTTAACGGGTTTCTAGGAGGAACTTAACCTATTCTCTGGCTCCTGTTTGTTGGCCAGACGTTTGCCCGCTACCTGGCGTTCCGCAGGGACAACAACGAGCTGCTGCTGTTCATCCTGAAGCAGCTGGTGGCCGAGCAGGTCGCCTACCAGAGGAGCCGATACGGAGTCCAGAACGACACCATCGAGATCCCAGAGAAGGAACTGCACGACAAGGTGCGGAGGTTTACACGTGGAAATGTCTGCAAACAGATGTGCAATCATACATCTGTGTAGCTTTGAAAAGCAGAAGTAGAGCCTCCTGCACAATCAACTAGAATGCAGCAAGTGGTTTCTGGATTGTAAGGGTGTTTTCCCACCTGATAATCCAGTAGACTCGGTTCGATTGAGGACCAAACTTGCAACATTTTGAAAAATCAGTTCCTTTCCTGGCCTGTGGGGGCGCTGCACCAAGAACTACTGAAGGAAACCACACAAAAACCTCCGAAGAAGACCCTGCGCTACATCCTTCTTCACAAAATGTTAATAAAAATGGAGTAGCATCAGATTTTAGTGGTCAAGTGCCTGGGTTGTTTTTTTTAGTAGAAACTCAAATGGAAGAACAAAACCGAATAGAGCAGGTTATTATTAATCCCACAATGGAAAATTGTTGTTACAGCAGCAAAAATATATAAAAATCAATAATAAGCAACTATATATTAAAATATCTACAGAAAAAATAAAATTAGAATTAATTAAAAACCTGGAAATCTGGTAGATTTTTAAACACGGAATAATAATGGGTCTCATTTTAAAGTCATTTTTGGGGTTTCCTGTGAAGAAAACGTTTTGAAGACTTGGCCTGATCTCCTGGTTTTTTTCCTTCTGCAGGCGCGACAGATCAACATCCACAACCTGTCGGCCTTCTACGACAGCGAGCTCTTCCGCTCCAACAGGTTCAGCCACGACGGCAAGAAGAAGCTCATCCTGCAGCAGTTCTGAGACCCGGCTCCTTCATTTTGGACTCATTTACCCGAGACGCATGTTGTTGCTCCCATCAGCTGAGTCACGTTTGAAACAGTCGCATTTCGCTGAATGGAGCCTTTAAAAAGCTGAAGTGTCCAAATAAACGAGGTTCATCGTTGTTTGTAAATACATGTACATGTTTTATGAGGATTTCTGACTGTAGTTGTTCTGAAAAAAATCATAAAAACAATTTAAAGAAGTTCAAATAAATTGTTAGATTGTAGCTGTTAATAAAGGAATTTGCATGAGTTTCTTTCTGGTTTCCTTCAGACAGACTTTCTGTAATCCTACAAACTCTGAAGGCTCATTTGTTTAAATGAGTCCAGGTTTCAAAAAACAACTTAAAACCACCTTAAACCTCAACATCTAAATTCTGACTAGAAGCAGATCCTGCTAAGGACTTCACTCCTGAACACGACAGTTTTCAACGAGAGTTCAAAAAAGTTGCCCTGGGATTCTTGGTGACTTTCATTTAAGCCAAATTTGAGTCTCTGACCAACACAGAGTTTTTACTAGATCTTGTTAAAACTGCAATTTAAACTAGCTAAATTTCTTTTAGCCCAATGATATCCTGGCACAAGAGTTAACTGTAATACTCGACAGACTCTAAGGACTCAGAAAATGTATTATATACCCCACACTGTGACTGATTATGAGCTGAAATTTGAAGTCCAGGCTGCAGCCAGATACATTTTAGTCAACCATTTTTGAGAAATCTAGAAAAAAGCTCCAAAATTTGTCAATATTCCAAAAAAACTTACATTTTGAATTTGATCTAAAAAAGGTTAAACTTCTGAAACAGAAAATGTGCAAAAGTTGAAATTTTGACTTTTGAAACTACTAGAAATTTTCTGACATTAAACTCAAAATTTAATGTTTTTTCAAGCAAATTTTCCACGTTTCAAACTCAAATTTCCATTTTTCTTGAAAATGATTTTTTTTTTACTTGAATGTAAATTTTTTCTGTACAATCCCCCTAACATGCCTCCGTCTTCACATTTCAATATGGCCGCTCCTCGCATCAACAGCAGTAAGCTGTGATGGAAACATGTTAGTCATGGTAATAAAGTTAATATAGACTTTGATTACATTAAAAATTAAATTTTAACTTATGCCAATACTTGGAGAGGTGAATTTATTTTGTTTAGAGATAAACATGGAGCAAACTGTGAATATTTGCTGTTGGAGCCTATTAAGAATTGGATTAATTTAAGGTTACAGATCTACATTTATATAAATAATATATCTATTGTAACTTGTTTATTTATTTGTTTTGTTTAGACCCTCCTCCTTATCAGGTGGCCTCCTGCTGTGATTAGGCAGCGGAAGCAGCTGCTGCAGGGCATCTGATTGTTTGGTTAAGGAGCGAGGGGTGAAATAGTTTTTCCACCGCACCAAATAAAGTTTAATTTTACATTTTTTGGAAAGTCAACTCGGAGAGTGTTTCTGTTATTTTTGTACATTGAGAAAGTCACCGTTTGCCACCAGAAAACTTTCCGCGAGTGCTTTGTTTTGGATGAGTCGGAAAACCCTCCTCCTATAAACTACTCTGGCACCTTTTGATTTTTGATTTTTGTTAAAATCCAAGAGTAGCCGTAACATTTGCATTCATGGGTAAAACTGCGACATCTAGCGGCCACATCCGGAAACGTCAGCCAACCGCAAACCAGTTTTTTTTTCTTCTTCTCTGCAGCAGATCTGATTCTGGTTCCGACCGCAGCTCCGACAGAACCCCCCGCAGCCTGGCAGCCGTGAGCCCTTCCCCGCACACCGCCAGGACATGAAGCGGCCGTGAAGGCGCCGTTTTCCCGCTGAACATCCAGAGAGCATCCGCAGCTGATTCCCCTGAGAGACCGGAGCGGAGGCGGAGGGAGAGCACTGCAGCAGACATGCCGGGCCTCATCATCACGCTCATCGGTCAGTCTCTGTCTCTTAATAGTTTGGCCAAAACCAGGAAATAATCTGGTTTATTATTATTACTATTACAAGAAAAATACAAAAATGCGGCAGGAAAATCTTTAAAAAGCACAACAGAGAACCGTAAAATGTCTGCTGAGCATCAAATGCGGGTAACTTTACATTTTAAAATCTTAATGTTGATGCTGCAGAACAAATCATTGTGTTGTTATAAACGAGGAGGGTGTAGCCTGCAGTGTTTTAATACAGTGGACGGAACACACACTGCAGTATCATGCAAGTTTTAACTGTTGCACTAAAGAGCATCAGTGGTGCAGCATTAACCATAAATGACGCATGTTTTTAGATCAAACTCATTTACATTTAGTAGCCTCTCTAAAAAATGTCCCATCTGTGGGGAATATTTACTGTTGGTGTGTTTCTGCTCTTCCTGTCTGGTTTACCGTTGCACTTTATTAATTAAGAGAAAGAAGCCATCCTTTCTGCTAAAATCCTGCAGCTTGATTCAAATTTTCACTTTGTTTTCACTACCTACCCAGTAAATTCTCAGTTTAACTGAACCCAGTCCTCAAATATATTGATGATTTGATCTAAAATGTTTAAATTTTTTGTTCACATTGCTGATTTGTGAGCAAATAAATTGCTGATTTTGCAAAATTGATGCTTCAAGTTGCTTCAAGTTCAAGTTTTATGTTGCTATTGAGATTAGTAATTCTTAAGCTGCGTTCACACCAGCCCTGCTTAATCTGCTTCAATTTGTTTAAATCTGGTTCATTTGGGAAGCGAACTACAGCGTGGGGCATTCTGGGTAAATACAACCAAAACTAAAGCGGTAAGCTAGCGATACTCTACTCTGTTTTTGTTTACATTATGTGAAGTTGTGCCGTTTTCCAGTTGTAATTGGAATTAGAACATTTTGACTTTCCCAGTCGGATAATTCAACTGGAACGGCCCTCGAAGACGGATTTCCTACTGGGAAACAAGGTCCTCACGTTTCAAGATGGCCGCTCCTCGCATCATTGGTAGCCAGCTAATGGTGGAAACGCGTTTATCTTCTAAGTGTGTCTAATATCAATGCTACGTGTTACGCCTGCAACTCTAGACTTAAACTAAAAGTGGTATTTGCTTGTGGAAAGTAAAGTTTAAACTTATGTTTGGAAGAGCCATTGCAAACAATGTTTATGGGTGCTGCCATGTTGAAATGCTACTGTTTTATTTTATTACTATTATTATTGAGAGACAGTATACCATATAATAATAGCAACAACATCAACCAGGGGTTATTATAACATCATGTACAGAGATTGAAGTTATATCATAAACAGAATGAGATAAACTGATAATAATTAAATAGATCAGTTTTTAAAAGTCACATAGAAAGAGATTTTCTGTTGAATTTTTATTTGTGAATAAAAACTATGCTAAAAATACAATCAAGTAAAGTAAAAATCAATTGAATAGTTGTGAAAACCAACTACCATATTATCCTAATGAGGAATTCCACATTCTTCTTTTCAGGAGGTTGAACTAAGTAATGCAAGACTTTAGTGGTTTTGAAGCATTGACTTTAAAACAGTAGAACCTAAAGTTGTTGAGTTCTTCCCAAACATTTTCCTGTCCTGTTGGAATTCTGTTTCCAAAGTTTGTTACAAAACTAAACTAAAATGGTTAAATTACTGTCATAAATGTGTTTAACATTTTGGAAACGCCTGATTAGGGCCTGAAGGAGATAATGGGATGAATTCTTCTGGCAGATTTGGGAGTAATCTGGGGGAGGGTTACAGAACCCAATAATCTGGTCTGAGACAGGGAACCAATCCACAGAACAACATGTCAGTTTGGATTATTTAGCCGGTCATAACAGACAAAAATGGGGATTAGTTTCTCAAACTCATATTTTTACCAAACATTTATAAATGTCAGACGTTCACACTAAATATTTAATTAGCAAACTAAGTATTTAGTTTACAAATGAAAGATTTAGCTGGCAACCTAAAAATAAAATATTTGGCGGCAAACAATTTCTGATTTTTTTTAAATCTCTACTATCAGCATTCTGCATCTCTTATAAAGCTTGGATGTATGAGTGAATATAGTTTTGAGCTAATTATTTAGCTTGCTAGGTCCTAACTAAGTATTTAGTTAGGAAGCTAAATATTATGGTGTCAAGCTAAATTTTTGGTTGGCAAGCTAAATATATAATTTGCTAACTAAATAGTTTAAATATTCAACTTGAAGCTTAAGAGCTGAAAAGAAAGTGTTGTATCATCAGGTTAAATATTTAGTTGGGAAGCTAATTATATAGCTTGTGTGACCGGTGGACTTCTGCGTTGTGTGTTTATAGGACAAACCATAAAAACACCGAGTCTGGGTTTGGAGGCGGACTCCGTTTATTCAGCCTGTCAATCGGGAGATATTAGCATTAGCACGTAGCATGTGCTCCAGTTCTCCAACCCGATCTATACAAAATCATAATGTTAGCATGCATCAAATCTTATAAATGCATAATAGCAACTCGAATGAAAATATTAACCTAACATTAATACAGAAGAAAAAAAATAAACATTTGGACAATATAAATGAAAGGATTACAATAGATTATAAAACTTGCCTCTTCCCAGTGGAACGATTAACAAAAGGGAAGAGGAAATGAACAACTTAACATTTATAATGGTGCTGGAGGACCCTGAACAAAAGAAGAAGAAAGTAGGGCGGAGCTGGAGGACCAAACCCCTCATAGCAGACACAGAGGAACACAAAGACAGACAAGTATAAGAGGGCAAATAAATTAAAGAAAACATTTTGTGAAAATATACAACAATATAGACCCAGTTACACTTGCTAGCTAAATATTGTAAATATTTATCTTTGGGTTAAAGCACTCCAAACAAAATGTTTTAACAAGCTAAATGTTTAGTTAAGAAATTAAATATTTTGTTAAACTAATTAATCAGATAAAAAGCTAAATATATAGCTTGCTAGCTAAATTATCTAAATATTTAGCTCCAAGGTAAATATTTAGTTTTGACCAATTACAGTTAGGGAGCCTCCTATTGATGCAACCATCAAAAATAGGCAGATTTCCATCCATCCATCCATCCATCCATCCTGTGGTGTTAATGTTATGCATAGTTAAGACTACAAATGGCCACCTGTGGTGACGTCATGGAGCGATAGGCTTAAGTAGTCCAGGTGAGGCTGATTGTGGCATGAAGTCTGGCTGGATGTTTGGTGATCCGGGAATAAACTGATAACGATGATACAGTTCGACTCAGCGCATTTTTCTTAAAAACACGACATGGTGTCAGGAGTGCTGTAGTGTAAATCATCGGAGGCTGCAATTCTGCCGGAGAGATGGCTGATGACAACGTACAGGGAGTCGCTTCTGCTGGTCCATGTGCAACGTTCAGCATTCAGCCACCGGAATCTTTCGACTTCACAAAGCCGCAGGAGTGGGCCAAGTGGATACGGCGATTCGAACGGTTTCGTTTGGCAAGTAACTTGAATTCTAGTTCTCAGGAGAATCAAGTTAACACGCTCATTTATTGCATGGGAGACGAGGCAGATGATGTTCTGCGGGGATTAGCATTACCACCTGACCAAAGAAACACGTATCAAGGAGTTCGTGATGGATTTCAAGCTTTCTTTGTTGTTAAGAAAAATGTCATTTATGAGCGAGCCAGGTTTAACATGCGCAAACAAGAGGAGCATGAAACCGTAGATGCCTTTGTTACTTCACTGTATGCGCTAGCAGAACATTGTAGTTATGGAGCGCTACATGATGAACTGATTCGTGACAGACTGGTGGTGGGATTGCAGGATAAAAGATTATCTGAGCGTATGCAGCTCGACCCAGATTTGACACTGGAAAAGGCCATTAATTCGGCGAGACAAAGTGAAGAGGTGAAACGGCAGCAATCCTGTCTGCGTAGTGGCATCAGATCGGAGACAGAAAATGGAAAATCTGTCGACAGGGTGTACAAAAGCAGTGTTAAGCATGCCAAGGCTAAATATCACCCTAAGTTGCGCACTACTACAAATAATAAAAGGGAGATTTCTCAATGTTATAAGTGTGGCTGCTCTCCATCCCATCCCAAACGTGATTGTCCGGCAAATGGGGAAAACTGTCATTTATGTGGGAAAAAGGGACATTATAAGAGGGTGTGTAGGACGCTCAAGACTGTACATGCTGTCGAAAAAGATGACTCTTTGTTTTTAGGCAGTATTACCAAGGGAGATGAGCCTTGGAGGGTGGATGTTGAAATAAATAAAAGAAACATCTCATTCAAGATTGACACTGGTGCTGATGTTACGGTCCTGCCATACGCCATGTACAGAGACATCTATAGAGACAAGAGTCCCCCCCTTCTGAAAAAAGCTACCAGGCAGCTGCTAGGACCAGGGAGAAATGCACTGGATATTGTGGGGGTTGCTGAGATGTTAATGAAAAAAGGAGAAAAAGAGATACAAGAAAGTGTGTATATTATGAGACACCTGCAAACTGCACTTTTGGGTAGACCAGCCATTCAGAAGCTGGAGCTTGTAGCTAGATTAAATGAGATAACTGCTGAAACATTAAAAACTAGCTATCCAAAGCTATGCAGTGGTTTGGGAGAAGTGAAACAGCCTTATGCCATCAAACTGAAACCAGGAGCTCAACCATTTTCATTGAAGACGCCCAGAAGGATTCCACTTCCTTTGATGGACAAAGTCAAGCAAGAACTGTCCCGTATGGAAAGTTTGGGGGTGATTAGCAGAGTTGAGGAGCCAACTGATTGGTGCTCAGGAATGGTGGTTGTTCCTAAAAAGACAGGGGCTGTACGCATATGTGTTGATCTCACCAAGCTGAATGAGTCTGTGTGCAGAGAGAAGTATATTCTTCCCTCTGTAGATGAAACACTCGGTAAGTTAGCAGGAGCTAACATTTTCAGTAAATTAGATGCTAATATGGGATTCTGGCAAATCCCTTTAACTGAAGATACTGCAAAATATACAACTTTTATTACACCTTTTGGTCGTTATTATTTTAAACGGCTACCCTTCGGTATAGCTTCTGCCCCTGAGCATTTCCAGAACAGAATGGTAACAGAGGTTACGGAGGGATTAGAGGGTGTAGTTTGCCACATGGATGATGTGTTGGTGTGGGGGAGAACACAGGAGGAGCATGATGCTCGTCTGTATACCGTTCTTGGAAAGATTCAAGAAGCCGGTATTACACTGAACATTGATAAATGTGATCTTTCAAAGCAGAGTGTAACATTTTTGGGCCATATTATTTCTGTTAATGGAGTTAGTCCTGATCCAAATAAAACAGAAGCTGTGAGAAAGATGAAAGAACCAAGAAATGTGAGTGAACTAAGAAGTTTCCTTGGAATGGTTAACCAGCTGGGGAGGTTTATTCCAAAGTTGGCAGAGCGAGACAAGCCTTTGAGGGATCTCTTGTCAAAGAAAAACTGTTGGATATGGGGAGTTGATCAAGCTAGAGCATTTCAAGAACTGAAAGATTTGCTTTCATCCCCGCCAGTGTTAGCCATGTACGATACTAACCGAGAATGTAAGGTTTCAGCAGATGCGTCAGCTTATGGTCTGGGGAGTGTGCTGCTCCAAAAGTGGGGTTAGGAGTGGAGACCTGTTGCATACGTGTCACGATCTCTCACACAGACTGAGCAGAGATATGCACAGGTGGAAAAAGAAGCTTTAAGTCTTACTTGGGCTTGTGAAAGATTCAGTAATTATCTCGTTGGCAAACATTTCCAAATGGAGACAGATCATAAACCACTTCTGAGTCTTTTGGGTTCCCAGATGTTAGATGATCTTCCACCACGTATTCAGCGTTTTAGAATGCGTCTCATGAGATATTCTTATTCCATCTCATATGTGCCAGGGAAACATCTGTGGACAGCTGATACACTGTCACGTGCCCCTATGATAGAAAATTTATCAACAACTGAAGCAAAGTTGGTTGAAGATTCAAATATTTATGTAGATAATGTGATCCAAAACCTGCCTGCAAGCACTGGCTACCTTGAGGAGCTGAGACAGGAGCTGACGAGGGATAGTATATGTGCCCGTGTGATGCAGTTGTGTGAGGAAGGATGGCCTACACACTACAACAGTGAACCAGCACTCAGACTGTATTGGGCTGAAAAGGCATTTCTTACGGTGAATGATGGTCTTTTGTTAAGAGGAGAAAGACTTGTTATTCCTTCAACTATGAGAAATGATGTGCTCATGAAATTACATGAGGGACATCAGGGAGTGGTGAAATGCAGAGAACGTGCACAGCAGTCAGTGTGGTGGCCTGGACTGGGTCAGCAGCTAAAAGAACTGGTTCTAAAATGCCACACCTGCAACAGAGAGAAAGAGAATCCCACAGAGCCATTGATGCCATCACAGTATCCGGACAGACCATGGCAAAAACTTGGGGCCGATCTGTTTACTTTGCAAGGGAAAAATTATATTCTGGTTGTGGATTATGCATCAAGATTTGTGGAAATTGCTCAACTGAGTCCCACAAGATCAGCAGATGTGATTCCTCACCTGAAATCTGTGTTTGCACATCACGGCATTCCAGAAGTAATGATCACAGATAATGGTCCTCAGTTTTCCTGTGCTGCTTTTGCTACATTTGCTAAGTTATATGGGTTTAGCCATATTACAAGTAGCCCAAGATATCCACAAAGTAACGGGGAAGCTGAACTTGCAGTTAAAACCATAAAGAACTTGTTGAAGAAAGCAGCTGATCCATATCTAGCCTTACTCGCCTACAGAGCAACCCCACTTTGGAGTGGGTACAGTCCGGCGGAGCTCCTTATGGGAAGAAGGCTTCGCACGACTGTGCCAACACTTCCATCTTTGTTGAGGCCAGTTCTTCCAGACAGTAAGTTCATTGCTCAAAAAGAAAAGGAGAGAAGGATAAAGGATGCAGAGAGATATGATTCACGCCACAGAGCAAGAGTTCTTAGTAAACTTACTCCAGGACAAGGCGTGTGGATTAAAGATCAAGGCACAAGCGGAGCAGTGGTTACCAGTCATTCTACTCCACGGTCATACATTGTGGAAGGACCCCATGGATTGATTAGGCGAAATCGTCGTCATTTGGTTACCATGGAGCCTTCGACAGAGCCAGAGTACCGGAAGGTGATGTTGGTGCAGAACAAGTTACACCGAGTTCTGAGGAATCTTCACAGCAGAGCTTTCCTGAACTTTCACCTACTCCTAGAACCAGGTTTGGGAGACGGGTTGTGAAACCAGATAGACTGAATTTGTAGCTAAGGAAAATAAAATGATTGATGTAAATGTTATGCTAAAAATTTAAATATATATTTCTATTTATTGTAGCTTTTTCTTCTAGCTCTAGGTAGAAACAGACCTTCCAGCTATAGAGGCAGAATAATCCTCTAAGGTCTGTTGAATCAATGGTAGTCTACCCATTGATTCTAGAGAGGGGAGATGTGGTGTTAATGTTATGCATAGTTAAGACTACAAATGGCCACCTGTGGTGACGTCATGGAGCGACAGGCTTAAGTAGTCCAGGTGAGGCTGATTGTGGCATGAAGTCTGGCTGGATGTTTGGTGATCCGGGAATAAACTGATAACGATGATACAGTTCGACTCAGCGCATTTTTCTTAAAAACACGACACATCCAACCGTCCATCCATCCATCCATCCATCCATCCATCCATCCAACCATCCATCCATCCATCCATCCATCCAACCATCCATCCGTCCATCCATCCATCCATCCATCCATCCATCCATCCATCCATCCATCCATCCATCCAACCGTCCGTCCATCCATCCATCCATCCATCCATCCAACCGTCCATCCATCCATCCAACCGTCCATCCATCCATCCATCCAACCATCCATCCATCCATCCATCCATCCATCCAACCATCCATCCATCCATCCGTCCATCCATCCATCCGTCCATCCAACCGTCCGTCCATCCATCCATCCATCCATCCAACCATCCATCCAACCGTCCATCCATCCATCCAACCGTCCATCCATCCATCCAACCATCCATCCATCCAACCGTCCATCCATCCATCCAACCATCCATCCATCCATCCATCCATCCATCCATCCATCCAACCATCCGTCCATCCATCCGTCCATCCATCCATCCATCCACCCGTTCATCCATCCGTCTATCCATCCATCCAACCGTCCATCCATCCATCCATCCATCCATCCATCCATCCAAACGGGCGAGAGGCGGAGTCACCCTGGACAGGTCGGCGGTCCATCGCAGGTCAACACAGAGACAAGCAGGACAAACAACCATGCACACACACACTCACACCTAAGGAGAATTTAGAGACCAATTAAAATAACAGTCATTTTTTTGGACTGTGGGAGGAAGCCGGAGAACCTGGAGAACCCAGAGAGAACCCACCATGCACAGGCAGAACACGCAACCTCCATGCAGAAAGACCCAAGGCCAGGAATCGAACCCAGGACCTTCTTGCTGCAAGGCAGCAGTGCTCTGCTGTTATATTTTAGGATAAGATCATTTTATTAGTTTTATCTTGGAAGCAGGGGCCAAACTGCAACACAACAACAAAAAGCCCATCCAAAAGGACAGTAACCATCAATAAATGCATAAAAACATTAAATTTTAATTCTAATTCAATTACTAACCAGTTTAAGAAAACTCTTGGATAATTTCCACCCTCAGGTCCTGTGGTTCTGGTGTTGGACCTGAGAGGATAACGTGTCAGACATGTTGGACATGATGGTGTAATCAGCTCAGACAGCCATCTGTGTTCCCAGACAGAGGCCGACTTCAGATGCTGAACTGTGACCACAGATATAAGATTAATGATTAAGCTTATGGGCACAACTTGTAGAAACCGTCACAACGTTTTGGTGCCCCTCCAGCCTTGGCCCAGGACAACAGACCCACTAGTCCCGGCCCTGTCAGCGGCCGCGTGTGTGTGTGTGTGTGTGTGTGTGTGTGCAACCTTTACATATTCGTCTCTGACCCACTAGGTCGACTTTATAACAGACAAACTGAAGTTCACTGTATTTATTCTAACACAAGATAAAATGAAGTTGGTGGTTAACTTCAGCCCAGGCACATTAAATAAAATATAATACATAACTCTAAAAAAGCTGCAGAGCAATAGCTTCCAATTAGCACATCGTTAACATCAGTTAGCAACAGTTAACAGCTGTATTAATATTACAATAATAATAAGTTTTACAAATATACAGAAAATGGCAAAATGACTCATGAAAACTATGATTAAATCTCTATAAGATATTTGTTAAAGCATAACACTTAAAAAAAAAAAAAAAAAACAGATGATGCTAATACATATCGCTGTTACTGAGGCAACAGAAAAAGGGGGCGGAGCTGTCGGTTATTAGTTTCTATGGTAACCACCAACTGTCAATAGCAGTAACCATAAATGTCTGGAGAAGCAACTAAACGAAATGAATTCAGAGAATAAATAAATACATTTTGACACAATTCACATCTATAATGTTTTTAAATAAAACTCCGTTACATATAAATATTAAACAAGGCCAAAATGTCAGGTTTTGACGCAGTGAATTAGTTCTTCAGGTGTATTTTTGTCTCTCCGTCCCTCAGCTCTCCTGTCCGGCTCTGAAGCTTTCGGACGGGGCTCGACCCAACAGGTTATCCCGCTCGGTCCTCCGCCGGCTCCTCTGCTTCCGGGTGAGGTCCAAGCCCAGTCGCGTTTCATCCAGGAATTAGTCAGAACCAAGCGCCACTCGGCCCGCGAGTTAGTCCGCGCCCAGCCTCACCTGGTTCATGACATGGGCTGGCCGGAGATCCACGAAACATCCGGGTCACAAAGCAGACAGGAGCCGATGAATTCCTCCGCCGTGAGCCCGACGTCCGCCATGAACCAGGAAGTAGCCAGGACCCTCGCTGCCGTGGATAAAAGCCTGGATGTGGAAGAAGTGATGGAGGTAAGGATTCAAAACAAATATATAAATGATTTAAAACTGCAGTATGTAACTTATATTTAAAAAAAAATGTTTTTTACATTCTTATTATAACACGATGACAGTATAACATGAGATAATCTGTGAAAAAATCTAGTTAATATTTATTCTCACATTGCTCCGTGTGCAAACTAGAAACAACTAATCAGAGCCAGGAGGCGGGTTTTAGCGCTGACAATCACTCTCATGCTTATGCCTGTCACTATAACAAATGCTGGACTTGTCCCAGAAGTTATGGTGATAAACAATAATATTGTTGTTTTGAGACCATTTCCAGTAATATAATCCTAAGAGCATAATAATACAGGAACACATTATTAAATTCTAATGAACATTAAACACTGGAACTTGACCTTTTTTTGAAGGATAATTTTGTTTCCAGAGACTTCATAATGAATTTTATTTATTTATTTCAGCAATATTTAACATGTTTTCCAGTTAGAATTTAAAGTTTATTGATCTTTAAGAATGTTTTCTTGCATTAAATGTTTTGAAAATGGTCACAAAACAACAATATTGCGCTCTGCAGATCATCTCCAGGTTTCATTTTGTTAGTGGACTGATCGTGTTTTTGCCCTCCTGCGTAGTTAATGCGCCAAATTTTCAAATGTGCATACTCCTGCATATTTTCCGTCCATATTTTCCGATGAGGTTCGTTTATTATATTAAAAGCACAATGTCTGTAGTTAAAGTTTAACATGTTAAAACATTCATTTGACAGAGGATTCTTATCGTTTAAGACAGTTTAATTTAATCCTCCTGGAAGCTACCTGATGTGTCCCATGTTTCAGCGGATGGTCCACCTGGCGGTGCCGCTGGGTCTGGACGGCGCCGGGGGACACCTGGAGCTCATGGAGCCAGAGGCAGAGCGCCGCGGCGGGCTCGGAGCCGGCGACGCCTCCCAGGAGGCGTCCGGCTTCGACGGGACAGACACGGAGGACAGAGAGCACGGAGACGACGGAGGAGAGGATCAGGACAGGAGAGGAGGAGGAGGGGAGGATGAGTGGGAGAGGTACGCAGCAGAGGACAGAGAGAGACGTGGGGAGGAGGATGAAACAGGACGAGAGATGGACGAACGCGGCGTCTCAGAAGCCGTGGAGGTCAATCACACGACTCCAGATCTCTACGCTCTGATCGGTTAGTAACGCTCCTGCTGCTTCACGCCAAATATTTACCCAGAAACCAACATGGAGAAGTTTCTGAAGTTTCTGATGCTGCAGCATTGTCCAGATTGTAGGAGATTATCTCTGTTCTGTCTGATGGTCACTAGGCTCCACTTAGACTTGATTTGGACTCGCCCACCAAATACATGAAATTTGACTTGGATTTGCTCCTAAAGACTCGAGATTTGACTTGGACTCATCCTGAAAACCTCTAGACTGAACTTACACTCATCCTTCAAGGACTTTTTTTTTGTTGTCAAACAATTTTATTGAGGAATCAGACAAGAGAATTGAAACATCAACAATACACAATTGTCCTTCAAGGACTTTTAATTTGACTAGAGTCTTTGGATTCTCACCTTCAGAGATGTTTGTCTTGACTTTCTCATCCTTAAATACTCTAGATTTAGGCTTAACCTTCGAAACGTGAGATTTGACTTTCACTCACAACCGACTGTAGATTTTACTTGGACTCGCCCTTCAATGACTTTGTCTTTCCCATTTTAAAGAACGGCTGGGAGAAATGGTCAGTTTTGACAGGAATCAGTCAGACCTTAATGTTCTGAATCAGCACTATCAACAGATGTGATTTTCCATAAGAATGTTATAAATAGTCTCAAACTGCAACTGCTTTTAAAGGGAAACCAGAAACGTGTTTTTGACACGCTTGTTTTTGAAACAGACTACAGGTCTTTGTTTCATCCGTCCAAGGAGCCCAGCAGGTCCTTCCTGTCTGAAGAGCTCAATTTCAGGCCGCAAGAGCACCGCGGTCCCTCAGTCTTGGAGGTAAAGACAGAGAAATGTGTCTTTTGCTTTTTGTTTGTTTTTTATTGCAATTAACAATAATAAATCTTTTAGACGCATTGCAGCATGATGTCACTTGTGCAAGATTGTCTTCCTGCTGGAGGGCAATAAGCTGCTAGCCTTTGATGACTAGCTTTGGTTATTAACATAATGCGCTAAATCTAAAATGTGCCCAATGATATATAAAAGAAAAAGGGACGAGTAGCTTTTCTGCTAATTGTCGACAGTACAAGAAGTAGTTGACAAGATCAGGAAAAAGCTTTAAAAAAGATAAAGAAAAATAGAGAGGGAGGTGGAAGTAGGTCAGCTATGCTAGCTTGACTTTGACAACCGTAATATGCTGTAAAAACGATTGCTATAAAAGACCAGCCTACTCTGCTTTATGCCCAGGTTTGCTCAATTCTACAGTTAAGAAAATCCTTCTGAGGGCCGAAAATGGCCCCCGGGCCACACGTTGGACACACCTGTTCTAGCATCTTAGAAAGTGTCAAATCATGGTTGCTTATAGAACTTTCACCGATAAATCAACTAAAACATGAACTGTGTCATCGTCTCACACCATCCATTTCCAGTTGAGTCCTTCAGAGAAAGATCTGTGGACAGCAGAGAAGGACGAAGACGTTCAGTCCAGCGGCTACGGCGTCCTTCGCTCCTCGGTCGCCGCAGCTCAGACCTCACCGACACCTCCTGCTGATCCAGCCCTTTCTGTAGACTCTGACAGTACAGCGACACCAGAGACCGACACCGGAACCGACTTTGGACTTCTGGGAAGTTATACAAAAGGTAGAATTTAAAGTATTTTCTCTTTGCTTTTGTTACTTTTTCTACATGTCAATGTTTCAGATGGTAGTGGGCAAACTTTAGCTAATCTGCTAGTAGCAGGGTTAATTTTTCATTAACTAACTTTGAAAACATTAAGCGCGCTTCCCCTAAATTCACTTTTCTGGATAAATTCTAAAGCATTAATTTACTTGGATGCTCTGTAAACTTCGAGTTGAATAAACTTAGTTTAAGGCTAAGTATTTAGCTGCTCAGAGTTAAATGTTTTGAATAGAATAGAATAGAATAGAATAGAAGTACTTTATTCATCCCAGCAGGGAAATTACTTCGCAGTTACAGCAGCATAGAGACAAGACACAATAACAACTACCACTGAGTAGTAGTTGTAGATAAAATAAAATAAAATATAACATGCTGTCAATATTAAAAGCAGCTTAGAGCAGTCCTTGCAAAGATTCAAAATGCAGATATGTATATGTAAATATATGTACAGCAGTGTGCCACAGTGCATTGTGTGAAATTGGACTGATTAGTGCAGAACAATGATTTAGCTTTTATTGTACAGTGGCAGGAAGGATTTCCTGTATCTGTCCCTACGACAGCGGAGCTGGAGCAGCCTATGTGAGAAGGAGCTCCGCTGTCTGTCCACTATGTGGTGGAGAGGCTGCTGTTTATTGTCCATAATAGACAGAACCTTCTTCAGTGTCCTCCTCTCCACCACAGTTTCCAGGGACTCCAGCCTTAGTCCCAGTACAGAGCCAGCTTTCCTGATGATTTTGTCTAGTCTATTAGAGTCGCTGGCTCTGATGCTGCTTCCCCAACACACAGCAGCAAAGAAGATGGCGCCGGCAACAACACTGTGATAGAAGGTCTCCAGCATCTTGCTGCACACATTGAAGGATCTCAGCTTCCTTAAAAAATAGAGTCTGCTCATCCCCTTCCTGCACACAGCGTCAGTGTTAGATGCCCAGTCCAGTATGTTGCCGATTACAACTCCCAGGTATTTGTAATCCTCCACCTCCTCCACCACTTCCCCTTTGACCTTTAGTGGCCGTGAAGGTATCTTCTTCCTTCTGAAGTCAGTCACCATCTCTCTGGTCTTACTAATGTTGAGCCTCAGGTGATTCTGGTCAGACCACTCCACAAAGCCGTCCACCAGTGTCCTGTACGCCCCCTCCCCTCCATCCCCTATACACCCGACAACCGCTGAGTCATCAGAAAACTTCTGTAGGTGACATGTACCAGTTGTACTGGAAGTCAGTGGTGTACAGGGTGAAGAGAAAGGGAGAAAGCACAGTTCCCTGTGGAGCTCCTACATCACTGACCACCACACCAGACAGGACACTGCCCAGACGGACAAACTGTGGCCTGCCTGTCAAGTAGTCAGTCACCCAGGAGATCACTGAGACGTTGACACCCATCCTCCGCAGCTTCTCACCCAGCAGCAGAGGCTAATTGAGCCTTGAGGAACACCAAAACATCATATCTAGCTTCAAATGAAACATTTAACTTGCTACCTAAATATTTGGTTTGAAAGTATGACATTTGTAAATTAATAAATTACATGGTGAAAATATGATGCTGAAAAATAAAATCCAAATTATTGCTTATAATTTTTTTTTAGAAAAGGTAATTCAAGAGTTAAATGTTTTGAATAAAAGTTTCCCAAGAACTGAGCCTTGAGGAACACCAAAGCAGTGCCACTTTGCTACATTAAGAGTTTCAGCTGCTTGTTTCTTATCTCTGGTTTGACTTCAGATGAGGAGAAGGAAGCAGGTCTGCCACACGCAGGAGTAATTACCCAGAATCCCACAGCTCCAGAGGTTGGGTTGGCACCCAGCAGACGACCTCTGCAGCCCAGTTTGGAGCAGGAGGAACACGGGGAAGAACGGGAACATGACCTAAAAGGTTAGCATTCATCGACTCTTTTTCAGTTTGGAATGACGTAAAGTAAACTTTGTACTTATTTATTGTTTTCTATCAGAAGACAGAAGTGAGGAGTTGGAGGATGAGAGGAAGGAGAGAGAAGGAAGCAGATTCAGAGGAATCATCCCGCTGACCACAGACCCGTCCCATACGGCTGGATTCACGGCGACCGGGTTTGATCCAGGACTGGAGGAGCTGCGGCAGGTTGGTTGGTTCAAAGCCGACGATTCAACCGGAAACAGAAGAACACTTAAAAACATCTCCACTGTGATTGTTCAGGTGGTTTGTGTGAACTGGAACGAGCTAACCGGACGGGGCTATGTCGTCCTCAACATGACGAAGAACATGAACTGTGTAAGTGTCAAAATCCAAAATCATCCAAGTTTGGTACTGATCAATGATCTGTAAACCTGCGGAGCACGCATCAGCTCTTAAAGGAGCAGTGTTACGTGTTTTCCAGGCACATGGTGCCATAAAATGGCACCATCAAGTCACTATGTTACCTTTAGTTGTTATAAAAATGCTACATTTGTCAAATATGACTTAAAAATATTTTTTCTTCCTGATTTTATGCTTTGAAATTAGGCCTCCTGCTCTTTCTTAAGCTCCGCTTTCAGGAAGTCATTCCAACATGGCTCCTCTATTAACCCTTCAACGTCTTTACCACTGAGCAGCAGCTCCTATAATGAGAGCAGCAGCTGTTTGCTAATTGCTGCTGGCTAGTCTGAAGGAGCTGAGTGGGGGAGGAGCTGCACCTTGAAGGCGGAGCTAGATCCACCCAGGCGTTATGCTCAGCTAAATGGTTGCCATGGGGATTAAAGGATTTCTCAAACAGGCAAGAAAGAATGAAATACTTCAGGAATGTTTTTGATTAGGGAAAAACATGATAACGTGTAAAGCTAAAAAAGTGGATTTTACATGATACTGTCCCTTTAACAACTGGCTTAAAAAGAAAAAAGTATCAACTAATGTTGTAAATACAAATGTACTAACAAATGCTGGATTCAGCTGAGTATTTTTATGTAATAAATTTATTTTCTTTCAGATTTACACTAAAAATACTCGTGATGAGTTTAGATCTATTTTTTTGTCTTCAGGTTTTAAACTATTGTTTTTTTTTCTTATTATTTCTCCATAAATTTCAGATGAAAACATGTTGTACATATGCTCTAAAACGTTTTATGTTATTCCTTATTTCAAAACCTAAAATGCAGATATAAAATCAGATTTGTTTTTGACAACACATTTTTAGAAGTAGATATTTACCAAAGATTTTAAGTTGTCTTTTGTAGTTTTAAAGGCCTTGTAATATTTGCAGCTCTAAACAAGTTGTATGTAGCTGGACTGAGTGCAAACATGGCTCTTATTATCACAAACGTAGCAGAGCATGTTGTAGTTTATTCACATACACTGTAAAAACACAAAATCTTTTTGTAAACCTAATTGTTTTGTAATACACTTTAATTAAGACAAAACTAACAAGTAACATTTCAACAAGATATGTTTTTGTGTCACAAATAGATCAATGATCCTCACTATTGCGTCGATTGCCATGGAAGCAACAAAACCGCCGCTGCAGTGAATCAGCGGTCGCCGTAGTAACGCGATGGATTTTAGAAAAGCATCACTTTTCAGCAGTTTGAGTTTCCAGGTGGAAAACGTGTTTTGTTTGTGAGACAGGAGGAGTTTCGTGTCTGCGGCGGCGTCCAGCTGCTGAAGATCATGGAGCGGGAGTTTGCACGCAGAATGAACAGCCCTGAAGGATCATGGGTACTTTACCTCAGCAAGCCGACGCACCAGCAACACCAGCTGCTGATGAATGTTGCGTCTGCACATGGTACACACATACCAGCCTCACAAAAGCTCAGCTCACCCGAAGCCTAACGGCCCTTCGTACTTCATCCGTAGCCGAACCGTCGACGCGCAGTCACATTGTTATGGTACATTTGTACGGAAGGCCAGAAAGGACGGAAATTAGCACTTTTACTATACCCCTGGCTAAAAATTCACGCAAAAATCACTGACTCGGGACTCTATAAAATATGGCAAAAATTCAGTTTTTTACACCAGTGTCAGACCTTCTGAATGCCGAAAATCACAACTTTTTACACGTAGCGATGTTCAAAGCGACTTTCAATGACCCAAATAAATGCCGTAATTTTTAGTGTTTTTTTTGGTATAATATTTTGTGTAATTTTCTGCCGTAATGTAAGAATAGATCTTACAATGACATAAAAAGCAGAGTTCTCATGGGATTTCTGCCATATTTTACACAGACCTAAATCATAAATCTACATTTTTAGGCAGACATGTAGTAAAATATGCTCTTTGCATTTGTGTCCATTCTGGTCTTCCATAGGGGACATCCTCCTCCCTGCATCCTCTATTTTGCTTTTAGAGAAACAGTCACAGAGCCATCGCCACACTTTTCTGCAGGCAGCCTCTTCTGTAAACACTGACACTATAATTTCTGTCCATGAATTTTTAACCATTCATCAATCTTAGAGAAGTTATCTAGTGAAGAATTGTACAAAGGTAAATAATTCCTCACTGCATCAGTTAAACATTTTGTATCACCTACAGATTAAAAACCTGATATGGAGGCAGAACAGAAACATCAACATTTTTACCAGAATGGACACAAATTGCTACTTTTACGACATGTTTAAAAGTCATGTAAAAACGGCGATTTATGACTTAGGACACTGCAAAATATGGTGAAATTTACGGCATTTATTTGGCTCACTGAAGGCCTCTTTTTATTTGTGAAGGTGTTTAAAGCAGAATTCAATGACCCAATTAAACGGAAGATCGTCTGATGACACCGTAAAAAGCAGCAACTGAACACATTCATGAAGACGATGATCAGGATTATCCATAATTTTCTTGTTTTTTTGTAAAATTCTTCTTTTAAATTTGTGAGTTGTTAGCCAGACGTCGCATGCTTACGTCAGTGAGAACGGATCTTGTTCAGTGCGTATGAAGTATGTCGGGCCTTGAAGCATTCGGATGTCAGAGACACGTTGACTCTGTAAACGCTGCTGATCGTCACCTGATGTCTTTCAGGAGTCATTGCTACTCAGGAGGTGCTGGACATGTTGGGAGAGATCAAAAAAGGCCTTGATAAGGTGAACATACAGGTTTTTTATCTGGTAAAAAATAAATTCACAGCTTTGGTTTGTTCCCTGTCTAAGCAAATAGACTTTCTTGTAATTTTTCAAAGCTGTTTTGCTCTGACTGGTTTTCACTTCTTCAAAATCAACGGATATACTCTGCAGTCAGTTGTTTGTATTAAACTAAATGTCCTTACAGTGACATTTAACCGACAGCTTTTATGCAAATATCTCGTTCTGCATGTTTTTGTTCTTCCATTTGGGTTTCATCTGCTTCCAAAAACTGTCCAAGCACCGTCGACTGTCCAAGCAGTGGGCTTTTAAAAAAACAATGGGCCATTTTTGGTGTCTGGAAAATGAGCCATTTCAAAACCCTCCCAATTGTTTAGTCACAATCAACACTCACTGCGCTGTTACCTAGCAACCCCAGTTGAGCTCAACCCATTACCTAGCAACTCAAGCGGTGCTCCAGCTCGTTAGGTCAGCTGGTTTTACCGCTGTCTGCGCTGTACAATGGCTGCTGGAAAATACAAGTGTTTTGTTGTGGACTCACCATCCAGAAACCACTTGCTGCATTCTTGTTGTTTGTGCAGAAGGCTTCACTTCTGCTTTTCAAACATGTACGGTTGTATAATTGCGCTTCTGTTGGCATCCATTTTCACGTGCGAGTCTAAACGTTGAGGTGGGGGGCCTGGCCAGCAGCAGATTATTTGGATTTAAAGTGAGAAGACGCCAAAAAACAGCTGAAAATGGATCGACCTGAGCAGATTAAAATCTTATCATAGGAATTATTTTGTAAAAAATGCAATGCGCATGTTTTGAATAGGCCATAGACCTCCTGTAGAAGGAAGTATAATAGGTCACCTTTAATTAAGAACGATGTGCTGCTGATCAAAGTTCTGTAAATATAACATAACAGTTTCTAGTTTTCTTTTTGTAAAAATTGTAGAACTGATTTCTCCCACTGTACGGCGTGTTGATATTGGTTTCGTTTGAATTCTGCGGGATAATAAAACGTTCTCTGACCCGTTGTCAGGTGGGGATCCAGAACTACAGCGCAGCAACCAGCTGCCAGTCTCGGCCCAGTAAGACCCGAAGCGACTACGGAAAACTCTTCGTGGTTCTGGTCATCATCGGCTCCATCTGCATGGTCATCATCACGTCCGGCTTCATCTACATCTGCTGGCAGAGGCGGCTGCCGGGAATGAAGAGCATGGTAGGCCAAGAGTGATGTTTTAAATAGATGCATAAATTATTTTAAATATTCATATTATATATCTAGACCAGTGAGATAAGAGACTAAATCTGTTGGATTGTTATTATTTTTAGTGAGGAAACAATTAAAGAAAGACATTAAAAACCAATCTTCAACTTTACTTGGTTCAGTTTAAAGGCTCAGAATAATAAAATCTGACCTTTCTGGCTTATTTTCGGTGTTTTATTGTTTCTTCTTTCCTCTCTTTTTAGACCACATAAAGATTGAAATGTGATAAAAGCTCTCAGTTGAGTCAGAAGTCTTTGCCTTATTAAGTAAATCTGCCTTATTCTGGTAGTTTCCTGCAGAGGAGCTTCACTCTGTGGAGAACGGTTACCACGACAACCCCACCCTGGATGTAACCAATGACAGCCAGGCTGAGATGCGGGAGAAGAAGCCGAGCACCAATGGGCTCACGGGGGCGGGAGAAGGGGGCGGGGACGACAGCAGTCGCTGGCAGGTGATTGGATGATGGATTTATACTATTTTTAACTACTTATTTCTATTTTTCTATCTAATGTTTGTTACTTTTATGAAAGAAAAGAGAGGAAAACATGATACTTTTGGGTCTAGTCCGCCAATTCGAAATCTCAAAAATATATTTTAATCATTAAATTAATAAAGCAACAAGACATAAACATAAAATATAACTGGTTAAAGAAAATTCTGAAAGTTGTAATTTTATCAAATTAAACACTGAGCCCAATGTTCTCCACAAATAATCTGGATGTTTTTGTTGTCAGAGGCCCATTATGGGATGTGTAAAGCGAATTATCTAAGGCTGTAAATGTTGTAGATCTCAGTATTTGTTCATATTTAACACTTGTCCTCATGCAAATAAACAGTGGAACCAGTACTTTTTCATCAATATCAATGAATACTTGACTTAAAACAAGCTCTTATATTGTGCTGAAAAGTTATTTGTATGTTAGTTTTGTCTTCATTCTAGTGTAAGAAGATATTTGCATTAGAACTAGACCATAAATTGTGGGTGTAAGAGAACACCATAAAATTGGCTGAAAACCTGAAGTGAGAAATTTTAAAATTAAAATAGATATATTTCTGCAGAAAATTCAGACATACTGGATCATAGATCAATTAATATTTACCTCTACTACTGTTTTTATGTTGCAAACAGCAATCAGGATGCTTTCAACTGATTTTCTGTTCAATCTCTCATCTTTATTTTGCAGGCGTTCGTCAACCAGGCAGCAACTGAGGATGATGAAGAGGAGCAGGACACACATCTCTGATTGAGGAAGAGGAGATTTATTTTATTAGAAGAGTCTAGAAGAAAGATCACTGTGATGACAGAGGGGAGGAAGGTAGCTGCGACTGGGAATATGAGGGTTGTAGCTGGAGGAGTCACTGAGGTCAAAATCAAACATTGAAGCTTCATCAATCGCTGCGAATTTATCCAGACCACATCAGAACCCTTCTGATTGGTGTGCCTTAAGCTCTCAGCTCTCCGGACTGAAGCTGCACGAAACGATTTCACAGTCCGCGACCAATCACCTCTCCACCTGCAAGCTTTAGTAGCTTTATCAGCTCAAATGTTTGATTACCTGCAACAGAATGCAGCTGTGTCTACGACGGCGTGTTCGGGCCAGAAAAAGAGAAAATTTCCACCAAAAAACTCAGAAATTTTGACAAAAATCTCAGAAATTTTCTAGAAAAGTCAAAAGTTTGCTAGAAAAACTTTTAAGACAACTCTCAGAAAACAATCTAGAAAAAATATGTCAGTTTCTGAGTTTGAAAAGTTGAAAATTTGTTTTAAAAAAACTCTGAGATGTTGAAATTAATCTCAGAAATTTTCTGGAAAAAAACATGAAAATTTCTGAGTTTCAAAAGTAAAAATATTTCAACTTCTGAAGCTCAGAAATTTCACATTTTTTCTAGAAATTTTCTGATCTTAACGTAAAATTTTCAGAGTTTTTAGAGAAAGAAAATGACTCCTGTCTATTTTTTGTCTACAATGGCTCTAAAGCGCTGCCATATGAATGGAACAGTTTAAAACAGCAAACCGTCTGTAAAGCTGTTGCTGTAGTGATACAGAAAGTAAACACTCCTGTTTGAATGCCAGGTTGTTTCAAATAATGTTAAAAACTTTCTTCAGCTTTAATGTGACTTAAATTCAGTATGCACACTTTCAATAAAACTTTCCAGTGTTTAATATGTTTCTGTCCAAACCTCCCATGATTGCATGCAGTCAGATTAATCAGAAATAAGGTTCTGTGTGCTAATCTCTGATATTTTGCTGTTTGACGTTGTGTGTGCAATAACACTAGAGATCCACGACGATTTTACCAGACTAAACTCAACGTCTTAGAAAGGCCTAGTCAAAGGGCAGAAACGGCAACACCAAGATGAGTTATTAGTTGAATTGTGTGTCACATTAAAGGCATCAAAGGTTCATAACTGATCAAGTGAATTAAATCTCACTTTTACGTCAAACTTCTGGCATTTTAACAAGCGGATGCAGACTTTTAGATCCACTGTTATGTTGTAATTCTGCTGTATGTTGTTTTATTACAGTTACTACTCAAATGAATGTTATACTGAGAGTAAAATATTTGCTGCTAGCCAAGCATCGCTTTCACCAGCAGGAACGTCTCTTAAAGTGTGACAGCAGTGACTTCTCTGAGTCGAACAGCAGGTTTCACCTCTACCAACTGTGAAAGAAAAGTTTGGCACTTTACTGATTCATTTTGGAAGGACGACCTCTGAGATGCTGCAACATGTTGAACTTAGCCACACACAGAGACTGGAATATCACTATTTTTGCTTTTAGTAGTGGTTTTACCTGTTGAAGAAGTTTGCTGTTTGCTGTGCAACACTTTACATGAAGCTTTACCTGTGCTCTGTTAGCCTGATGTGCTTTTATAAGTAGTGCTGGAATGGTTGCTTTAGTTTGCTCCTGACCTACTGTTGACACACGGGCAACATTCTGGCCCAAAAGCATGAATATATATATGTGTACATATATATGTACTGTAGCTGTAACGTCCAGGTTGAGTCACCAAACTTTAGTTTGAGTTTTGGGTTTATGTCATTTGAACTCAGCCGGGACACGTTGAAGTTCTTTTACATCTCACCATTAGAAATGTAATGTCTGACTCTTCATTACAGTTGAGCCACAGTGGTCATATTGTCTCATTTGGTAATATCACTAATATCGCCTCAGTGCCAACATTAAAGCCACTGTGCTTTATAACGAAGCTAAATATTTAGCTAGGAGATTAATTAGTTTGTAAACTTCTTAGATTCTGGCTAAATATTTAGCTTGCTAACTAAATATTTAGTTTGGAGCTAAGTGTTTAATTAGCAAGCCACATATTTAGCTTCAAGCTAAATATTTAGTTAAGCTAAATACTTAGTTTGTAAACCAGATATTTTGCTACCAGGCTATTTAGTTTACAAATGAAATATTTTGTCCTTAGCTAAATATTTAGGTCAGAGTTAAATATTTAGCTAATATGCAAAATTTACCAGTAGAATAGAGTGGACTATCAAAATAAAAGTCTTGTAAAACTAAATAAACTCCTGATGGTGAAACTGATTGGCTTGGGTTGTAGCTCATGTCACCTCTGCATTCATTTTCCTCTTCACATGTACAACAATTCAGCTTAAAGCAACAGGTGTTTGAAGTGAATTAGCATGTTAGCTAAATATTTAGCTTGCTAAGGAAACATTTAGATTGGCGCTAAAAGCTTAACTTGCTAACTAAATATTTTGTTTGAAACTGTAACATTTAGAAATGAATGAATAAGATGGTTAAAATATGACTGAGAAAAGAGCTCTCATTTTGTCTCCTATGACAGAATAAATAACTGAAATTATTTCTCATTATTTTTGACTGTAATTTTGAAAATGGTACCGTATCGATACAGCAAAAGGCAGTGCAGTTTGGTACGCCATTTTGTTTGTTTCCAGTCCCACGCCAGTTGTTGGACCAAAGCAAATGTTGTTCTGTAGCGTGCCAGAATGTAAACGGCGTCATTGTTGGTTATTGTGTCTAAAATGTATGAATACATATATGTTTTATTCAGCCAATGGGTTTTGCCCTTGAAGGATCACTTTTTTGAAATGCAATTTCTTAAGCACTGATATCAATCTGGATATCAAAAATTTATTTTGCACACAATTCTGAATCAAACGGCACTAAATAAGGTCCTGATCAGTACTAATCCGAACTTTATTTAGGTTGTTCAAAATTTCACTTTAGAATTTGGCTGCGTTTTAAAATCCATTAACTGAGAACATCTATTAAAACATTAAGTCCATTCATGAATTTGAAGATTGTGTGTTATTAATTACAATATTATTAATTCAAAAATACATCCAATTTCCGTCCTGAGTCACCCACTTCACACATTTGTCATGCTGAGGTGAGTAGTTCCTCATCGGCACAGACTGAGTGTCTGCATAGCTCAGCAAGAGATTAAGTGACATAATTTAGAGGTTATTACTGCAACATTTATGGAACATTTGTATCAGATTTGTAGCAGTGCTGCATGGAATCCATGGCAACCAGGCTAATGTTTTTATTTTACAAACATGGTTCTTTTGATTGGAAGTAATATTCTTGCTTTGGAGCAAGAAATATCTAGAATTTGAAGGGATTGAAGACAATTTGTCAAAATAACAGAAGAAAAAATAATAAATGGAAATCTCAAAGGGTTTTATGGAATTAAAAGAAGGGTTGGATTGGTGAAAAATTGTATAAACGATAGTACATAAAACAAAATTGTATTTTTGTTTGTTTCGCCTGTTGATAGATGACTGCCCCACCTTTAAAGCTGTAAATAATTAAAAATCTAATACTAACAGGGTAATGAATAAATGAATAATTATGGGCTGTAGAATTGGGGGGGGGGGCAGCTTTTGGAGCAAATGGTATGATGTGTGAAGAGCATTCAAAATACAAACCTTCAGAAATACTGAATAAAAACCTCACCCAGACTTTTTAAAAATATTTTTGGCTGATTTGGAAAGGAAATAGAAAGAAATGAAGCAGATTTTAAAATGTTTGTGCAGTTCTGCTATTTTGGTCACGTTAAGTCAAACCTGGTTTCTCAAGTCCTTGAAGATAAAAACAGACCCTTTATCAAACTGTCATGGCCTTAAATACCATGTTTATGTTGTTTCTAATTATTTAAACTCTCCATTTGGCAGATACTGCTTATCATTTTTATGTTTATCTTCATATATACCACAGTATATATACTGTATATTTACAGTATACTGGTTGTATTTTGTCAGATAAACAGGATCATGAGGTGTTTATGAAGTAAGAGCAGTTTGAACCTGTTTATACAACCACCTGTAGCGAAGGTCAGCCATCTTGAGAGCACTACTCAAGCTCAGGCGGCCATCTTGAGAGCACTACTCAAGCTCAGGCGGTCATGTTGAGGATGTTGACTACAACTAAGTGACAACAAGCTAGCATGTAGCTTTCAGAGCGGCAGCAAAATACACTAAACCACTTGAGTTGATTTTTGATGTTTAAAACACATATATAATTTATGTTGTTGTTTTCTCTTGCTAATTTTATTCTGATTGTATTTTTGCTGATGTTTGCAGTTTATGGATTAAAGGTTCAAGTTGTAACAACAAAGTTTTTTACTAAACATTTTGTTTTTATTTATTTGTAATTTTGGTTTCCTAATATGTTCAATTGATTGCCAGTCATTCTCCTGTATCACCAGTAAAAGTGTAGAAAACTACAAGTTGAAACATACATATTATTTTGTTTTTTGTTATCTATTTAGTACATCATACAACATAAACAATAAAAAAATAAATCAAAGCTTCTTTGATTTTAAATCAACTTTATTTTCAGTTTTGGAGTTTTGCTGATTCTAAGGTATAATTACAGTAATACAATAATAATTAAAATATGTATGTATTTTATTGGGATTTACAGCCCCAGACCGACACAAATTTGGTATAACTCACAAATAAAAGTATGTTTTTCATATGTTTCATATTCTGCTATGCCCTTAGCTATTTTACTAAGTAGCATAATGAATAATGAATGCGATCAATAATACCTACCAGAAACAGCAAGTCTCCAGAGGAAAACATTCGAGATTATATTACTTCTTATTTTCCTCCAAAGAGAAATCAATTTGGTGCAAATAGTATTTTTAGTTTTTCATGTTTCATCGGCTGTTATTACACTCCAGTCCGTTAGCTGGCAGCACTGCACTTTACCAGATCGTGAAGTAAAGTGATCAATATCTTCTAATTTTAACAAGTTTTATATGTCGATAAAACGATAAATTTCTAATCTTAACAAGATTCTGCTCTTTTATTTGTGTCTTAGCTCGCTGTAATACTTAAACACTTCCATATGAAGAACTAAACAAAGTGATAGAAACAGAGGACTTTAAGCTACATCTGGTTCATATCTGCTCCATTAATGACATTTAAAATAAAATTTAAAAAATACACGCCGACCTAATTCAAGGGCTTGTTTCAGGCTCCGGGCCAGTCGGTGGCGGCAAGTTTGTTTGTCAACTGCCTTTTGGCAAGACAAGAAGAAGGGGAAAAAAACGATGACGAGGAGGAAGAAGAAGAAGAAGCAGGGGAGAGTGGATGGTAGGCGGCTTGGGGTGCAGCAGGCGTTTTCGAGCAGCGAGAGTTTTTGAAACAACTTTACAAAGGGTTTTGTTATTTTGGCGGTTGGCATAAACTGGAGTGTGACTGGATTGGGATGACCACAAAGGTAGATGGGGGTGGTGATGAAGATGATATGGATTTTGATGAATGGACTACGGTAGGTAGAGGAAGGGGTAGAGGGAAGGAAAAAGTTTCGAAAGATGATAGAGAGATTGGTAACCTAAATAGTAAGAGAAGTTTAGAGGAATATAGTTCAGATGAAGAAAACAGAGTGGTTAGGAGGAAAATGGTAAATGAGGAGTTTAAGGTAATACTTCAATTCAGGAAGGAAGATATGAACATAAACCTCAGTCCGATAGCAGTGTCTAGAGAAATAAAAAAGAAAATAGGGGAGGTTGAGTTTGTAAAAATCTTGCGAGATGGTAATATGTTGATAAAATGTAAGTCTGAAGAACAAAAGAATAAAAGCATGCAGATTGATAACATTTGTAAAAAGGTTGTGAGTGAAAAGAAAATTGTTGGAGAAAACAGAGTATCACGTGGTGTAATCACAGGTATTCCGCTTGAGGAAGATTTAGAAAAACTTAAAAGAAATATACATGGTGGTGAAGTGCGGAGATTGAAAAGATTGTTAAAATCTGTGGATGGGGAGAAAATAGAAAGTTTTTCGATACTTCTGGAATTTCAAGGTGATGTTCTTCCTGATAAAGTGAAAATTGGGTTCTTGAGTTTTCCTGTTAGACCTTATATTCCTCCTCCCTTGCGCTGTTACAAATGTCAAAGGTATGGTCACATTGCATCAGTGTGTAAAGGGAAGCAAAGATGTGCTAAATGTGGTGAAGATCATCGATATGATGAATGTGGAGCAGATGTACAGTTGAAATGTTGTAACTGCGGTGGTCAGCATAATGTAGCATATGGAGGGTGTGAAGCAAGGAAAAAGGCAGCAGAAATTCAACAGCTGAAAGTAGTTAAAAACATTTCTTATGCAGAGGCAGCAAAAAGTGTTCAAGAAAAAAGAATAGTTCAGAAAAATCAGCAAGTGTCTTCTAGTCCAAATCGTGGACCAAGTCAAAAAACAATGTCAGGAATGGAAATTACAATGGATAAATTAATTTTATTCATGGCTTATGTTATTAATTGTACTGATCAAGTGAAACAGAAAACTGAAAAAATCAAGATTATAGTGAAAGGTGCAGAAAAATTTCTAGCTGTGAAGGATTTATCTTGGGAGTTGATAAATAAAAGGCTTGAAATAGATGGGAAGCAAGGTGGAGGAAGAATTTAATGCTTATTTTACAATGGAATGCAAGAAGTTTGTTAGCAAATGGACAAGAATTTAAAGGATATTTAAACTATTTGAAAAATAAACCAGATATTATTTGTATTCAAGAAACATGGCTTAAACCAGAGTTAGATTTTGTCATAAGAGGGTATAATAGTATTAGAAGAGATAGGGAACAAGAAAGTGGAGGAGGATGTGTAATATTTATAAAACAAGGAATACAGTTTAGATTTTTAGGAAAAGGAGCTTCACTAGAATGGTTATCTGTGGAAATCTGGATTAATAAAGAAAGTATTAATATATTAAATTTTTATAATCCGTGTAAAAAATTGGATTTAGATGAAATGGAGGAAATGTTTAAAAATATAGGAAGAAAGTTCATTTGTTGTGGAGATTTCAATGCTTATAGTACTTTGTGGGGTAATAGGAATGATGCAAATGGAGAAGTGGTGGAAGAAATAATGGATAGAAAACATTTGGTTTGTCTTAATAATGGAGAAGGGACGAGAATTAATATTAGAAATGGATCAGAATCAGCGTTAGATTTAACTTTAGTTTCAAAGAATTTGGCTGGGATTAGTAAGTGGAAAATATTAAGAGAATCAACTATAGGTAGTGATCACTACCCTATACTTATTGAAATTGGTAAAGAAATAGGAAAAAGTGTTAATGAGAACTTAGAAAGATGGATATTTGGAAATGTTGATTGGGAAAAATATAAAATAATAAATGATGAAGAGATGCAAAAAGTTAATATAGATTTGGATGTTGATATGGTAAATTCTTCTATTTGTGAGGCCATTTTAGGGGCTGCTCGAGAAACAATCCAAAGGAAAAAAGGAAAATATAAGAAGAAAATTGTTCCATGGTGGACGAAGGAATGTGATGGTGCAATTAAATATCGAAATAAAGCTTTTAGATTGTTAAAGAGAAATCAGAATTTTCAGAATTTTATTGAATATAAAAGGTCACAAGCTCTGGTTAAACGAACGGTGAAAAATGCAAAAAAGGTTTATTGGAGTAATTTTTGTGATTCTGTAGGTAGGGAAACAAAGATTTCAAAAGTCTGGGGAATGATAAAGAGAATGAATGGAATTAGAAGGGAATATGGATATCCAGTTCTGAAAGATGGAAATGATATTGCTGTGACTGAGGAGGAGAAAGCAAATATGTTAGTTAAAAAATTTGTTAAAGTTCATAGTTGTAATAATTTAAGCGCAGAAGAAAACCGCAGAAGAAATTGTACAATTAATGAAAATGTAAATTTATTAGAAGAAAATGTAAGAAATAATGATTTATTGAATAGTCCCTTTTCTTTATTTGAATTAAACAATGCCTTAGGAAAATCAAAAAATTCATCTCCAGGAAAAGATAATATTTCTTATATTATGGTTAATAAGCTTAGCAATTCATCTAAGAAGGTTTATTGGAATTCTATAATAAGATATGGGATGTGGGTATTTTACCTCTGGCATGGAAAGAAGCAATCATAGTTCCAATCTTAAAGCCAGGTAAAGATCAGTCCAATCCAGCAAGTTACAGACCCATTGCTTTAACTTCTCATATTTGTAAAATAATGGAGAGAATGGTAAATGAAAGATTGAGCTACTTTGTTGAAAAGAGGGGATATTTATCAAAATGTCAAAGTGGATTTAGAAAAGGGAGAAGCACTATGGATCCTTTATTATGTTTAGAACATGAAATCAGAAAAGGGCAAGTTAACAAGGAGAGTGTAGTGGCTGTTTTCTTTGATATAGAGAAAGCTTATGATATGATGTGGAAAGATGGATTTTTAATTAAATTGAAAAAAATGGGAATTAATGGATCAATGTTTTATTGGATAAAAGATTTTTTACAAGATAGATAAATACAAGTAAGAATAGGTCAACAATTGTCAGAAAAGGTTTTTGTTGAGAATGGTACACCTCAGGGAAGTATAGTGAGTCCCTTGTTTTTTTCTATTATGATTAATGATATGTTTGACAATTTGGAAAGTGGAATGGGGTTTTCTTTATTTGCTGATGATGGAGCAATATGGAAGAGGGGAAAAAATTTAAAGTTTATTGTTAAAAAGATACAAGAAGCAATTAGTATTATAGAAGACTGGTCATTTAAATGAGGATTTAAAATTTCTATAGACAAAACAAAGACTTTATTTTTTACAAGGAAGAAAGCATCTGAAAATTTAAAACTGCAACTATATAATCATGAATTAGAAAGGGTAAGGGAATTTAAGTTTTTGGGTTTATGGTTGGATGAAAAACTTACTTGGAAAAATCATATTCAAAAAGTAGTGAATAAATGTAAGAGAGTTTTAAATGTAATGAGGTGTTTGGTGGGAAGTGAATGGGGTGCTGAGAGGAAGGCATTGAAATCAATATATACTGGGTTAATAAGGTCTGTATTTGATTATGGAAGTATTGTATTTGGGTCAGCATCAGAAACACTATTAAAAAAATGAGATAGTATTCAGTATCAAGCCTTGAGGTTATGTACAGGAGCAGTTAGAACAACTCCAACGTCAGCTTTGCTAATAGAAATGGGAGAGATGCCACTTAATCTCAGAAGATTACAGTTAAAGTCCAATTATTGGTGTAATTTAAAGGGCCATGATGGAAATCATCCATGTCAAGACATTTTAAAATCTAGTTGGGAAAAAGAAAAGAAGAAATTAAATTCTTTTGGATGGGAGATAGAAAATGTTATAAAAGATTTTGGTTTATCTGATATAAACATTAGTCAAACAGTTCCTCTTTCTCCAGTTTATCCGTCTCTATTTCATAATAATGTTGTTGATTTAACTTTGTTGGAGAAAAGAACAGGAGAAAACATTTCAGATCCATATTTGGTTCAATCATATTTAGACAGTAAGTACTATGGATATGTCCAAGTTTTTACAGATGCGTCTAAAAACTCAAATAGCAGTAATGGGGTATCTTTCATTGTTCCAGAATTCAAAGTTAAAAAATGTAAAAGAATTACTGATGGAGTATCAGTTTATACTGGAGAGATGATGGGAATTATTTTAGCTTTAGGATGGATTGAGGAAGTCCGTCCATTAAGAAGCATAGTATGCTCTGATTCAAGTTCTTCATTATATTCATTAAAAAATAATCATGCTAATAGTAGACCGGATCTTTTATTAGAAATTCAGTTAATGACATATAGAATTCAAGCAATGGGGTTATTAGTTATATTTACATGGATACCATCACATATAGGAATAAGAGGGAATGAGTTGGCTGATAAATATGCAAAACAAGCTTCAAAATATAGTGATATTGATATATTAGTTCCATTTAGTAGAGAAGAAATCAAATCTATTATTAAACAAAAGGTTAAGGAAAGATGGCAGAGACAGTGGGAGGAAGATAGAACTGGTAGATGGATGTACAGTATTCAAAGAAAAGTTGGTGCAATGAGGAGAACGGGACGAAATAGAAAAGAGGAAACAGTTATATCTAGGTTGCATTTTGGACATACAAGGTTAAACAGTAATTTATTTAAAATAGGAAAACATCGAACTGGAAGTTGTGATTTTTGTGGTCAAGAAGAGACAGTAAAACATGTTTTGTTGTTCTGTACCAAATATTCTGTTGAGAGAAGGAAATTAGTTTGCCGGTTACAAGAAAATAAATTACAGTTAAATTTACAAGATATATTGGGAAAAATTTCTAATTCTAAAGATATAAGTTATTTAATTAATTATCTTAAGAAAACAAAATTGATAGAAAAGATTTAAGTGTTGTTATTTTATTATTATTATTATTTTTATTTTATTTTATTTATTTATTTTTTTATTTTATTGTTTTGTTTTGTTTTGAGGGGGGTGTATATAGTTAGCGTCCCGATCCACACTCCATTCCAGTAGATGGCGGTAATGCACATCTAAAAGTTGTTTGGCAACCGCCATAAAAAAGGAAAAGAAGAAGAAGAAGAACTACTAAAGCCGTTGGCAGCTAGTTAGCCGTTGCTACATACGCAGTCCAGCAGCCGTTAGAGTTAAATACGAGACGTTTCCATTTGCTGAGAATGAACCCTACCGATGTCAGGTTTGCTCATGTTATTTTTCCAGCTTTCATCGTGTCACGTTTACGTGTTATGGAGGTTTTCTCTTGTGTTTGTTCGGGAAAGTATTTATTAGTCTGTTAGCTTGTTGTTAGCTTTCCATCATGCTGTTGTTTCGGGTTTTATTCCAAGCGTTAAAGGCCTCAGGTCGTGGTTTAACACCACCAAATTTAAACAATAACAGAAACCAACCACTGTATTTAGTTCACAGTTGGTTTCTGAACAGGCGTTAAAGATTTTAACGTGTTGTATTTTGGTAAGTAGCGTTAGCGCTAAGAGTTGGTGATAATCAGTAATAAGAGTCCATAAATTCACCTAACCAGAAACTGGACCTTAGACTTTGATATTAAACTACCTGAAATGTTATGTCGCAGTTTATTTAGACTGGTTGTGTTTTAGATGCTTCCTCCTTTAAAGCAAACGTAGAGCATTGCTTTAACCAAGCTAGTAGTTTATCTAAACCTTTATAAAGAGGTAAATAAGACGTGTAACTTTAATTTCCTTTGGGTTTGTGAAACCAGCTGACACAATGAGTCTCTCTAACCCAGATAGCTGGGTAGTGAACTCAGGCCGGGTTTGGGTCCAACCAACAGGCGATATTTAATGCTCTCTGCTCATGTGGCAGACAGGGAAGAGCCAACAGCTGCTTCTGCCAGAAATAAATCAGCCAGCAGTGTCTTTGTTTTCCTGCTGAAAACACACATTTTACCGGCTGAGGCTGTTCATCACATTAAGATAAAGCTCCTTAATCTGGTTTAAAATGGCAGCAGCTGGATGGGGGCTGAGCCAGAACTTTGACATTTAGATAAAAGTGAGATATTTAGTTTATATTTTAGAGATTAGTTTGAGATAAGAGCACAATCCTGTGATTTAACTTTAATGTCAATTATTTACATAAAGAATTAACGTTTTTGAGTATTAAGTCAGAATTTTGAGATGACAATAAATTTGCAGTACTTCAATAATGCAAATTTTATCACTTTTCTGAAAATAATTTTGACGATTTATGGCTATAGAAACTTGCTTTATAGATCTGCATTTTCCTAGAAATGCAGATCTATAAAACACATATCTACAGCGTTTTTATTTTTCTCCCCAGTAATAAGTTTCTATTAAGACAAAAGTAGATAATAAAAATACAAAATAAATTCAAATATTAAAAGCCTTGTACAGGTTTTAACTGCTGGTCTCGTATTGATTAATTTAGATAATCACGCAGTATTTAACATATTTAAGTCACTGAAATGTTTTTATTGTGAATGTTAATTTTCCATCACTTTGGCTTAATTTTTCTCTTTCCTTCCAGGAATGACTTGACGACAGAAACCTCCAGCAGCTTCGTCCTTCATCCCGGTTCTGTTGGCTAGAACCGCCTCTTCATCGCCCTCTGACCCCGTCCCTCCCCCCTGCGGTGACGATGTACTGCCTCCAGTGGCTGCTGCCGGTGCTGCTGATCCCGAAGCCGCTGAACCCGGCGCTGTGGTTCAACCACTCCATGTTCATGGGCTTCTACCTGCTCAGCTTCCTGCTGGAGAGGAAACCCTGCACCATCTGCGCCCTCGTCTTCCTCGCTGCGCTCTTCCTCATCTGCTACAGCTGCTGGGGGAACTGCTTCCTGTACCACTGCCAGGACGCCGCGCTGCCCGCCGCCGCACACGACCCCGCCATCATAGGCACCTAGGCGGCGGCGTCCCGCAGCATGATACTGCCACGCTGCAAGGAGGAGGAAGAGGAGGAATCAAAGGGATCCAGTGAAACTCTGCACACCGACCGGACAATCACCACCTGGAGTCACTTCCTGTCCATCAGATACATGCTGAGCTTCCTCCGGGTTCCTCCACGGTTCACCTTTGACCCCGTTTAGTTTTTATTTTTTTCTGTTCTTTCCTGTGCATGGTTTGCTGGTTTCAAAACATTCTCACAGACTTTAATGAATTTTGAACAAAATGCTGAAACTTTCCAACAGAAATCAAAACGCTGTGAGTTTTTTTTGTTTCATCCTGACGTGTGAAAGCGGAAACAGTCGGCCATTTTTATCAACCGTAAGCAATACAGGAAGTGAGACTCTCACCTGCAGACGGCTCGTTTCGCCAGGTGTTTCACTGTTCGTTCCTGCGGGGAGAGAAAGTCGCCTGCTGCAGCGCAGAATGTGCAACAGGATCGTTTTAATTTAAATAAAGTTTCCTCTGTGTTCAACCTGGACCGGCGCCGCCGCATGATTCTGTTCAACCTGGTGGTACGACGAAGCGCTGCAGCCGTTACAAAGACGTTCTCTTGACACACACACACAAACACAAAAACTACTAAATTTGAGTTTAAGGTGAAATTTGTTACAAAAATCTACTAGAAAAACTAAAAATTTAAAATAAAAACAAACTCATTAAATTTCCTAGAAAAATGTAATTTTTAGCTAATTTGCAGTTTGCAAATTATCTAGAAAGACTTTGCTCTTTCTAGAACATTCGATATTCAGCTCAGAAATTTGCTAGAAAAAAATGGACATTTTTGAATTTGAAAAGCAGAATCTTTATTTTTAGCAAATTTAGTTTGAAATTTGTTCTAGAGAATCAAAATTTCTAGCCCATTTTTGACTGATATCAGTAATTTGCTCAAAAACATAGAAATTTTTAAGTCAAATTGACTTTTTGAAACTGGAAATTAGTTTAAGTTTCTAGAAAACATGAAAAATTCAAGTCAAACTTCTGACATGTGAAACTCAACTTTAGACATTTTCTACAAAGGAATTTCTGAGATCTTAAAATCAGTCCTTTTTTTTTTTGGCAGAAATAATTTTCTTGTATTTTGGCCGTAACGCAGTCGTAAACTCATATTTGTATCGGCGTCTAAGTCATGGAAGAATCTGAATCAGATTCCACTTCTGGTTCTGGTACCAAATGTCTACATTTATTTGCTCTAAACATCTTTTTCTAATTATCTGAACAGATTCTGCAGGACACCTGAATATGATTTTTCTGTTTTTTTCCTCAGAATTTTTAAGCAATTTGAAATAAAACTCAAGCTAAGAAAAACGAGGGAAAAAGTTAAACTTTAAACACCTTTTGTGCTCCAGTTTGCTGGTTGAGCCACCAGAGGGCAGCACTTTGTCTACAATAATTAAAGATTTTCCTGAAATCTTTGGAGATTTTCTAATATCCAAAATAAATGATCAGTATTTTAATACTGATCATTTACATTACTTTGCATTATGAAAAAAATCTAATCTTTCCAGAGGAAGGCTAATTAATATTACCAGGCCAGTAGTTTGTGAATTTAAATTGTAGGTTTTCTTCAATATTTAAAAATTATTGAAATAGGTTGAAGGAACGGTCTAAAGTCAGTATTATGTGAATTTAAAATTGATTTCAATTTTGTATGAATTGAAATTTTGAAAAGTTTCACTAAAAAATTAACTTGTAAATAAAAAGTAGGCTATATTCTAACACATGCAGATTTTAAGGTCAATATCTATATAGAAATATATCTATACACATATAGATATATATCTTTATATATATAGATATATGAAGATATATATAGAGAGATATTTATATATGTTATATAAATATCTCTATATATATCTTCACATATGAAGATATATAAAGAGGTCATTTAGAGCAACAATCCAGTTTTATCCCTGAAATGTTTCGATTTGTTTCATGTTTTTCCTTAAATTTTCTAAAATTCATGAATATATATATTTTTAAATTAAACCGTTCAGGGCAGCTCTGATGTTCTTGTTTTCACTGATAAAATAAATGTGGCCAGAACGACTGATATTTTCATTACCTAATATTTTTCTTAAATTGTCCTCAACTCATGATGAATACCTTTATTTTTTTATAATTTAACATCTAAATATTTAATTCCATTTCAGAATGTTTGTACTAAATCTAACTAAATTAGTTTGTGAATTTCTTCAGCTGTAATAATTTGATTTTTCATTCAATAACTGTTAAACTTCTGCAGCAGCTCGACTCGTTTTGGAATCACTCTGGATTTATTCAGTCCTTCTGGGCTTCATAAGCACCAAATATTTATTTTTACTCATTATGCATCTTATCACAAACTAAAAAACATCAACTATGATGAAAATAAATGTTTCATTTTCCTCCAACATGAAACAGTCCCAGCCATTTAAAGCTGCATTTTTCAGGTTAAATAAATGTTTCTGCAACAAAGCGTCTCTTAAAACAAGATTCTGACCAAAAAAATAAAAATTAGGAATTCAAGTTCTGCTCAAAGTTCTGCAGGAAAACGTCGGATCTTCTTCTCCGCTGCTGGTTTTTGGTAAAGTTTGTCTCTGAACTTTTATAAAATGGTGATTTCCGTCTCCAGGTTCTGATACGCTTCATCCTGCATGTCCGCCAACATCTGCTCCATCCTCTGGAAAGCTTCGAATCCTTTCTTACCTGAAAGGAAAAAACGCATCACGAAACGTCAAAAACCTTTAAAGAGAGTTCGGGTGATGAACGATTATCCATCAGGTCGTTACCAAACGATAAAACGGTTTCCTTGGCGACGCCACGAAGATCTTCGTCTGCCGACCTGCACAGATCCGTGATCTGCTCCACGCTCTCCGTCGCCTGAAACGCAACAAAGTCAGTCAAGAACTGGAAAAAAAAGAACTGTTTGATTGATTCTTCTCTGGTTCTGCTCACCCGAAGGCCTTTCAGAGCCAGACAGGAACCCGTCTGGATCAGAACATCAGAACTTTTCAGGCTCTCTGTGTAGAAAACCACCGACTGGAAGAAAAACACAAAAAGGGATTCATGGGAAGTTTAACTGAATCTCATTAAGTTTTAATTAATCAGTTTTATTTAAAACTTCATCAGTTTCAGAACTTTGAGTCAAAATAAATGTTTTTCAAGTAAAATTTTAAAATTAAACACATTTCCAAAACTGTTTTGAGAAATTGATAAAATAAACTTTGGTAAAGCTTATAAATGCAACTAAATGACAGTAAAAACAAAAACTAAATAGTTACAGACAGTAGAACAGCTAACTATTTCTGATAAAAATTTTATAATTTCCAAATTTATTTTTAGGAACTGATAAAAAAAAGGTAAAACTTAAATGATAAAAGACACCATAAGAGCTGAATATATTTGTGATAAAAAAAAGAAATAAAAAAATTACAAATATGTTAATTTCCAAAATTATTTTTAGAAATGGGTAGGAAAAAATAGAAAATTAAATATTTAAATAAAAGGTAAATCAATTATTTAGAAACCTCATGCAACATTTCTCTGGCCAATTTAAAATGGCCTTTTTATTTTAATGTTTTTATTTTAAGCATTTTGCAAAAATACATGTGAAGGTAAATAAACAATGAAGTTGGGATCCTTAAAATTGAACAGAGTAAGTCTATAAAAAACAGAAGAGTGAACCGGTCTGGTTCTTCAGAACCGCTGGGCCCACCTTGCTCCTGAAGGCCTTGCAGCCTGCGGCTCTGCTGATGCAGCTGGCTGCAGCTTTGCAGACTTTGTGGTTGGAGTCCACCAGCAGGGCGGCGATAGTCTGCAGCGTGCTCTGCAGTGGGAGGAGCTCCGACAGGCTCCGCCCCCTCAGCTTGTTTAAACACTTTCTCCGTTTGGGTCCGTTCAGCGCTGACAGGATGTACTCTAAAAACAACAAGTACAACAACGGATGAGCTAAAAAACAAGCTAAATGTGAAGCTAGGTTAATCAGCTAACGAGCAGAAAAGAAATAAAAGACGTTTTATTCAGTTTGTCCATTTTTCTCTCAGTAAAATTCACTTTTCAAGAATTTTCAAGGAAGTTCTTCAAACTTTAATGAATTGAAAAAAAGACAGTTTCAATTCACTATTATGAGTTACAACAACATTTGATTTCCATTTTGAGTTTGAATTATTCATTGTTATTAATATGTCTTGTAATGGTATTCTACATTCAGGTAAACAAGATAAACTAAAATATAACAAAATTTATGTTTTGAAATGTTTAGACTGGCCAGAGAACAACACACTGATTTAACAAGAAATCCCTCAATTTTCATATTGTTTAAACTTTAAAATATAAGATGATCAAGAAATCATTGAGCCATTAGGAAAATTAAATATTCATCCAAGCAAGTGGTGTTATCAATTAGTGACTTTCCTGCTGAGAAGTTAATAATTTTGGTTTCTGGAAAACATTCCATGGACACTACGCCGTTACCTAGCAACCCCAGCCAGCCCAGCCCCGTTACCTAGCAACCCAAATGGAGCTCCAGAACATTTGGTCAGCTGGTTAAACTGCTGAACAAATTAAATGTTTAAACACAAAATAGAAAGAAAGTTACAAACTAAAATCTCTACAATAAAGTCCAAGTATTTTAGTGTTTAGCAAACAGGAATAATTTTGGTCATTCTGACTCACTAAAAACAGGAAAAGTTTAGTCTGATTAACTTCAAACACTGAGGAAAAAAGTCTCTCTTTTTAGTAGGTGAATGAACTTTATTACAAAACGGTGCAGTGTGGATGTCAAATGGAGAAATCCAGCACTTTCCAAACCTTGAAAAAGCCTCATTTTCAGCTCCACTACTGCTGTTTTTTAGAAATTGTTTTGACACCCATTTTCCTTGTGTGAACCTTCATACCTGATGCTTCTGTTAAACCTGAAGTTCTCCTTTGCAGGATAATAAAGGCTGTTTCTATTGTACTTTAATTGAAACGTTTTAAATTATTTCAACCACCCATGTTTAGTGTTTAGAAGTGAAAACTGCACCTTCTCTGGACAGGCGGGAGATGTGCTCCCCCAGATCCTGGAAGCTCCAGCGCTTCAGATAAACAGAGAGCTGGAAAACAGTGACCCTCTCAGGGCTGCAGGCGGGCCGGCAGCCGGGCAGCAGCCTGCAGGCGGCCTGCAGCTGCTGCAGGAGTCTGGAAAACACTGCAGAGGCAACAACACAGGGAGAAATGCAGAAAAACGTTCCCAGGAACCCATCAGGTCGGTTTGTTCGCCAGGTTTGTACCTCTCTCTGACTGTCCAGGCAGCTTGGCCTTCACTTTGTGAGTGTAGCGCTTCTTCAGCGTCCTGGAGAAGTTTTCCACGCTGCAGTAGAACGGAGAGCCGCTGGCGTTCACACACTCCTCCCAGAACAGCAGGATACCTCTGGACCTCTGGGCCTTAGGGAGGACTGCAAGAGCACGGAGAGCATTAAGGTTCCCATTGAGCCTCCTTAAACAGGCCAGGATAGGTTCACACAAAACATGTTCATTAGAGCTTTTGCACAAAATCGTTCTTAGATAAGGAGATTTTAATCTGCTCCGCTTTTAATTGTGAGCTGTTTTACTGCGTCTCATCACTTTAAATCCAAATAATGTGCTGCTGGCCACGCCCCCACAATTCAACATTAACACTCACGTGAAAATGGCTGAAAACGGATGCAAAATTATACAACTGTACATCTTTGAAAACCAGAAGTGGAGCCTCCTGCACAACCAACAAGAATGCAGCAAGTGTTTTCTGGATGATAGGGCTGGACAATAAAACAACAATAACATATATTGCAATAGATACACTATCAATATCAGTAGATGATACATCTGGTAAAATATTAATTGAACCGCACAGCATTCTGGGACATGTAGGAGCAGGATTAGCTGCGCAACCTCTCATTCAGCTAAAAAAGGTTGGAGGGCATCAACTCACTCACTCACTGTTTGGTTACCTAGCAACTCACTTGCTCTTTGGTTACCTAGCAACAACCTCTAGAGTAACTTTTACAGTTAGTTTTTCCTCCTAACTTAAAATGAAAAACAATGGAGTTGGGTGAAAACTAGATAAAACTGTAAATGTCACGCCCCCAGGTTGGCAAGATTTTTAACACAAAAAAACTAATCAATCGTTATTGATATTGACTGATATGAAACGCTTATTTCATAATAGGTTTTTCAGCCATATTGTCCAGCCCTACTGGATGGTAAGTTGGCAAACCAAACATTTGTCTCTTCCAGTGAATAGAGTGATAAAACCAGTTGACCAAACATGCTGGAGCTCTGCTTGGGTTGCTAGGTAACGGGCTAGGCTCAGATGAGGTTGCTAGGTAACCGGACAGTGCCCCTGGAATGTGACGTAATCTGAAGGTGTTTGAAACACCAAAAACATGAACTTATTGCCTAAATCGTCTGTGTGTTTTTTCAAGCGCTTGAGAAGCGGTAGAGACTCAAATGGAAGAATAAAAACATGTGAAATATGAATTTACTATAGTAGGTCCCGTTTAAATAAACGGAGTGAGCAGAGTGATTTCCTGTCCTCTGACCGTCTCTCGGTGTGATGTTGTGGCTCTTCTCCAGCAGCAGACCGCCGACTCTGTCCAGAACCGCGGTCTGGTTGGACATCTCCTGCAGCAGCTCCCGGCGAGACAGACTGAAGTCGCTTGTTTTCATCATCTGGAAACAAACGATCATTTATTGGCTGCAAGGTTTACAGTTTGGGACTATTTTAATGGCGTTTTCATTCATTTCATTATTTGCTAAATTAAACAGAACCGGTGATCATAAATAATAAAAACGTTTTGTGCTATTAGACATCAGTTTTGACGTTTTTTTTTTGTTTTGGTCTGCTTTTATACGTGTATGGAGGACTAATCCTAACAAAATTACAATAACTATGAAGCAATTTATGTGCCAAATGTTGAATCCAAGAAAAAAAATGTCCCCAGCTTATTTGATTAAATAAATATAAATTAATATTCATCATTTTTATCTGTATTAAATTAAAAATATCCCTTTTAATTTTTCTTTTAATTTCCAATCTTATTGTTTATTAGTTTTCTTTTATTTTTTTATTTATCACATTTTTTCAACAGTATTACATTTCTGGAAATAATGAAATAAAATGTGACAGTAAATAAATATATTTGGAAAAATGTAATCAAATAAATTGGGAAATTAATTTTTGCATGCCATATTTGGCACATTAATAACATTTATTTATTTCAATATTTATTGCCAGTTTTGGCAGAATCAGGCCTCCATCTATGTGATGATCTTTAGTTTCAAATTGTTGACGTTTTTCTGGTGGTTAATTTGATCTTTAATCTGACTAACGCAGCAGGGTTAGCATCCCGTACCTGCAGCAGGACGCAGCAGATGTCCAGGTGCGTCTCCAGTGCCTGGTCCAGACCCCAGTTCCCAGAAGTCAGTGGGGCGATGACCAGCTCGTCCTCTGAATCCGATTGGCTGCCTGCAGACAGGAGGCCCAGACTCTTCAGGGTGTTCTGCTGGAACGAACTGATGCTGGAACAGGAAACAGAAACATTCGCTTCAGAATCAGCTGGAGGTAAATTCATCTACATTTTCAGGATTTAATTTTCTTTGGGATCAATAAAGTATTTCTGAATTGAATAATTGTGTAAACTTTTATAATTTAACAATGGAAGACTCAGTTTACATAATTTGAGATCATTTAATTGAGTTTCTCTACACTAATTTTGCTGGACGATAAATCGTCCCAGAAGTTATAGAAAACGATGGTTATTGTTTATCGCATGGTTTTGAGACCATTTTACGTAATATAATGGCATAATAATGGAAGAACACATTCTCAAAAATCAACAAACTGTAATTTCTAATGAACATTTAACACTGAAGCTGGAAAACATTTTAAATATCCAAAATAAAACAGAGAAAAACAAATAAAATGAATTATGAAGTCTCTGTAAATATAATTGAAGGCAAGTTGAGACCAAAACACCAAAATCAAGACATTTATAATCCAGTTTTGGTTGAGAGACAGAAACAAAAAAATCATGCAAATTGAAATTATTGAGATTCTTTTAACTTAAAATGCAGTTAAATGATGAATTGTGACAGGTTTTAGTTTCACACCGATAACTTAAACGCATCTAGATTTGACTTTAATATCAACTTATATTTACTCTCTCAACTTAAATCATTTCATTTCAGATAATATTACAAAACCTTTATTAAATCTTGTATTTTAAAAGGATTTTGCTGTTTTATTTCTAATATATTTGATGTGAAGCTTCCAACTAAGTTTGTTTTCTATAATAACACATTTCATCTCAAACTGTTCATTTCTGCTCTAGTCAGATAAATTGTTGGTTATTTTAGATGATGTCCGTCTGTAAACTGACCCGCTGTCTTTTAGCCTCATGCTGCCCAAACAGGAAGTGTCGTCATCTGCGTTGAAGTCGTTGGACAGGAAGTCGAAGCTGCCCAGGACTTCCTCGACGGCCAGCGTTTCCTCTGATGCAGAGCTCCGGAGCAGGGAGAGGTCGTTCTGCAGGAGGAAACAGAACCTCAGGCCCGGTTCTGGTCCGGATCATTCGGTGCTGATGTTCTGTTACCTTCAGGATGGTTCCCAGGTGCTGGATCTGATGCTCCAAAGCTCTCTGCTCCTTTTCAGCGTTGCTCTCACCGCCAAACGATTTCTCCAGCTCCGCCATCAGGACCGCCAGCCGAACGGTCTGCGATCGCCGCGGGGCGCCGCTCGGCCCGGGTCGGACCGACGGAGAGGGCGGAGCTCCAGAGACAGCTGGGATGCTGGGGGATTCCTGCAGGGACAAAAGAAAAAGAAAATGTGGTTTAAAAATTCTTGAGGTTAATCTAAAAAATCTATGAATTTGAAAAGTTGAAAATTTGCTGGATAAAACTGCAAAAAATCAAATCTGAGCTTCATCTCAGTTTTTGAATTTTTTTGACTTTTGAGACTAAAAAGTTTCCATATTCTTTCTAGAAACTTTTTCCTAGCAAATTTTTGACCTTTCAATATTTCCAGGTTTTCTAGAAAATGTCCGTTTCAAAGCTGAACTTTTCTCCTCTTGCTGCCTCTCCAGTACACCGTCATGCTGGATCTGGAGGCGATGCAGCGCCACCTACCTGTGGTCCTTGCTGCGTCTCTGTTTCTCCTGATGGATTCTTCCTCAGGATGTCTGGAGTGCTGGACCTGCACAAACATCCACAGCGTTAGCATCATTTAACTGTGAACATTTATACAGTTAAACTTATTGAAACTTCATAATTGAGTACAATATTTTAAAATGTACAAAGCGCATACTTTATATTTCAAACAGATTTGTAAAATGAGAAAGCAAATACAACTGAAAAGGAACGGAGACATAAAAAAATGTAGATATAGAACAGCGATGGTGGAAAGATGCATTTCAATTAAAGGATTTTATTTCATGGAACAATTTCCACGGTAAAGTAAAAAAAAATTTATCTAAGATATTTATACCAGAAACAAGTCAAATACTAAGATTTTGTAATTTTGCAGTGTGAATCTCTTCCCTTCTCACCTGGGTAAGGCCAGATGAGACGTTGTTTTAATCGTTTCTGCTGACGAAGTCTCCGACACGCCTCCCCACTCCTCTTCATCCACCTTCCCCTCGACGAGCTTCTCCTCTTCCTCTTCAAAGGAAAGCTGAGTCTGACTTCCTGCCAGGCTGGTCGACGGGTAGCTGTGAGCGCGAGTCAGACTGGAAGACCATTTTACACCAAAAGTTTGTTTTAATCCCACAAAACTCTAGCAAGCCCAGCAGAACTCTGCTAGGTAACGGCCGAGCTCTGCTGGGGTTGCTAGGTAACGGGAGGAGCTCAGCTGGGGTTGCTAGGTAACGCAGCTGCCTCTTTGAACGAGGCTTAATCAGGAGGTTTTTGGGCTTATTTCCACCAATCAACATTGACTTATTGCCACAAAACGTTTTTTTTTTTAAACACTTGGTCTGTTTTTAGAAGAAGTAAAAACCCAAATGGAAATGTGTAAAATGTGAATTTTTCATAATAGGTTCCCTTTTAAAACTTTATTACATTCAAGAAAACTTATGGTTCTGCACTTGATGCCTACCTGGGGATGAAGGGACTCTGAGGGCCCGATGTGGCCGAGGTGTGTGACGGGTTGGACAGGTAGCTGAGCAGCGACACGCCTCCTCTGCTGGAACGGCTTCTAGCCAGCAGGGACGGGAGGGAACCCTCCTGATCCTGCAGCTCATGGACCATCGACTGAAAATAATCAGCTAACGTTCACACAAAGTTGATCCACAAGAGGCAAATGTTTAGTTTTCCCTCTGTGTAAATATTAGTTACACCAGACCTGTTTCACTACCAGATTCAACAATATGAATAAAAAAACCAAAACACTTTGGATCCAAGAGAAAGAAAACTGACTGAATGATATTTTAGATCTGGTCATGTTAAAAAAAAACAACTATCTGCCTCCTCTTATTCATGCAGCTTTAGTCCATAGTCAGCATATGAAATATTTACAGTTCATGACAGACTAATTAGTAACTTTATGTGTATGGAGAGTGAAGAGTGCCAAATTGCAATAAAAATAGCTTCTGAAAAAATTATTTAAATATGTAATTAATTTATAAAACTGGAAATATAGAAATAATTTAATATACAATTGCATGTGCCTCAAATATATTTGATTTTATTTCAAAGCTAATTTTTAAATAAACTTGGAAATTGTCTTGAGTTGCTGTTTGAACCAGCCAATCAGACGTCAGGGATTCCCCTAGTCCCGCCCACTGAGTTGAGTTTGATTGGTGAAGCTGACATTTCTTGATGTAATAAATTATGTCACTTTCCTTCATGAATTATTATAAACTAATTACGTCTATGTTGATAAAAAGACAGGTTTCTTAACAGTATGAAATATAATATTTTAATTTTTCCATGTTGTTGTTGCTGTACTCACTATAAAGTATTTTTCTGTGAATGAAGGCGTGTTCGGTGCCGTCCAGCTGTAAACCGAACCCTTCCTGCTCAACACCGACTGCTTGCTAACGGACAGCGGCTTCATCTTCTCACTGCTGTCAAACGGACTGCAAAAACAAAAACAGATTATACCGAGTCTGTGTGCAAATCATTCATAAATATTCAACATACAGTAGGGCTGGATAATCAATGATCGATATCGCAACAGACACGTGATCAATATCAATTTGTCTTGCTAAAAGCAAACAAAGGCTATACAAACAAGGTTAAAATGACTTAACTACACAAAATACAATCAATACACAAATACAAAACAAAGAAACAATTATCATAAAAAGTGTAAGAAGTAATTAAAACTAAATTAATCCTTCATTAGACGGCAAAACATGGTGGGATTAGCAATTAGCTGCTCAATTTCACTGTCAGTTAAGTTGGTGGAATTTACCAACTCACCTACTCTTTGGTTACCTAGCAACTCACCTACTCTTTGGTTACCTAGCAACTCACCTACTCTTTGGTTACCTAGCAACTCACCTACTCTTTGGTTACCTAGCAACTCACCTACTCTTTGGTTACCTAGCAACTCACCTACTCTTTGGTTACCTAGCAACTCACCTACTCTTTGGTTACCTAGCAACTCACCCACTCTTTGGTTACCTAGCAACTCACCTACTCTTTGGTTACCTAGCAACTCACCCACTCTTTGGTTACCTAGCAACAACCTGTAACGTCAAAAACGTTAAATTTGACCAAGTATTTTTGTCTAGTTTCTAGTGTAAAATATTTTGGTACACTTGAAAAACAAGTTACAAATAACTTTTTAGCAAGATAAAAGTTTGTTTAAGTAAAGTTCTAGTTCCACTGGCAGATTATTTCACTTATAATGAAACATTTTTGTTATAAGTAAAACTTTGCCGGTCGAAATAACTTTTTAATGAACTGACGTAAATGAAGCTCCTATATCTTGCTGAAAAGGTTAAATTAGTTTTGTCCTTTTTAATGTGCAATAGGATTTTTACACTAGAAACTAGACAAAAATACTTGTAACCACATCCCTGTTCATCCCCACATTTGGAGACGCCCCTCTGTGTTTGGCTCCGCCCACTTTGTGGGCATTTTTTTTTCGAAATTCAGGGGTGAAGATTTGCTTTCAACTGGTGCTCAGTCACATTTCAAGGGTTTTCAATGAGTTTTCATTGATTTTCAGTCCAGTACTTTTCATTTTCTGTTCAACTGATCTGTAATTCATTTGGACAACTTAAGATTGTTTGGTTCTTCATTGCCTGCAGGAGTTTAGTCCCATTTCTTTGGCTAAATCTACAAAACAGGCTGAGTTTAGTTTTAACACTGAGGCTCCAGTCTGCTTTTATTAAAGCTTTTCTTTGTTCTCTCTTTCTGCTATGAAGCGAATGTTTCTGCAGCTCGTGGTGAGTAGCTGCGCCTGCATGAGATGCAGGCCACACTCATAAGGTGATAATAAACTCTTTGACAACAGTTTGACATATTTTACTCCACAATAAGAGCCAGCTGTTCCCACCACTTCCCTGAATCTGTGCTGCCCTTTTGAAATTTTACTCCATCCACCTGAATCTTCGCCGTGACCCCGTTAGACCCTTGACCCTCGACCCCTGACATCAGGAACAGATTGAGTGTCTTTCCACCTCGGCGGCGTTTTGATTCATGTTGCGTTTCGGGCATTTGCGTACTTCCAGGTGACCTCCAGCTGCAGCTTGATGGTTCCCAGCTCTGTGATGTCCACCAACATCAGCTGCGGCTGCGCCACGAAGAAGTCCACACTGGCGCACGTTACCATGCCAACCAGCAGCCAACCCAGGCCCTTGGCCTCCATCACCTGATTGGATGGATTACAAACAGGCACACACAGGATTCACAGTTAATTTTCTTCCAAGCAAACAAACTTAAAGACTACATATATCCACTTTATCTCTTAAATATATTTTGTTGTGCACGTTGAGTTTCTAGGAATGCAGCATAGATACATTTATCTTTTGTTTGGATCATATTCTTCAATTCCCTGTTGCGTTTTTTAGAATAATGACATCACAGCATGGGGCCATTTTCCTAGTGAGGTGATTAAAATCCGATAGTTTTCAAAAACTGAATCAAAGAGCTGTGAGACTGATGTGAGCACATAGATCTAAGTGAGCCAACGATAATCTGCAGTGTGCCTTTAAATCTCACAAACATTCACTCTGATACAAACTCAACTCTGATAAACTCTTCCTCTGCTTGCCCTCACTGACTCGCCTGCTTCTCACGTATGGAAAGCCACAAGGGCCAAAAAGGCGCAACATTTGATGTGCCTTTCACAAAGTAATTTTTTTGTTTTTTAACAAGAAAACAACTTCATAACTTAAAGTCAATCACAAACAGTTTTCATCTGATCTGAGTATCTGATATTTATTAGAACAGTCCTTTAACACCAACCTTGATTTCAAAGTTATGGTACACATGGGGGAGGAAGACCATCTCCTCTTCATCCCAGGACTGAGAGTCATCCGACTCAATCCTTCCTCTGATTTTCCATCGCTGCCGTCCCAAACGCACCACCACCTGGTCATGTGACGACAGGAGTGCTTCAGTTTGGAATAAAAAGTGTTTATAATTGGATTTAATCCAAAACAGAAGCAGAGAAATGCACAGAACTGCAAACATAACGATTTAAGGTGTAAAATAAGATTCCAGCTTGTGGTTTTGCTTTGTTTCATAAGCAAATAAACTTAACAAAACATTTTGTTGCTATTAAGCTGTTAGAAACTCTCCTGTGTTAAACGTTTGAGAGCTCCTATAATTAAGCAAATTGAAATTGCGATATAAATTTGCTTAATAGAAATACGCCGATGCTGAAAAACACTCATGTGTTACTACTGACAGAAACGCAGAAGAAGACGACAGGAGGTGGTAGGAGGAAGATGGTGTTCAAGATACTTGAATAAGTATTTTTTAAGACTTAGTCAAGAAGGTTTTTAATTTTGTTTCTTATTTAATGGAAACATTGCAACTGAGAAATTTAGTTTTTTGACATTAGCGGAATATTGACAAAGTTTTGCACACATTTGTAATGGAAACTCAGCCACTGATGAAATGCTGTGTCCTATCGCAGGTCCTTCCTCTCAGCTGTAAAGCTACATTCACATCAGCGTGACCCAAATTATTTTTCACAGCAGTCTGATCGACCCGATTCCAATCTTTTCACCCACCAAAAATCTGATTTGTGCCACTTCCACGCGTGGAACTAAATCAAAGTGTTTGCAGTCAGAACAGTGATATCGCATTAATCGGACTTTTACATCATTTATGTGATTTCATAAAAGACCAGAGTTTCCAGACTCGGGTCTATTAGGCTTCATTTAATAGAAATAAACTATATTTCTATTCTACTCTATTTTAAACCCGTCTGAATTTTTTTTTTTGTGCGATGTCAATTTATTGTGTTGTAAAACTCTGATCAACTGTTTTTAAATTATTCTTTATAAATAAAAATCACTTGACATCAACAAATTGACACAAAACATGAAACTTTTGACTCACTTTCTTCTACATTCACCAACTTTAGCTCTAATTTTAAATTAGTTGGGCCCCCGCCCATCCTCAAGACGTTCTACAGAAGCACCATAGAGAGCATTCTGACCAGCTGCCTCTCTGTGTGGTGTGGAGGCTGCAGCGCCTCCTACTGGAAGAACGTGAGGAGAGTGGTGCGGACAGCAGAGAGGATCATCGGGGCCCCCCTTCCCTCCGTTCAGGACATTTCATCCCAGCGCTGCGTGTCCCGAGGCCGAAACATCGTCAGTGACCCCTCACCCCCACCATGGACTGTTCTCCCTGCTGCCCTCTGGAAAGAGGTTCTGCATCATCCGGTGCAGGACCACCAGGTTCTGAAACAGCTTTTTCCTACTTGCCATCAGACTGCTGAACTCTTAACTGGACTGCACTCAAAAACTGGTCTCCACTTTATACCTTGCACATGTACAGAGCTAAATAACTTCTATTTTACTGTCAGTCCTGCACTTTATATTTTATATTCATATTTATATTATATGTATATATTATATATATTAGGGCTGCACAGTGGCGCAGTTGGTAGCACTGTTGCCTTGCAGCAAGAAGGTCCTGGGTTCGATTCCCGGCCGGGGTCTTTCTGCATGGAGTTTGCATGTTCTCCCTGTGCATGCGTGGGTTCTCTCCGGGTACTCCGGCTTCCTCCCACAGTCCAAAAAACATGACTGTTAGGTTAATTGGTCTCTCTAAAATTCTCCCTAGGTGTGAGTGTGTGTGTGAATGGTTGTTTGTCCTGTATGTCTTTGTGTTGCCCTGCGACAGACTGGCGACCTGTCCAGGGCGTACCCCGCCTCCCGCCTGGAACGTAGCTGGAGATGGACACCAGCAACCCTCCCGACCCCATTAGGGACAAGGGTGCACAGAAAATGGATGGATGGATGGATATATATATTCTGGAGTAACCTCATAACATTGGAACCTCAAAACATTGTCCTGAACCGTATGCAACGAGATTTCGTTCTGTATTCACCCTGCATGCAAAATGACAATAAAGTCAGTCTAAGTCTAAATTGAATCAGAGGGAATGTAATTCCTGCAGCTCCTTCCCATGTTATTATTGATCATTATCTTCCCTTTAAGCCGGTGGGATCCAGATGTTCAGTGTTTTAAGGGGAATCTCACCTCGTACTGGTCTCCAGGGCAGAGCCGAGCGAAGCCGATCAGTCCTGTAGATGGAAACGTGTGTTTGGACAAAGGACTGAAAGACGATGCAAAGCCGATAAACTGCGATCTGCTCTGGGACTCACCCTTCATTTTGATGTGCAGCTCTCCCAGGAGGATTTCCAGATCTCCCTCCATGGTCGACATGTCCTGAACGGAGCAGCAGCAGGAAGGAGGAGGGAAAATCAGGAGGTTCAGCTTCATTCTACACTTTGTTTTAACGTACAAACACAGTCAGATGTACATGCAGGAACATTTATATACAAAAAATGACTGCAGTTAAACACTAATCTCCATATACGGAAAGAAACGCTGCAGTCGTCTAATCGTACCTCAGTCACAACACGTCAATGACAAAAACATTTTTACTAGAATTTATCTTTTACTAGGTTAAGTAGCTACTTAACAGGACAATTCTTTGCTCAATTACTCTTCAGAATAATCTACAGATCACTAAAATAATCACTTACAACAGCCCTGGAATTATTTATCCTATTCTAGCTGCTTCCCCAAAACATTTAAAGTTTTTCTAGACCAACAAAAACAATAAATGCACAAAAAATGCATACAAAAATGCACATTGCATGCATTTCTTTCTACAACACAAACTTGTGAGACTTTTATGTTGCTGACTGACTACTTGGTTCCTATAAACACATGTTTGTTCTACCGTAGCTCAGGAACAAACCCCCAGCAGTACCTGCAGGCTGTGCCGGTGACTGCGGCCGAGCTCCAGCAGACTCTCCCTGGAGGCTCTGGAAGACGGGGACAGAGAGAAAGCCCTCTTCATGTTCACCGCTCCCTGGCACAGCTTCCACTGAACGCAGTACGTCTCGTACAACTCCTCCACCTGCGGAGACAAACGGAAATCACCCCTCAGCCATGACGGTTCAACAGCAGACACAGTTTTTCCATCACATGGATCTTCAAAAGCTACAAAAACATAAAATATGAGAACCTAAAGGGGGGATGTATTAAGCAAAATTCACATTTTGCACATTTTTATTCTTCCATTTGGGTGTTTTAAAATTTCCCGGCTTATTTGATTAAATAAGTGGCTTTAAAGTGCTTTTAAAAAACATCAGCACATTAACTTGTTGTTTTGGCAACAAGTTAATGTTTTTTAGTGTTTGGAAACTGAGTCATTTCAAAAATCTGTTTAATTTAATGCCACAAATCAGCAGACACTGCCCCTGACCTAGTAACCCCAACCTGTTACCTAGCAACCCCGGGGAGTTCCACCCATCACCTAGCAACCCAAGCTGAGTTCTAACACACGTATTGGGCGGGAACCAATATGGTTCCAATAACTTTTTAACACATTTGATTGGAAAAAACAACTTTGGGCAGGTTGTTAAAATCTGGGCAGCTTTTCACAACATTTAGCAGATTTTCAGGAAGATTCTTTCAAAATGGTCATCATGTGGCAGGAAAGCACTAATAGCTCAACGTTCACTAAAATGCTGAGCTACTAGGCCTGTCATGATAGCATATTTTGCTGAAATGTGTTATTGCAAACATTTAACACTAACTGGAAGCCATTTTAAATATCCCCAATAAATAAAACAACAGGAAAAATAAAGTTATGAAGTCTCTAAACAAAATGATCTTTCAAAGAAGGGCTAGTTGAGACCAAAACACCAAACTGAAGACTTTTATCATCCAGTTTGTGGTAAAGAAATACAAAAGAGAAAATCAATAAATCAGGCAGATAGAGATTAAGTTTGATTTAATTTATTATGCTATTAATTAGCATGATAAATTGTTATTGCACTTGTTATTTTGAAATATCTAGAATCTGGCATCAACCATTACTCATTGGTTAATCCAGTGTTACTATGTAGTAGTAGTGAGTACTGTAAAACTGAAATCCCTGCACATCATGATTTAAAAGGAAACACAAGTCTTGTTGTATTCAAAGAGTCAAGTCCTTTGCAGTCCCAATGGGATCTGGTTCCGACTTGCTGAATTCTTGCTGGTTGTGCGGGAGGCTCCACTTCTGCTTTTCAAAGATGTACGGTTGTATAATTGTCCATATGTTTGCAGCCATTTTCATATGTGAATGTAAATGTTGAGTTGGGGGGCCAGCAGCAGATTATTTTCATTTAAAGTGACAAGACGCAGTAAAACAGCTCAAAATAGAACTGAACAGAATAAAATCTCATTATTCAAGAATGATTTTATACAAAACACGTAATGAACCTGTTTTGTATAAACTTATTCTAACCTGTTGAAGGAAGCACAATAGGTCCCCTTTAAAGAACATCATTTACCTTGCTCATTTGAAACTCTAATCGTCGGATGTACCTCTCCAACGCTTTAATCTCCTGTGAAAACGGAGAGTTTATACCACATCTTTATTTTCTTCCTCTTTACCAGTAAATCAAAATACCATGAAGGTAAACAAGACGTGAAAACATTTGTACCTTTTCCAGATCGTATAGAAATGCCTGGAAATGGAAAGAAAATCCATTATTTACACCATAATTGTCGCCAACCATACAGAAAATAATGGTTTGAGTTTTTCTCACCAGTCTGGAGTTCCTCTTGGTTTCTCTCTGCTGTGACGACAGGAGCTCCATCTCTGCCTGGTGAACCTCTAAATATTCCCTGCACACAAAACAAGTGAAAATCTAAGTTGTACACATTACGACGTCACAAAAGTCAGTCAACGATTTAGTTATTACATTTAAGTTTTGTTAAAGATCTGAGTTTCTCGCTCAAAGACATTTTACCAGTTAATTGACAAGTAGGCAAATGAACAAATGACCTTTTTGCTTTAAACGCACCGATTACTATCCGAGTTTCTTCACTAAAAGGTCCATAAAAAGGACTTATTAATGAATCTGTTAGAAAAGAAAACATTTGCTTTGGTACTTTATTAAAACTCATTTATAATAAAACTTAGTGAATCGCTCTGGCTAGCCCCAACTTAGATTTAATCCAACTCCTACAGCTATTAAAAATGTTTATTTGACCTTTTCAGAGCGTTTTCCTTCGTTGTTTTGGTGCATTTAATGCCAATAGTAGCGCTGCCCAGAACAGCTTCAGCCATGCACATGATCTAGATTGATGCTATCGCCACCTGCTGCCACAGTCTGGGTATTGCAGCATTTTTTCTTTAAAATGTTATTGTCATGAGATTAAATCAACCACTTAAACACATACAATATTCTGTAAATTAATGTCTAATTAAATCAATCAAAGTTGCGTATTTTAAACAGCTGGTCGTATTTCTGGTGTTAAATCATAACAGACTGTGAAACATGTCGGTTTCTACATACTTGAGTCCGCTGCGCAGTGCTTGGAAAATCCTGTCCACCTGCTCCGGCTGCGACCAGGTAGTGGCCGACCCCCGGCGAGGGGAGAGGTGCATTCTGGGAGGTTTGCTTCCTGTTGTGGCTTTGGAGCGGAAAGAGCTACGTATTGAGGAAGACCTAAGAACCAGAACAACATGATCAAATAAATATTTAATGTGCAGATTTTCCAGTGGAAAACTGAAACTCATGAGTTTAAGAGTTTTAGCGTTTTGTGACATGTTCCTGTTTCCCATCAAAGCCTCAACATGATGGTTCCTGGGAGACCCACTGAAGAAATGCAGCAGGTTTTACTGAATGTTGCTGTTTGTATAAAAACACACAGGAAGTGGCCAACAGCACTGGGATTTTAAACATTTCACACCTGATTTTGGAACATAAAACCTCTGAGGCGGACGGTTTGCACGTCTTCTGAAATTTAAATAATTTGTAACGGATCTCGTCTATTTGAGCAACTTGTTTAAAAATCTGCATTTGCATATTTAATTATGTAACACCACCACCACTGTGCAGTCACACAGGCATTCAGGAAACAGTTTATTGCATTACTCATTATGCAAATTCCACACTTTGTATGTTTTTCGACTTCCATCTTAAATAGCCAAAGTGTTTAAGTTTATGCTTGAGTTTGTGATTTATTGTCACAGAAACGACAATGATGAGGTCTCTCTGAATAAAACTGTCCTTTAAAAAAAGGCTAGTTGAGACAAAAGCACCAGACTGAAGACTTTTATCATCTGGTTTTTGGTAGAAAGAGAAAAAAATGATGAATCATACAATAGGAAATTATTGAACTTATTTTAATTCATGTTCAGAAACATCCCACCTGTTGCCACTCATGGCATTTTCTTGGAGTATTTTTGTTTTTGCAAGTTACATTTATACTTAGACACTGACTGTTTATAAAAGAAGATTTACTGCAGAAACTCAATCCAATCATCTCTAAAAATTGCTTCTCTCAGTTTCATCACAAATAAAATCTTCATTCATACCAAAAGTCATGAAATATTTGTGGCCAGGCATCAAAAACTGACCGTACAGCTGTCACTATTTTCCTTGACACCACAGGATGTATTTATTTGGTAATCAGTGTTTATTCCCGACGCCGTCAGCTTCAGGTAACTCACCGCGGCCGGCCGCTCAGCGAGCCCAAACCCGTGAAAGAGCGGCTTCTGTGGATCAGACCTCCATCCGACGGCGAGTTGAACCGCAGCTTCACTGACATCCTGCAGCACAAAATTCATGTAAAGGGGGGAAAAAATGTCAGTAGTTCATTTCTGCATCACAGAGGTCAAACTCTTTTTCATTTTAGGTCATAACATCAAAAATGTCCTGAAAAGGTACAAAATGTTGATAAAACCAATTAAATTTATTTTCACTTTTATGTAATTTGGCAGCATTGAGAGAAAAAACTGATTTATAAAATAATATTTAAGCAACAATTATCTTGAAGGATCCGTTTATGTGATGCTTTGAGTCTTGACGGACCAGATTTGGCCCCCCAACCTCGAGTTTGACACATTAAATAAAAACACAGATTCCAGATCAGCTCAAAAATTAAAGATGATCATGAAGTGAAAAAAGGAAACAAATGAAAAATAAAGTTATTTTATTACAAGTAGTCAAATTAATATATTTACTTGTATAAACTGAAGTTTATTAAACTGCCATGTTAAACAAAAGTAAATAAATTAAGCATGAAAAACTTAATTTGATTACATGCAACAAATTAACTGAATTTAAAAAAAGCAGTTCCATTTTCTTTTTTTCTGTTTAAAAAACTTCAATTTTATTTATCTTTCTTGTCCCAGCGATATAGGTTTTCTTACAGACCTATTTCACTGGAATAAAAATATGATGATGATGATGATGATGATAAAGATTTTCTTGCCCCCAAAATGCATTTTTTTAAATTACAAAAAAATTGATTTCCTTTTCATTACCTAATAGACAACAAATTCAGAATGGGATATTTTAATTCAATCATTTCTTTTGTAGTTAAGTGGTGTGCAAATAGTTTGCAAATTCTTTTGGGTTTGATAAAAGAAAATAGAAAAGATTTTATGTATTCCCAGCAATACTTAGCAAACTGAACAATTAAAAGCAGATTTGGGTTCAGTAAAATTAGCTTTTTTATAAAAGTTGCTCAATAGGTGTAGTCTGAATTGCAATGAAATTAAAGGGAAACATTTCAATAAAAGTTAAATGTTTGCAGTGCCGGGCCACATTTCTGGTTTAAACCAACAGATTTAACCTTTCGAAACAAAACCAGAAAACATTACCAGGATTTTCCCACATTTCAGAAATCCCGCCCACTCCGAGTTGCTGTGCAGCAGAGAATCTGACCCGGTTTAAATAATTCAGGATAAAACCTGCAACGTTCAAACTAATGTTTAGCTCTTTTGGGTCTAATTGTTTCTCATTAGTCTTTTTCATCTTCAACTATCAGCAGAAACACCTAGAGAACCAGACCGGAGTCAGATGATCCAGAACAGCATCTCTGGATCACATAAGTGGAATAATATGGGAAAGGCAACACAAATATTATATGTGACCAAACTCAAGGTCCTGACCCGGTTCTGCAAGTTTGCAATGACAGAAATGCACATTTTAAATACCTAACGTGGCGGAGGTGATTCTTTTTTAAATTAAAACAAAGATTTTAGTTGTTTTCATCTTTTGTTGTGCTTTACTTTCCTTTCATCTAGCCAGCGTCCATTTAAAGAGCAAAATGACAGTTAGAGGCAGTGAGACAACAACTAAAACCGAACAGAAATGTGCCGACAGAACGTTGGACTGATGGAGAAACTGAGATAGTAATGCAAAGAATAAAAAAAACTGAAGCAGAGATTTTAAAAACCTAAAACTAAGATTACAAATGAAGAGAAATAAATTAAAATGCAAAAGTGGAATTAACCCAAAATCTGCATTTAATTACATTAAATGTTTTACTTTGCATGTATATAAATAACATAAAAGTAGAAAAAGTCCATGTCCAGAAAACAACAAGCTGTGTAAGACAATCTGTTTGACATCTGCTCACTTTTTCATGTGGGTCGTTACAGTTTGGTTGGAACCAAAACAACATTAAAACTTAATCGTAATCATCTGTTTTCTCTCGAAATGAATCCAAACCAAGACTTCAAACATATTCCAGTTCTTCTGCAGAAAATCTTCTTTAAATGTCCTGCAGAAGATTCAAAATCAAACACTTCAAACCTTGGAATAACTGCTGAAACATAAAAAATTTAAAGGTTTATGCGTCATCTTCATCATGTAAAGGAATGAAATGGATTTCTGCGATTGATGCATTTTTATACAAACGTGATTTGGCTTCCAGATGGCCGATAATATGGAGATGATTTGTGTGCATGTTGAGTTTTCTCATGCATTTTGTTCAGCAGGAACGCAGCAGGAATTTGTCCCATAGGGTCGGACTGTTGCAATCCTGCAGGAGGATCTGAACAAACATCCTGAAGTTCCAGCTTTTCTTTTTGTGCAACGACTTCGATGTTTTAGAGTTTCTAAGCAGATAAACTAAATCAAAGTCATCCAAGAACAAACATCCTGGCAGGAATGCCTCATGCTGTCAATGGAAGTAGGTCAGAGCAACCCAGGTCGTAGTCCTGACCCAGAATCTGCATATACTCCGGACCGGAGGCCAGAAAGGTTTTAAGTAGTCAACCAAGGCCAGGAGAGATCAGAACCGAACTTTGTTCAGATGATTAATCATCTTTAAATGCTTATAAAATACCCGTTTTTAATTATTCTCTATTTAAAACTTGATCAAACTCGAGGCTCAGGGGCCAAATCCGGCCCGCTGTAGTATTTAACGTGGCCCTCCAGACTTAAAATGGACACATAAGATAATAATCAAGTGCTTAAATATTATTTTATGAATCAAATTAAATCAGTTTTCATCTTTTTATCGGCTCCTGGGAAAATCTGTGCTAAGTTACGTTCTTGTATCTGAATGTGGAGGATTTTCTGAAATATTCAATCATCTAATTCACTATTAGAAAACTTTTAAAACTAATTTGAGTAATGAACTGAGGTTAATCAATAATCAGCATTAAATAATTCAGTTGCTGTTTTAACTTCCCTTTCCTGCTCTTTTTGTCTTTCTGGATGTTTTTTGGAAAAATTGTCTTAAATTGAATGGTTCCCATGACGTTTTGACGCTAAGCTTTGCTACAGGAGATTTTAAACCCTTCCAAGTTTGTTTTTCACAGTTTCAGTCGTTACAAATTTGAATTTGTTCCGACTGAACATGCAGACAAGCTAGGTATGGTGCGCTTCTTCCAAAAATGCAACCATGTTATAATTCTTCCAAATTAGAGTCACATGTTTTCTTGTCTTTCCTGTTTTGAAGACTCTCAGAAGAAACGGTGCCACAAAAAGTCAAACTTTCAATTTGAAGTTTAGAGAAGCTACTTTTATCTAATAATCAACAGAATATTTTGCTTTCTGTTCACTTTTTAATCAAAAGTCTTTTTATTTAGTTCATTTGTTTAGGAAAAAGCGTAGTGTGTTTTCTTTGTGTTTCTCAAAAGGATTTCCTGCAGACCGCCCCGTGTGGTTCTGAAGCAGAGCAGCACAGACAGGAGAGGCGGAGCTGTGGGGCGTCGCATGGCACAAAATGAAGCTAAATTAAACAGGAATCCAAAAACACAACTGGTAAAAATATCAATGCAAACATCTACAGTGTGGAAGAAAGATGAAGGTCAGTAGAACTTGATTTATCCCCAAAAACGAGTTAATGCGGCAAAAACAAAGCGTTTAACATGCCGACCGAACCTCAGCAGACACAGCTGAAGATGTTTCACTGAAATAAAGTGACAGAGACGTCAAGTGTTTGCACGAAATCATGGCTCTGCAAAGGATTAAAAGGAAAACACAGCAGAAACAAAAAGTATGCAGCAGATGCCCCAGAATGGCAGCAGTACAAGGATCTGATACATAAACTGGAGATTCTGTGGCCACAAAATATGAGTTTTGGATCTATGAAGAGAATGGATCAGAGATGTATTTACAAAAATGCATGAATTATAATTATAAAATGTCAATTCTTCTAATTAAACAGAAAAGTTTAAATCTCAATCTCTTTGTAATCTGTTGATGACAATGACAAATAAATCTTATCTTATCTTATCTTATCTAAAAGCATGCTTGTGTTTGTTCAGATGCTCCGATCACCATTACTGAGTTTTCACTAATGGTCATTTGTTGAGTCAAAGTTTATTTTATTTGAAATGCACAAATTAATTGTTTTATAATTGTCTATTAATGGTTTATCAGATTAAAATTAGTTTAGATCTTTTAGTACTGTAGTTTGGCCGCCATCCAGCAGAGGGCGCCACTGATCAAACTTAAACGGAACCGCTGATTGGTACAGCATCAAAGATGGCGGCCGTAGCTGAACGGTGGTAAATAGAAACGGTCCAAACAAAGGTCGGTTTGGGACGTAAGATTCACTTTATGCGGTTCTGTTGTGAAAAATAAACACTCGGCTCATTTTGCCTCCATCTTGTCGGCGCTCAGTCACGGCGCAGATCTAAACGTCTAAACCAGAAATGTAGCACCAGGTAGCACGGCGGCTGATTTCTCAGGTTATTGCAAAGTTTTAACATTCCTTCCAGAGCCAAAACCACAAGAAGAAGCTGAATAAAAAGCACGACTAACAAGTTAAAGTGTAAACTGACCTGAAAGTTTCATCACAGATGAAATATGGAGAGGCAATAAAGGCTGCAGTTAAAAATCTGTTCATGGTGGATTATGACACGTATTTTGAAAACTCAAGATTTCTGAACAGAAATCTTCTTCTCTTCTCTCTACAATGACCTGTCGTAGATTCCTGTTTTATAAATATTTAATAATGTGACAAAACCACAACATTTTCTGTTTATTCAGCCACCATTTAACACAGCTGACAATTTAATTTTTTTTTGTGGGCTCTGGTGTCTCATTTATGAAAGTAGGCTGACAGGAAAGGGGGAAGGAAATATCCGGGAATCGAACCCGCGTCGAGGACTCAAGGCCTCCAAACGTGGGTCGCGCTAACCACTACGCCACCACAGCAGGCCCAAAGATTTTAAAAGATAATGTGCGGTTTAAAATTATGCACGTTATGAAGAATTCAGCCCTTATGATATAAGAGAAAAAGGTTTTTAAGATAATGCCGATAAGATCAACTTTAAATTAACTCATTAATTAATAACGTGCATTTCAGGGATCACAAAAACTGGAAATAGTTTTGTGATTTAAGAATTTTGCCAATTTGCACGGATGCAAAAAGTGAAATGAGACATTAACATTCCTCAGGTGATGAAAAGTGTTGCAGGAGGGGGGGCCTGGAAGCAAACTGGGGGGTTTGTGTGGAAAAAAATTAGCTTTGACCTTTTAGTGATTTACAGGGTCCTGCATGGTGTGGAGGTCAAAGGTCAGGGCTGTGTGTGTTCGCCAGCGATGTGTGCGTTCCTTGTGAGGCTCTGCTGCAGGCCAGCGGCTCCAGACACTAAAACCACTAAAATGGAGGGAATTGGGTTTCTCTGGCGTTCTCCCTCCTCCGTCTGCAGCCTGTGGGGCCGTTTAGTTGTGGCTTCAGACGCATTAGCATTTCTTTCATTCAGTCTCCTCTAATTAGTCTGATCTCCTATAAAGTCCCTTTTATCGACTTCAAACTATTTTCTCACCATCATTTGTCCAAAAAACAGAGGAAAAAAACCTTTCCAAGTCATTTATAATGATTGGACACAAATATTTACTGAGTCCTTGAAGCAGAAAGATAAATAGCAAGTTATGTTTCCCAAACATTTTTCAAAATGTTGCAAGAAAATCCATGTATTTTGTTCTTTGATTATTCAGTTTCAAAACAAAATCGCACAAAGCACCGTGTCCCCCCCCCTCGGTTTTTAAAACCTGAATAAAAGAAAAAGAAAATTCAAGCTTTAACCTACCTAAATCCAAAATAAAAATTCAGAAAGAGTTTCTGCAAAGGTTTCACCAATTTAAGACCTTAAAAAGTCTGAATTAAGACAATTTAAAACCTTTTCAAGACAATTATGAATTTAATGTAAAACCGGTATATCCAAAGAAATGTAAAAACTTCATTCAGCCAACTGGTAACACATTTGCAAAAGAAAAAAAAAAAGTTAGCAGCTACTTAACGGTAGCCTCAACTGACTCGAGTCACAGAACATGGAAGATGTCTGAGTACAAAAATATATAGAATATATTACATTAGTCTTGCCAAGACCAGTTAGCAAGTTTCATATGTTAAAGTTGGTCTTTAACATATTAAAGACTAACTTACTTTTTAAAATGCATTTAAGACATTTTAAGGTTTTAGTTTAGATACACAAACCTTTCAAGGATCCACTGACACCCGGATGTAGTGACACCAGAAACTACAGAAGTTACCAAAGAAGAAAAGTTTGTTCACAGACAAACATGCTAATGTGCTAACATGCTAAATGAAAACATAAGACTTGAATCCATGATTTGGGGTTCCACCATTAAGTCCCAAATATTATAACCAAATATTATTAATATCTTTCCTTAAAAGAATAGAAATAAAAATACATAGAATAAAAAGGTTGGGGTTTTTATTCTTGAAATTGTTATTTCCCTAATTGAATTTTAAAACAAAAACTAAACTTTTATTTTGAAAACCTTTATTTTAAAATCAGAAGACTGATTTCATCAATAGTGGCTCTGGAGTCTTTTTAATCCAGATCATCAGCTGGTTGCTGGTTTCCCAGGTTCAGAGGCTCAGATCCAGTTTTAGCGCTGAAATCATAATTATTCTGCATTTCTGTGGCAATAGAAGCACTCTTACACTTTATTTACATTTATTTATTTGGTCTAAATCTCTGCAACACAAACCAAACATCCTAAAAGTAGCCATCAATTTGTCCACAAAGATTTTTCAGCAGGCTCAGCTAGGGGCAGCCCGTCTGTGAGAAGGACCCCTCATCTAAATCCAATGGAACTTGTATTAATTAAATCTGAATCTCTGCTTTTAAATCATCTCAGACACTCTTCACCTCCAGCTCAGGGCCCAATGAAACATGATTTGCTGGCTCATATTAGAGGAGGTCAAAGGTCACAGATGACTCATGGTCTCTGGGGTGAAGAAGTATGTTGTTGTAGATGGCTACTCACACGATTCATCCAAGAGCGCATTCAGCAGGCCGCGCTTCGTACTGTAAGCTTTAATTTGACTGAATTTTCATGGTTTTCTGTTAATTTTCAGCTTTATTTTAGTTTTTAGTTTTATTTATTTACAGAAGTTGTGTGGTTGAAAACTCAAAACTCAAAGAGAGACGGCAGCTTTGGTTGAGTCTTGATCAGCGTTTAACCAGGTTTTCAAAAAGTCTTCAACGGTCAGTCAGCTGGTCAGATACAAAATGTTTGGTGTAGACTGTCAGTTAATTTTTTACATTTTATATCTGCATTTTATTTTTAATTTATTAAAAAGATTTATATTCTTTGGAGCAAAATTCTCACATAAAACATCTTACAGTAGAAAATATTGTCAACACAAATTGTTTGTCTGTAAACATCCAGAATTTTTTCATTGTCTTGCAGCTCCACATATACCCAGTTACTGTTTTTTTAATCAGCTTTTAAATTATTTATTAAACATAAATGACTACATTTGCTTCTTTTCTTATACCTAAAAAATAAAATTTCTCATTTTGGTTTCTGCAAAACTCTTTTTATGTTTTGTAAAACAAAACATGAATTCCCAACAAGAAATATGATTATTTTATTTGTTTAAAACAGAAAAAATGATTTTTGGCCCTCATGTCCTTTTGATCAAAGGTTTTCATACCTCTACATTAACCAATACTATATATATATCTGTTTTTTATTTTATTTTATTTTTCAGGCGTTCTCCGTTGTTGCTGGTGTTGTAAATTGATGTCAGAATTTTTCTTCTGTTATTGTCTTTTTCCATCTTCTCAGGATGTTTTACCGTACATTGTGTGAGGCAACAACCTGATCTTGTGTTTTCAGACCAAGTCAGTCTACAGATTAAACAACTAAATCTCTCTTAATTTATTTACATGAATTTTTCTCCTGCAGAATCCATCTCTGAACATCCAAACATCTCAGATTGGACCAAATTAACTCCTTTTGTTCTTTTTTCCTCTCCAACACAAATCCAAACAACTTTCCAGCAACATCCATCTCTGTCCTCTGAAGATGAACATGCCAACGCGCCACAGCGACATCTGTATGAAAGTCGATGGGGATAATCCTCGTCTGATTGTGTTCATCAATAAAAATAGAGGAAGAAAATCTGAAAAATGTTGAAAGCTTTGGAATCCAGTTGTGGATTAAGACCAGACTGTTTGTGTTTATCAGATGCTCAGAGCTGCGAACGTGAAGCTGTTCATTTCCACAGTTTGGTCCGATTTCAGTCAAAACGTTTTCAATTGTCAATGTTACCTCGTTTTTCTGCTCCGTTTGTAATGATGCCAGGCCTCAGAGAGTCACTTTGGTGTCACTTCATCCTCTAAATCTGCAAAAAATAAATCAAGAAATTACATTTCCAAAAGCTTTCACTTTTTTTTGCATATTTTTGGTGCAAATGGAATTTAGTTGTGTTTGTCTAGAGATTTCATTGAGATTACATGACTACCAAAGTTTTTCCTGTATATATATAAATACACATTATATATTGCACATAAGATTTTTTGTCATTGGAGAGTCTGAGAAAATGTTTCAGAGAACCATATGAAGGGTCAAAACTGTCAGATCTTCCAGACTAAAATATTGATTACAAATGTTTTTCACCAAAAAATAAAAATAAAACAGTCAGGCAAACTAATTTGACTTGAAGAAGTTTGATATTTCTGACTAAAATGCTGCTGAGATTGTAAGTTGATGTTGGCTGCAATCTTTCTAAAAAATAAAAATAAATAAATAAAAAATGTGATTGTAATAAATTTAAAAACATTGACTAATACAAACTACATACTATTACACATGTAAAATGTTCCAGATTGTTTTTAGATATATCAAACTTAACTTGTTTACTGTAAATGTAGTGTTTATCAGCTTTCAAGTAAATAAGATAATCTGGCACACATCAATACCACTCTGCATCTCAAAATCTCCTTTTTTAGCATCTGTTACTCCTGTAAGATTAAAATCAATAGCCAACGCTAGCAGGATTACAAGTGATGCTAATGATAATATGTATGGTATGTATACATAGTATATTAGGAATGATAAAGCATCTAGTGTTGAAATGTTGGTTTTGGGGGCCCCAAATGAAAATCTGTTCAGGGCCCCAAAAAGGTTTGGACCGGCCCTGTAAACATTCATAACCTCCCAATCTAAATCCCAGATTATTTTCTACTCAAGAAAAAGTAAAGTATCTGTTCTTCCTCTGCCCCTTTCTGTACAGGAATAGCTGACAGCTGATGAAGATTTATTTGCCTTTTGGAAGTGAGGAGCAGGATGAGGACTGCAGAGGAAGAGGAGAGGAGCTCTGGGTTTGTAATCACACCAGCTCTCTGCGGTACCGCTACCCCCTCTTCATTAACCTCTCTGTCAGCAACAGTTAACCTGTTCCCAAAACATGCTGAACACACAAAATACAATACAAATGGAAATAAACCACAAAAAGCAGGTTACATATGTGAACTGTTTCAGTGTTTGGAGATGAACAGGCCTCCTATCGTCTCCTTCCGCTCATTTTTTGTTGATATTTTGTCAGATTTGTAATATTTTGTCACAGTTAAATCTTTATAAATAAATTTGGGATAAAACTAGGTTCTCAAAGGGAGTAACTTCAAGTAGCCTTTAGCCCAACACTGTTACATATCAGCATAAATGATACAAACCTGCAGAGTAATTAACATTTAGAGCTAATTAAACTGTTAGCACAAATCTAACGTGCTAACCCATTAGCAGGTAAATGTGGGAACTGTTACTGTTCTTTGTGAAAGCAAATCACACAAGACAATTATAAAACTCAGTTCAGTTACTGAAACATAAAATTTTCTTGAGCTCAAATTAGATTTGGGTTAGCATGTAGTGCTAATTAGCATGCTAAACTAAGAGATGATGTAAACATTTCTCCCCTGTTTTCTGGAAGTTCACAAACTAACCTCTTAGCATACTTAGCATACTGTTCAAAATAGATCAACAAGCTAAGCTAATAGCTGGAGGCTGCAAGGTTTGCTGTTTATTTCTGCAAGTTAACCACAAAGTAGCTCACTGTAACGTTCTTTTAAAAACCCTGAAACTTCTCCTGAGACACTGGCTGCATAAATTACTCTCTGAAGTGGGATTACTTGATTTAATACACTTTAGGATTTAACAGCACTTGGAAGAAATGATGGTTGCAGAAAATGTTTTACACAACACTGGAGGGTTGTTGGAATATACCTGAACTCATTTGTAATGTTTGTTCCAGTGGAAAACTGATATATCACAGCATTTCATGGGAAGACCTGATGGGGCTTCCGAACCTAAATAAAAACCTTCACTTACTTTGACATACATGTTGTTCATGACAGGCTGTGTGGGAGAGGCACCAGCTGGACTAAATCAGAGGGAATTGATATTTTGCCACTTGTTGAAATGTGATTTAGAGCAGAAAACTGTTCTAAGTAAATAGAAAACAGGTGATTGAATATGTTTTCAGTCAGCTGATTGGTACCTGGCTGCTCACCTGTTCCACATCATACCTGTCACTTACTCAAACCATTTCAGCTGCCTGCCATTGTCATGTTTGCGTAAACTTTTGTGTATAATCTGCATTCTGCTGAGCACAGCTGCATATGTTACTGAACTAAGACGTATTTATTGAATTCATCTTAAACAATCGAGTCCTTGTGTTTATATTCAGTCTTGTTTTAATATTCTTTCTCTTGGACCTTTTTAAAAATCCAAAGCATAAATAAACTTGAACAAAGATTCATTCCTCCCCTAAATCTAACATCAGGCTCTATAAACAGGAGTTTTTGTCCAAGAACCAAAGTTTGTATTGTTGCATATAAAACAGCAGATCAGCACTTTCTAACATCACTATAAATTAGAACAGTTTTAAGCTTAAATAATAAAATATAAATAAACTAGATTACTGTTGTGGGACTTATTTTTAAAATGAGACTTTGATGGCGATTGGCAGAAGCTGCAGGATCATGGAAACTAATGGTTCACAAAACTTTAAGTTACTTCTTTGAAGCTTATTGTGGCAGCTGGAAAAATCACACATGGATCTGGAATAAAACTCTGCTTCAGCTGCACAGATTCAACAGGAATTACAGCTGTTACTCCAAACCCAAGCAGTGCAGGTGGGTGTGATTATGTAAAGATGTCAGGAATTTGGGAATTCCCTAATTCATATCCGGACCTAAAGTCCATTCAACTTCCTTTAACTCTGCAGTTTGGATAATAATCTGTGCAGATGATAGGAGGCAGCTTTGTGTCTCACAGAGTCCAAATGTGATGCAAGAATGAACAAAGAAAAAGGACTTCACAGACAATACCAGGTGAAAATATTCAAATAGATCCACCATTAGTTGTAACAACAAACATTATTTCAGATATAAAGAAAACAAAATTAATAGACAGAATATAGTTTTTTATTTTGTTTTATTATGATTTATTTTTAAAATCTAATATATTTAGCATCCCGATCCACACTCCATTCCAGTAGATGGCAGTAATGCTCATCTAAACGTTGCTGCCATAAAAACGGAGAAGAAAGGACTACATCCTCACATCCTGGCTAGATGATGTATGCTAGGTGCTAACAAGGTGGCGCTGTCGAGCCAGTAATCTTTGCTCATTTAGTAACGTTCAGCCCCTCAACCACTAAACACTTTGTCTGTTTTTAGAAACAGTGGAGACCCAATAGAAGTACAAACATGTGCAAAATGTGAATTTTGCATAATAGGTCCCTTTTAAAATGTACAAGACTTGGTGTGTGTATAATTGTTAAAGTTCATGACAGGACAAATAGAAAACAACTGAAACATGTTTTGTCAGCACAACTTGGTTTTGCATTGTTCCAGGTGAACAAACCAAGAAACCTCTGGGATTGTTGGTGAACCTCAAATAAATCATTCTGCTAAAGGGGATCTGCACTGCTAGATTCAATTCAGAAATACTTGATGGACCCCAAAGGGAAATTAAATAGATTTTAATAGATTTATTCAAAGGTTTTGGCTTTTTAACATTTTTTAGTACTGGGATTTTCCTGGAAGCCCTGTGAGGAAAAAGGAGCCTCATGTTTGAAACCTTTTCAAAAGTTACACACATGTTTTAGCAGTTCAGGTTTGTGCAACCTGTTCTTATTTTGTTTTTAAGTCACCATTTGTAAAATGTTCATTTTTCCATTTCACATGACTGACTTAATAAAGCCAATGAAAGGCCTGTGTGTCTGAATCTTCACCCGAGGGTGAAATGGAAATTCTCTCCTAAATCAAGTTTGCAGTCCGGAGTCGAGCCAGAGAAATAAAACATTTCACCACGTTTAGCCGTGTTGTTGGACAGGTTTTCTTTCTTAGCCAAGAATAACTTCTATTAAAAAAAAAAAAATTAATCACCTGAGTTAGTCTCTTCTTGATGCCAGTTAATCTGAGATCACTGATTAAAATTTAAGGTAACGTCAAAGAAATGAAGCAGCCATTTTATAGCAGTAGAACTGACTGACCAAATGTAGCGGAGTCCCGCTGGCGTTGCTAGGTGAGGGGCTGGGGGCTGGCGTTGCTAGGTGAGGGGCTGGCGTTGCTAGGTGAGGGGCTGGCGTTGCTAGGTGAGGGGCTGGGGGCTGGCGTTGCTAGGTGAGGGGCTGGCGTTGCTAGGTAATGGTCCAGTGAAATGTCAATTTTGTACAACGCTTCCCTTTAAATCCACATAACCCTAGTAAATTTATAACTTGACTAGGGTAATTTCCAAAAAACAAATTTTCTGGTCATTTGTTTATAAAAAATATATAATTTTCTGTTTTGCATTTTTAATATGAACAATTTAGCAATACAACAATCAAATACACTAATGGGAAAAATGTACCAAATGTTTTTACAAGTTGCAATAACTTGGTTGAATAATTGCACAAAATCCTTAAAGCAACACTTTAAAAAACCTTTTCAGAAAATTTTACTTCAGTATTAATCATTTATTATCTTTCAAAATAGAGTTCCCATTATAATTGCTACATGTACGGTTTAGACCCGCCTGTTGAGCCTTATAAAAATAACAAGGAAATCACATGTTTCTGTCTTTTCTGGCCATAAACGTTGATCTCCAGTAAGTGAACACTGAGCTCCTTTTTCACTCATTTTTGACCACTTTTCTCCCCTGGGATTTTAATGTGAAGTACAACCTGCGCCTTGTTCAGTTGTTTACCTATAATTGTTCAAATGTCAGCTGGATGCCAGATTTTCTGTTGACTAAAATGCCTAAAATCAGAGCTACTAAAAAAATACCTTTTTTGGACTATTTGGACTTGAGATGCTGTAAGACTCCACATGTATTGATAAACAATTTCTTTAACTTATGCATTATGTCAGCGAAAGGGTCTAAAACAACAGAAGAAAAACTAATTTGAGGCAAACTTTAGTTGAGTCACTCTAAATTAGCTCTATATTTTTAAAATAAATAAAACATGTTTACTTGGCTGGTGACCCGTTGGACCGTAGAACAAAAACTTCTGATTTTCCTTCACCTGAACAGACTTGAGCCTCAATATGGCAGTCTTGATATTTATCTGTCTATTCATCTCTCACTTCACTCTACAGCGCTAATTCGCCAATACTAATAATCAGCTAATTTTTTTTGCTTAGCACTTTTGCTAACTTTGAATGCATGTAGCGCAGTTAGCGTCTGCTAAATTAAATTCTAAAGTGCAAATTTACTCGGCTGTTTTGTAAGATTTCACTTGAATAAAGTTTTACATTTCTGTTAAAGTTTTGGTTATCAATTGTTATGAATTCTTCAAGTAGTTCTACCTTTATATTCATGCTTTTATTTTGAAATCTGTTTAGGCAGCAGCTCCATTTCCTCTCCTCACATTCTGCACCTGTGATGTGGTGCAGCAGGTGACGTGGGGTATCAACATAGTTAAAGTTAGCGTGTTAGCATTAGCTTCTGCTAAATATTAGGTTGATGTAGCCAGTTAGCGTTAGCAGAGCTAATGTTTATGAGTAGTCCCTGGTGGTTAACGCAGCTAGCTTTTTGTGGGAAGAGTGACACCATGTTGTGGATGTAAAATTAAAACCTGTGTATGACACAACAAAATGGCCGACTTTCTACACAGTGGATTGATTCTGAACCAGTTCCAAGGAGGAGCCGAAGGCAAAAGCGAGAGTCCAAATACTGAATAAAATAATGTAAAATTTATAAGACTGGTTCTGATTATGTGACATCAGGCTAATGGGCTTCAGCAGAATAGAAAAAGTCCAACCAATTACGTAAAACTGACAGAGATCAGGGCTGCACAGTGGCGCAGTTGGTAGCACTGTTGCCTTGCAGCAAGAAGGTCCTGGGTTCGATTCCCGGCCGGGGTCTTTCTGCATGGAGTTTGCATGTTCTCCCTGTGCATGCGTGGGTTCTCTCCGGGTACTCCGGCTTCCTCCCACAGTCCAAAAACATGACTGTTAGGTTAATTGATCTCTCTAAATTCTCCCAAGGTGTGAGTGTGTGTGTGAATGGTTGTTTGTCCTGTATGTCTCTGTGTTGCCCTGCGACAGACTGGCGACCTGTCCAGGGTGACCCCGCCTCTCGCCCGGAACGTAGCTGGAGATAGGCACCAGCAACCCTCCCGACCTCATTAGGGACAAGGGTGAACGGAAAATGGATGGATGGATGGATGACAGAGATCAACAACAGAAGTCTGTGTGAAAACCTTTTTCTCAACTATTAATAATAATAATGGTGCATTAGTCTATTTACCTTGAACTGGGGGTTTAATTCCCAGGAATTTTTACGACATTCTTGTTTTATTAGTCAGTGCAGCAGAGCTGACAGGACCCCCTCCGAGGACGTCCAGACAGGGTCAGAGAGTTCAGAACCGCACCGTATAAAACATTACCCAGTCAATCTGACAGAGTTTCCCTGACTGCTTATATAAAATGTAAATTATCCTGAAGGGAAAGTCTAACCCCATACACACTGAACATGTGGTTTTATGATTGGCACGCCTGACCAAAACCAGTTTACAGACCAGTTGAGATGAAGGGAGTGGAGAGGAAAGTCGACCATAGAAAAAAATCTCTCCCTCCCACTTCAGCCTGTAAAGAACTGAACTGAGAAAATGAAACAGAGATTTTCACAGTAGGAGTTTAGTGACAGGAAGTCAACACAATGCTGCTAAATCCTTCAGCTGATCCAAAATGCTCCAACGGTTCTGATGAAAATCAAAGAGACACCTTAATCACAGTAAAGTTGAAACGATTAGTTGGACTAATCATTATTAATCAATTATTAATCATGAAATAATCATCAACTAATTTAATAATCATTTAATCGTTAACTGGGTTATGAAGACTAAAAATATATATATAACAAGTTTTGCATTTAAGATAAAAATATTTTTGTCTGTAAATATGTTGACCCGAAATTCCTCTTGTGATAAAGTTTAGTGCTATATTATTGCATTTTTGGCTGTAAAACGTTTATTTTCTTATTTTAAAAAGGAATTGAATTGTTTATTTGCATTTTTTAAATTGAAAAATATGTAGAACGTGCCCATTTTTAATCTGGTTAATCGATTAATCATCAGAGTAATTGATAGAATAATTGATTACTAAACTAAAATAATCCTGTAATTTATGTCCTTTTTGATAAAAAAAAAAAAGGTTATAGAAGATTTTTTCTTCCAACTACTCCTTAAAACTCTTGTTTATATCAACATTTGAATTGTTCATTTTACATTGGAAATAAAATACACAAACTAATAAGTAAAACAAATCACTTTTGTTACTTGAGACAACACTTGTGAACTGGCACTTTTTATAAATAAACGGAATTGAATTGAAAATTTGATTGAAAACTGAGTCAGTTTGTTGTTCAGATTGATTGATTATAAAACCCAGAACACTGCATTAAGACGAGACTAAAACTCATTTTTCATCAAATCTGGACAAAACAGGATAAGAAAGCTGAACATTTCCGTCTCCTTCTGCCATTCCTTTCTTTTTAGCATCAATTACACACTTCATTAAATGATGCGCCCACAAACAATCAACACGAGTCAGAGGGGCAATAAAAGCAGGACAAGAGCCCTGAAGATCGGCTCGCTTCACTAGAGCAAAATGGCAGCCAGCCGCTAAAAACCTCCTAATAAAGATCCTTCACCTCTAACTGCAGGAATAAATAACTGAGGACAAGAGGAATAAATAAACCGGGCGCTGATTCTGGCCCGGTTTGTTGCGTTGATGTTTTTTCTGGCAGCCGGCCAGTTTGAGTTGCCCTCACTGATGGGTTCATGAGAAAGAGTCGCTCTGGTTCTGAGAGAGAAAACTTCTGACTTGAAGACGGGAGGAAACATGGAACATGAGTTTAACTTAAAGATTTGCTTCTGCAATTTACAAAACTTAAAGTGCATTCACAGCTGATCGTCTGGTAAACTCGGTTCAATTGGAGACCAAAGTTGTAACATTTGCTACCAGCAGCTGATTCTCTCTTTCACGCTGCACTGTTAAACCAACCAAACCTCAGACCTCCTGGCCTGTGGGGGCGCTGCACCAAGAAACATTAAAGGAAACCACACAAAAACCTCTGAAGAAGAAACTCAGCGTAACTTCCTTTTTCACAAAATTCTGGGAAAATACAGCAAAGACAAACATGTTAGCCTAGCGCTAATGGGAGAAACATCTTGTGGTCTTTCTATAAAGACATAAGAGAAATCCTACAGCCACTAAAATCTGATGCTCCATTTTTGTTTACATTTTGTAAAGAAAGAAGTTGTGTTCAGTGTCTTCAGAGGTTTTTGTTTTGTTTCCTTTTGTAGTTCTTGGTGCAGTGCCCCCACAGGCAAGGAGGGGAACAGGTTCCTTTGACAGTAAGACAGAGAGCAGCAGCAGAACATGTAACAAAAGTCTACTGGCCTATCAGGAAAACATCCTGAGAAACAGCAGGACAAAAGAAAATCAGACACGGTGTGTTATTTGGAGAACAAATAACACATTACATAACAACATGAATATGAAACCATTGAAATTCAGTTGAGGTTTTCTGAAAAGCAAACTGGCTGAATGACTTTCACCCTAAATCTTCCTCGAAAGCATTTAGTGTTTGATAAATGTGACAAGGTTTAAAAGTTATCTCTTCTGAGTAGCTGAAGATTTACTGTGAAACTGAATCACCAAACAACGCGAGTTCAGCCAAAGTTCCCACTCAAGTGAATTCTTGATGCGACTTTTTTGCAGAAATGAAACCTGATATCTGAAAATAAATGCACAACAGCAGCAGGCCAGGAAAACGAACCGGGATCAGAAGATTACAACAGAAATGACATGAACTGAAAATCACAGTTACAACATCCAGTCAGTCTGAAGCCACGGCCAACATCTCTGCTGCACGGTCAGAAAAATACTTTATTTAATAATCGGTTATTAATTGATGTAAACAGGCTTCAAAAAGACCATCTGCTGAAAAATAACCGTTCTCAGAGCACCATTGTTGAGTTGGTCAGTAACTATGCTAGGGCCAAAATAAGACAAAATTAAAAATTATAATTAAAAAAATTAAATTGTAAGAATAAAGTCATTATATTACAAGATGGCTTCAGCCTCAGGCCGTCTAATGTTTTGTCTTTTTTTGTTCTTTGGATGCCAACAAAAACAAATGTGTTTCTGTTTGATGTCAATAAAGTCTGATTCTTTCTCTAAAGTCATAATATTATGACTTTCTCATGCATCATTTCTCATAATACTACAATTTTCTTTCATTTTCAGTTTCTTAGCTTGGCCTTAATTCCATTTTAGGTAAAAACAAAAAAACATTTACTTTCTTATTTCAAGAAGGAATTGAAAGATTTGTTTATTAGCACCTTTTAATATATTTCTACTATATATTTATATATATTCCTTTATTTAACCAGGTAAACTCTGTTCAGATCTAGATCTCATTTTCAAGAGGGACCTGGGCAAAATAAATTGCAATACATAGCAACCTGGTTACAAGATAAAAACAATTAATGCATATGCACAAGTATAAAACAATAAAAACAATTTAAAAACAATGACACTGTTTCATAGAATCTTGTTGCCCATCTTTAAGAACTGCTAGAAATAAGTCCAGTGAAATCATTTCCGACATCTTAAGTTCAGACTGCAACTAACCCTACTATCGTATAAAAGAGTTAAATAAAAAATCTTGCAGAATGTGGTGAATTTTTTCCTTTTTTTTGTCCAATTAATTGTCAGAATAATCGATAATTAAAACAATCGTTAGTCTGTAGCAGGTAGGATACTGACTGCTGTAAGCTAACCTATCTGTTTACTCAGTATAACTTTGAATTGAGGCATTAAACAGATTAAACTTCAGTAATATAATAATAAAATGAGTCACAGCTGCTGAAAGCAAAGGAAACTCACCGTACAGGATGAAGAACCAGTTATTTCCAACTGTCAGCGCCGGTCCAGCAGGCCGAATGGAGTCATATCTGACGCTGCTTTCTGCCTCTGTGTGTGTGTGTGTGTGTGTGTGGATGGGTTTGGCAGCCGCCTGTTCAGTCCTGATAGCGCTCAGTCTTGCAGAAGCTCAGCTGGGTTTTAGAACAATGTGGAAACTCTGTTTCTTCTTCTCCTCCTCATTTGTTGTGTGAGAAACGTTTATTCCTCCAGCTCTGCCTCAGATTTTCTCTCCACTCCCTTTTCTGGGTTTCTCTCCTCCTCTTCCTCCTCCTTCCCACACTTCTCACTTCGTCATCCAGATATTTTATATTTCTTTTTATTTTAACATTCTCTGTAAGTTAATGTTTTTCAAACTCTTTGTCGTTTATTCATGCAGCTACATTTCTTTTTTCTCTTTCTGATATTTAAACATTACTGTTTTCTTTGTCTCTCGTTGCTTTTTAAGTACTTCTCTCCCATTTTTAGGGTTTTTTATAGAAAAGTCTCCCACTCTTCCCTTCCCTTCCTCCACTCCTTTCTTCCCTTTCCCCCCCTGCCTCCGCTTGGTGAGTATCATGTTCGGCTTTAAACTACAGAACTTGGCTCCGACTCAGACCTCATACATCAGTAATCTGATTGATGGCCACTCATTTCTCCAAATAAATATTGCACCCTGGAAGGAGGGTCACCACCTCTGTGTGTTTGGAAATAACCTAAAACATGTTTAGTCCCTGATTGGGGTTAGGGTTAGGTTTGAGTAAAATGATTAAGAACAAAGGAGTTTAATGTTTGTTCACACGGCCATTTTAATTGCAGTCGTGTTTGTGGTTCACACGGCCATTTTGAATAAATGAGCAGCCCATGAGAATGAAGAGAAATATGTGGAGTTGTTAAAAGCCACCACATCCAGCCTGCTTCTCTCTTCTGGCTCTTAGAAAAACAGACTTTCAGTCTCTGAAATTTGCAGTTAAATTAAAGCCAGCCTGAAGCCTCATTCAGGATGTCTTCACCCCGATACTCAGTTGGATTGGAGACCAAATTTTCAGCTGCACTGAGTCAAACCAACCAAACCCTTTGAAAAACCTGTTCCACTCCTCACCTGTGGGGGCACTGCACCAAGAACTACTGAAGGAGAATACACGATAACCTCTGAAGAAGACACTGAGCTCAACTTCCTTCTTTACGAAACGCAAACAAAAATGGAGTGGATTTAAATTTTAGTGATTGGAGGATTTCTCCAACAAGCATTAGCCTAATGTGTTTGTTTTGGTTGTATTTACCCAGAATGCCCTGCGCTGTAGTCCACTTCTTCCTTTTGGAACGATGTCTGGTCCACTTGTCGTTCACATATACATTCAATGCGCACCAGAGTTCACATGGATTTTCTAAGCTGAGCTCCAGCATGTTTGGTCAGTTAATTTTAACACTGTATGCACTGTACAATGGCTGCTGGCAAAGACAAGTGTTTTGTTGTTAAATTACCATCCTGAAACCACTTACTGGATCCTTGTTTGTTGTGCTGGAGGCTCCACTTCTGCTTTTCAAAGATACACCGTTGTATAATTACGCATCTGCCAAAGAGACTGAAATCTGATTATGTAGGAATAATTTTATGCAATAAATGTAATTAACATGTTTTGTAACCCATAAAGTACCGTTGGTCACCTTTCGTGTCTGAATGCTGTGAAAATGTGAAATAAAATTCATGGTTTATAAACAAACATGGCCAGTAAAGTTGATTCCATTTCTCTATTACAACTCATGACAACTTTCAGTTTTCACAGGAAGAGACGATTGTGTTGCGACTGAATTCCTTTAAAACGCCTCTGTGATTTAAACACGTTTCTCATCTCAACATTAAATCTGCTTACAATGTTTAATAAAAAAAGTGTCGCTCACTGTAACTGAAAACAGACAAACATAAATATAAATATACAAATCTGTCTGGTCAGTAAGACGCAGACACACACACACACACACACACACTGACTCGGTATTCACACATGCTGCATCAGCTGGCCCGTTCACAGCCTCACCAACACATGTGAGACACAGATAAGAGGAAAGAGACGCCGGCATCCTGTTTATGCTGCTCCACTCCCTCTGCACACGCTGCAGCTGCAGCAGCTGATGATGATCAGATATACGGGCGTTTCTGCTGCGACCAGAATGAAGTTTATAGGGACAGCATTATGTGTTTTCAGGCACATAGTGCCAGTTTACTGCTTAATCAGGTAACTATGTTACCTTCAGTTGTTATTAAAATGTTTCACATAAAATATGACTTAAAAGAAATTTTACTTGTAATTCATCGCCTTGAAATTGGGCCTGTGTCTCTTTTTTCTCCCCTCCAGGGTCTTTTGTGGCTCTAGTGTCTCTTATAGGAAAGTAGGCTGACAGGAAAGGGGGAAGACATGCGGCAAATATCGCCGGGTCCGGGAATCGAACCCACGGCGAGGACTCAAGGCCTCCAAACGTGGGTCGCGCTATCCCCTACGCCACCACAGCGCGCCCCCTTAGTGTGTTTCTTCTTTCATTTCCGAGGTTATACGGGTTCTACCGCGGCGTATTGGGGCCGATATGGTTAGAAAAAAGAAACGAGTAGATTCCTGCCAAAAAACAAAACAAAAACTTTTGAGATTAATATCAGAAATGATCTAGAAAAAAACTAAATTTCAAATGGCAATTTCTTTTGGAAATTTGGAGTTTCAAAAGTAAACATTTTTGCAAATTTGGTTTGGAGAAAATGGAAAATTTTCCACAATGTTTTCTAGAAAAAATTAAGATTTTTCTTTCTTGCACATTTTAGACTTTTGGAGATCAGAAATGTCCTTGTTTTTTCTAGAAAACTTCTGAAATTACTCTGTTAATGTCTGAGTTTTTCAGTGGATATTTAGTTCTTTTTGGCCCCTATTTGCTGTTGTGGGTTTTGGTTTCTGAGAACCAGGAGGAGGAGCTGATTGGTCGGTCAGTGGACGTTTCGTCCAATCACAATGTTCCCAGGATGTGGTTGAGTCCGACCGACAGGACGAGAAAAATCCTCTGAATTTTGAGTTTCCCTTAAAGACGCTTTAATCTAGAAAAACACTCCCCCTAGTGGCCACACCGGTTCCCTTCTTCTGCCAGCCGGCTGGTTGCAGTCGCAGCTTTTTTTACATTTATGCACAATTAAAACCTTTCTCTGTAGTTTCAGCTGCTGTTTCTAACTTTGTATCAGAACTGGCACCGTTCTGGATTAAAGCAGTTAAAATCCCCTCAGGACGGCGGTGGGCCACCTGCTGTGATGTCACCGCCGCTCTGTGGTTAGGCATTGATGTGTGATGGTGAGGGAAAACTTTAAACCACGGAGGTCATAGTTTGGTGTGCGGCCATTTTGGCGGCGCCGTCCCGTCTCCTCGGTGCAGTCTGACCTGAATGGACTCACAGTAAGAGGTGTGTGTGTGTGTGTTTGCTTAAAGACCGATAAGTCTCTAGAGTGGGAGGACGTTTTTTGGTGGTTTATTGAACAGAACAGAACAGAACCTGCCGTAGCTCCAGAACCTCCTGCCTCTGGAGCTACGGCAGGTTCTCATCTCGAAAGTCCTTTATAATATGAATGAAGTTCTCCAGTCCAAACAGGTAGCCCTGGTCCGGGCCTTTGTGCAGGACCTTATCGTCGAGGAAACCCCTGAAGGTGGAGTGGGCAAAGTCAATCATGCGCATGTCCACCAGAGGGAGCTGCTGAGGCAGCGGCAGCGGGGAGGGACATTTTGATGGGGGGCAGGGCACAAAGGGGCAGCAGTCTGTCACGCTGGGCGGGAAGGGAGGGGGGGGGGCGTCTGGCGCCGAATGTCCGGGTCCCTGAGAGGACAGAGGCTCCAGGTCCAAGGGAGCAGCGTGGATGTCTGCAGGGGCGGCGCTCTGCCCAGGGCCGGGCGGCGGGGCGGCTTCAGACTCCTGCAGCAGATCGAGAAGTCAGTCAATCAGGTCCGAAACGGTCCGGTTTATAAACTAACAGAACCAGGAAGGTTTCACCTTATAGTCCCGTAACAGTTGTTACATTTCAGCTGCTCTGAGTCAAACCATCCAAACTAACTGCAAAAGCTGTTTCCTCTTTCATGTTGTTTCCTTCAGTGGTCCTTGGTGCAGCGCCCCCTCAGGTGAGGAGGGGAACTGGTTTGACTCCACAGCAGCTGAAAATGTAAGAAATGTTGACATTTTGTTCCCAAATCAAGCCGAGTCTATCAGGTGTAAAAACTGTCCTGTTTTCAGATTGTGGGAGAAAACTGGAAAACCCGGGGAGGAACGCAGGCCGGGTTCAAACCCAGAACCTTCTTACTACAAGGCGTCAGTGGTACCTATTAATTTATTACATTACTGTGATTATTATTAGTTTAGTTATTGATTCTAGAGTCAGTATTACCATTTATTTTCCAACGGGAGACTAAATCCTTTGAATTTTCAGAAATAAACATATTTTTATAGTACATTCTTTTTAGTATGGTTTGTATCTTTGTAACAGATTTACTCATAAGACCTAAAACATTACAGTGGAAACTTGTTAAATTAGCTGGAGCAGCTACTTATAGATAGATAGATAGATAGATAGATAGATAGATAGATAGATAGATAGATAGATAGATAGATAGATAGATAGATAGATAGATAGCATTTATTGTCATTGAACAGAATTCAACAAAATTTCCATTGCAGCTCCCGTGCAAAAGGTCAAATATATACAGTATAAATAAGCAAACACACAATAATAATAATAACAATATATACAACTAAATTAACTAAAGGCCCTCAACCACACCAAAGAAGTAGCAGCAGGTCCAATTATGGCAAAGTACAGATAATGTGACAGTGCAAAGTGCAGAACAATATGGCTGTGTGGGGGTGGGGGATATGTATGTGTGACTGCGAGGTTATGATATGTGTGGGAGGGGGGGGCGGCAGGGAGTAATGGCTCTGACGGCTGTGGGGAAGAAACTGTTTCTCAGTCTGTTTGTTGTAGTCCGTATATTCCTGAACCGCTTGCCTGATGGCAGCGGCACAAACAGTCTGTGGCCCGGGTGGCTGGAATCCATGGCTATGGATCCAGCTCTCTTCTTGACCCGGTCTGTGTAAATGGAGTCCAGGTCTGGGAGGGGGCATCCCACAATGCCTTGTGCTGTTCTCACCACCCGTGTCAGTTGTTTCCTCTCCAATGCTGTGCAGCTACCATACCACACAGTCATGTTGAGGCAGAGGATGCTCTCGATCATCGCCCTGTAAAAGTTCACGAGCAGCCGTGAGGAAAGTCCAGCCCGTCTCAGTTTCCTGAAGAAGAGCCTTTGTTGTGCTTTCTTCACCAGGTGGGAGGTGTTTGTGTTCCAGGAGAGGTCAGACATGATGTGGAGGCCCAGGAACTTGATGTTGTCCACACGTTCCACCACTTCTCCATCTATGAGAAGGGGAGTGTGATCCGTCCTCCTGGACCTTCTGTAGTCCACAATGACCTCCTTGGTCTTCTCTGTGTTCAGCACCAAGTTGTTGGCTGAACACCACTGAGTGAGCTGCAGAATCTCCTCTCTGTAGTGGGTCTCGTTGTTGTCTGAAATGAGACCCACTACTGTTGTGTCGTCCGCGTACTTCACGACTGTGTTGGTGGGGTGGATGGCCACGCAGTCGTGTGTAAACAGGGTGAAGAGAGCTGGGCTGAGCACACAGCCCTGCGGCGTGCCTGTGTTGAGGACCAGTGGGGACAATGTTGAGCCACTTATTCTCACCACCTGAGGCCTGTTGGTGAGGAAGTCTCTGATCCAGTGGCACAGTGAAGCGGGCAGCCCCACCTCGAGTAACTTCAGCACCAGCTTGTCTGGGATGACGGTATTAAATGCTGAGCTTAAGTCTACAAATAGCATCCTGACGTAGGTGTTGGGATGCTGCAGATGGGTCAGGGCTGTGTGCAGAGTGATGGAGACAGCATCCTCTGTTGACCGGTTCGCTCTGTAGGCGAACTGAAGGCTGTCCAGGTTTGCGGGGATGAAGTCTCTGATGTACCTCAGAAGAATCCTCTCAAAGCACTTCATGATCACCGGGGTCAGAACGACGGGCCGGTAATCGTTCAGGCTGGTGATGGACCTCTTCTTCGGTACAGGGATGATTTTGGAAGACTTGAGACACTCAGGAACCGTGGCGAGCTGCAGGGACAGATTGAAAATGTCCAGAAACACTCCTGCCAGCGTATGTGTTAATAATTATGTGTCAGTCCTGAATTACAAAGGAAGAGTTGTAAAAATGACGATTTAATCATTGAAATCTTAACAGATTTCCTCAGCAGTGAACCTACAGAGGATCATCTGAACCGCGGTTCTGCTCGGTTCTGATGCGAGTTTCTTTATTTAGCCCGTTCCCTTCCAGAGGCTGATAGTTTGGGTTCAGTCTCAGCTCCATGTCGTCTCATTTTATTCTTGAAGCGTGTCTCCCTCAGGAGTTACAGACCAAAAATAGAAGCAGAAAAATGTCAGTCTGTAGTTTTTCATTCGGAAACTCAAACCTGAGACGTCACACCGCTGGGAGGGAACGACTCAGCGAAACTTTCATTAAAAAAATTAATCTGAGCTTCATTTCAGTCAGAAACAGGTAGAGTATCCAAAAATTGTAAAAATAAGAGAATGACATTTTACTTTACTTTTTACTTAGACGTCTAAAACAAAATTACTCAATAAGAGTAAAAAAGTATTTGGCAAGAAGGCAACTGAAGTACTTAGTAACTGAACAAAATGTAAATCATTTAATATTAAAAAATTCTCACTGACGATGGCTAGCATTAGCTTTACTGTCAAGTTGTCAACATAACATGCTAAATCTTAAATGTATGGAAGAAAAAAGGGAAGCAGCGCTTTGCTGTTACTTGTTAACATGACAAGAACTAGACAATAAGATCAGGAAGTGTTAGTTTAGAAACAGCAAGGGATAAGGAAGTAAGTTTGCTATGCTAGCTTGACTTTGACAACTTTAACTTATAGATGTGCTGCAGAATTCTGTGCTTCAGTTCAGTTAAAAAAGTACAATAATATAAAAAATAAATAAAAAGGGAACCTAAATATCAACTGACAGATCATCAGTAGAGTGAGTAGTGTTTAAATGAGCTAATCAACCACCGCACTGCTAGCTTAGCTAATAGCAGCGGTAGCTAATCCGCTAATCCACCACAGCGATCTCTTATAAATAATTACATAATAAAGACTTAATTAGAAACCTGCTCACCTTTCCCTCGTAGATGATGAGCAGCGAGGAAGAGTAGAAGCGGTAGGACTCCTGCCTCTCTAGCACCACCTTCAGGCTGCAGAGCTTTTTCAGGATCGGCTCAAAGACATCCCGCCTCAGGCCCTTCCCGCTGTCCAGGAACTGGGAGAGCGCCTGGCGGAAGCCTTCGACCGATAGGCCGCGCCCGTAGAACTTGTCCCTGTAGAGGAAGACGCCGGTGGTCGGCTGGTACACCTGCAGGGGGAGAGGGCGGCGTTTAAATAATTCATCACCAAAATCGCTCTGCAGACAGTAATACCTGCTGCAGCTCTGTGAGGTTTTAAAGGTGAGCTATTACGCTTCCTTGAACAAGTTAGGATCGGTCTAAACAACACATGCTCATTACCTTTTTAGCACAAAATGATTCTTAGATAACGAGATTTTAATCTGCTCAGTTCTGCCTATTGTGAGCTGTTCTAGGGCGTCCTGTCACATTAAATCCAAACAAGCTGCTGCTGGCCAACTCAACGTTTATACTCACATGTAAAAATGGCTGCAAACAGATGCACAATCATACAACAACACATCTTTGAAAAGCAGAAATGAAGCCTCCTACACAGTCAATAAAAATGCAGCAAGTGGTTTCTGGATGGTAAGTCACCAACAAAACACTTGTGTTTTCCAGCAGCCATTGTACAGCACATGTAGCGATAAAACCAGCTGACCAAATGTTCTGAGCTCAGCCTGGGTTGCTAGGTAACAGGCTGGGTGGCTAGGTAACAGCACCTAAGATTGTGGCTCAACAATCAGGAGGTTTTAGAAATGGCTTATTTTCCAGACACCAGAAAACATTAACTTATTGCCAAAGAAACACAGCTGGGTGGGTTTCTTTTAAGGGCCTGGGCTGTTTTTTTTTAGAAGCAGTAGAAACCCAAACAAAGGACCAAAAATGTGCAAAGTGTGAATTTTACATAATAGGTCCTCTTTAAATGGGCAGTATTATGTATTTACCAGGCACACAGTGCCAATCTATATCATAATCAAGAAACTATGTTACTTTCAACTTGTTATAAAAATTATACATAAATATCACACATGACTGAAAAGAAATTTCACTTCCTGATTTAAGGCCTTGAAATTGGGCCTGTCTCTTTAAGAAACTCCTGCTCTTTTTGAAACTTCACCTTCAGGACGTCATCACTGCATGGCTCCTCTATTAACCCTTTAGCAACTTTTTTACCAATGTTTCAGTGAGAAGTAGCTCCTATAATGAGCTCAGCAGTTCCACCAGGTGTTTGCTAATTGCTGCTGGCTAGTCTGAAGGAGCTGAGGCGGAACAGGGGAGGTCGGAAACTGCAGCTCTGAGGAGGAGCTGTACCTGGAAGGTGGGGCTAGGTCCACCCAGGCGCTTTGCACTGCTGAATGGTTGCCATGGAGATTAAAGGATTTTGCAAACATCAAAGAATCAAAGCAACACTCCGGTTTTTTCTGATGAGGGAATAACATTCTAACATGAGCTAATGCCCAAAAAGGTTACCGTTACATAATACTGCCGCTTTAAAAGTAGAGGAAATAAATGATGTATTCTCTAATTCAGCAGAAGCTGGAAACTGAATAAAAATTGAACGTAGCATTTTCAATTTAAGCTATTCTTGTGACGTTAAGAGCAAAATCAGCCAGAACCCAAAACGCAGCCAAAACAAGAGGACGGTTCACCAAAGGTTTTATTACAAAAATAATGATGTAGCAGGCTGTGATCACACTGGTGGGTCAGGGATGGGGGATCCACAGGGGTCAGGAGTCCAGCTGGGGGAGGGTTGGGTGAGTGGACAATGGGAGGTCCGCGGGACAAACAGAAGACAGGGATAAAATCCACCAACCAGAGGCTGAGTCGTGAAATGGTCCGGGGTCATGCACGGGAGGGTCTCAGGCAATGAAAATCCAGTAACCAGAAGGCAGGAGGCAGGGTCAGAAAACCAGAAAACTATTTGGAACATGAGACAAGGCTTGAAAGCTGTGACAGTAGCAACAGATGATCTCGCACTGAGCTGGTGACAACAGCTGTTTAAATAGGGAGCAGCTCAGTGCAGGTGAGGGAAATGAGTAATCAGCACAGTCAAGGTAGAGCTGAAGGGCTGAAATCATGACAATTCTGTCCACTTTTCTGCAGCTGAGTGAAGCGTGACGTTGGGTTAATGAAAGATGGACTGATAGGAGTTTCCGTAGCTGCATCCTGATGCGTTTCCTTCGCCATTCTACCTGCATGCCACACAGTCTGACGCCCAGCTTCGCCGAAGTGGTCTGTTCGCATTTTTTTATCTGCCGGGCCGCCTTCTCCTCCGAGGCATCGTCGCCGTGCTGCCGGGTTCCCATCTTCAGGTCCAGGATGCAGGGGAAGGAGAAGGGGTGGACGATGTTCTCCAGCAGCAGGCCCTCTGGTTGAGACGCCGCAGTTAGGGAATAAAACCTGGAGGATTTCATCGACCGCAGACTGACTCTGATCTAGTTTTAAGAATGTCAGTTGGAAAAATATACAAATATATTTGATTTAGGGGGCGTGTCGTGGTGGCGGAGGGGTTGGCGCGACCCACATTTGAAGGCAACGTGGCCTCGACGCGGCTGTCACGGGTTCGACTCCCGGACCCGACGACGTTTACCGCATGTCTTCCCCCTCTCCTTCCCCCTTTCCTGTCAGCCCACTTTGAAAAAGGGACACTAGAGCCCACAAAGAAAAAAAAAAAAAAAAAGACCCCTTGCGGGGCGATAAAAAAAAATAAATATTTGATTTAAAAAGATTTTTGCTTTCTTTTACATCAAAAGTTGGGATTTACGGGCTTGAAAATTTCAGCCGATTCCAATATTCCATATTTATACTTCTGTTATGAACAATGCCTGATATTTACTGATATTATATGAATTTTGTCAACCATTTTGATACCCTGAAAAAACAATCAAGCAAGTTTTACTAATTGAATCGATCCAGATGTGTTTTTTTGTTTTTTCGCCCCACAAGGGGTCTTTTGTGAGCTCTAGTGTCCCTTTTTTTCAAAGTAGGCTGACAGGAAAGGGGGAAGACATGCGGTAAACGTCGTCGGATCTGGGAGTCGAACCCGCGACAGCCGCGTCGAGGCTACGTTTGCCTGAATGTGGGTCGCGCTGACCCCTTCGCCACCACGGCACGCCCGATCCAGATGTGTTTAAAAAAAATATTCTGTCTACGACTTTAAGTACTTTTAAAATGTTGATAGATGAGAATCTTTTTTTCTAATTTTGCTCCTTCAAATTAAGGGACATGAGTTTTTATAGTTTTTAATAATTTGTGGGTAAAAACAAACGTTTAAAAATGAAGTTAAGAGATTTTTTGTGTCTCTGTTGTTTTTAACTGTACGAATATAATCGCCTTCCAAAAATAATGGCTTATGTCATTTTGTGCCAAAAGTGATCTATATTTGTTGCTTAAATAAAATTTAGGTATTAAAAACGCCATAGTCTTAGAACGATAAACACATAATATTTTTCATAATTCTTGGTTTAATTTGTCTTTTTAAGAAGTTCAATTAAAATAAGCTAAAAATAATTACACTCCAGTTTATGAAGATTGCAAATATTTATGCAGATTTATGTATTTATTTGCACTAGTGAATGATTGTGAGTTCATTGCAAAATTTTCACAAAAAAAGTGGTGGTAAGGTAAAAAAAACAAAGAAACCAACACCACCATCGGGTAAAAGCAGGGGAGCCCAAAGTGGGTCCTGGAGGCCCGGCAACCTGCATGTTCTGGTTCTGGTCTGCTCTGCATCCCCAGAACCAGAACCAAACGAGGAGAAGCAGCTTTCAGCATCTATGCACCACAAATTTGGAACAAACTTCCAGAAAACTGTAAAACAACTGAAACACTGACTTCCTTTAAATCTCAACTAAAAACCCTCCTGTTTAGGATTGTATTTGAAGCGTAATCAATTACAAATTTATTGATGGAACTTGACTTAATGCTGTGTTTTGATTTTTGGTTCTATGCTGCATTGTGTTTCTGTGTTTGTTATGATGTAAAGCACTTTGAAATGCCTTGCTGCTGAAATGTGCTATACAAATAAAATTTGATTGATGATTGATGTTCTAGTCTCTCCCTGGTTTAACGCACCTGGATCCAATGATGGCTCATTAGAGGCCTAAGAAGAACACTGACCTGCTGAAAAGGTTGTTACTAAAACCAGGGACAGAACTAAAACAGGATGCCGGCCCTCGAGGTCTGACTTTGGGCTCCCCTGGGTTAAAGTGACGCTAACTCCCACCTGCAGGTGGCAGTATTTCTTACTTCTACTAACCTGCTGCCTCCGCCTCAGTTATGGTACAGAAATCGACCTAGTTTAATTTGCCTGTTTGCTGTTTTTATTTCTTATATTTTTTCTTGTATATGTAGTTTTTTGGAAGGGGTTTAATGAAAAAAATGCTGCAGAAGTCCCTGCAAATATTTCTAAAGTAGCACTTAAAAAAATCAGTAATTCTGATTAGGAAAAAATAAAATAAAATCACAAAAAATATTATGAAATTCTGAAGGAACTGCAAAACAAAAAGACTCCATGAAGCTCCTGTGCTTTGAGTTGCTGCGATGTGATTGGCCGAGTTAAACAGGTGATTCCACAGCGGAGCCTAACGAAGTGTCCAGTGAGTCACGGTGAGTGCAGGCTGTCCCGGCGGATGGACGAAGGATACTGAAGGGCTTGCGGTCCTTGGACTCGGATCTCATGCGGTTGAGCTGCTGCTTGTGGCACACCAGGCTCCAGGGGTTGAGGCTGATCTTCTCCGAGGCCGCGCCGCTGTTCGAGTCCAGCATCTGGAACAGGACGTCCGAGCGGACCTTTGGGTCCAGCCGGGGACTCTGTTTCACAGAACTGAAGCAGGAAAGCAGGTTGTTATTGTGATTTAATTAACTGTTGTTCATTCAAATAAATAACGACAGTCGATATATCGCACATCTTGTGAATTTTTTATCATTATCAGTAGCTGCGTTTCCATTAACAATATAGACATATTGCATGTTATCGTTTACATCCGGAAATTTCGCACAATTTTTAATTGAACTGAAACACCGAATTCTGCAGCACATCTACATGTTAAGTTTGTCAAAGTCAAGCTAGCATAACTGAGCTACTTTCCTCTCCCTCGCTATTTTTTATTTATATTTATTTTTTTATAATTAAAACTTTTTCCTGACCTTGCTATCTAGTTGTCAGTGTTGACAATTAGTAGCAAAGCACCACCTTCATTTTTATTTTATACATTACGCATACATTCAAAATTTAGCGCGTTATATTGACAACTTAACAGCTAAAACCAATGCTAATCATCACCAGCGAGCAGCTTTTTGCCCTCCAGCTGGGAGGTGGAGGGAGGATCTTACGCATGTGACGTCACGCTGCAACTCGTCTATAATCGAGCAACTTGACATTTCTAAAATCAGCTTGCTTAATGAATGAGGTAATTTTTTGTTTTTGTATCGAAGTTGGTTTATTTTGCAAAATTGCAATGGAAACACTTATTTGCATCATGAGTCACGTGATCAACAACAGTTACTACTGTGGAGAAGACAAAGAAAAAGGTGACAGGAAGTAGTAGGACAACGATGGTGCGGCATTTTCTAAATTACTTACAGCATGAACAAACTCAAGAAAAGAAAAGCAACTAAAACATGGGAAAACTCTTCTGCAGTGTTTCTTATTTAACTGAAACTACGCAATTACAAAAGTGTTTTTTGACATAAGCAGAATATTTGTAAAGTTTTGCAATGGACGCGAAGCTTAGTGATGAAGTGAACAAGTTGTTTACTTGCCTCTGCTCCTCCCTCTGCTCGGCCCGCTCCTCCTTCTGCTCCTCCCTCTGCTCGGCCCGCTCCTCCCTCTCCTCGACCTGCTCCTCCAGCTCCCCCGTCACGTCCTCCATGTTGTCCACATAGGGGTACGCCACCCAGTTGATGCAGTCGTCGGAGTCGCCTTCGAAGCACACCAGGACCACGCCTGACAGACAGAACCAGAGACGATCAGAAACAATTGGTTTTAAAGCTGCTGAGCTACTTTGCTAGTTTGGCAGAAAGCTCTACAGTGAATATCACCGATATTTATCTTATTAGTCCTAGTCCTAAGCTTGTGACTTGTTTATTGTTGTCATAGCAACCCCATTGCAACTGCCTGCCAAGATGGCTGTCAGCTACAAGTGTGACGTCATGAGAACTTTTCCGTAAGTTATAGGAACTCGTTTAAAGCAAATAATTTTTTAATATTGATGATTGGCATATTGATGATGACTAATAACAAGACATTTTTCCATGTTTCAAGTGAAATGATGTTCCAGAGTAACTAGAACCTTTTCATCAATACTCAAGAACTATTGACTTAAGACAAGCTCTTAAATCTTGTTGAAAAGTTACTTGTTAGCTGTGTCTTATTTCAAGTGGAATAAAACATTTGCAGTAGAAACTAGACGTTGTTTATAAAAGTGCTTCAGATCCTCAGTGTGATTAGACATTTATTCAAATCCGGCAGATTTTCCTAAGCTGGACTGAGTGTTGGGTAGCGCTCTCACCCACAGAGGCAAAAACAAACAAATCAAACATTTAGTCCTCCTGCTTCAGATCTAATTTTCCTATTTATTTCCACAGAAACCAGGTGGGAACTCCCTCCGTTCATAATAATGTCACAATAAATGTCAGCTCAGCTTCTCCTTCATGTAATTAATTAAACTTTCCACCTGCCAGCATCTTCTGCACATGCGCCTCCATCTGCAGAACCACTTAGCAGCGCAATGTTTCATCAGATAGTGTCAGAAAATATGTGGGCAAAACAACCGTGACGGCTTGGAAAAGTTGCTCCTGGGCAGCTGTCCGTCTGCTGTTATTTAATCAGCAGGACAATGGCAGCAGGCAGGGATCCAGGGCTAAATGTAGGCTGGCTGGGCGGCCGTCAACATCAGGGAGGACTGCTGGGAATGCAGAACCACTGGAGAAAATATTCAGCTTCTCTAACGGAGTCAGACCTGCAGAGGGAGTCAAATATACCTGAACTTCACCTTCCTGACTCAGATTTTAGAGAATTCCCAGAAGGTTGTTTTTTTTTTCTATGGATGGAATAAAATCTGCAAACACAAATATTTCTCCATAGTTATCGCTACAACAGCAGCTCTAATTGGTTCTTTTTCTTGACTTTTGTTCATTTCTTTTGGTTTAGTCGCTGGTTGCAATTATTCCCTCTGGTCTGGATGCTGTGCAGCTTGGGAGGATTTTGCTCTTAACTTTTAGACAACTATGATGTGTAACCATGGTAACAAGGTACTGTTTTTACAAATGGAAGCAGCTAATTAGAATCTAAAAACTCAAATAACACCTGAACTTTTTACCCCAAAACCCAGAGGAGTTGAAAAGGAAATCTTGATGGATGCAGAACAGGAGGAACCATCAGAGATCGTATCCTCATTTCCACCAGAGTTCTACCCAAACGGCCAGACAGATTCAAAACGAGGAGCAGCAAAAGCAAATGAGGTGGATTAGCAGCTGTCATGTTATCGGACTTTCGTTTTATTTTTGATATTTTGTGTTATTTGTGTGATAAAACTGATGATAAAAAAAGTTTTCACATTTTGAAATTCATCAGAACCAAAAGGAAAATTATTTTTATCACTGATCTGCATCTAATCAAATTTATTGATATTTATTGCTGATGTCATGGATCCAAGTGTGGAGAAAATGGTAAAAGTAGCAATCCTGAACACTTTTAGCTTTGGGATGTTGTCGCTGTCAGGATAAGACTTTTTTCACGATGTAATGAGAGGTTTGAAAATCCCTGCATTACCAGTAGACTAAAGATTTTTCCTTTTGCATCCTGTGGGAACAGGAAGTGCTCCAGTAGCACCAACATGTCTGCGCTTCTTATCCATTTTCTTTAAAAGTTTTTCAATCCCTCCCAGGGACATAACCTCACTAAACTGCATGCATTATTTCAGATGATTATGGAGCAATTTCTCCAAACACAACCGAACGTCTGGCTTTCAGAGCTTCATCTCAGTATTCGTGTTTGTTTAAACTGTGAATTTGTCCCATTAAAGCTGCTGTGATTTATTCTAACAAAGCGCTCAGTAAGGAAATGGGTTTCCACAGTTTGTGTCGTGTCCTGGTTTTGGGAATGATTGCAGCAGGTCAATGGGACGGTTTCCTCTCTGTCTGCCGTGGTGCTAAGGTCATGAGTAAAAAAAAAAAAAAAATCAAAATCTTTAAAGGGAACTATTATGCAAAATTCACATTTTGCACGTTTTTGTACTTCCGTTTTGGACTCTACTGCTTCTAAAAACAACTCAAGCACTTAAAAAAAACACCAAACCAATTCTGGTAATACATTAGTATTTTTTGGTGTCTGGAAAACAAGCCATTTCAAAAATCTCTCGAATCTTGAGTCACACTTTGCCATTGCCTAGCAACCCGGTCTGTTACCTAGCAACAATAGCAGAGTTCCAGCACGTTTAGTCAGCTGGTTTTACCGCTGCTGCGCTGTACAGTGGCTGCTGAAAAAAACAAATGTTTTCTTGTTGATTTGCCGTCCAGAAACCACTTGCTGCGTTATTATTGGTTGAGCAGGAGGTTCCACTGATGCTTTTCAAAGCTATACAGTTGTATAATTGTTTACCTGTTTGCAGCCATTTTTATGTTGGAGTACAAATGTTGAGTTGGGGGCGTGGCCAGCAGCAGATTATTTGGATTTAAAGTGACAGGACGCCCTAAACCAGCTCAAAATATGCAGAGCTGAGCAGAATAAAATCTCCATCTAAAAATTATCTTGTGCAAAAAATGTTATGAACATGTTTTGTTTTGTACAGATCTATCCTAACCTGTTCAAGGAAGCATAACAGGCCAGCTTTAAAAAAAAAAAGTTCCCCCAAAAAGCTCTCCTCCTTTGAACAGACTGATTAATAAGACGGCTGCTCCATCAACCATGAAGTATTTCTACTAACAGGGAACAGGACCAAAGCTGTCGCCGTTTGTTTGGGTTTGTTTGTACATCATCAGGCTGTCAGGCAGATCCAGCAGCAGCCGCTGATGGAGAACAGAGCCGCTACGTCTCCTCTTCCACTAGACATTAAGATCTCCTTCCTCCTTTGCATCATTCTGCCACTCCAGCCGTTTAGCAGGGAGTTATTCTGAGCTGAGCGAAAATTACTGGACCACAGAGAGACTTATTAAATTAATTGATGATTATTTTGATAATTGATTAATCAATTCAGCTCCAGTAATGTGTGCTGCAGGTTTCATAATGCTGCACTGAGATGAGGTCTGTCGGCATGAAGAGCCCAGCGGTTCTGATTCGAAACATCAGAGAGCGGATACTGACCTTTATACTCGGGAGTGAACTCCTTCATCTCAGGAGGCAGAGACTCATAGAAGTGCTGCTCTCTGCTGATCAGAGGCTTACACACGGTGTGGTCATCGTACCGCATCATGCTGGTGTGACCCCCCACCTGCAACACACACATACACAAGCCCACACACACACAGGCATGAAAATCCGCCAGGCATACTGGATGTACAGAACTAAACAAAGAACTGCGAAAACACAAAATCTATAAGTATTTTTAATCTAGTTTCTAGTGCAAATCTTAGGAAACTTGAATTAACTTAGAAACAACTTTTTAGCAAGACACAGGCGTTTGTTTTAAAGGTGACCTGTTAGGACATATCTAACATGTTCATAATGATTCTTGGATAATGAGATTTCAGTCTGGTCAGTTCTGCCTCTTTTGAGCTGCTTTAGGGAGTCCTGTCACTTTAAATCCAAAATTAGGTAAAACTAGCTGACCAAACATGCTGGAGCTCTGCTGGGGTTGCTAGGTGCTGATTTGTGATGTTACATTTAGAAAGTTTTTGAAACAGTTCATTTTCCAGACACACAAAAAACATTTACTTATTGCCAGGAAACAGCTGGATTTTATTTTTTTTAAGTGTTTTTAGTTAATAATTCCTTAATATTGATGAAAAAGTACTAAATTCACTGGCTGATTATTTCACTTATGGGAAAATGTCCCATAAGTGTTTTAAGTGGAATCATCTGACAATGGAACTCGAACTTTTTCGTCAATGAATCATTGGCTGAAAACAAGCTGCTATGTCTTGATAAAAAGTTACTTATAAGTTGTGTTTCCTGTATCTTAATTCAAGGGTACTAATACATTTGGACTAGAAACTAAAATGACTTAGAAAAATTTCTGTTTTTGCAGTGTAAAAGTCAGGTTCTTCGTATTCAGGGTGCAGCCCACCTGGTGTATGAAGGGCTCCAGAGAAACGCCTCCATCTTGTGGGTTAGGTACAGCCCCAGGGGGACGCTGCGCCATACCAAATGGCCACTTAATAAAGCGTCCAATGAGAGTCCAAACCACCGACAGAACCCTGGCGCACTGAAGTTGGATGCGGGGGAACCACAGGAATCGCAGGGTGTCAGTCAGTGGGGGGTCGCCGCTTACTGCAAGGCAAGGAAGTGACACAAAGCAGAGACTTAATGATTCATAATATCAGAGAGGCGTTCTCTTTTCTGGTTCCCTAAAAGCTAAAACAATGTGTCCTAAAAACAGAAGGGGGCCAAACACGGTTCCTAGGGACCGCCAGATCCAATTAACGGTTTTCTATTGAAGCAGAGTAGAAAACATCTGAACAGACTCCAGCTTCCAGTCGTAGCCTGGAGGACGAGGTCACCTGACTTCCAGGAGAGCCGACATGTTGACACGTTTAACTGGGGTGGGACGATAAATCAATCTTATCGATTAATCACTTTTTTGGTTTTTAGTGTTTGGAAAATCTGGATTTTTTTTCTCAATGAACTCCTGGGGTTTCTAAAGTCCAGAGTGACGCTAGCACGCCCTGGGCCGCCATCTTGTTTTACAATTTCTATCTATTTGGACTTTGAATTCAAGTCAACTCTGAGTCGTGTCCTTCAAAGAGCTGCCGTTTATTTCACTGATCAGGAACATGTTAGCTATGCAAAACAGCAGCACTGCAACTAATGATTACCTAGTAATCGATGAATCTTTTGATTATTCTCAGAGTAAAATCTGATAAAAATATTGGCACATTCTGCAGATTTTTATTTAACCACCTATAAGCCTTTTTAAATACAATATTAGAAATGCATATTAAGATTAAGATTGGACGTTTGGATTTTTCATTTTGGATCGGGCCTTTGGATTACAACGGGGAAATACTTCCAGGACTTTGGTTTTGTTGGAGGATATGGAACTCCTTTGGGGACAGTAATCTTTTTGAAAAAGAACGGGAAAATATTTTTGGACATTTAATTAATTAGGTTCTTTGCTGATACAAACTGAGTGATTTAAATCTAACCTATAATTATTTTTTGAGGGATTTTTGGTTATCGATCTATTTATTAAGATAACTATTATTATTTCTTAGTATTGTAATTCTTTTTGAATAAATCATTGCTGCTAAAACTCAACAAATTTCTTATTGAGTGGTTGTTTTTTTGTTGTTTTTTTTTTAAATCAAATTAATGGTGTAACATATTTTACCTGATTCCTGTGCCAGATCCCCCTGGACTATATTGTATTGTGAGTTCCGCTTTAACTCAAGCAGGATTTTACAACATAAGTGCTTTTTGTTTAATGGAGCTTAAAAATCTGCTTTAAGCAACAAGAGTAATGATCAAACCAGCAGAAGAAAACCTCATTGTTTCAATAGAAATAATGATTTTATTCATCTAGCAGCTGGGAAGGCGCAGGACAATATTAACACCATCGTGTTGTTTTTTATTTATTGTGATAGATTTCTTATCATGATAAGAATTTTGATTCATTGTTGTCACAATAAATTCCCGATAATGATGTTTAAAACATCCTAAAATTGTACGTATTGTTGGGATTATATTTGAAAATATAATTAAATGCCATTACTGTGTACAGTTTATAATATAAATCTCACTTTTTAAGTGGCTGTAGTCCTTAAGGAGAGTATTGTAAATGTTAGTGTTTTGCAAGAGCAGGATTTGTGTTTGTGGGGCTACAATGGCATAGTCAGTTATTTAGTTACCTAAAAAATAATACCACAAAATATTATGATAAAACTTTAAGTCCACATTGCCCAACCCTAATTAATGCTGTTTAGTTCTTTATTTATTGTAAATGGTATCGCTATCATGGTGCATGACTGTGTGTGTTGTGAATCTGTCTGTAGTCTAAAGTCCTTTGAGTTGTTGTACAACCTTCAAACATTTGTCTTAAAAACCCGACTTTTCCCATTTTATCAGGATGGAAAACCGTCTTTCCATAACATAAAGGGCTACAGTTTTCATATGCTGAATTTGAAAAAAGAAGCACATCATTATATTTTAACATTTTTTGTGGGTTCAACACAGACTGAATAAACAGAAAGATGTGGTTTTCTCCCGTTATTAAACTTAGAAAGCCCTCAAAATCAGCAGAGCTTATTGGCATCGTGTTTTTATGTCATGTCAGTTTTTTTGTGTATTGTCCTTTGAATTGCCGTCATCATCACATCCTCATCTTCGATAAAAAAATTTTTGGTTGAAAAGTTGACGGTGCTGAATGAGTGCCTTTAAGCTAATAACTTAATGATCTTGTCATGCGTTTATTTTTCTAAGCAGAACCGCATAAACTGAATTTTGCATCCCACACCAGACTCCATCTGTTCTGGTATGGCCCCGCCATCTTTGTTTCTGTGTCAACTGGCTCTGCTTAAGGATGACCAGCGGCGCCCTCTGATGCATGGGAGAAGCTCCAAATAGTTAATCGTTTCCATTCCTAATTGATACATACTTTTTCAGCCGATATGGTACATTTTCTTTTCTTTTTTGAGCTGTAGCCAGTGTTCTGCCATTTTCTGAATGTTTTAGCATCACAGCCACTGAAACATAAATCATCAGGTTTGGTTTGGAGTCTCTCCAACTGGGTAAACATGTTATTGTTATGAGAGGCACAAATATAGCATCCTTGCAATAATTGGACACACTGAAATTACAGTGATGATTGGATATGTTAGGGTTACCCTAACCCTAGCCCTTTAACTGAAAATAGAGAAATAGCTCCTACACCTCACGGTAAGTCCTACTGCAGCCTTTGAATACTTCTGCAATAATCAGATGTGTCATCCGCCATGTTTGTTTTGAAACAGTAGCCCATGTCAGATAGAAACAAAATATAAAATACTGCAAGAGGACGGTTGTCAGGAGCAAATTAAAGAACCCACCAGAAGGATGGTGGCAGGAGACAGGACATATGGAGACAGCTCAGCGGGAGTCCAAGCCATTATTTCCAAAGCGCTCTACTTTTCTGGCTTGAATACAAACCAAGTTTCAGAAAAATAACTTTCCTATTTAACTGGACAATGACTGACTACACAGAGCTTAAAATATCTACTAGCTTTGGATGTTTTACCTGGATTTCCAGAGAAATGCTTGGTAAATAATAAGCAAATAATCCTTTTTCTTTCCTCCTAATGCTGTGATACCATCTTGAATAACCAAAACAAGCTGTTTGAGAGGTGAGAGGTTATTAAAATAGAATATCTGGCAGTATGCTGGAGCCACAAAAGCCACTGCATCCCGTTTAAAGCTTCCAGTAGCTCCCAGTGCGAGCTGATAACTGCCACTACCTATTTAATAAAACGATCATTCATAAAGCAGCATGACTAGGCAGCCCTGCATTAATACAACACAAGCAGCATAATGCAAGCCTTCTAATCAAACAAATATCATCAAACTGCTGATTTTCAAGTAGAGCAAGTAAACAAGGAAGGAAACCTGAATGCACGCAGGTTTCAAAACAAGACTTTAGCAAACAAATCTTTCCACCTAAGTAACATGAAATCACACACAAAAGATAAAAAATTTGAATATTATTATTATTAGCAAAACTGTTTCTAAATCTATATCAATATTCCAAACACCAGAGATATTTTGTTTTTTAAAATCAAGCAAAAAATAAAGGTCTGCTACAATAGTTCTTATTTTACTAATTATTTTTTGGTTGAATTATTCCCTCAGTTTCTGGATACTCTACATCAGGAAGGATTTTTGATCTTACCTTTGCCTTCTTACAGTTGTTATCATACGTAACCATGGCAACAAGGTATTGTTTTTTACAATTTGGACAAGCGGATTAGCATCTAAAAACTCAAAATAACACCTGAATTATCATCACAAACTCCAGAGGGGTTGAAAAGGAGGCTTCAAGGATGCAGAGCAGGAGGTTCAAGCATTTCTTCCATCAATCAATGTTTCTCTTCCCGGCTTCCTAACCGTATATTCAGATAGCAAATGAGGTGGATTAGCAGTGATTGCCAACAACTGATCGTGTCACCTGGGACATGTTATAATAGAAAATAGTCTCTGCTGCATGAAAATGAATCTGTCAGCATGTCATGACAGTGATACAGAAACAGCCTTCAATCAGAGGATTTTTTAAATTCGTTGCATAACTGACTGCTACTGGAGGTCCTTCCTTGATGCCCACAGCATCACCATCCACTCTCTTTAAAGATACTTGGATAACATTTAATTTTCTTTTGGGATAAATCAAAGTATTTTTCAATTTGAATGATTAATATAAATATAAATAAATAAACTAAGTCAAGAAAATATAGTAATTCATATAAAACCACAAAGGACTTGAATGATCAAAGACCACCTATATTATATAAAGCTTGTTTAAGCTAAAATGTCAGTGTTTAGATGTTTATAAAAATTAATTGATAAAGTGCAAACGCAAATTGTACCGTAATTATAATATATCCAAGCAAATACTGATTTATTCAAATCAATAAATTCCTATAAATAGTTAAATATGTGTTGGCAGGGCTGAGTCCCCGGGTGGTAAAACCTACCAACGCCTCTGGTCTTTGGTACAATCATATTTACACAGAGGTAGCTTCCAGCGAATGAAACTTTTGGAGAAACAACATCTTATCTCAACATCTTAACTCCCGATCAGTGTGATCCAGAGGCTCGGCCATTATCCGCTAGCAGAAGGACTTATTGCCACATTACACGTTTATAGAGACAGGTATCGGTTAGCGTTAGCTGCCGAACTGGCCAGCTTCTTGACCTTAGCCTGACAACCAGCAAGAGAAATAAGTCGATCACTTTCAGCATTTAAATAAGCTTTGACTCAAAATAAAACATCACCTCGTTTTATACTATCGTCCGTCGTAATTCCACCTTCATTAAGAGCAGCTCTGACCCGAAAGGCTCGCCCGGAAAACACTGTCGTTACACAGAGTCTAGTTGCCGTTAAGTAGCCTCGCATGCTAACGGTGCAAGCTAACATCACGGACTGACGTTACGCTCCGGTCATCCGATCTGTTACGAGCAGCAAATTTTTTAAACTAGCGATTTAAAATCTCTCCCTAAAATTTTATACAATACAGGTAAAACAGACAGAAGAAATGTACTTACAGATTCTTTCGTAGGACAGCCAACCCGCAGACTCCGCGCCAACGGACTGCTAAAGAAAAGACGCTTGATTTTGAAACCCCATATCCATCCGCAGTTAACAATTTTATATTTTCCAAGAAACACAAGATTAATTTTGAGAGTGCTACATCGGTTTATAACAGATATAAAACCGATGTAGCACTCACAAACGTTCTCAATGAAAATAAATAAATATAGTCCTCCTTATTCAAATGTGCTATGGAACTATTTTCTTTAGTGGATGTGTAAAGTGCCTACTTCAATTCACCAACCTTTATTGACAACGGTGCCAACAGAGAAAAAAATGAACAAAAAGGTTAAACTAGAAAATTCCTGAAGAAATTTAACCGGGGCCTGCCAAAGTGTGCCCGTCAGTTTGGACCCAGCGTTCTTTCACATGCAGGTACAGGGTCAGCTGGAAACCAGCGGATTGGAATGGTGCCACTTTGTCACGGACAAGCTAACAACAGTAACTGTGTGGCGTGACGAGTCTTTCATTGATCAAATGATCCTGTAGGTGGATCTCCAGGGTGAGGATCAGCCATTGCACTGCGGCGATCTGACCTCTGTGAATTCTCCACATGGGAGAATCTCAACTGCACAATTTATGGTAGTTGGGGCCTGCGTTCGCGCTCTGCCCTGGTGTTAATATCTGGGTTAAAAGTGAGTACTCCTTTACTTTTTTTTAGCTCTGAGGATTGAAGGTGGTGTATTTGGCCTAGATGGTGACGCCCCCTTCACACCTCATGGTTATTCCTTTCTGATCAGATTCCTTTAAATAAGTCATAAAACTTCATATTAAAATACTTTATTAATAAATAAACATCTCATATCTGCACTGTTTGGATAGAGGGAGTTCTGCCGGTCAGGCTGGGATCTTGATCCGGATGGGCGGCGGCCTGATGGCGGCGTCCCTCACCTCGGCTGTGATGTCCACGCCCAGCGGAGCTCTGCAGCAGAACCAGCAGAACGGGTCAGAACCTGCAGCTCATGTCAGTCTGAGGGTTTGATCTGCTAACAGCAGGAACCGGGTCGGTACAGCAGGAACCGGGTCGGTACGGTAGAATGTACTGGTTATTTTATGATCCAAAAATCTACTGTCAACAGTTTTTTCTTTAAAATATGAATGAGAGGAAGTGAAGCCCTGACCAGAACGTGAACTGGTTCTGGTTCTGACTGACCTGGGCTCGTAGCTGACCTCCACCTCCGGCGCCAGGATCCCGGTTCCTTCCCTCAGACGCTCCATTCTGTTCCTGCGGAGAGGAAACCAAACACCTCAGGTGAACTGGACTCATTTCCAACCGCCACCAGAACTCACCAGAACTCACCAGGCGACCATCGCTCCGTTATGGGTGCAGAACCGGGCCGGAGGGCAGAGCAGCCGCAACCCGGTCGCCTTGGCGACGACCGCCAGAGCTTTACAGATGTACTGGTTGCTGGGAACACCTCCAGACTACACCTGGAAAAAACTCTGGGTCAAATCTAAAAGTTTGGATATGCTGGGTTGCTATGGAAACACTGCAGCTTTCTTATTTTAATTTGTAAATAACTGATACTGATTCTGAAGTTAGTTTTCTTGCCCAGCAGATAAAATATTTGGCTGCAGAGAATTTCAAGACGACTGCAGTCAAAAGTTTGTTCACACAACGAATCATTAAAATCCTCATCCCACTTCCTGTCGTCATCTTTGTCGCTTCTGCCAGCAGTAACATCCTGTTGTTGATCATGTGACTTGCGTGATGTGAAAAATGTTTCTATGGTAGTTTTGTGAATTTTGGTACAGGTGAAAAACATCTCATCTTAGAGCAAAAACTTTCTGTTGAAAAATGAGTTTTTCTGAAATTATCTTGTTTCATTTAAGCTAATTTATTTATTTTTTATTCCAATTTGCATAATTGTACAGTGAATGGAAACGCAGGTATTGATGGCTGCTGGGCCTGAGCCGGTGGTGGTTCTGGTTCTGCTGGAGGTTTCTTCCTGTTAAAGGAAAGTTTCTCTGTCTGCTGTCGCCCCCTGCTGGTCAGGAGGAGTGATCGCTGCATGTCAAAGACTGGAAGCCCAGCTGGTTTCCTCAGAAAATCTTGATGCTCTGGTTGGCGGCTAACTGAACTGAATGTGATGGAATAGAAACAATCGGATCCAGTGGACGGTTTCTCACCAGCGTCGGGTTTTGTGACGGCAGCAGTCGGTTGGCTCTGCAGAACAGGACGGCCCGGTGCGTCCTCTTCGCCAGGTGTTTTTAAGAAAAATGCGCTGAGTCGAACTGTATCATCGTTATCAGTTTATTCCCGGATCACCAAACATCCAGCCAGACTTCATGCCACAATCAGCCTCACCTGGACTACTTAAGCCTGTCGCTCCATGACGTCACCACAGGTGGCCATTTGTAGTCTTAACTATGCATAACATTAACACCACATCTCCCCTCTCTAGAATCAATGGGTAGACTACCATTGATTCAACAGACCTTAGAGGATTATTCTGCCTCTATAGCTGGAAGGTCTGTTTCTACCTAGAGCTAGAAGAAAAAGCTACAATAAATAGAAATATATATTTAAATTTTTAGCATAACATTTACATCAATCATTTTATTTTCCTTAGCTACAAATTCAGTCTATCTGGTTTCACAACCCGTCTCCCAAACCTGGTTCTAGGAGTAGGTGAAAGTTCAGGAAAGCTCTGCTGTGAAGATTCCTCAGAACTCGGTGTAACTTGTTCTGCACCAACATCACCTTCCGGTACTCTGGCTCTGTCGAAGGCTCCATGGTAACCAAATGACGACGATTTCGCCTAATCAATCCATGGGGTCCTTCCACAATGTATGACCGTGGAGTAGAATGACTGGTAACCACTGCTCCGCTTGTGCCTTGATCTTTAATCCACACGCCTTGTCCTGGAGTAAGTTTACTAAGAACTCTTGCTCTGTGGCGTGAATCATATCTCTCTGCATCCTTTATCCTTCTCTCCTTTTCTTTTTGAGCAATGAACTTACTGTCTGGAAGAACTGGCCTCAACAAAGATGGAAGTGTTGGCACAGTCGTGCGAAGCCTTCTTCCCATAAGGAGCTCCGCCGGACTGTACCCACTCCAAAGTGGGGTTGCTCTGTAGGCGAGTAAGGCTAGATATGGATCAGCTGCTTTCTTCAACAAGTTCTTTATGGTTTTAACTGCAAGTTCAGCTTCCCCGTTACTTTGTGGATATCTTGGGCTACTTGTAATATGGCTAAACCCATATAACTTAGCAAATGTAGCAAAAGCAGCACAGGAAAACTGAGGACCATTATCTGTGATCATTACTTCTGGAATGCCGTGATGTGCAAACACAGATTTCAGGTGAGGAATCACATCTGCTGATCTTGTGGGACTCAGTTGAGCAATTTCCACAAATCTTGATGCATAATCCACAACCAGAATATAATTTTTCCCTTGCAAAGTAAACAGATCGGCCCCAAGTTTTTGCCATGGTCTGTCCGGATACTGTGATGGCATCAATGGCTCTGTGGGATTCTCTTTCTCTCTGTTGCAGGTGTGGCATTTTAGAACCAGTTCTTTTAGCTGCTGACCCAGTCCAGGCCACCACACTGACTGCTGTGCACGTTCTCTGCATTTCACCACTCCCTGATGTCCCTCATGTAATTTCATGAGCACATCATTTCTCATAGTTGAAGGAATAACAAGTCTTTCTCCTCTTAACAAAAGACCATCATTCACCGTAAGAAATGCCTTTTCAGCCCAATACAGTCTGAGTGCTGGTTCACTGTTGTAGTGTGTAGGCCATCCTTCCTCACACAACTGCATCACACGGGCACATATACTATCCCTCGTCAGCTCCTGTCTCAGCTCCTCAAGGTAGCCAGTGCTTGCAGGCAGGTTTTGGATCACATTATCTACATAAATATTTGAATCTTCAACCAACTTTGCTTCAGTTGTTGATAAATTTTCTATCATAGGGGCACGTGACAGTGTATCAGCTGTCCACAGATGTTTCCCTGGCACATATGAGATGGAATAAGAATATCTCATGAGACGCATTCTAAAACGCTGAATACGTGGTGGAAGATCATCTAACATCTGGGAACCCAAAAGACTCAGAAGTGGTTTATGATCTGTCTCCATTTGGAAATGTTTGCCAACGAGATAATTACTGAATCTTTCACAAGCCCAAGTAAGACTTAAAGCTTCTTTTTCCACCTGTGCATATCTCTGCTCAGTCTGTGTGAGAGATCGTGACACGTATGCAACAGGTCTCCACTCCTAACCCCACTTTTGGAGCAGCACACTCCCCAGACCATAAGCTGACGCATCTGCTGAAACCTTACATTCTCGGTTAGTATCGTACATGGCTAACACTGGCGGGGATGAAAGCAAATCTTTCAGTTCTTGAAATGCTCTAGCTTGATCAACTCCCCATATCCAACAGTTTTTCTTTGACAAGAGATCCCTCAAAGGCTTGTCTCGCTCTGCCAACTTTGGAATAACCCTCCCCAGCTGGTTAACCATTCCAAGGAAACTTCTTAGTTCACTCACATTTCTTGGTTCTTTCATCTTTCTCACAGCTTCTGTTTTATTTGGATCAGGACTAACTCCATTAACAGAAATAATATGGCCCAAAAATGTTACACTCTGCTTTGAAAGATCACATTTATCAATGTTCAGTGTAATACCGGCTTCTTGAATCTTTCCAAGAACGGTATACAGACGAGCATCATGCTCCTCCTGTGTTCTCCCCCACACCAACACATCATCCATGTGGCAAACTACACCCTCTAATCCCTCCGTAACCTCTGTTACCATTCTGTTCTGGAAATGCTCAGGGGCAGAAGCTATACCGAAGGGTAGCCGTTTAAAATAATAACGACCAAAAGGTGTAATAAAAGTTGTATATTTTGCAGTATCTTCAGTTAAAGGGATCTGCCAGAACCCCATATTAGCATCTAATTTACTGAAAATGTTAGCTCCTGCTAACTTACCGAGTGTTTCATCTACAGAGGGAAGAATATACTTCTCTCTGCACACAGACTCATTCAGCTTGGTGAGATCAACACATATGCGTACAGCCCCTGTCTTTTTAGGAACAACCACCATTCCTGAGCACCAATCAGTTGGCTCCTCAACTCTGCTAATCACCCCCAAACTTTCCATACGGGACAGTTCTTGCTTGACTTTGTCCATCAAAGGAAGTGGAATCCTTCTGGGCGTCTTTAATGAAAATGGTTGAGCTCCTGGTTTCAGTTTGATGGAATAAGGCTGTTTCACTTCTCCCAAACCACTGCATAGCTTTGGATAGCTAGTTTTTAATGTTTCAGCAGTTATCTCATTTAATCTAGCTACAAGCTCCAGCTTCTGAATGGCTGGTCTACCCAAAAGTGCAGTTTGCAGGTGTCTCATAATATACACACTTTCTTGTATCTCTTTTTCTCCTTTTTTCATTAACATCTCAGCAACCCCCACAATATCCAGTGCATTTCTCCCTGGTCCTAGCAGCTGCCTGGTAGCTTTTTTCAGAAGGGGGGGACTCTTGTCTCTATAGATGTCTCTGTACATGGCGTATGGCAGGACCGTAACATCAGCACCAGTGTCAATCTTGAATGAGATGTTTCTTTTATTTATTTCAACATCCACCCTCCAAGGCTCATCTCCCTTGGTAATACTGCCTAAAAACAAAGAGTCATCTTTTTCGACAGCATGTACAGTCTTGAGCGTCCTACACACCCTCTTATAATGTCCCTTTTTCCCACATAAATGACAGTTTTCCCCATTTGCCGGACAATCACGTTTGGGATGGGATGGAGAGCAGCCACACTTATAACATTGAGAAATCTCCCTTTTATTATTTGTAGTAGTGCGCAACTTAGGGTGATATTTAGCCTTGGCATGCTTAACACTGCTTTTGTACACCCTGTCGACAGATTTTCCATTTTCTGTCTCCGATCTGATGCCACTACGCAGACAGGATTGCTGCCGTTTCACCTCTTCACTTTGTCTCGCCGAATTAATGGCCTTTTCCAGTGTCAAATCTGGGTCGAGCTGCATACGCTCAGATAATCTTTTATCCTGCAATCCCACCACCAGTCTGTCACGAATCAGTTCATCATGTAGCGCTCCATAACTACAATGTTCTGCTAGCGCATACAGTGAAGTAACAAAGGCATCTACGGTTTCATGCTCCTCTTGTTTGCGCATGTTAAACCTGGCTCGCTCATAAATGACATTTTTCTTAACAACGAAGAAAGCTTGAAATCCATCACGAACTCCTTGATACGTGTTTCTTTGGTCAGGTGGTAATGCTAATCCCCGCAGAACATCATCTGCCTCGTCTCCCATGCAATAAATGAGCGTGTTAACTTGATTCTCCTGAGAACTAGAATTCAAGTTACTTGCCAAACGAAACCGTTCGAATCGCCGTATCCACTTGGCCCACTCCTGCGGCTTTGTGAAGTCGAAAGATTCCGGTGGCTGAATGCTGAACGTTGCACATGGACCAGCAGAAGCGACTCCCTGTACGTTGTCATCAGCCATCTCTCCGGCAGAATTGCAGCCTCCGATGATTTACACTACAGCACTCCTGACACCATGTCGTGTTTTTAAGAAAAATGCGCTGAGTCGAACTGTATCATCGTTATCAGTTTATTCCCGGATCACCAAACATCCAGCCAGACTTCATTACCACAATCAGCCTCACCTGGACTACTTAAGCCTATCGCTCCATGACGTCACCACAGGTGGCCATTTGTAGGCTTAACTATGCATAACATTAACACCACAGGTGTGAGGCCACGGTGTGCTGCGTGGCGGCGGCGATGTCGTTCACACACGACAGCACCGTTCCTTCCTCTACGCCTGCAAAGGGATCGCTGTGGTCAGGAAGGCTAAAGCTGCACAGGAAGTCCACAAACCGTCCTACCTTCCTCGACTTCCTGCTTCTGGATCAGCAAGGTGACCTGGTTCCGCAGCCCGGCGAAGGAGAAGCAGCAGTCGGGCGTTTGTCCCATCGGCGTCCTGAATAGTGATGGGATTTTCGGCTCCTTTTCGAGATGCGGCTCTAATGGCTCTTCTTACTGTGGAGAGCCGGCTCTTTCGGCTCCCAATATATATTTTTGACATTATTAATTAATTAATAGCTTAAACCTAATTTTATAATATTTTGTTTCATTATTGACATTGTTAAGCACTTATGATGAGTAAAAATGCCGCATAACAATGCTATAGCAATACCGATGCGTGTGATGTCCGCATGTGGCTGTGCAGGTTGTTTGTCGAGCCTGCAGATAGGAAATGCTGACTTTGCACAGTCTGCACTCTGCCCTGGAGCTTGATGTAGCATTAAAATGAGTCCAAATCTTGCTCCGTTTTCTGTCACTCATTTATTTTCACCTATTCAGTTCCCACACTGACTCCCCTTCTTTCTGTGCTTCTTGACCGCTGACTGAGTGTCTGTACATAAACACCTGCCGACGAACAGCTTGGCCAATTGCCTGCCGTTTCCACAAAAAAAGTGGAGATAAACTTCTTTTTCAGTGTTTTCCCGCCACATTATTAATTGAAACTATGTGTGATTGGTCAGATGTGTGGAGCACACGCTTGACATGAGGGCAGTGGACCGAGGGAAAAAACCTCTCAGCTCTAGCACTGGCAGAAGAGCAAAACGAGCAAGGAGAGGGAGAAGGGGAGGAGAGACAGCGAGGCACCGCAGGACAAAAAAAAAAACGATGTGGGGAAAAACTATCGGCTCTGGCACTTGCAGAGCACAAGCACGACAGGGAGGCGGAAAGACAGCGATATACTGTAGAAAAAAACCGGCTCCCAAATAGGATCCTAAAACGGCTCCCATTGTGGAGCCGGTTCCAATCGTTCACTTCAAAGAGCCGGCTCTTAGAGCCGGATCGTTCGCGACCGACACATCACTAGTCCTGAAGCGGAACCTCTTCCTGTCTCTATCCTGAGCCAGCAGCTCGATGGCCTGGCCGCCGCTCAGCAGTTTCCTGAGGGACAGACGGCGCGCCACCTGTGGGGCCAAACAGCTGACGGTCGGTTCAGAACCACAGCAACAGAACCACGACACCTAATCTGCCCAGTGCGTGTTAATGAATGTACAGTGTTGTCGGATTTAGATAAATGCTCATTTCCAAAAACAAACACTAAATACAAACATTTTGATAATCTCAACATTTCTGATTGTGTCTAGCAAATGTTTTATCATTCTGAGCTCTGAAATGTTTCCCTGATGAAGTTTCAGCTTCAGTAATCGATAATAGTCCAAGTTCTTTGCAAATAAAAGCAAATCTGTTTTAAAAACACCCAAATCCTTTCTGTGCATTTTTAAAACATATTTTTGTCTGTTAGATTTTGCCGTAATAAAGAAGTTTTTGTGTGAATTTTCTAATATTTTATTATAGAGACACGGTAAAAATGTCTGCTAAGAGACTTTATGCTGCAAATCTGTTAACAGTCTTTGTCATTACTGGACATAATATTTCACATAATCAAAACTCATAGAAATAAAAATGTAGAACATGTGCAAGGAATCCATATGGGGGCCAACTTTTAATATTATTGAAATAAATCAGCTTTTTGATTTACTCATTAGAGATGTGCACATTTACAGTTATTTAAATCAAGTTCTGAATAACTTTTTTTAAAATAGCAAATCTGAATGTGTTTTATTTTGCCAGTAAGTTTGACGTCCTTCTGGTTGACACACAAGTTAGTACTGCACTTTGTTTTTACTTTTTATGTGTATTTTGTCTGTTACAGGTAACTTTTACACACAACAGAGGAGATTGTTTTAAGTTAATAATTCCTTAGCATTGGTTTTAAAAAGTATTAGTTTGACTGGCAGATTATTTCACTTATGGGAAAAATATCTTGTTAAAAGGATGACCTGTCAGTGGAACTACTTTTTAAAATTAATATTAAGGAATTATTTACTTTATAAAGCTCATATCTTGCTGAAAAGTTACTTGTAAGTTAGTTTTGTCTTACTTCATGTACTAAAAAAACTAGAACAAATCTACTTGGTCAGAGTTTGTGTTTTTGCAGTGCATTTATTACGTGTTAACAGATCAAGAAATAAAAAAGCAATTGGCTGAGTTTTATTTTGGAATATCAGAATGCCACACTTTTCAAATATTTATAATGAAAAATTGTTTTAAAAAAATCTTTCTGCTTAAACTTTACAATTATGTTCATTAAAATTTAAACAAAATACGCTGAAGTTTGTGTTTATAAGTGTAGCCGGGGCATCTTGTCCCGGAAGTATGGTGCTGTACATTCTTCCTCTTGCCCATATATGGAAGACGCTGTGACAGAGCGCAGCTGGTTCGTTAGCCAGACAGGTAATCACAGGTAATCAGCAGTTCCATTTAAAAGCAGGTAGATCTCCGAGGAGATCAGATCAGGCTGATGATTCCTGCAGAGGCTGGAGGGACGTACAGAGCGCCGCTGACTGGTTTCACTTTACAGAAGGTGAAGGCAGTTTCTCATCATTATCTGGCTACTTAAGGTGCTTGTCTAACTTGGTCTCTTGTGTGCAGGTTGGCCTGCTACTGTTTCAGTTTTTGTTTTAGTTTAGAATTATTATTTTTTTGGGGGGGGTAATTATTATTGATTAGTGATGGTGAGATCAAGCCTCATGAGGCATTCAACCACTTGAGCCAACTGGTTCGAGAAAGGGTTAATTTCTTGAAGCTTCATGTGCACACGAAACCACCTACTGGCCAGGTGTATAATCACAGCCAGCTGTATCTTAACACGTGTGATGAATTGAATTTTTGTCTATTATGGCTCTTGGGAATGACGTCACAAAAGGTGTAGGACGAAATCATTTGTCTACATAAATTATGTATACACATATGTGTATAATAAAATATTGTTTGAATGTATCCTCTGTGTGTAATTATTCCCAAAATAGTAGTGTCATGTGATATGGCATGTTGTGTAATAAAGTTTTTCTGTGACTAGAAAAATGGCCTGGGCTTAATCAGGCAGAGGACAGTGAAAGTGCTTGTGAACTAGGGAGGGGGTAGTGAATAGGCTAATGCTTGTGTAACTTGGATGATTTCATGCATTTTTATTAAGAAACAACAATTTCTCCACAGTTTTTGGTTTCAAACGATTTCTCTTTTTTGACACTACATGGATGAGGTGTTATTATTGTACCCCAACTCCTTGGAGCACAATAAACACCTCACCTTTACAGAACATAAGAAACAGTGAAAAATACAGTTCCTCATAAGCAAACCTAATGCATCTGCAAATGTTCAGTTCACCTTACCTTGTTAGGGCTTATCAAATCGAAATGTTCCCACATAGGAGAAATCCTCCTCTTTCTCGCCGGCTCCATCCTACTCCTATCTTGTCCTCGCGCTCCTAAATCTCCTATCTATCTATCTATCTCTCTATCTATCTCTCTCTCTCCTAAACTCTTCAAACACCAAACTAACTGTCTCAAACTAAATAACCATTATCCAAACTCTGCTATCCAAACTATCAAAACTCTATCCACTCTCTCAACTGACCGCAACTCGCCTACAACAACCCACATTATGAATGGAGCCTGTGGGGTTTCTAAAGCTGTCAAAACCCGCGCCAACATCTGAGCCACTTCCCGAAGCAGTCACGTGGTACAGCCAGGCAGCGAGGCTTCGGACGTCATCGTTTTCGGCTCCTCCCCTAAATGAAGCAAGCCTCGATACGCGCTTTACGGAAACGCCCCCTCCATTACTCGACACACGCCTCGAATCCTCGGCACATCACGTAACATCACTATTATTGATCAAAAGTATTTTCTTTTTGCTGGTTTTGTTGAAGGAAGGGGAGTTTTTATTGTCCAGCCTTCTGGCTTGTTTAACACAATAAAAGGATCTCTGCTGTCTCTGGGTCCCAGGCTGTTTTATTCAGATTGAGGAGGCTAGTGGAAGGGGAGATTTTCTTTCCTTTGCTGTTTCACCAGGGCTTTTTGTATGAGTGTGTTTTTGTTGGGGATCACTTGGTGCATTTAGTTGCATTTGTGTTTTCTTTATTATTGTTCTCCCCAAAAAAGTCTAACTTTATTTAATTGGGCTTTAACGATGTCTCAGCTACAAGGTTTCCAGGGCCAGCATAGACTCTTATTTTAATATGCTCATTTGTGTATAATAAAATAAACTGACTATCTTTGAACTTGTGAATTCAATAAACTGTATTTAATTTGCAACAGTACCTCTGATCATTTTTACAAACTTATGTGTGTGATCTGGTAAAAAAAAAAAAAGGATTTAAGGTTCTCCACATAAAACAGAAACTGTACCCAAGGCAACAAAACGCCTGCTTCGGATGTTATCATCCCATAGAATGGCGATTATCAGTGGTTATCAGCCCCATTGAATGGCCTCAGTTGGTCCCTGCTCTGCCTGCTAGCAGGCTGTTATCAACCGTTCTATCGGTGATAACAGCCGCTTGTCGCTAATAGAACCTTTTTTTAAAAACCTTTATTTATAATTTATTTGCGAATTTGAACAGGATATTAAGAATTTACTAAAAATACAAAAGCCAAACGTATCCGTCATAAGATTTTAATTAGGTATTGTAATAATCGTTACAGTATTTAAAAACAACTCACTAAAATCTAAAACCGGAGGGTTTTTTTCTGTTTTGTTTATTTTTGTTCGCTTTTTTAAAGACCTATATTTCCAATATGCCTTTTATTTCTTTGGATTTTTTCCAATAATTCACTCAAAATAAATGCCAACATTTAACATACTTGGTTAATTTTATTGGATCTTTACAAGACGTGTTCTCTCAATACATGCCGTGTTTTTATCTTCCGGTCGTGCAATTTTATTTAGCATATATATACAATGAAATTAAAAGGTATATTCTAGAGTTATGTAGTGTTGAGTTGTCCAACCTCATAGCCTTCCACTAGGTGGCTGTATGTACATCTGAAGTTGCTTGCAATCCATTAATAATGAGAAGAAGAAGTTAGGGTTGGCCCTAATCTTATTTTTAATTTAAAAAATTAAAAATAAAAATACGGATGGATTTGCTCATATGATTATATGAAAATCTGTGTTTGTACCATATGAAAATGTTTAATATTTGTATTAGTAGTAATAATAATAAATTACGGATTGCACCCGACAAAACATTAGAGAAGAAGAAGCTTACGTCATTCGACGCGACACTTTCCACGGTCGGAGCTGGTGAGTAGCCCCTGAATCTGTCAAATAAAAATGTAGTAAAAAACCTCAAAAGACCGAAAGTCTACATTTATAAATCTGCTGATGGTAGTTCTATGAGTTAATGTTAGCGAGTATGTGGCACAGCATGTGTTTGTACAGATTTAGACACGTTTTTAACCCTATTTGGTAGAAAAAAATGCTACTTTAGCTGCTAAAGTAGCCTCTTAAAAGCCAGTCACATTCAAATGTAGCTGTCCTTCATACCTTTAATAACATTGTGCTAAAATCTTGTTTCATATATCTTAAAAAACCGTATACTTTTCAGTATACTAGTTTATATCAGTATATTGATTTAATGTTAGGATTCTATCATACAGTTCATTACATTTCATCGTTTCCCACAGTGTATTATAAGCCCTGAGGCCATCATTCTTTATTTGTTGCCCCACCAGGCTAAGCATTGTTTATTTATTTAAATCTTTGTAAAATGTTTGCATTTTCTATGACTTTATAGTTATTGTTCAAGTATTAATCTTTCAATAACACATAATTCTCAAAATGTAATTTCAAATTTCCCGTCAACTTTTAACATTTTTTATCTCAAAAACATGACCACCTACAGGATGACTGACTGTCATAAAACTCAACCACCGGGCTTACCATGTTTTCTGGGGGATACCCTGCAAGCACAATGCATGCTAATATTTATTTATCACATACCAGAAAAAACATCTACCTTCTGTTTATTCATATTCATGGTTGTATTTTCTGTCTTTGTTTTAGGTTCAATGTCAAGAAGAGGTATGTGTAGCATCTCTTAAACATTGAGCTATACAGCGAGATCTAAGAAAATATGTGTTTGTCCTGAATATAATATTTTTATATGCTCTGCTTTTTTTCATTTCATGATAAGAGAGAACACATATCTCGGAGGAAGCGAAGGTCTTCCTCCAGAAAGCCTATAAAGAAGGGATGACCAGGGTGGGATCTCCACTGGTTGGAGCAGCATCCCAGGCCACTGGCTTGCCACCGTTTGTCAGTGATGTATGTTTACCAAAGTTCTTTCTAGCCGTTCAATTTCAGAATTCAGAAAGCAAGATGCAATTTTATATAAAAATAAATTCAAGCTTCCTGTTTTGTAACAAGACTTTTGTGTTTTTTAGAACTTTTTTGGAAACTATAGAATAAAAAAAACATCTTCTTCTCAACCTAAAAACAAGAAGTTATACACCAAGGACCTGTCTGGTTACAACCTGTTCTGCAGGGATCAGTTAAAGAAGAACAAGGGTGAGAGGGGATTTACTGTAGCTGTTATGTTGACAAGCATTGTTGTGTGTATAGCTAGCCTGATCATTGCAATTCTCACTTACAGCACAGCCTTTGCTTTCTCCCCTTGACTCGGATTATCTCCCGCAGACGTTTCATTGTGCCAATCAGTAAACAGAAGGAGAAGTTGTTAAGACTGCCAATTTTCTGTGCTGTTTTAGAATTGCAGTCCGCCTGTAGTTGTAGCAAAGTAAAGGAAGCCATTCAGTCTTTTTTGGCCTTCCAAATATGGAATTAACATGGACAGCTGCCTCGATGAGCTCAGGTCTTCTGTCTTTGTAGTGACAGATTTTATGTATTTATTTATTTTATTTTATTTTTGCAGCGAATGCAATTTCAAGTAGAATTTTTGGCATTGAACTGGCACATGACATACGTCACAGACAAACATTAGCGATTGGGTAAAATTTAACACCTCTATAGAGGTGTTAAGTGAGTGTTAAATGAGCAATAGTGTCTCAATAGCCATAGCCCAGACCCTCTGGATGCTTCAATGTGTACTACAATAGGTCATTTTTTTACCAGGCTATTCATAAACTTAATTTTTGGAAAAAGTATCTTGCCTTAGTTATTTTGTAGTTGTGTAATACTTGCATTGTTCTGTTCGATTTACTTTCTAGAACAGTGGTTTCCAAAGTTGATTCTCAAGGGCTGGAACCTTCATGCCCTTGAGCCATGATTGAATCTAGGTTAACACACCTGGATTCAATCATGGCTCATTAGAAGGCAAAGGAAGGAAATTGACATGTTGAGGAGGTTACAACCACCAGACAGAGACGTAAAACAAGCGGTCCTCAAGGACCCAGTTTGGGCACCCTGTAATTGGCTCTGCTCTGCTCACAGGAGCCCTTGACTGTTATTTTTTATAAGCCATCCTTACGAAACAAATCTGACTTGTATTGTCTAGTTTATCTCGTCAAATTACATTTGTGAGATCTTGAGTACTTGATGAAACCTTTCCTATTTGCCATGTAATGTTAGAGAGTTTCCTTAACTTTATCAAAATCTACACCCATTGAGTCGGGGTGAGCCATACGAGATCTGTACAATGTCAATGGATTGCTTGCTGTTTTTCTTTGTTTTGTTTTTCCTGCTAGGAAGCTTGAAAGATATTACGCAGAAATTGTCCACTTTGGCAGAAGAGCAGAAGAGGCAATATGCGGAGGAGGCAGCAGCTCTAAAAGTTCAGCGCACTTCAGATGACATGAGCCCAGATATGTGATGCCTGAAATTGAAGAAGCACCTAAAGCAGATGAAAATAGAGGTTTTCCATATATGCTAAGACCTTAAGAATGTTTTCAAGCCATTTAACTGTACATTGGAAATAGTGTTAGGAGTTAACCCTGTAATCATTGGGTTTCCAGTTTGAATGCCTACTACGTCTGTCTTAGTCGACATGCTTTGGCTGCTAGTGGTGCCAGTGCATGACAGCCTCACTTCTGTCAGACTGCCTGAAACCAGCTGTGGCTATAACCCTATTGGGTGGTGAGCTAATGCCCACCACCATCAGTGTGTAAATTATTTAATGTAGTGTAAAGTCCTTTCAGTTCCTCTAGACTGAGTGAAGCACTATACATTGCTCCACATGCCATTTATTATTTATCTGTGATAAGATGCTTGCGCATGACATATTTAGTCTGTGCTTGCAGTTTACCCCACTTAACTCTTTCACATCATAAAAAAGTGTTTAATCATATAAGGTAATGGTAATAAAAAGAAAATACATTTTTATATAAAGATTTAATTTGATAACCAAAAAAAAAAAGGTGACAATAATTTTCACTGTTAAAAATGGAATTAGTATTGCTAAGTTTTTGTATTATTTTGCTTATAAATTTATAAGGGTCACATAATTTTTAGGCAAAGCATAGTGTTCTAATTGAAAATAAAAATTCAAAGACTAAGAGTTAAAAGTCATTTTAAATAATGCGGCGAACATTTCCTTTAAAATTAGTAAGTGTTTGAGCATAAATGTTGATAGATTATGTTTAAATGGAAGTCATCCGGTAAAAACATACTTTGTAATCATGCAATGGGGTGGTCTGTTGTTGAGAGGTCATTTTCATAATTTTATGTTCTTATATTTAGTCATTCCTTTTGCACTGCTAGACTTTCATTTGAAGTATTTAAAGAGCAGAATCCAAAAGTAGCATATGTTTTGGGAAAAGCATTTGGTAAAGGATCCGAGGATCAGAGTCAAAGTCTGGAAGGCCGCATGAGTTCTGTAGTCTGTCTTTATACACTCGCTCAAACTGCTGCGCCCCATGAATTGTGCTATTCACTTAAGTTTATTGTTTAGCACTACTGTCATAATCACCTTAACATTTTGTCATACTCATCTAGTATAACGTAGTCAAACTTCTAAATAACTATACTTGCGTACTATAATGGCGTGTCTGTAATAGCTTCTTACAGACACACTTTTTGTCCTTTTAGAAATAAACGGACAAAAAAAGTCTCTTCATTTATAGTTGTCATGGAACGGGTGGTGAGGCAGACGCAGCGGACCCAGGTAAGATGAATAATGAATTTTATTGGCAGAAACTCAGTCCAAACAACGGGCAGCACGGCCGAGCAGAAGCCAGGGCTCGACGCCGGTAGCAACCGTTAAACCAACGGACAACACGAAGGACTCAGAACGCATTGACTAGCGACATTGACAAAACATTGACAACGACAAGGACCCGACGAGGAACAAGGAACACAGGTGGAGTTAAATACATGGGCGGGTAATCACAGAAACGAGACACACCTGGGAACAATCAAGGGGAGGACAGGACAACGAAGAGACTCAAGGACAGAAAAGTCTAAATGAACACAGAAAAACACAGATCCTGACAATAGTTGCTCCATTGTTTTGTACAAGACAATGTTTATTGTTTTTAACGTTTCATCTCCTTGGCTAGTATGGTCACACGAGTTGAAGGATAACAGACAAACGTTTACGAATACTTTCTATGGCAGGTAAAGTGGAAAACAAACAAAAACCATCTCTGTCTCAAATGTTTGCTGAAAGAGGGTAAGAATGATGGGAAGTAATACTTTAGCAGAAAGATCATCCATCCTCGTTTTTTTTTGTTTTTTCTTTCGAACTTCTGAGCTGATGAAGGCGTTATTGTGTTCCTTTGACAACAAAGAACATGTATTATAATTAATGTATTGACAGTGCAATAATTATTTTTACACAAACAAAATGAATGCAGCATTCACACTACTAATTTCAATTTTCTCTTCAGATGAAAAGACTGTTGAAGAATCAGTTGTAACATCTGACACTGCAAATGGTATGTCTTCAGATTGAACTTTATACACAGTGTTTTTTTTCTCATAGTAAAGGTGGTTTGTATTCCTTAATACATTCTAGTGGTGTTAAGTAGAAGATTATACCTATGACTTTCAAATACACTTATTGGAAGGACTTCATTCAGTATCCCTTTCCATGCCATTTGAAATTGTATATATGGTTTTTATATCAGATTTGTATTAGAAATAAATCTCTTTCCCTGTGACAATTCTATTCAGTGTATCCCAACAGATACCTGCTTAGTTATTTGCAATTATGGTCTGTGATGGAATAGTTACTGTAAAAACTTTGCAGAAGCAGATGCCAACTTACGAGAAATTAAACAAATATACCCTGGAGTATGGGAAATTGTCCTTTCGTTCATTAAAATTAATAAAGTACAATGTTGTGTTGATTAATATTAGCCTTAAGAAAACCTTTAATCGTTCACACTTCACAATGTGTAGTTGAGAAATACTGTTTAAGCCATGTCCTGGATACTTGTACTTCAAGTTTTGATATTGCATTTTATTGTACTCATATTGAAGATATGTTGGAAAAACAATTTCAATAATTATATTTTATTCTTTGTATCAGACCCCGGGGTGAAAAATTAGGACACCAACTGTGGAAGACATTTTGAATGCAATGTGTGCAAATGGTAAGTTCGTTGCATGTCTATCCTGAATGTCCTCCATTACAATGTTGTTATGTACGTTATGTGGGTATATTACAAAGCGCACTACACCCTCGGTAACACAATATGTCTGGTCTTCCTTAGGAAAATATGTATTCCGGATGATTTATAGGTTTTCAGATACAAAAAGTGTGGGGAGTCCAGCTTTGTCTTTAGGTCACTCTGACGTACAACCAGATATGTTTAAGAAATTATAAATATTCCATACTTAGATAAATCACATACGCTTTGGGGTACGTGTATTGGGTGATCTCATTAGTGAGGATGTAACACCTTTCAAAATGTTCTATATGGCTATTATGTATAGTTGGATTATAGCTGTACTGTCATGTCAATGTCTGCAAGATTCATCTCAGCATTGATATTGTGCTTGTACAAAAATTTATGTGTAATATAGTGCATGTGATGCGTTTCTCATGCTAAGACTGTTGAACAAATGTGGTTGTGACAATTAGCAAGTTGGCAAGTCTCACAACAGCTGATGTTCCCTCTGAACAATAGTCACATTCACAAATGCGGAATACAGAAATATTTTATTGTGAGCTGTTAAAAGTAATAGTTGCAGCTGGTGTCACAGCTGACATATTTCCGAATACTTTGCAGCACTATGTTTGGTTATGTTTTATTGCTTATTCAAACCACTTGAGGTGGAGACCATCAGTCACACAACAAAACACAGAAAACTCTCATTCCCTATGTACATCAACCACATTTCCAGCTTTAATTACACATGCAAACATTAAAGAAATTATTAAATTAGATGTACCTCAAAATACAGTAGTACAGAACTAAAGCATAGATGCTTATCTTGCATCACTTGTTTAACTGTAAGGAAGTAGAAGACATCTCAAATTACGGAACTAATGAATGAGCAGGCAATAATTTGTTTTCAACATAAAAAAAATTGCAGAAATAATTACATACAAATCACACTAACCAATAGCTTAAAGTAGGGGTTCCCAAAATTGTTCCTCAATGGCCAGCACCTTGCATTTCTTAGTTCTGTTCCTGGTTTAATGCAAGGCCTATGAATAGGTTGACATGATGAAACGTCTGTAACTTCCACCGGTGAGAGAACTAAAACATGCAGGATGCCCATCCTCAGGGCCCTAATTTTGACGACAATGAATAAAAATAAAAAGTATTAATAACAAAACTGTTTCAATATGTTTAAATATGCTGTTTACACAGAACTGATAGTAACGCTTGAGTTCAACATATTCCCGTATAAAGTATAATATGTTAAACATTACTTGAAGGTATGACCTACCTTGAGATCACATTGCAACTAAACTGTTAATTCTTCTTTAGATGAGCGAAGCGTAACAGAGCCTATGGGTTTGACGGAAGTGCTGCCAAGAGAACCGACTACAGATGGTATGCATTTAAATAAATTAAGGCATTATGCTTCTATTATGTTTTTTAAACTACATTTGTCAATAAATGACTTATTTTTCTTTATTTAGATACTACGGATGTTTGCAACATCTGCCACTGTCTGTTCAGGTGATGAGAAAAAAAAATGCCAAGAAGAAGTGGCGTGAGTGGCGACGTTGCAACACATGTGAGCAGTGGTCACACCTGGCAGGTGGATTCAAGAAAAACTTGTGTCGTCATTGTCAGACTCCCAGAAGTTGAGCCTTGTTATGTCTTTCAGAGCGAAGGTGAAACATTAACATGTTTAACGTTGAAAAATTGTCTTATAGTACTACTTGGTTCTTTGCTGGAATAATGACATGGTGTCTCACTGTCCAAAATGTTCAAATCTGTATGTTCGAAGAAACTGTCTAACATATGATAGAAGTAGTTTTTGGCTTTTTATAGCCATGGATCTCCATTGTGCAACATCTTCAGGTCTGTGAAATCATTCACTTCTGTTTTCAGCAAAAATGTAAAACAAGCTTTTATTGGAGATGTATTTTTTTGTTGTGCTATCTGTCATTAAACATGTTTTTTTCAAAATGTATTATGTATCACTGGGACTGCAAAAAAGACACTTCTAATTTGGTCACAGTTGTGACATCTGTTTATCCGAAAGCTGTCAATGTTAGCATTTCCTGTAGTTTGTCTTAAACAATTGATAAATGTACAATGCATCAATAAAAGCTTTTGTATTGAAAAGATATTCTGTCAAATGTGAGTGCTTTAAATAGTAACAAACATTTGGGTATCAAACGAACACATCAGTGAGCATGTTAGCTGAACTCATTACTATTGCACTTGAAAAATTTCCACATGGTAGCACAGATAATACCCTTTAGCAAAAGAATGAGTAAGATCTTTCCTTTTACATAAACAAATTGACCAGGTTAGAAGACGACACGTTCAGGTAAAGGCACTTTCTCCCTTCGCGAAATCGTTAGGACAGGCATGTTGATAGGATACAGCTGGAGAAGATCCCAGTGTGGGATGCAGTAGTTCCACAACGTCACATGTTACTATTGGTTATCAATGGGTGACACGCCACGTGACCAGTTACACACTTTTTGCCGCTTAATGAAAACTATTAATACGATTTGACATTAGGATTTCATTCTGTCTGATAATTTCAATTTATGACTGGAAAATGTAATTTACTTACTTTAACAGAATTTGCTACCCACTCAGACTGGTGAGTTCAATCATGACATCGCCCCGTGTGTCAATGATGGGGCGCATTCCATTTCAAACATTGAACGTGTGCCGCAACAATAAGACCCTGTGAGTTGTACGTGCGAGGCTGTTATAAAGTAATGTATATGGTCATTGAGAGTGTAACTGTAGTGTGTAGTGTATTAAACTATGATCAGGGCTTCACTTTTTTCTCATATTTAGTTTAGCTGCACTATTACAGGTAGTATGTGTTAACAAGGAGAAGCTGTATGGGAGAGTGATGCAAAAGAAGCCTTTTCAGCAATTACGCCTCAAACAGAGCCGCTTGAGGTCTGCAAAAGCACATTTGGACGAGCCAGCTTCATTTTGGAATAAGGTCCTGTGGACTGAAGAAACAAAGATTGAGTTGTTTGGTCATAAAAAAGGCATTATGCATGGCGGGGGGGAAAAAAAAACAGCATTCCAAGAAAAACACTTGCTACCCACTGTAAAATTTGGTGGAGGTTCCATCATGCTTTGGGGCTGTGTGGCCAATGCTGGTACTGGGAATCTTGTTAAAGTTGAGGGTCACATGGATTCCACTCAATATCAACAGATTCTTGAGAATAATGTTCAAGAAGCTGATATGAAGTTGAAGTTATGCCGGGGATGGAGATTTCAGCAAGACAATGATCCAAAACACCGCTCCAAATCTACTCGGGCATTCAGGCAGAGGAGCAATTGTAATGTTCTGGATGGCCATCCCAGTCCAGACCTGAATATCATTGAACATCTGGGATGATTTGAAGCGGGCTGTCCATGCTCGGCAACCATCACACTTAACTCAACTGGAATTGTTTTGTAAAGAGGAATGGTCAAAAATACCTTCATACAGGATCAAAGAACTCATTAAAAGCTACAGGAAGCAACTACAGGCTGTTATTTTTGCAAAAGGCAGATCTAATAAATATTAATGTCATTTTTCTGTTGAGACAATGATTTACTTGCCTGAAATGTAACAACTGTTACGGGACTATAAGGTGAAACCTTCCTGGTTCTGTTACTTTATAAACCGGACTGTTTCGGACCTGATTGACTGACTTCTCGATCTGCTGCAGGAGTCTGAAGCCGCCCCGTCAAACAAAAAACTGTTTACATCTACATGAATCTCACAAAATAGCATCGGTATGTTAAAAACTACAAGTATTATTCAATACCGAAAGCAAAGCAGTTTTTACAGGGAACTACAACATGGAAACCGTACTAACAACAGATATCTCCAAAAAAAATTAACTTTCCAGAAACGATTCATTTAAAAGTTTTTGATATTATCTGCTTAGTCTACATATGCTAATTTCAGTCTGTTAGTAATATTAACGTTACAAATTAATCAGCATTAAGATCAAATTGCCGACCAGCAACTAGCATAGCTACATTATGGCCGCTCCACGTTGCGGAGAGACGCCGCCGTATAAACCTCTTTTTTCTCATTCACTTTAGCATTTTACTGAACTAAACACAGTAGAAACACCACAGAAGACGTTCACATAAAACGGTGATATGAAAAATTGGTATAACCAAGACATAAACTGAGTATTTTCTATGAAAACTGAGTCTTACCCATGATTGCAGAAGCGAGTCAGGGATTGGAAAGGAAGAACCCAGCATGCACCGCGGCAATGTGTAGTCGGAGGACCCCATCTATAGACTATAGAGTGCCTGAGTAAAATTAAGTCGTTTCAGAAAATTTTAAATGATTTTTTATTTACCCCTTAAAAGATGTCATGATATTTTTTTAAAGCTCTTGTTGAGATAAATAAGTATAGTTCATAAGCCAGAGGACATTTGTTTTAAAAAGATTTTGTAGTTGTCGTAATTAGCCTAGAATGTCATTCTCTAGAGGGGGACCTAAAAATAAAAAAATATTATTTTATTAAATTAATTAATCAAATTTTTTTGATTATTAGCAACCTATTTTTGTATTTGTCCAGTAGGCGGCGTTATGTGTTTGGCAGGCGTAATGAAGTATCAGCGCATTTAATTAATCATAACTCGCTAAATAATAAATAGACTTTCACGCTTTTTTTTTCTTTTACTGGAAACCTTATTCAAACAGCTATCATGGCTACATTTACAAGGAAATGTCTTTTTTTTGGACTCTAGTGTCCCTTGTATGAAAGTAGGCTGACAGGAAAGGGGCAAGGAGAGTCATATAATTAATGATCTATTTAGTTATTGCATGGACTCTACTTAAATCGATTAACTTATAAAGCTTTTTTTTATCCAAACGTTCCTGCCACTTGTTTAAGATGAGTACAAACAACAAGCTGATGATAATTAAGTGATGTTTAACTTTTTTATGTCTAAGGTTTTATATTTCAGTGAGAAAGGCCAGAGTCTAGGTTTAGTAGATGGCTGAAGGCGTCTGATCCGCTTCAAACTCAGAACCTGTTTGCTTAACGGCAAAACTTTGGTAAGGTTAAATTTAGTGGGCTAAAGGAAGTCAGACGGTTCCTTCTCCAATGTGAGAAATCCCTTGAGGTCGTCAAGGGATCTGTTTGATCTGTTTGATCAGATCTTGTTAGTCATTTCCATAGTATGATTACTAATTAACAGTTGATTTTTTGTGTTTAGATACAATGTAATCATTCAATTCACAATTGAAGTTTTATTATCGGGATTCTGCAAATTAAATGTTTTCCACCTGAGTGAAGTTGGCCCCCCACCTTCTTCAAATCAGACAAAATTGGTGTCAAATGTTTGTGCTGCAAAATTTTCGTTTGTGCTGCAATCATTCTAAAGATATTAAGAAAAAATAGAGGTCATCAAAGGTCATTGATCATCAGTTCATGCTGGATCTGTGAATTTCATTTGAACTTGTTCAGTGCTAACCTATGAACATGAATAATGTAATTTTAACGTTGATGAAATTCACTTGGAACCAGGTCTTATTTAGAACGAACTGGTACAACATCTCCCAAAACACTCGGTGACTTATATTTTAGTTTCTGATCACCAGAGGGCGCTATTAGACAAACTGTACTGTTGAAATACGAAAAGTAGGACTAGAGCAAAACATGTGCTAACTATCTAGTCTGCTGTTTCCATCTCAATTTCATGATCGACAGTCATCAGCACTTATTTTCACGACTTCAAATCAGTGCACAAACTAGCATAAACTGTTTATAAAAGAACTGATGATCATCGACCTTTGATGACCTCTACAAACATTTCTCTTAATATCTTTAGAATGATAGCAGCACAAACAAAAACTTTTACTGCACAAACCAGCAAAAACGTAGCCGAGTTGATTGACACCTATTTTGTCTGATTTTATGGAAGTGGGGGACTGGCTGACCTTTTGACCTTTAAACTTTAATATCTTCAAAGCCAAAGCTGCACACATGAAAATTTTTGCTGCACAAACCAGCACAAATGTAGCACAAACGTTTGACAAAAAAAAAAAGCAGAGCAAAATATTAAAAAAAAAACAGTGAATCTAATGGATCCAAACAACGCCAAGCTGAAAACATCCCTCAGATGATTTCCCATAATCCTCTTTAGGAATTAGTTAGGAAAACTCACACAGCAGTAATCCAGGTTTAACTGAGTGTTAAACTGGATTAAACAGAATATGTGTGAGATTTACCTGATCATTCATATCAATCTGGAGGTTAAATTCAGTAAAGTGGAAGTACAAACCTGCTGCTTGACCTTCTTGAGGATTTTCATCTTCTATCCGTTCACAGCATCTGTCAACAGAAATAAATAAATCTGATTATTAAACATTAAGAAACCATATGAGAGGGAGAAATAAAGCAAACCTGGGTTAAATTAATTTTAAAACAACAAAAGTTTAGAAATGTGAAATAAACCTGAGTACAAAATACTATAAAATATTAATTTTGCATAGTTGGTCCCCTTTAAATCCACTTTTAAATCTTTATTGTTGAAAACTGAGCTCCTGATTGGTTTGTAATCTGCTCCATTGCTCAGCCCAGTGGTGCCCAAAGATTTTCTGGGCCTCCTATGGATTACAATAAAATCCCCCCAAAAAAGAAAAACAAAATCAACTGGTCCCACATGGTTCAACCAGACATAAACCTTTACACATATTTTGTTTTCAAACTCCCCTGAAGTTTATTTCACACTTCAGGTTGCAACAAAACAAACTGCAAACCATCTTTACAGTGAAACACTTTTGTGTAACTGTGTTTTTTTTCCATCCATACTGCTTCCCGCGCCCCCCTGCAATGGCACTGCAGCCCCCCCCCACACACCCCAGGGGCCGCCGCACACTTTGGGAACCACTTTAAAAATTAATCACACCAAGTTATATTAAGATAAAAGAATGCAGTGAATTTTTTTGTACCATTTTTGATGTAAATATATGTTTTTTGTGCTGCAGAAACAGAAACATATTTTCTCTCTGTAGCATGATGCCCTCTGCTGTTAGCTACTAAATGACACACATTTATGAAAAACCAGGAAAATGTTTCAAGTTTGTTTCCATTTTCTGTTTGTTTAGATCCGAAATCAGAGTCATATTCACCAAGAGGCTTTCTGAAATAATGTATCAGTTGTAAATGTCATTAGAACTGCATGTTTTATTTTTGGATTTTGTTGACTTTGTCTTCATGTCAGTGATTCCCAACATGGGGGGCCGGCCCTTTAAAAGGAGCACGAAGAAGCTGAGGGAGGATCCAAAGTTTTGGAGGCAAAGAGAGAAATTTACAAACAAAAGTCCAGGTGAAATTTACTTCATTTGTCATTTATTATTAAATTATTTAAGTTAAACAAGTTTGCATAAAAATAGGTGAATGTCAGAATTTTGACTTTAATCTCCTAGTTTTGTGCCAATCTATGTCAAAATCCAAATGAATAATCAAACTTTCTTAGGTGTCAACTATGTTGCCAGTATGTGAAAATAATCTTATAACTGTCTCTTCCTTGTGGTAGGATTTGTAAACCTTCATGTTTTCCACGTTTAGAGATAAAGCTCAGAAATTTTCTGTTAAGAAATTGGACTATTAAAAATGTATTTCTCAAATTTATTTGTTGATTTGAACTTTAAGACTAGATTTGCCTGATGTAATATAAACAATTTAAATAATTCTGATTCTGATATTAAAGTCATAACTTTTCATGGCACCAATATTCTTCCGTAAATTGAGGCAGCGTGCTTTAGGAGTCCTGACTTACTGATGTTATCTACAGTTTAGTTATTAAAGAAATCACCAGATTTTCATCAAATATTTGCAGCTTTTGATAGAGAAGATAATTTGCCATCCAGCAAATATAAATAAAATGTTTAATAATAAAACTGAGTAGGTGCTGGTTTGGCCATCTGATGGTTTTGATTACATGTTGTAAAAGACGGAGTATTTACTGGGTTACCCAAGAATCCTTCTATTTCATCACAGGCTTGTGAAATTGTAAATATTTCAGGGTGGAGATTCTGTCGTTTCAGGATTCAAACATTGTTTCTAAATAGAAATAAATCCTCAAACCTCAGAAAATGATCCTGAAACTTTTCAAAACAACAATTTGTGGCAAACGATTTCTCTGAGAAATAGTTAATAGTATTATTACTCGTCAGTTAGTACATAGAAAGCAGAGAGCGGTATTGATTGACAAAATAACCAATTAGAGAACAAACAACAAAAAGAAAACAAAAAAATGATAAATTAAATGGATAAAGACAAAACTGATCAGCATATTCCTCTGAAATGCATCTGTCTTTCTCTCTCTGCTGTTGTTTTGAGCACGTTTCAATCCCCCTCCACAGCAGCGCCATGGCGACATGCCCAAGACTCAGCGCATCAGCATTCGTTACCGTGGCAACAGGCGTGTACCAGGCCAAGGAGCCGACATGGTTCCCCGAGAACAGCTGCAGCAGCGGAGCAGCGTCTGTCTACTGCTTCATACAGGAGCGGTGAAACATGGCCGCCTTCACTGCCGACCTGCTTGTTAAAGAAACACGTTGCATCATTATTTTACGTTCCACTGTAAACAGCAGCGATGCAGGTTCACGTCGTCACTGTGGAATCTGTTGTCCTGAAAAACTCAACTCAGTTTCAACGCTGCTGGTTTCCACCATTTAAGGTGAACTAAACATGTCAAACAGACTAAATAAGCTACATTTTTGTAAATAAAGACATTTACAGAGGAAGCACAATAAAATAGTTAAACTATTTAATATAATGAATAATCAAAGCAGGGCTGCAACTGTTATTTTAGCTATGGATTAATCAATTATTCTGATGATTGATCAGTTAAAAATGGCCACATTCTGCAGATTTTTCATACAATGTTAGAAATACATTAAAAGATGAAAATAAAGGAATAATTCAGTCCCTTTTTTAAACAATAAAACATTTAATTACCTAAAACCCAACATTGACATTCCTTTAGTGAACACTTGACATGAACTTGTGAAAAGCTCTTTTCTGACTGAACTGGGATCAGCATGTTGCTCAGCTAATCTAGTGACTATTTTTGTCCAGTGGTTTATAATTCAAAAAGTTTTGTTTTTTTCCAGAATTCAAACCACATGAAATTAAAACTTACCCAAAACTCACATGCTCTGAATATGTTGTCTTTTTCTCCCCAAATGGCTTTTTGAGTCTTTATTCTCCAGTTAATGATTAATCGATTACTAATTTAGTTGATTGTTTCAATAAGCGATTAATCACGATTATTACTATTAGTCCTTTCAGCCCTTTTATGTGGCCCTCTAGATTCCAGAGGGACAAATAAATAAAACCATCCAGATAACTATTGTGAGCTTAAACACTTTATCAACCAAATCAAAGATATATTTTTATGTTTACTGGGAAATTACATCAACAAAGCTCTGCAGTTTTTCATGATTTCTCAGATTTTTTCTAACTCTGCCAAGCTGTGAGTTGTTTTTGCAAAAATGATCAAAATGGTTGGTTCCAGTGATGCTAATTCTCACCTGCTGGTGTCAGTATTTCTTAATTGTACTACTGCTGCTTCAGCAAAAGTTTCAAAAGTCAAAAACTTGCGATATCAGAAATTTCAAAGAATTTTAAGGTTTTTTCCTCACAAATTTTTGACTTTTCAAACTTAAAAATGTCAAAAGAACTTTAGATTAATCTCTATTTCTGAAATATCTCACAAATTTTGGCCTTTTCAAACTCAGAAATTTAATTAAATTTCTTTTTATAAAACTTTTTATTAAAACTTAAATAATGTAGATTTTTTAAAATCTAGAATGACTTTAATATTCTGTTGTTTATATGAGCACAAATATTACAAAATGCCTTGCAACTGTTTCTAAATTAGCACCACAAAATCAGACATTTTTATTGCAAAAACTCACCAAAACATATTTAATCCTGGAGGGACTGATGAGTGTGAAAATATGTTCAATAAAATTAATTTTTAAGAAGTACCGATCAAACCGCAGAAACAGTTATTTGCTAAAATTTTAACAGTTAGTTGTTGTATGTTATCACAAGCGGCGCTTTGAGAACATTTATGGTTTTGATGCGACCCAAATTGAAAATGAGTTTGACGCTGCTGCTGCAGAGAGTAAAAATAAAGTAGGCCACCAGGTTGATGCTCAAAGCTGCAGCAGCCAACTAAAAATACTGCAAACATTTTTAGCATGTGAACATGAGAGCTCATCTTCGCAGGTTTAGCATGTTAGCTGAAGCTGTAGCTGCAACTCACAACCTCATGAAGCAGAAAACCGAAACTTTATCGACCGTTTAGCTGGGATCCTATCATCAAAATAACAGGAACAGAAAAACATGGAGGGGAACAAATCATGACAGAATCTGACTGTTATTTTCCCCCTGAAATATGACTGGTTATACCTGAAAATGAATAAAAGTTCAACCTTTGGAGATGAAGATGTTTCTTTGTAAGATTTTATGAAAAGGTTTTACTTTTATCCACTTTGCATTTTGTGCAAGTTTTGCATTAACATTACAGATGTACAGATGTTTTAAACATCGTAATGATCACCTAAAGTCAAAGTCAAGTCAAAACATGATGCACTTGAACATATAGAGGATTACTTCAAATGACATCTGCAGTTTTTTTATTTTCCTCCTTAAATTTTATCAGCAGCTTAAAGGAGCAAATGAGCAGAAATGTCAATGTTATACTTCTCTTCATACGAGTCATGAGGGACCACATGATCCGAAGATGTTTCAACTTTTACTTTCTGTTTTCTTTCTGTCTCAATCAGTTCTTGATTGTTTTCTTATATCTTCTGTTTGTTCGGTTATTCTCACTAGATGTGGTTCCATTTAGCACATAGTTGCACAATTTCCAAAATAAATTTGCTGAAAGGAATCACCTCAATTTAGAAAAAAACTCTAGTTTTTTCATATATTTTCGCAATGGAAACATTTTTTTTCAGAGTAAAATATGTTGTTTCTTAAAGGGGAATTATTTTGTATTTTGCAGGCACATAGCAAATATCAAGTAACTATGTTATAAAAATGCTTCAAATATCAAATATGATTTAAAAGAAATATAACATTGTAATTTAACTCCTTGAAATTGGGCCTCTGTCTCTTTAAAAACTCCTGCTCTTACAGGAACACCACCTTCAGGAAGTCATCCCAACATGGCTCCTCTATTAACCCGTTAACATTTTCGCCAGTATTTCACTGAAAAGTGGATAGTATAATTAGATTCAAAGATCCACCAGGTGTTTGCTAATTGCTGCTGGCTAGTCTGAAGGAGCTGAGTGGGGGAGGAGCTGCACCTCAAAGGTGTGTCTACATCCACCGAGGCGTTTTGCACAGCTGAACAGTTGCCATGGAGATGAAAGGATTTCTCAAACATGCATGAAATAATCAAGACAACACTCCAGGTTTGTTTTAGATAACATTATAACATGATGGAAAGATCAAAAAAGTTGATTTCACGCTATTCTGCCCCTTTAAAGAAGTTTAAGCCTATTTCTTGTTGTCAAACATGTTCATTTTAAAGGGGAGATAATAAGTAAAATTCACGTTTGCACATCTTTGTACTTCATTTGGGTTTTAACTGTGTCTAAAAACAACCCAAGCGCTTAAAAAACATCAATATTGTCAATATGCTCATGTTTTTTGCTGTCTGAAAAATGAGCTGTTTCAAAAACTTATGAACCCCAGCTAAGCCCTGCCCGTCACCTAGTAACCCCAGCAGAGTTCCGCCCGTCACCTAGCAACCCCAGCAGAGTTCCGCCCGTTACCTAGCAACCCCAGCAGAGTTCCGCCCGTCACCTAGCAACCCCAGCAGAGTTCCGCCCGTTACCTAGCAACCCCAGCAGAGTTCCGCCCGTTACCTAGCAACCCCAGCAGAGTCTGGGGGAAAATAAGTGGTGATTTAACTTAAAGCCAGGTTTTTTTGGATAATTTGTCTTTTCATGAATGAAATAATCAGACTGCAGCATTTTTTTCTGATATTAAAATTTGAAACACGCTCTTTTGCCAAAAAAAAACAAAAAGCCCAGAAGAAGTCGTTATGGTGAGGGAACAATTTTTCAGTTTAAACATTACGTTTTAATCTGAAACTTTTAAATAAACGGCAGTGGGGTTTTGTTTTAGGCATCTTTAAAACCACAAAATGAGAGAAAGGAGGAGGTTTGCTGCGGCATGGCGGATCATTAGCCCACTAGGTGAAACAGCGCGAGTTCAGACGACTATCACTACAAACACAAACATGCAGAAATAGTTTTATTTGGTCGTTTACACGGACGTCCTGCTGAGTTCTGTGCTAAAGGAGGAGGAAGTTCAAAAGGAAACTCTGAACTAATCTGGACATTTTTGGGAGTGTGGTGAACGGAAAAAGAAAAAAGAAAAAACGGCGCTGGGTCTTCCAGCTCTTTCTGGGCTCAGGGCCAAAGTGACTGGAGGAAGGAAGGCGCGAGGCAGAGGAGGAGGGATGAAGAGGAGAGGAAGGAGAAAGCAGACAGGATCTGCAGGGATTGCAGGAGCACATTAACTCTTTCCTGACCAGAACATCTCCTCTTTTTTAGTTTTCCCCCATTTTACGATTACATTTTCCTTCAACTTGGTGATTAAAACGTCTCCTGTTCACAAGGAAAACTGAAACTGTAGTGGACATCAGAGTTCAGAGGGTGAAATCTTGTAAAAATCTGCAAACACCTGCTGGTTTTTAGCAGCGCTGCAGCAATTATGAGCAACTGTTTGTCCTCAATTTGAGAACAAAGGAAGAGGAGAAGGAGATGATTTTGGACCAAAAATATGGAGGAACTTTTGAGTTTTTCAGCTATTATGAACTGTAAAATGTTAGTAAACAAGCAAAAAATAACTTTGAACAACGCTGAAATTTTTTCTTTATTAATAACTAATGAATTTCAAACAGAAACATCATCTCAACACTGCAAAAACACAAAATGTTACCAAGGACTTTTGGTCTATTTTACACTTATTTTATCTAATTACACTTAAATAAGACAAAACTAACTTATTAGTAACTTTTCATAAAGATATTGGAGCTTGTTTTAAGGCAACAATTTCTTAATATTGATTTTTATTATTATTATTATTTCACTTATAAGACATTTTTCTCATGTTTTAAGTGAAATAATCTTCCAGTTGATCTATAACTTTTAAAAAATCCAGGACTGGTTCAAAACCTTTTGGGGCCCCATCGAGTTTCATTTGTGGGCCCCCCACTCCAACATGTCAACGTCAGATTCTTCATCATTCCTAAGATACCTTGTGTAGCAAGTGTAAGGTTAAAGTCAGAGTGGTATTTAAGTGTTGTTTTAATGATTTATTTATTGATATCAAACAGATTTTTAAAAACAAAAACAATAAGTCACCATTAGGACAAGAGAAATCATGAATGCATAACCAAGAAGAAAATAATGAACTTGTCTTTACTCTGTAGGAAGAAGTGAACATTTATTTACTCCCATCCTTTATCTCAATTGAATAAAACACATCAGTTACCCACTCAATACTTATCAGACATTTGTAATTAAAAAACCATGTTAACCAACAAATAAATTATATTACATAAAACAAAATTATTACAAGTGGTCTCTCATAACAGGACAGGAGAATTTACTGATCCATAATAATCTGAAAGGTAATATCAGCCGATAAACACTAAATTTACAGTAAACAAGATTAATAACTTTTATTTCCCCAATAGTGGCAACACCAGGGAGAATTAAATTGATTGTGTATCAAAAATAAAAAATAACATAGAAACAACATGGTTTTCCATGTTTAGTAGCAGTTAGTTTATTCATTGTTATTTTAAATTTATACATGTATTTTATCATGCTAGCCTGATGCTCTTGGGGGCCCTCTGGTGGTGTGGGGGTCCTATGCAGCCACTGCAACTTAGTTTTGTCTTATTTTTAGTGAACTAAGATTTTTGCACTAAACTAGACCAAAAATTAGTTGATAAGATTTCATAGTTTTTGCAGTGTATGCTCTGAGATTTCATCTTCAAACATCACATTTTGGTAACTAGTTGGTTTTTCCCCCCACAATATTCTACAGTAAATTAGATCAGGACAACTAAATAAACAGCTTTTTAGTTGCTTTTCAAACAAAAAATTGGAGTTTAAATCCACATTCAATCAGCTTCACATTCAACTTTCACTGTTTTTATTTCATATTCTGTCTGCAGTGATCCAGTTTTTCCCTCTGAAATCCTTCCACCCATGAAATTCATTCGTCGATTTCTGTAGCTGTTTGAGTCTCCAGTGGAAGTTTGTTTTAAAATGTGTTTTCTGCAAAAGATGATCTGTTGCACTGAAAAAAAAATACTAACACTGATTCAGCTGGAGCATGTAGTTATTTAAAATGATAAAAAGCATGTTTACTAACATTGCACAGAAAAGCAAGAAAATAAAGCAAATGCAGAATAGTAATAATAGTAAACCACTCTAAAAATAAAAATAAACATTTTGGTGCAGTCAAAAACCAGTGAAATATCTTAAATGTACTTCATCAATTGCATAACTACAACTAAAAAAATTAGTTAATATGAATAATTGTAACTAGTACATTAACAAAAGAAATTAAAGAGGAAGTATCATGTAAAACTGTTACAATGTTATTCCTTCATCAAAAAATTATCTGTTGTTGCTTTGATTCTTTTATGCATGTTTGAGAAATTCTTAATCTTCATGGCAACCATCAAGGGTAAAACGCCTGAGTGGACGTAGCCCCGCCTTCGAAGAGCAGCTCCTCCACCACAGAGCTCCTTCAGACTAGCCAGCAGCAATTAGCAAACTGCTGAGCTCATTATAGGAGCTGCTTCTTAGTGAAACGCTGGTAAAAATGTTGTTAAAGGGTTAATAGATCAGCCATGTTGGGATGAGTTCCTGAAGGCGGAGCTTCAGAAAGAGCAGGAGCTTTTAAAGAGACAGAGGCCCAATTTCAAGGCATTAAATTAGGAAGTCATATATAAAGCATCTTTATAATAACTGAATGTAACATAGTTACTTGATTATTTGCCTGGAAAATGAGTAACTGCCCCTTTAAGTAAATATAACTGAAACTATAAGTGAGAAAAACAGCAAGGTTAAGTAAAAATCACATAAAAAATTAAGAATGTGACTGAAATTCTCAGTAGATGTTACTGATAGAGAAGGTCGAGCAATACTAAAAGTTGTTTCTTTTGTTTAGTCGAGAAATTGTTTTCTCTACACATTTATTGCTGAATTAAGTTACATCGGTGGTTACCATAGCAACCGCCTGTAACCGACAGCTTTTTTTCTGTTGCCATGTTCAACTGCAGTATACGCATTAGGATCAGCTCTGTTTTCTTTAGAAGTATCACATTTTAGCGTCTATTTCAGACAAATGTAATCACATACAGGGTTTCGTGTGGTAATTTGTCACGTTTTCTTTATGATTTTAACTTATTAATGTTGTGCATTTTAGCTAATTTTACATCTAAATGTTGCTAACTGTTGGTCTACTGAACTCGTTTTCTAAACAAAGTCCACAAACTTTCAGATTAATTCAGGTTGGGAATAGAAGCATGTTAGCCTCTTGTTACCAAGGTAATTTGGGATTAATTCTAGTTGCACCAATATAACTGTTGGTTTGAGGTGCAGTTCATGAATAAGCAACATCTTAAAATAGAAAGATTATATTTTTAACATCAACAGTTGAAAAAATATTTTTTGTTGCAACTATGTGCTTTTTTGTCACTTTCAACAAAAACATGATGCCATGTGAGTTGTTGAATTCATTATCATGTCATTCTCAGTTAATTGTTCTTAATATTTGCAATTGTAATTTTAGCTGTTTGTCTTTTTGATCAAATGTTGTATTTTATTCTTATTTTTCTATGTTTTTTAAAGTGCTTTATAAATAAAATTGGATTGGAAAAACAGTGTCCCATTGAAAGAAATGTCTTAATTCTCCTGTCTAAGGTCTAAAAGACCTAAAAATTAAAATGAAATAATAAAATTCAGAGGTCCGGAGCGTCTTGAGATTCATGGACAGAGCAAACATTTGATTAACTTTGGGGCTGGGCAATAAATCAATAACAACAGACACATGATCAATATCAGATGATACGTGGCAGCCATGTTAGATTTTGATACAAGGGTTGGTCATAGAAATCCAACTTTGACACTTAGAATTTGTTTGTTTTTCTGTCAAGAAATGTAAAAATGCAAAACCAATGCATGAGGGCTGATTTTTATGTTTTTAATGACAGGAACTGGTTGGAGAATATTTGCTCTGCAGGTGAAACTGAGAGACAAAGAAATGTTTTCCTGTAATCAGGCACACAGACGGCACATTGTAGGTAGAAAAAAAACTTAAAATTTCCCTTGAAAAGTGGCAATAGGGCCATCGTAGTTATAAGACGGGAGGAAAAAATCTATTTTTTGCCAAAAAAATTCAGAAATTTTTAGATTGAGCTAAAAAAATGTTTCTACAAAAAAAATTAATTGGGAGATTCTCTCAGCTCAAAATGTTATACGTTTTCCAGAAATAATTAGTAATTCTCAAAAATCTTCCTGAAAAACCTAGAAAATGTCTGAGTTTCAAAGGTAAAAATTTTTGACAACCGAAAAATTTAAAAGATGTAAATCTTTTTTTTTTTCCTTGCAAATTTCAACTTCTAGTGTTGAGAATTTCCTTGGGTTTTTCTGGAAAATTTTCAAGATTAATCACATTTACAATTTTTGAACTCAGAAACTTAAAGAAAAAGAGTAATCAGAAAAAAAATTTTTTTCTTCTCACAAATGTACAATTTTTTTAATTCAAAGAATGTCCAAGTTTTTGAGATCGAGCTCAAAATGTTGATTTTCTTTGCAAATTTATGACTTTTGGGGCTCAGAAATGTCCAAGATTTTTCTAGAAAATTTGAGATTCATTAATTTTGTGAAATAAGCACTAAATTATTATAAGCATGGAAATGTACATCTTTCTGAACTCGTAAGAATCTCCAACATTTCGCTAGAAACTTTCTAAGAGAAATCTCAAAATTTGAATGGTTTTTCTTGCAAACTATTTGAACTCAAAGAATCTCAAAGTTTTTTCTGAAATATTTCTGAGACTCGTTACTCTAAACATTTCAGAATTTTGTTTTTTAACAAATGTACAACTTTTTCAGCTCTGCTGATATTCTTGTTTTTTTTAGATTAATCTTAAACCTTCAGTTTTTTCTCAAACGTGTTCAACTGTCATAGTTCAGAAATTTCCAAGTTGAAATTTCTGAATTTAACCTCAAAATTACAAAGTTTTTTTTCTTGCGCATTTACATCTTCTTGAGCTCAGAGAAACTCCAACTTTTTTTCTAGAAAATGTCTGACCCTAATCTAAACTGAGCTCCATTTCTCCTACCTACAGTGACCGTCAGCCGGAGCTTCCAGCGGCTTCCAGCCCCGCAGCCAGGCTGAGCATCCGGGAAGCGGAACCTGGAATGCCGCTTTGCTTTTCTTTCCTTCCGCCATTCAGACCCGGCAGTGATGGAGCAGCAAAAAGCGACATGATTGGTGGATGCAGCAGGCAGCGGCGGAGAAATGCAAACCCCTCGGCTTTGTTGCATTAGAGGGGGGAACGCCGGATCCTGCGGTGGGAAGCGGACTGGATCCTCCCGCAGCTCTGCGGTAAGAACAAAACCCAGACACACAGCAATGCGATTCAGTGAGAAGGTGAAAAAAGGAAAAAAGAAACAGCCCGGGGGTGCCGCGATAGCTCTCAGACAAACCCGGCTCGGTTGCTTTGCGTGACAGCTGCGGGACCAATGGAAACATGCGGGAAGCCAGCTGCGCTAAAGGCTGCAGCCAATGGAAAATGTGAGATCCGGAGAGCCGAGGTTAGGCTGGCTGCAGCAGCCAAACTTCCCAGTGAAATTTAAAAAAAGGCTGTTTGTGTTTTGGCTGCTGCAGAGGCCATTTTAGGTAAGAATCGTCCTCTAAGTTGGGGATGCGGGGCGATGATGTTTGCGGGTGCAGACGGGAGCTGGAGTCCCGCATCCAGGCTGAACGCGGTGCGGGCTGCTGGAAGCTTTATGTGGATTAAATAGATATTCCACTCCTCTTTTCTCCCTCCCTCCCCATCCCTCTCTCCCTCCCTCCCTCTCCGTTGCGTGCTAATTTTTTATGCATTTTTCTAAACTGTCATGGCGATTTTGTGTCCTTGGAAATAAAAAAAGCGCCTCTTTTTCTCCGCTTCTCGGGCTCGCCGGGGTGAGACTGCGGCCGGGAGTCCGGAGCAGGTGAGCTGTCCGCCGTGGGGAGAGGCTTTTCTCTCCCCGGGAAGACGGAGTTTTTAGCGGCTGTCCACACGTGTAAAGGAGACAGGCGGCTGTTTGGATGTATTTACAGCAGCGATGCAGTGACATTACAGAAGCTAGCTCTGAGCTAGCTGCGGGGGCTAACACCAAACAGGACTCTCGGTCTCCGTTTCTCCTTCCTCCCGGTTTTATCCGCTGCTTCTCCCTCCCGGTTTTCGGTTCTCCTCACCGCCAACTTCTCTTCCCATCCTTAGCCAGCTCTCCCAACTTGTGGCAGCTAGCCGCGTTAGCCCCCGCAGCTGCTAGCCTTCATTAAAAAGAGGTTTGAGGACGGCTAGGCTCTTATTAGCCTCTTAGCCTCCTGACTCTTTACAGCAGCCAGGTGTGCGGGAGAGCTCACGCACACCTGACCAGGTGTTGGAGACAAAGGATGGCAGCTGAATGCTAACACACCTCACTCCCGTCTGAATGCATGCAGGCATATTTATGTTATGTTACGTGCTACTAGACTCATCCAGTTTGCCATTTTTATTTCCTATTATGCATAAACAGAGAAAAAAGCTTGTTTTCTATTTGAAAATTTGGGCCGATATTTGTATTACCGTAATGGATGATATTGCTGGAAAAATGTATCACAATATAAACATTTTGTATCAGTGGATATCAATAATTACTGATTAGTTTTGAGGTTTTAAATATCTTAAATGCTGCTGAGCAAGTTACTCAACAGGTTGTTGCTAGGTAACCAAAGAGTGAGTGAGTTGATGCCACTAAACCAGCTTAGCTAGTGAGAAGTTGAGCAGCTAGTCTTTCCTTTGCCTACATTTCCCAGAATGCTGTGCGGCTCTGGATCAGAGTTAAGTGAATATTGAATATTTTATCTATGGGCTCTTTGCACCTCAGCTTCAGCGTTCTGGGCAAAGCGGCTCGGTTTCCAGTCTATTGAAAATGGCCTTTCACACTGGGTGTCTGCAGGGCTTGTCCAAGGTAACAGTTAATGATGAACATCGATCCGAAGCCCCAACAATAAGCTGGAGAAAGGTTTTAAGATGTTCGCCTCGTTATTCACAGATACGAAGGTGAGTTTTACTTCCTTTAAACTTTGTGGCTAACATTAGCTTTAGCTTATGTTAGTAGGAAATATTCTCTGACATTTTTCTTATAAAAATGTGCTATTTAAGTATCTAAACATTTTTCATCCATTCTAACGGACAATGTTTTTACCTTGTGTTCAAGTATATTAGGTGGTTTATTGTCGTTAGTGTCAGAGACCAAGTAACGGGGATTTTACGGTTCAGGCTTTTTGCTTCTGCAGCCTGAGGAACAACAAGCCCATAGCTTAACAGTAGAGCAGCTCTGGTGTTGAAGTTCTAGTTCAGCTGACGGTTCAGGTTCAGTTGTTGCTTTTAGAAACATATGGCCGTGTTCCTTAAGGTCTCCGTGTTATTTCGCTTTATTAGTTTAGCATGTTTCTTGTGAAGCAGGACGGTGTTTCCAGCAGTGTGTTCAGGCGGGTCAGTAGCTCGGCTGTCTGGTTCTGGTCTGCTCTCTGGTTCCCATAAACTCTTTCAGGCTGAATACAGAAGTGATTCCATGGAAATAACACAGGAGGCTCCTTTACCTTCTGCTTTAGGCTGAAGAAGTTGATCCGGAGTGAAGTGAAGGCTGTAAACTTTGCTGTGCTGCGTTAGCTTTAACTGGTAGCACAAATATTTACAAGCCACCGTCTTCTTAATTCAGGATCGCTTGGAAATTCATGAAAACTTAAAAGCCCTTTATATTAGGAAGACAATAATGTTCATAGTATTGTTTTATTTGCGTCTGAAATAAGACTTTGTCTTTTCTAGCTGTCATGGTAACTCAAAGCGGAAAAAAAGAGCCGCATTTGCGCATGCGGTTGTGACGTCATCGCGGCAGGTGCAAAGAGCCCGTTGCTATTTATCATGCATTGCGATACATATTATTATTGATTTATTGCCCAGACCTACTCATAACTGATATTTACCTATATTACTTATATTTTGCTAACCTTTTGACAACTTGGAAAAAAAATGTCTGCACCGCTCACTTCTCCGGTTTTTCAGTTAAACTACCCACAATCCTTTGCTGCATTACTACCGCTGTCACATGACAAATGGCAACTTCCCTGCTCCACCTCCAGAAACAAACAGCAAGAAGATGGAAATAAATGTTGGAAATCGGCCTATACCGATGTTGATGCCGATATCTTGTATCATAATTTCTAGATATTGTCTGTTTTTAATCCAACAAAATTACAGAAGGATTCTCCATTCTTCCACATGCTAGCTGTATCCTTCATGGCTTCTAACCAGTTCTGTCACAATAAGCAATAAAACAATTAATCACATGATAAATTAAAATAAATTCAATAATTTACATTTACATGAGTAATCGTTTTTGTCTCTTTCTACTAGAAACTGGATGACAAAAGTCTCCATTATATTGTTTTGGTCTTAAATTATTATTGTTTATTTTGTATACTTATGTCTTCCAGTTCCAATGTAAAATGTACATTAGAATTTAAATTTTATTTATCTTTTAGAATGTGTTTTTGCATTATAATGTCATTGCTGTTATTATGCTTCTCAAAACAACAATATTATCGTTTATCGTAATAACTTCTGGGACAGTTTATCGTCATTTATAACATTTGTTACGTTGCCAAGCCTTGGATGTTGCCGTAACTTGTGTCCTGAAACAGTTGTTGTGGATGGTGATGCTGTGGTCAGGAAGGATCTCCAGTAGCAGTCAGTCTTGCAGCGAATCTAAAGAGGTTTCTGACTTAAGATGGTTGCTGAATGACAGTAACCTGTTGTGGATGAAACCACCAGCTGCTAATCAATTTCATTTGCTTTTGCTGCTCCTCTTTTGACATCTTTTCTGTCCGTTTGGGTAGAAAAAGGTGTTGGAGTCGGGGAGATGATGTTTCTCTGCTCTGCATCCATGAAGCGTCTTTTTCCAACTCCTCTGGGATTGTTAGCTTAGGTGTAATTTGAGCTAATGAGATGCTAATTCGCTGTAAAAAAATACATTGTTTCCACGGTTACACATCATAACAAATGCAGAAAAGATGTCAAAAGAGGAGCAGAAGACTGCTGAAGACTGAAGGTCGTCCCCACAGCATGGTGCTTCCATCACCCTTTTGTTTTTTTCTTGCAGTTAGCATGGCATGTTCAGGGCGTTTTCCGCCACTACTTCTGAGTGGTGGAAAACTTGAGGCGTGTGGCAGACAGTTGTTTTTAATCATGCAAATCGTTCACAGTTTGTGGAGTGCATGAGTAACAGTTGTCCTTCCAACAGATTTTCCCTCATGAGCTGAAACAGTAATGTTTATTTATTTGTTTATTTACTGTCTTTAGGTTGGAAACTGTGTGTTTTCACAATCACTTTTATAAAAATCACAAACATTTTGAATATAATTATTTCTATTAATTATTAATATAATTATTTGTATTAACTTTAGAGGAAATAAAATAGAGAATATTTTCCCCAAATATAATATAACATAGAAGGAAATATATCTATACACTTGATTGCAAATAAGTTGTTTTTCTCTAGTTTAAAATCTAAAAACATAAATAAAATGAACAAATTTTCTTTACTTGACATTAAAGGTGGGTGTTAAAAAAATGTTTTAATCGTTTATCATTTATAGTGGAAAAATTCCTTATGTTAAGAATTTTAATTAAAGTCACAATAAATTTCATATAATATTCAAAAAACGTATTAAAATGTTATTTTTACTATTTTCTCTCCAGTTTTTTTTCCACGAGAGCATCAATGAATATCAGTAAATTCAAAAATATCATTATTACTATTTTTAATACTTGTCCTATCCGGCAGTGTGACACTTGAAAATAGAATTAAATTAAGTATTTATGTGCAGTTTAGTGATACAAATCACACTTCTTTCGGTGTCCTGAAGAAACTTATTTTAAATAGGAATGTTTTTCAAGGGCAGCTTTTACATTTGTGGCACTATGAATGCTGCGACATGCAGTTCCCTAAATAGTTTTTTGTTATCACAGTAGTAATACAAAATATAGGGATAAAATTCAAATTCCATATCGCCTACCCCTAATAGACGTTTAAAAAAATTATAAGCAGTGTTTTCACAAAATGTTTAACATTTTTGGCTCTAAATTAGTTTTATTTAGCTGGATTGAGGGTAAAACCGGCTTTTTTGACTTTAAAGGTTGCAGACCTCTGGCCTAGTCAAAGGTTGGTTTGCTTGAGGAAGTGTGAATGCATAATCGAATTCTGGTTCACCTAAAAACTTCAGTCTCTTTTTGATTAAAGTGAACTCTCGTACCGTTTGAATGGATATGTGAACTCCAGATCGCTCCAAAAGCAGGAAGTGGACTACAACACAGGGCATTCTGGGTAAATATAACCAAAACAAACGCGCTAGGCTAGCAATAGCTTTTACCAGAGACTTAAGAGAAATCCTGCAACTGCTAAACTCTGATGCCACTCCATTTTTGTTTACATTTTGTAAAGAAGACAGTTGCGCTCGTCGTCTTCTTCACAGGTTTTTTGTGTTAGTTCCTTTAATGGTTCTTGGTGCAGCGCCTCCAAAGGCCAGGAGGGGAACAGGTTTTCCAAAGGTTTGGCTGGTTTGACTGGTTTTCACAGCAGCTGGAAATGTAACAAATGTTTCCAATTTAGACCTGAATCAATCAGAATATACCAGGTGGGAAAACAACCTTAAAGAAAAATTAAAATTGTCCTGAAATGGAACATAAAGTATTTTTCTTTCATTACCCACCTTTTCTGTTTTCTCTTTAATGGTAAATATAACCATGTATTGTTAATTTTAAGAAAACTACGATCACAAATGCTTACACTTAATGCAGCAAATGCTTTTTAAGAAAGAAAGAGTGACCCAAATCCAGTTCCTGTTGCTCAAGTGTTGAACACATAAACATGTAGGCCTCTTTTTGAACCAGGCTTTTTTCCCCCAAATGGATCTAATTTAGGGATCCCATTTCTACACCAATCAGAAAACAAATCACAATAAATACTTTAGCATTTTTAATAAGACTGATTTAATATGGAATTTGGAAACTTGTAGTGTAGACTTTGTTTAAATCAAGCTTATAAATGTAATCATGTTTTTAAAAAGTTCTGAGTTCATTGATGTGAGAACAGTTTTCAACAGAAAGGGTAAGGGTTAGCAGATGTTCTCTGTTTCTGCATCACACGTGTCTCTAATATTTATCAGATTTTTACCAAACTCAAAGGAAAAGTGCATAAAAAATCTTTCTTTATTAGGCCTGAGCAGCCAAGCATTAGCAGCAACTAGTGGCAGCACTGCCTTTTCCATTAAATAGGCAGTTTAGCCTTTTATTTATTAGCTATGTTTAGTATACTGAATGGAGCAAGTCATGCTAGTGATACCCCACATGTCACTGATAGCGTTTAGGCCAGGGGTGTCCAAACTTTTAGCAAAGAGGGCCAGATTTGATAAAGTCAAGATGCCCGGGGGCCAATAGTTTGTTCGGACATTTTTTAACTACAAAAGTTTCATGCAAATACACACTGTTATAAAACAATTTTCATTGTCACAATTATCTTTATTTTTCAAATGACAAAATAACCAAATATAAGCCACTCAGGCAAATGAGAATAACTCTAAAAACCCAAATTCTGCTTTTCTTTCATATCTGGAGAGTCAGATAACATTGAACAAACTGTATAAAATACCTTAAATTTACATGAGTTTAAAAATATCTTTGCCTCAGGAACATTTTAAACAGGAGTTATAAGTAATACAAAATTGTCTGTTATTATTAAATTTTAAAACAAGTGAATTTTGCTCGTCATTTACAATATCTTTCAGAAAGTAATAGTTTGTATCACATCTACAGGTTCATAACCAAATCTTACTCAAGAGTTTAATAAAAATAAGTGCCATAAATCCAGGTGCATAAATGTTCTTTTGGCTCTTCACTGCTGATAGTGACAGACGTTACCGTTCAAAATACTCAGTTTCATGTCCTCAACTCTCAGTGCCACACTGTTACTGCCAGGCAAACATTTTTCTCAAATTCTTGCTTCTTCTCAGGGCAAAATGTTCTCCACCATTTTCATAACACAGTTTTGATAAATGTATCTTCAGTAAAAGGTTTGCCATGTTTAGCTATTAACATTAACTTCGTAGCTGCTTTGGTGGTATTTTCTTTTGACTCAGGCCCAAAGAAATCGCTGTTGTGATGCCAGTGCAACTTGGAGCTGCTTCAGTTTTTCAGCACGGTCACTTCCTGTTAGCTTGTTGTATGTGTTAGCATGTTTAGTCTGGTAGTGTCTCTTTACGTCAAAATCCTTAAACAAGGCAACCGTCTCATTACAAATTAGACAAGCACAATTGCCTTGATTTTCAGAAAAGAAGTATTGTAATTCTCATCTCTCTTGAAGGCGGCGGCCCTCACTGTAAACTTTCCTCGTTTTCTTTGCAGTGGCCATGGCAGAAATGAGTGGAGAGCGGTTCGCTGCACGGAGGCAGACTGATAGTATTAAAGTGGTGCTGCCACCATTTGGTGAAAGGAGGAATTACAGTTTCAAGTTTTATGATTTATTTATTCTGTTTCACAGTGCAGGCGGGCCATAAATAATACATTATAAGACCGAAGCTGCGGGCCGTATGAAATCTGGCCGCGGGCCGTGATTGGCCCCCGGGCCAGACTTTGGACATGCCTGGTTTAGGCTAATATTAACATTTTGGATAACTTTAGCATATACACTAATGTTTGAACACTGAATGGATTGAGTTCATGTTGGTCAACAAAATATTGATACTCCAAATGCTATTAACTAGGTTGTAGCTTTCTTTAGCATTGATGCTAAGTTTTAGCATCAGAATGCTGGGTTCCAACCGGCGGTCACACTTTGGCAGGCCTGGTTTAAATTTCTTCAGAAATGTTTTAGTTTGTAATTGTGCGGAGCGGAGAGGAGACGCTGGGGAACCGTATCTGATGGGGAAACGCAAATCGTCTTAACACCAGTATTGTCGGTAGTTTTTTTTTCTGTGGATTGTAGGAAGCAGATATGTTTTGTTTCATACTCTGCATGAGCAAAGGATTCTCTGACAGAAAATGTCCATTTATTCTGTTTACAAGACAACGGACACCGGTACGTTTTAGAACCATTACACTCTGGAACTAGGGTTGCCATCCTTCCCGTAAAGTACAGACTGGTCCCGTATTTGGCTGTTAAATGTTGCGTTCCATATTGAACCCATTTGTTCCGTATTTCTATAAATGTCTGATGCACACGCCTATCACATCAAGTGTGCCACAAACACAGTTACACAAAAGTGTTTCACTGTAAAGATGGTTTGCAGTTTGTTTTGTTGCAACCTGAAGTGTGAAATAAACTTCAGGGGAGTTTGAAAACAAAATATGTGTAAAGGTTTATGTCTGGTTGAACCATGTGGGACCAGTTGATTTTGTTTTTCTTTTTTGGGGGGATTTTATTGTAATCCATAGGAGGCCCAGAAAATCTTTGGGCACCACTGGGCTGAGCAATGGAGCAGATTACAAACCAATCAGGAGCTCAGTTTTCAACAATAAAGATTTAAAAGTGGATTTAAAGGGGACCAACTATGCAAAATTAATATTTTATAGTATTTTGTACTCAGGTTTATTTCACATTTCTAAACTTTTGTTGTTTTAAAATTAATTTAACCCAGGTTTGCTTTATTTCTCCCTCTCATATGGTTTCTTAATGTTTAATAATCAGATTTATTTATTTCTGTTGACAGATGCTGTGAACGGATAGAAGATGAAAATCCTCAAGAAGGTCAAGCAGCAGGTTTGTACTTCCACTTTACTGAATTTAACCTCCAGATTGATATGAATGATCAGGTAAATCTCACACATATTCTGTTTAATCCAGTTTAACACTCAGTTAAACCTGGATTACTGCTGTGTGAGTTTTCCTAACTAATTCCTAAAGAGGATTATGGGAAATCATCTGAGGGATGTTTTCAGCTTGGCGTTGTTTGGATCCATTAGATTCACTGTTTTTTTAAAAAAAAATATTTTGATATTTTGCTCTGCTTTGGATGATGCTTGTTTATAATTATGAGTCAGGCTGAGCTGAAAGATGAGTCAGAGGTTTTAGTGGGTTTTCTGGAGATGACGCTTCTGTTTTTTTAGCCAGCACACTCATACTATTCTTTATTTAATGCTTTTACCCACCAGGTTATTATTTTATTTACTCACAATTATTTTAAGACATTCGAAGAAGTTGCAGCTCAGGCTTATGCACTACTACAGAGAAACAAAATGTATTAAAAAGTAAGAAAACAAATGATAATTTATAAGATTAGCTACAAAGTTAGTTGTAGTTAAAACACTGAGCTGGCACAATAGTTAGCAGAAGCTAATGCTAAAGCATTAACTTCAATTCAAAATCATACATTAACATTATAATTTACACATTCTCTAATGCTTTTAAATATTATATTTATGTTAATATCTTGTTTGAAATAAACTATTTGGGAGAAAAAAGAACTTTAATGGAGGAAGTAGAACTGTGTAAACAGACTTCAAAATAAGAGCATAACTATGAACATCTAACTACATAAAGAATTATCAATGATTAATTACCAAAACGTCAACACAGATGTCGAACTTCATTCAACTGGAAAATTTAAATTAGTAAATTAAATTATCATTTAGAATTAATTTGGAAAAAGTTCTTTTAGTGGAAGCTAAGTGTGCTAATGTTAGCACACTTAGCTTCACTATTAGCGGAAGAGTTTCAACAAAAAAGAATAATCATAACAATGTTTGTTTACATTAAATATGTTTATTTATTTACTCATTTAAGTGGATTAAATATGGACTACATACATGAATTGCTTTTGATTGATTTAGTGTCATTTACTGATTGATTGTATTTATTGTTGAACAGGACAACCAACATATTTATCTGGATTTTTATTGCATCTGACCTACAGCACCATATGAAAACTAAACCTGGTAATATTCACTAATTTAGCATTTTGAAGTGTTTAAAACTGATTTCTATGTGTGATGTTGCACATTAATCACTAAATAAGTTGTATTTTGGTATTTCTGATAAAGGTTTGCTTCAACCAATGTTGTATTGTTGGAGGCATAAGTGGATGAAATTTACCAGATGACTCATAGCAATCATTTCCTAACTAATCTGCATTATTAGGCGTTTTGGGAACCTTCAAAATCTGTAAAAGTTCTGTCTGAAAAATTTATTTCTACTTTCAGTTGATAACCAAAAATCAAAAAATGAAAAAGTGATCGTTTGATTTGTTTGGCTTTTGAATCAGCTACAAAATTACGTGAAAAAGTTTTCTTTACATTTTCAGTTTTATTCTCAGATCAAAAATTAGAAATTGAAAAATGGGCTGGAGAACCGAATCTGACTTTAATATTTTAAGATGTTGAATCTGTTCTGCATGCAAAGTGTGAGTTATCTGGTGACGCTTTGGTTGGATTCATATAAGAAGGAAATTTGTATTAAGATTTTAGTTTGTTTTGCAAACATTACCTTTAAATGCATGCAGAATTTGGTATCAACATATATAAAACTACATTTTGGCAGTAATATCACTTAATAAAGATTATTTAAGCTGCTTTTGAAAATTTCTCCCTCCTGAATAGTTGGGCATTTATTGTATTGTGAAAAGATATAAGTTTTGATTTGTCATGGTCTCAATAAATTTCAGTTGATTTTTTTTAAAAAAAAGAAACGGTATTATTGTATTTTTTTAATTTATTTATTTTTTACAATTTTCTCCATTATTATTAACTAATAGTAAATTAGAAAAGAATTAAATGCATTTACTGTGTGCAGTTTAGTGGTATAAATCACACTTTTTTAAGTAATGGCATTCTGAAGAAACTTATTTCAAATGGGAATATTTTCCAAAAGCAGTTTTTGTGCCATGGATTCACAGACATTCACAGTTAGCTAAAACAAACACGGTGCCACTTTACAAAAAGGTTCCCCTAATAAATAGTTTATAGATATGTCATCCATTCATCTATAAATACTTAATATAGCATGAATAATTGTTTATTATGCATTAATTAAAGGAGAGAATGAGACTATATGCTAAAAAATTACATTTATGAATGCTTATTGTGCTTACAAGTTAATAAATCAATAACAACTTTAGATCAAATATATAGGTGAACAGACTTGTTTCAATATTCGGTAAGGAACAGGCAGATTTTGTTTCCTTGTCTCCCCTAATTAATGCATAATAAACAGTTATTAATGAGTTATAATGTGCTTAGAGTGGAGTTAATAACATCTGTGAACTGCTTTTTAGCCATTTTAATATAAAGGGGCACCAAAAAAATTAAGAAATGTTTTTTAAATCATTTTTATTGTGATTTGTTGGGATAAAATTAAACATTCATATTGCCCACTTCTTGTTTACAGGATTTTCAGTTAATCTTCAGTTTGTAGAATAATTTCTGGGTCACAAAGATCTGAGCAGATAATATTAAAATCAAACTCAGAGTTTTCAATTCTTATTTTTGATCCTTAAACTGAAATTTAAAATGTGAAAAACAAAACCTTTTTTGTTCTTTTTCTAACAGATTCAACAGATAACAGTTTTTGGCAAAAACCCCCAAAACTTTTTCATTCTTTGATTAGTTGAAAACAGACGGATTGATTTGTTTTTGTTTCTCGTGAACCTCTGTGTCCAGCACTGTTGAGTTTTTACAGTGCAAATCTGACTTCAGCTGACGTCTCGTTTTGTTTGCACCGTTTGTTCGGTTGTTTATCTACCTGCAGCGTCTTCAAACGGAGCGGTTTTGTGCGATCTGAGCGTGGAAACGTGCAGAGATGGCCGCCGCTTAAAACAAACAAAATTAATGTTGTTTTTGTGGCTCCTTTCTATCAGAAACGCAGCAGATCTTTTTGTTCTAACTGAAGCCGCTGGATTCAGCTGTTGCTTTGCTAAACATTTTGTTTGAAGCCACTGGCAGTTAGAGTTTATATTCTTTATTGTATTCTTTAAGTATTGAGTTCATTTGTGGCCCTTGGACTGATGTTAATTTATTTGAGTTTATTTGGTAGGGACAGACACACATCCACAGACTGAACAAAACAGCAGTCCCATGTTTGCGTCATAGTGCAACAGCTAATTGGCAGCACTTTAACACTGAACGGCAGTTCAAGAATGATGCAAAGTTTACCTGTCCAGCACAATGCAGATGGAGATTTTTTATTTAGAACATAATTTTCTTTAAGTAGAAAATGTTAAGTACATCCCAAAGTATTCGTCTTTTTATTACCAAGCTAAGCAGAAACACGTTTATCCAAAGAAAATAATCAGCATTCACTGAAAACTTACTTTTCTGTCTATTTCGTTAAACTTGGCTGAAAATGGCATTTTGAAAGAAAGTGACTCAACTGCTGCTGTTATACTGAGAATAAATGTATTCAGTCAAAAACCACATGCCTTTCTTTTAGCACAGCTAACACGTAAAATTCTTTTCCAGTTTTTGATCTACATTGTTTATTTTAATTATTCTAAGTTTTTTTATACACCAGTAACAGTGATGGTAAATACGGGCTTCCAGGTTTAAGCTTCTGATAGTCCGAGAGACTCGGTTCAACTGGGGATCAAAACTGCAACATTTGTTGCATTTTCAGCTGCTGTGGTTTTCTTTCACACTGAGTCAACCAAACCCTTTGAGCAACCGGTTCCCCTCCTCACCTGTGGGGGCGCTACACTGAAGGAAACAACACAAAAACCTGTCTTCCAGGAAGACACTAAGCACAATTTCCTTCTTCAAGAAATGGAAAAAAAAATGGAGTAGCGTTAGATTTTGTAAGTTTTTCTTTTATCTGTGGCTAAAAACCAAAAGCCGTTTATCCTGCCAGCGCTAGGCTAGCGCTAGCCTAGCGCATTTGTTTTGGTTGTATTTACCCAGAATACCCTGCGCTGTAGTCTACTTCCTACTTTTGGTACGGTTTCTGGTCCGCTTGGCGTTCACATTTCAGTCAGAAGGAGGTCAGACGTGTTTCCTGCGTTCACAAATTAATTCAGTAATTCATTAATTCAGCTTTCTGTAGTGACTGTGAAAGGAGGTTTCAGCATCGATGGAACTGCAGTGTTCATGGTCTATATTTGTGAAGGAGAGACGGACCGTGTGTGTGTGTGTGTTTGGTGCTTTGTGAGGCAGGATTATTGATTCATAGCCGATGTGATTGCGGGCAGCCCCTCTCGGTCGTGTTTGCTCGACTTCTCCCGACTATCAGGCCCAACGCTGCAGCTCATCACCGCAGCCTGTGTGGATGTTTGACTCTGAAACCTGGGTAAAAAACCAAAAAATAACAAGAATTTCAAATCAACAGTTCCGATCAAAGCTTAAAATGTGGATTTCTGTAAGATTTACAATGATGCATTAGAGCCACTGTAGGTAGAAGACAGGAGGCAGTTTCTACCAAAAAACAATTTTTAGATTAATTTTCTAGAAAATTTGTTTGAAATTTCTGAGCTTGAAAACTTGAAAATTTGCTAGAAAAACAAATCAAAATTTGAGATTGTTAGAAATGTTCTAAAAAAAATGTGTGAAAACGTACTAGAGAAAAAACTAGAAATATGAGATTAGTGTCAGAAAATTTTGTAGGAAAGCTTGGAAATGTCTGAGCTTGAAAAGTTGAAAATTTTCTAGGATGGAATAAAATTTTGAGGCTAATCTCAGAATTTTTCTAGAAAAACATGGAAATATCCTGAATTTCAAAAGCTGAACATTTTCTAGAAAAAACTACTTTGAGATTAAAGCCAGAAATTTTCTAAAACAAAATACAAGAATATTTGAGTTTGAAAAGTTAAATTACCAGGGAGGAAACTAAGAAATTTTGAGATTAATCTAAGAGATTTTGTTGAAAAATCATGGAAATTCAGAGTTTCAAAAGTCAAACATTTGTGAGAAAAAAATTCTGAAAATCCTGAGTTGGGAACTCAAAAATTTGCCAGAATTTTTTTACTTTTGAATCTAGAGTTTTTCAGTGGAAATTTATTCTTTTTTTTTTTTTTTCTAATATATAAAATGTCATTTGTAATTTACAGAGTAAATAGCATCATGTTTTTCCTCTTGTGTCTTTGACTCTGGTTTAAATTTGGTCACCAGGTCTGACCTGTTGTGTCTGGATTAGAGTTGAGTCGGACTCTTACTCTGTGATTTGGTCGTTTTCTTGGTGAAATCCGTTCTGAACAATTCATAAATAAATAAACGATTAATCACGATTAAACCGATTAATTGTTTCAGCTGTGCTTTATTTATATATATATATATATATATATATATATATATATATATATATATACACAGTACAGACCAAAAGTTTGGACACACCTTTTAATTCAATGAGTTTCCTTTATTTTCATGACTATTGACATTGTAGATTCACACTGAAGGCATCAAAACTATGAATAACATGTGGAAATATGCACTAAACAAAAAAGTGTAAAACAACTGAAAATACCCCTTATATTCTAGTTTCTTCAAAGTAGCAACCTTTTGCTGTGATTACTGCTTTGCACACACTCTGCATTTTCTTGATGAGCTTCAAGAGGTAGAAACCTGAAATGGTTTTCACTTCATAGGTCAACCTGCCCTGTCAGGTTAATAAGTGGGATTTCTTACCATATAAATAGTATATAAAATAAAGAAAACCCATTGAATTAGAAGGTGTGTCCAAACTTTTAGTCTGTACTGTACATATATACTGTATATATATATATATGAACATATTGTTCATTTTTCTTCCCTAACTGAAGCACCTCAGCTGCACATTGCTTTTAATTATTTTATTTTTTTATAATTTCTCTGTACCTTGCAGTCTGTTGTTCATATTTTTATATTTTCTGTTACCTTAACTTTCTGCTGTGACATCTGAATTTCTCCTCTGCAGGACAATAAAGGATGTTTCTATTGTGTTCTAATATAAACTAAACTTACCTGTTAATATCTCTCTGAAGTAAGTTTTTATAAATAATGGTTTAATAATCGACAGAAAAAAAAATCACGTGAAGCTTCTGACATCCAGTTTCACATCAGAGGTGAACAAAAGAGGGAGTCGGTTCACGTAGATGGCATCGAACGGGTTACCGTGGTGACCGCGTGTTTACGTCTGACTTGTCCCGTATCCCAACAGCAGCAGCAGCACTGGCACTGGGAGCCAGTTTCCATGGCAACAGCCTTGATACCCGCTCCTCAAACGGACTGACGATGAGGCGGCGCAGCTCGCCGTGTGTGTGCCTGCGTTCCTGTTCATGTTGCCTCATTACCACGTCATGTTGTTGCTTTTTTTAAATTGTTGGCCTTGATGAAATGCAAGAGATTTTAAAAAATATTTTTGAAAGTCTAACTCATTTTCAGATTTTCGTATTTTTGTTGTTTTTTATACGTATTTATGTTTTGATTGGTTATGAACTGGCTGCTGGTACAATGGTTCAACTTTGGGTTGAACAGTTTGACACGTGGCTGCCTTTACAAGCTTGTGTGTGTGTGTGTGTGTGTGTGTGTGTGTGTGTGTGATGATTTATGATACTTGTGTGAACGTCTGTTTGTGCATCTGCATGGGTCTCACGACACCAGGCAGTCTCACTTTCTGCATAAATGCAGCCGTTCGTCAATCATCCAGCTGCTACATCGGATGATTATCAACCAGACTATTGATAATTAAAGAAATTTTGCTTTAATTATCAATTAATTAATTTAGTTGAAAATTATTTATCTATATTACTGGGGTATTTTCTTAACTTTTCAATATGGGGTGCTTTTTTTGTCACATTTTTTGACCTTGAGAAAAGTCCTGCTCCTTCCTAACATCACAGTTTGGTACCAAAGTACTTTAAGATAAACTCGTATGACAATTGAATTATTTTTATTTAAAGCAGAATAAAAATGAATTGCTTTCTGTTTTCTTGGCCAAATTTTTACCATTCTTGATTTGTGACCACAACAAAATCATTTCAAGGACCAGAAACGGTCCCTGGACCACACTTTGGACACATCTGATCTACAATCTGCTTTACTCTTGGGGATTCAAATCAGTGGGTCCAACAGCATCTCAGTTAGCATTGCGCCATATTTTAGCTTCCCAAGCTGCATTTTTTAGATCTAATCTAAGAATAAATCAGCGAACAGGCTGATTTTGTTGTGAAAAATTGTAACTTGCATTCCACAGAAAAATCCACGAATAAGTAAATCCACATTATATTACAGAAATAGTTTTAAAAAGCTTCCATGATGATGAAAACCTTCTCGAATCCCTTCAGGATACAGGTTTTTTTTAAAACTTGTCAGCCATGTTCAGAAGTTTCTGATTGAATATTCCTCATAATCAGAGAAACGAGCCGCTTCTGGCTCGTGTTCAGTGCAGATTCTCCTCTTTTGCCAAGCGCAGAAATGTGCCACAGCTTGTGCTGGTGACACTGGAGCAGAAAACATACGGACAAAGAGCCGCCTCTCACTTCATGCAGATGGACGCAGCGCACAAACAGCAAACAGAACACAATCTGACCCAATTGATTCGCTTTGGGGATTTTTTTCTTTGTTTCTATTTCACATTGAACTAAAATTTAAAAGTATTTCACAAATTTTAAAGGTTTTTATTAGGAAATTATTATTTCTAGTGTTGATTCTACTTGTTGCAATAACTTTGGAAAAATATTTGGATTTTTGGGAAAAGTAGCTGCAGCATTTAAGTTTTATATATATATAAAAAAGATTTACATGTTGAAACTTTTTTTTTTTACAGTTTACACTGTAAAAACTGTTGACAGCATATGACACAGATAATCTATGAATAAATCTCCTCTGCTAACTGAAAACAACCAATCACAACTAAGAGACAGGTCTTAGCGCTGTCAATCACCCAAGTGGCGCTTCTCTCCATTTTGCTCTCTGCTATGATGCAGCTAGCATAACCTGTAGTGAAAGCTAAGGTTAATTAGCATAGCCACCAATAAATGGTTTTTCTGTAACTGTAAGTTGTCATGTACTTGCTGCACATTTAGCAGCGTGTACATGAGGTGATAGACAGTGCTAAGACCCTCCCTCTACCTCTGATTGGCTGCTTTTGGTTGGTTGTGGTTCATTTCTTCAGGCAGCAATACTACTGATGAATCTTTTCACAGTTTATCTGTCTCATAACAAACAAATATGTGAAAAAAAAATATCTTCAGCTTTAACTGAAAAATTAAAGCTGAAAACTTTAATTTCAAAGATGAATTTTTTTAGCTGGTTTTGTTTTAAGAGTTGTTGCTGAAACTATGAAAATGAGACGGTGTCTTCAGTCAGAGCCTTTTTCAGAATCGCTGTAATACAGACTGCTACAGGAGATCCTTTCAGTTTTGTCCAAGTTTCAATCATGTAGTTCAGTGGTGTCCAAACGTTTAGTCCTGGGCACCAAAACTGGCAAATTTAAACGACTGTTGGCACAAAACATTTATGGAAATAAAAAGGCAAATATTATAATTGTATATAAGTTCATATTTTATATAAAATATATAAGTTTATTGTGATTTTATTTTTTATTTTATGAAATCTGCATCTCTTTAAAGATCCACATCAAAATGGCTGCTGCCCTAATAAAAAAAAAAAAACAGTCATCTTGACTTTGACCATCTTTTTATTTTTATTTTTAATTTTTTTTAAATAATTTCTGACACATATTCAGGTGCCAAAAAAAACATTCCACACTTAGGACCCCCTGATCTGGTTGATCTGAAGGGACGTTGAAGAATACAAAATGTATTCTTTGTTTTATGCAATCATTTCAGACCCACAGCATGATGCTGCCACCACCATGCTGGATGGTTGGTTCAGTGCCTTTAGGTATAATAGCCTTCTCCAATATTCTTCACCAAATAACTCAATGTTTGCTTCCTCTGACCGTGAAAATGTGGCGTTTCGGAAACTTGGTGGTTCCTGACTAATTTAAATTCCTGTTTATGGTTCAAATAAACTTAAAAATAAGTAATTTACACCCACAAGAAGCGTCTCTGAAGCCAAATATGTAGAGGTGATGGAAATATGCAAAGCTGGCTTCACTTTGTGCAGCTGTTTTTCTCCCCTGTTTCGTCACAAACGCGTCCTGGGATTTTCAGAGAGCAGTCACGAGATCGAGGAGACGGTTATAAAGTCCTATCTCTCATGCTCACCATCTGATGCTTGGTACTCTGTGTGTGTGTGTGTGTGTATGTGTGCAGGTTTTAACAGCTATTAAACACAGAGTTAATCATCTGCAGCTCAAATTTTTTTATACCTGACAAAGTGAGCATCATCATCGCGGTGCAAATTATCTGCTCAACATGATGTGAAATAATCCTTTTTTTTAAAAGCTATTTTCAGTGGATAGTTTATTCTTCACAGATAAATAAAGTTGCTATATGTGAAGAAAGTATCTGTTGTATAAGCAACTCATAATGAATGGAGAAATTAAATATGTTTTATTTTCAGTAAACCTCACTGTATGTTAGTTAACCCTAACAAATGATTTAATTATTCCTTTTCGCATTGTTGTGAAAGTCTGAACTTTTTTGCAAAATTAAGTTTTTTATTTCTTAACCATTTCTCGTCTGATTTCTGCTGACGCTATCTGGTTTGAACGAGTCTCTGTGACTGAATAAAGACAATTTGTGTCTCTAAAATAAGTTAACTTTATTAATATAGCACATTTTCAGCAGGATCGCGGTTCAAAGTGCTTTACATCATAAAAACATCACAAAGTAACCAATTATTAAACAAGCAATAAATATTACATTTTGTCAAATCATCAAGCAAATATTCATCAATATGTTGGTCAATGTTTCAGTTATCATTAATCAAAAGCAACTCTAATGTTTTTTTAGTTTAGATTTTTGACTGTTTTGCGTTTCCACGGAGTTTGTTCCAGATTTGTGGTGCATAGAAGCTGAATGCTGCGTCTCCGTCGTTGGTTCTGGTTCTCATGCAGAATGCAAAAATAAACGCTGGATGAGTTACTCTGGAACTTGCTGAGACATTAGTTCTTTAATCCTGGAAATGTTCTCCAGATGACAGAAGGCTGATTTTGTAACCATCGTTATGTGACTCTAAAGGTTCAGATCAGAGTTCATCGCTAGATAAATTAAGGTCTTAAATGTCTTAAATTCATTTAAAAATGAAAGTTGACCTTAAATTTTGTCATATCGCAACAATTTAATCATCTTTATTGCATTCTGTGATTTGAAGTGGTTGCGGCTATCGCTAAATAGCAGTCGATATACCTTGCTAGCTAGCTAGCTAGCTTTTTATGTCTATTTTGAGTGAAAAAATTTTGCAAGTTGGATGGCCGACGTTCGTTTTTGCCAACGGCTCATTTCTGCTGCTAAATTGTACGATGCTAGGCACAACCCCCCCCAAAACTGTAAGCTAGGTGCTACATGGGTTCAGAGAGACATACGGCGCCTTGCGAAAGTATTCGGCCAGCTTGAACTTTTCACCCTTTTGCCGCTTTTCAGGCTTCAAACACAAAGATCTAAAATTTTAATTATTTTGTGAAGAATCAACAACAAGTGGGACACAATCGTGAGGTGGAACAAAATTTATTGGATATTTTAAACTTTTTTAACAAATTAAAAACTGCAAAGTGGGGTGTGCAATATTATTCAGCCCCTTTACTTTCAGTGCAGCAAACTTGTTACCCCAAAATTCAATTAAGACTCTATATTGATACCAAAGGAAATTTAAATATTTACTTTAAATGAAATCCCTTATATTTATAGTTTTTTCTGTCTTACGTTCCTTCAAAGTGGCATTATAAAAGTTTTAAATGTCTGTAGCCGACTGAAATGAATCAAACTGTAATAATACAAACAGACTCTGTGGTTGATTCAAAACATCAGTTTTTTTCTTAGTGCTGCTGCCTCAGTGGTTGCACATCTGAGCTCTTTGAAATCATCTATCTGCTGTTTATTGAGGCTTCTCTGCATGTTTGATCCAAATGGATTTTTGCCCACATGCTGCACTGACCTTGAGGTCCGCCTACCGGTCATGAATATTTATGACTGCAAGCGTTTATGCAGAAAACTGAGACAATGCAGCGTAGCGATCGGAGTCAGACGGATGGAGTTCCTGCAGGCTGCATCGATCCCTGGCTGGTTGCAGGAAAAACTCGCTCCGTCTTCTGCAGCAGATAAAGAAAACTTCCCGGGTTTATGAACATTTCTGCAGCTTTAACTAGGACTTTAAACCGACTTCATCCAGGGAAACATTTTCTCACTGCAAACATCTTCTTTCTTGCATAATATATCACAAACTCTCCAGCTGTTGTAAACTATTAATAAAATGAATGAATTAATTATTGTATTAATTATTCTGATGATTAAGCTACTGTAGTAATGTAATAAAAATTTATGTTTTGCAGCAGTTACTGAAGCTAGTTAAAGTTTATTTATCTCACATTCACAGGTTAAATACCATTATTTATATTTAAATAACTGTTTGAAAAGGAGTTAGGCAGAAGCATAAACTAATTTGATCCAACACCGTTTCTTTTATATGTTTTACCCAACACATTATTCTGTACTTAAGGCAGAAAAAAACAAAATAAAACAGTAAAAGAAACATGAGAGAAAATGCTTGTTAAAAACAATTAATTTCCTTTTTCAAATAAAAAAACATTTTATTGCTTAAAATGTAAAGTGATTCAAATATTACTTTTAGTCTCAAGTTTTTAAGTGCAAAAATATGAGAAATAAAACATTTCACATTATCTTTTAATTAAAAATCAAACTTACATTGAGAGATTTTTAAACACGGGCTTTTATGTTACATTTCACATACAGTCTCAGGTATGAAGTATGGAAAAAAACAGATAAGGAATCAAACTTTGACAAATATTTAAATATATTTATGTCCTGAAACACTGAAATGTGACTAATGTGGGGAAAAAGAACGTCGGGAAGGGAAAGCACTTTTTCAACCAACGAACGAATTAAACATGAAGAAGACAAAGCAGAACACATCTGCAGGTTTTCATTTGTTTTCTTGTTCACCCTCATTGATCATCTGTTGTTGTTCATCTATTTATTCATTTGTAGTAGATAAATCTGACATTTCTGATAGAAGTAACTTTCATTACTTAAAGGATTTTATTATGCATTAGTATCACATAAAATTGACTTCTTTTTTTGTAGCTTTTCATCATGTTAAAGTTATTTCCTCATCAAAAACATACCTGATTCTGTAATTCATGTTTGAGAAATCCTTCAATCCCCATGGCAACCATTCAGCTGAGGGGCTAGGTGGACCTAGCCCCTCCTTCGAGGTACAGCTCCTCCCCCACTCAGCTCCTTCAGACTAGCCAGCAGCTTTTAGCAAACACCTGGTGCATTTGCTGAGCTCATTATAGGAGCTACTCGTCAGAGCAATGCTGGTAGAAACGTGAAGGCTTAAAGAGGAGCCATGTTGGAATGAGTTTCAGAAAGAGCAGGAACTTCTTAAAGAGACAGAGTCCAATTTAAATTTATGTTTATAACCTTTGTCTGTAACATGTGTCTGGGAAACACATAGAAACAGAATATTTAAGCATCCTGGATGTTTCTGCGCAGAGCAGTCTGGCATGGTTCACATATGTTTGGTTTGTTTACGTCTTGCAGGCGGTTTAATCATTTTAACACTCGTGCCGTCTGTGTTGCGTGAGCCCAAAAGGCTGCGGCGTCCTGCAGGCCGATAGAGGAATATTCTGCCCGTTAAGTGTTTAGTCACAGCATGATTCAACGGCGCGTGCTCAGAATGGGACTTTTCTCCAGTTTTACCACTATTATCCCCACACAAATTATCCTCTATGTCATATAAAAATATACTTTACTACAAGCTTTCTTCCTAACATCTATGTTGGAAATATAAACACCAGGTAGGCCTGTCACGACAACAAATTTTGCTGAGCGATTAATTGTCTCAAAAATTATTGCAATAAACGATAATATTGTTTGAAGACCTTTTTACACTGATTTAATGGAAATGACATAATAATGCATGCGATTTCCTGCCAAAGATAGATACACTTTATTTTCAAAAGAATATTTAACACTGGAGCTGATAAACAAAATAAACAAAACAACCAAAAACAAAAATAAAATGGATTCTCAGTCTCTATTAACAAAAGACTCACTTGAAAAAAAAAACTAAACATAAAGCCAAAGTGGAAATAAATACTGCATTCAACCAAGAGTGCAGATTATGAAGTCTGTATATTATGTTGCCCTTCAGTAATAATTAGATTTAAATAGAGAAAATGGGCACATCGACTACCTGATGCAATAGTTCACACTACATGATTTTTTGCTCCTATTTTTCCCCTTACAACAATCTTAGATCGTTGGTCTTTCTAAGATTGTGTGGTGTGTTATGGTAGATCATCGCTCCGATCTAAATCAGGGGTTTTCCCCGACTGGGATCTTAACGCAGCCTGTTGAATGTGACAGGCAGCCAATCAGAAAGCGCGGATTCTCCTCTGCACTTTCTGAGGGTAAATTACGGAGGGGAATCCCAAACAGCTGACACGGCGCAACCCGAAGTCCAGCGGACATTGGAGATGATATGTGGAAACAACATTAATGTTTATTCAACATGCAAAGAATATAGAAATGACAAGAGGAGGAGTTGGAGCGAAATACTGCAGTTGATAAACCCGGTAACTTTTCAGCTGTTCTTCGTTAACGTGACGTAAATAGTTTATAATGATTTTCATTCAGTCAGGACTTTACGCTGACACTAGCTACATGCATTGCAGGTAGATTATAGTAAAGCATTGATTAATGCCTGGTTTTAAAATTAGTTCACTGAACTTGTAGCCATTATTTGGTGCCCATTGTTGGACACCACACGGCAGGACCGAACCCGATCGAACCGTTATACCAAGGATTTCTGTCGGCTAATGTGTGGTCTCTGTCAGGTTTTGAAAATGGGCCGAAAATCGGCTGGGCTTTACACAAAGGAAATGAGGTCAGAGGTCAGTGGAGAGCACCGGAGTTGAGCCTTTTTTCATTCAGTGTCATTAACAGAAAGAGAAAAAGGACAGAAGAGACAATAATGCCGATAATTAAAATGATGTCGATAGTTTTAATTTATCGTGCGATTAATTGATTTATCGTAACACCAGGTGATGATACTTAATTAGAAGCTGTATTACTGTTAGTTGCTTTTATTCCCTAAATTCACCTTCTGCCCTGTGGATTATTGTAATAACGTTCATTTTTTTCTATTTTGTGCTTGTTGTTTATTGACATTTCTGCTTTCTGTAATAAATAATCATTTGGATTAGTTTATTTAAATTTTGAGTGTTTGACATTTAACATAGCATATAGTGATCCTTCCTCCTGTCACTTTTTATTTTTCAATCTTGACTGTTTCTAGTTTTATTACTGAATTTTACACCTTTATGTCCCACTAAGCTTTTTTTACTCAAGCAAATAAATCCATGTTGTTTTTCTGTTTAGCTGTTTATTGATGTTTTGTGAAATTGCCCAACTTTGAAGTTCACATGGAAGCAAACATTTGCTGTTAAGTGACAAACCTCAGCTTTTTATAACAGGAGGTCATAAATCTGATTCTTAGAAATTGGGCTGGATGACCTTTCATGACCTCTGGAAACATTTATTAATAAATTTAAAAGGATAGCGGCACAAATTAAAATTTTTGCAGGTCAATGTTCAACACCAATTTTGTTAAATTTGAAGAAGGTGGTGAGGTCGACTTGACTCAGGTGCTCAGCTGTGTTTTTGTTTTCCTGATTCCAGATGTTCACTGGCCTCCCGAAGCACACGCCGCCTCCAGCCTCCCCTGCCGTCGCCGTCGCCGCCTCGGACCAAGGCAGCATCGCACATACCGCAGTTCCCACAATCCCTCGGGGACACCTGGTCGTCGGCTCCAGGCAACAGCTCCGGATCCTCACCCCAGTGGGCAGCACATCAACAGCCAATCACTGTGCGGCGGTCGGCCTGCACGCCGCCAGGTCCCATGCTTCCTTGAATGAGGAAGATGAGGGAGGAGGTGGGGGCAGGGTGAAGAAGAAACGAAAGAAAAAGGACAAGAGGCAGTGGGAGAAAGTCGAAGCCGAAGAGGAGGAGAAGGAGAGCAGCAAACCAAAGAGACAAAAGGAGGAGAAGGAGACGACTGTGCTGACGCTGAGGAGGAGCAAAGAGCCCAAGGAGGGCAAGGAGAGGAAGGAGCGGCGCACCAAGGGGAAGGGCAGCCGGAAGGAGAGCAGTGCAGATCCCAGAAATGCGGCAGGTGGGAAAACCTCGGAGCCGCCCGTGGCTTCTGGACCGGTTCCAGTCCCGGTCAAAATTCCTGGGAAAAGAGGTCGGAAACCAAAGGTTAAGGTCCTCCCTCCTGTCCCAGCGAACCAAGGTTTGTAGAAACGTCCAAAATGGCTTCATTTTTATTAATGCGTTTAGGTTGCAGCTACAGTTGAACAATAAATCAATAATATCTGATGGAATAATCAATAATCGGGCATGCTGTGGTGGCGTAGGGGATAGCGCGACCCACGTTTGGAGGCCTTGAGTCCTCGAAGCGGCTGTCGCGGGTTCGATTGCCGCATGTCTCCCCCCCTTTCCTTCCCCCTTTCCTGTCAGCCTACTTCCATATAAGGGACACTAGAGCCCACAAAAAAAAACCCTGGAGGGGTAAAAAAAAAAAAAAGAATAATCAATAATTTCACTGAATGCTGATCCAAAGCTGCAAAGCATTCTGGGAGATGTAGACAGAGGAAAGGCTTTAGCCGCTCAACCTCTCACTGCTAACTAAGTAAGCTAGGTTGGTGGAATCAGCTAACTCACTAATCGTTTCGTTACTTAGCAACTCATTCAATCTTTGGTTACCTAGCAACAGCTGTGTAGAGGGAAAACTGTGGATAAAACTGGGAAAGGTCACGGCAGTGTTTGGCAGTATTTCAGATATTCAGATATTTAAAACAAAAAAACAGATCAATAATTATCTATATCTACTGACATGAAATTCTTATATCGTAATTAGCGCCGGAAAAATCAAAACCATAAATATTGCATCTGCATCTGATTATTCGTCAGATATAATATTCAACAATTTCAACTGAACTCTGATCCAGAACTGCAAAGCATTCTGGGAAGGAGGCAGAGGAAAGACTCATCCTCTCATGACTAGCTAAGCGATGTTGGTGGCATCAACTAACTCTGTCACTCTTTGGTTGCCTAGCAACAACCTGCTGAGTAACTTGCGCAGCAGCAGTTTCAGGTTTTGCCACTGTGCCTCATGACTGACAAAAGATAAAGAATATCGTGGAGAGAAAACTGGATAAAACAGGAAAGGTTACGCCACCAGTCTGACAGTATTTCAGGTATTTAAATAAAACAACTAATCAATAATTATTGATATCGACTGATATGAAACGCTTACATCGTCATTTTTCAGCCATGCCATCCAGCCCTAGTTGCAGGGTTTTGTACAGGTTCTTGAAATCCTTAGAAGTGTTTAAATTTCAATTTTCTTGTTTTTGTTTAGTCAGAATAACCAAATTTTTTTCTATCCGCTAATTAGCAGAAAACTTGGCAAGGACATTTTTTAGATTTATTTATTTTGTTGTAACTTTTGAGTGTCATTTACCATTATAATTTACCTTAACATGACTTATTTGGACTGTTTCAATGTAATGAATGTTTATTATTTTTAACATCTCAATGACTTATTGATCGCCGTATATTTTTTATGTTAAACAATGTTACTGAAATTAGGAAATTTCTTGCTAAGTTAATATTTTGTTCTCAGACCAGTCAGGTGTATTGGGTGTATTTGAGAGACATTTCAAAACCTAATATTTTGTTTTATTTTACTTTACCTAGAATGTAGATTACTATCAAATGTTTTAAATTGGCGACATGCTCCTCAAACTCAGCTAATTCAAAATTAGAAATTCAAATTACAGCATCTCCAGTCCAAAAACAGATTTTATTGGACTAACGAGTGTCCCAACCGTCTTTCTGTTTTCCACTCTTGCAGCAGGGCCTCAAGTAAACAACAGCCAGGCCGTCCAGATCCATGGGAAGAGTCATGGCCAGGCCAACAGCAAGACTGCAGCCCCCACGGCGCCAAAGCAGAGGGGCCGCAAGCCCAAGTAAGAACAACCACAAGCTTGGAAAAGCAGAATCAAGCTGTATGACTCAAATAACCAACAAAGGGCACAACTGGAAAGGTTGGTTTCAGGTGCTTCCAGGGCTTCAGAGTGAAGCTGGTGACACATGGCGCATTTATAGCTCAGTCTGCTGCATTTCGCTTTCATAAACTCATTATAATGATATTTACATCTAGTTAAAAGCAAATTATCTTCTTGCTTAAATAAGACAGGTCGTAGTGAGCCTGTCACAATAAGAAGTATGTCAATGAATCGCATGATAAATGAAAATGAGTGTGATAATTAAAAACTCCTGCCCTTTTTGAAGCTCCACCTCCAGGACGTCGTCACAACATGACTCCTCTATTAACCCTTTAACGACGCCTTTACCAGCATTTCACTGAGAAGTAGCTCCTATAGTGAGCTCAGCTGATACGCACTTCAAACAGATGTTTGCTAATTGCTGCTGGCTAGTCTGAAGGAGCTGAGTTTGGGAGGAGCTGCACCTCGTGGGCGGGGCTAGGTCCATCCAGGGGTTTTGCACAACTCAGTGGTTGCTATGGAGACAAAAGGATTTCTCAAACATGTGTGAAAGAATTAAAGCAACACTCCAGGTATGTTTTTGATGACAGAATAACATGATGTAAAAGTTTATTTTTACATGTTACTACCCCTTTAAGAGAGCAATATTCAGTGTGTGAAACCTAAAGTCGCTGTCAAAAGCCACAAACATTGACAGTTTTTGCCATGCTTGATTGTAATGCAGCAGTCTCCCAACCAATCCCTACATTGACAGTCTTAAATTTGACTTGCTAAAACCTGCAGATACCCCTTTATTAGAAACTTCACTAATACTGAAAATACCAAACTTTAAGTGTATTTTCTTCCCTCAAAAAAGTGTTATTGACAGAGCTTCGGTGTGGTGCATTCAGTGAACAGAAAAGGATCAGATTTCTGAGTGTTTTGGTCAGTCAGTTCCTGTCACTAGCCTAATTCCTCGACTTTAAATGAAACTTAAAGGAGCCAAACTCCTGAGCAGAACCCATCCTGCATAAAGTCGCGAACTGGGTCTGAATGTAGATGCAGATTTTACAGCAGGTAAATTAAACTGCTCAGAACATCATTAAACTCATCAGAGACTATTATGGTCTGTCTTCAGAGCGCCCGAAGGATCCTAAAAGATGCAACCAACCCGGTTCAGCCAGCTGCTGCCTGCTAACAGATTTAGGAGCTGTTTGTTTCCTCAGGCTACAGAAACTAATATTTGTACAACTTCATAATTAAGTTTTACACCTTGGATTTGAGAGTGTCGACTCTTTAACAACCTAAAATCATGATATGACTAATCTTATCAGGAGCAGAGAGGAAGGTTCAAGCATGAAAGACAGTAATGAAGTAAAAATAAAGGAATGAAAGCAAAGCAAACCTCAGAGAATAAAGTGAAGAGATCTGGCCACCAGCTCACGTCTGCATGGTTAACAAGAATCACCACAACTTAGCAACTTTGCTGCCATATTTACACAAAAAATATATATATCAGTAAGCAGTCTGCAAGTCTTTTGAAAAGTCTTAAATTCAGGTCTTAAAAGTCTTAAATTAGCATATTTAAGGCCAAACACAGGTTGGCCTTAAATATGCTAATCACAGGTCTTAAATTTTATTGTGGCAGGACTATTTGAACTCGTACGTAGTTTTTCTTGCGAAACTTTTATATCAGGCAAAAGTTTGACTCGTGTTCTGTGACGTGAGGCAGTCAGTAACTAGCTGCTAATATACTCCTGTTAGCTAGCTGGCTAACTAGCTTCTTAGCGTCCATCAGTGGTAATAAGTGTAAATATATTGTCGTCACTTCTGTTGCCAACTCAGTTATTATTATTATTATTTACATGTTTTTTTAAAAAACGTTATTCTAGGTAACTCAGCTTTTTGGAAATAACTTAATGTTTTTTGGGAAAGGAGTCGGTTTAGAAACCTCCGGAATGTAACGAGCCGTTACCTAGCAACCGCCAGCCAGGCCCAGCCCATTACCTAGCAACCCAGCAAAGTTCCAGAACATTTGGTCAAATGTTTAAAAATGCATCTGTGCTATTATTTTTATAAGATTTAAATTAAATTTAAATTTGAAGAATTACTTGCATACCAAAACAAACTCAAAAATGTAAACTGTACTGGATGATCTATAGATGGATTACCTCCACACCCCAACTATAATAACAATACTGTTTCATTTTGAGTTAGGGTTAAGGTAAGGAAATGTAATTTCATTTATGTAGCACATTTTCAGCAACAAGGCAAATCAAAGTTAGCTGAAAATGCTCAGAGTGGTGAGTCTCGTTTCTTCTTTCTCATCCCAGCTTTTGAACTGAAAACAAAGCTAAATATTTAGATTTACGCTCTTATTTAACTTTCCGGTTGTGAATCAATGCTGTTGTTCCTTCAGAGACCCAGGTGCGGCGCCACTGGAGAAGAAGAAGAAAGGGAAGAGGAGAAACCAGGACCTGGCCGTCCAGGAGGGGGCAGAGAGCGACGACGCCACCTCAACGTCGGCGCTCAACATGGGAGGCGACGACAGCCAGGACCCCCTGGACAACGCTGTGAGTTCAGGAGGAATACACAAACACTACACAACAAAATGCATAAAGTAAAACTAAACAATAAACTAAAAATAAAAATATTCCAAAGTCAAGTTTTATGACTTTTTGTAACCTGTTTCTAGTGTTGGTCAAGTTACTTGGAAATACTGAATTGGTTACTAATAGACTGGTCACAATAAGCAATTAATCAATTAATGGCATGATAAATTAAAACGAGCTTAATCACTTCCATTTGTGTCATTTAGTGTTTTTTCTTTTTTACCAATAACTGGGTAATAAACGTCTTCAATCTGGTGCTTTGGTTTCAACTAGGCCTTTTAGTTGAATTGTGCCAGAATTTATTACGATAAACTATAATATTGTTGTTTTGAGACCATTTTCAAGTAATATAATGGTGATAGCGCCATAATGCCAGAACATTTTATACTCAAAGATCAATAAACTTAGAATCCTAATGAACATTTAACACTGGAACTGGAGCAAATTTTAAATATCCAACAAATAAAATGATTTATAAAGCCCAAAACACCAAACTGAAGACTTTAGTCGTCCAGTTTTTGGTAAAAAGAGACAAAAGAGAAAAACGATAAATCATGCAAATGGAAACCATTGAGCTTATTTTAATTTATTATGTGGTTAATTGATTTAATGCTTTTTGCAACATGCTTACATTTTTTGTAGGACAATTTTGTTTACAGGGTCTTCATAATTCATTTTATTTGTTGTTTTGTTTATTTATTCCTACCATGATTAAAGAACCTTTGAAAGTCTGAAGGAGCTGTGTCCAGTAAGTGTTTTTGAATTAACTTTATTTGTTTTGTCCTCGGCCCGTTCTGCAGAAGCGGCGTTCGGGTCGACAGGTCAAAAGGAGGAAGTACAACGAAGACTTGGACTTCAAGGTGGTGGACGACGACGGAGAGACGATCGCCGTTCTGGGAGCCGGACGCATCTCGGCGCTCAACGCTACGGCTCTGGCATGGCAGGCAGAAGTACGACACCGCTCACACTTCTGGTCCGGTCCGGAAAAATCTGCCTGGAAAAAACTAAACGATCAGGGCTGTTGTAAACAAATATTTTAGTAATTGAGTAATCTATCGATTAGTCTTTCAATTAATCGAGTAATTGGATAAAAAAATTTATAAAGTAAAATATTGGTAAATCTGGCACAACACCAGTGTTACTATCGGATATCAATATCAGTCCAATTTTTCATATTTGAGCTTCCCTAACAGTTACTTTTCTGTAGTTTAGAAAACTAACCTGTAATAATAATAGATCACTTTCTAAGTTAACCTGAAGTAATACAAAAATCTGAAATTATATTAAATTTAATAATAAAGAGGCAGGCTCACAAATACGCTTATAAAAAATGTCTATGCTCCAGCTTTTAGTTTATGTATTCATCTCTATGTTTATGTTTAATAGATGAACGCTCACCTTGCCCCATACCTGTCAAGCTTTGGGTTTGAGAATACGGGAAATGTCGCCTGGAGTTGGGATGTTGGGGATGGGGGGGCAGGCGAACGAAAGATGGGGGTGGAAGGGAGCAAATAGACCAGGGGACTGACGAACGTAAGTCTGGGGGGAAAGACGACCGGTAGACCAGGAGACGAACGTAAGACAAACATATTGCAGGATTTTTACGGCACCTTAGTTCGTCACACTCAGAAACTTGTCTACCAGCCATGAACCGCCACGACGCTCCGCCAGCCGTTTGTTCAGACCGGGATGATATAAGATTTATTGTGCGGTTCGTCCGTAAAGCTACACTTACACTGTAACCATCAGCTACTCAGCCGCCCGCCGTGTTCATCAGCTCACCTGTATTAATACCTGCAGCTCTTCCTGCCGTTCGCTCTGAACCAGCAGCTCCAGGAGGAGAAAGGCTGCCGTACTGCAGGCATGGCGCCAGTCATTTTAAAGATGCTTATTGGTTCCCAAAAAACGATGAAAACCTGGACATTATCATGGATCAATAAAATCCCCACGGGCTGAACTTGAAAATTGGACATTATGCTGCTAACACTTAGTTTTCGCCAACAACTCAGAGGAGGAAGTCAGAGCTCTGCGTAACGCAAATAATGTCCCGGCGAAACACGGTGCGCTAAATAATAAAACATAAATTAACGAAGCTTCGAGGCAGGGAAATTTTCCTCAAGGAATTTTAATAATCGAGGAACTGGAACCATTCCAGGAATCGTTTCAGCCCTAAAAAGATTCATCCTGGTTTCAGATTTTAATGGTTTAAATGTTTCTAGTTGTTTTCTACAGTTTATTTTATGGTTCTTCCTTATTTCTGCCGTTTGAATGTAGTTTTATTGTTTCTGTGTCTCAGGAACCTCCAGAGGACGAGGCCAACATCATCGAGAAAATTCTGGCTGTCAGAAAAATGAAGAAAGAGGTAAAAAAAAAATCTACCTTTACTTAAAATCCTGAATACATCCAGATTTTGAATTACTTTTATGTCAGAAATAATGTTGATTGATTTTCCTAAGAATGTGCATTTAATTTGTATCTTAAGACTTCATCAGAGGACCAAACGGAGGACATGGAGGAGTTTTATGTCAAATACAGAAATTTGTGAGTCTCTTTATCAACTTTTGATTTTGTTCAATGTTAAAAACAAATATTCCGATTTATGGTTTATTTATCTACTTCTGCTGACTTAATTTACTGCACTCTATTAAGAAAGTATTAAAAACCCACATTTAAGGATATTTAACTATATACCAGTGGGGGTTTGTGCCTTTGAGTAAGTTTATTTTTGCTTTATATTTGAGAGAATCCAAAATAAATCCAAACTTCTTCAGATTTAATAAATATTAAAATATTTGTTTAATGATTCAACTAAGAAACAGAAAATGCCAGTTAAAATTATTCTTTTTTTCTATGTTACCCCTCCAGGGGGTCTTTTGTGGGCTCTAGTGTCCCTTATATGACAGTAGGCTGACAGGAAACGGAGAAGAACAGGAGGGAAGACATGCAGTAAATATCGTCGGGTCCGGGAATCGAACCCGCAACAGCCGCGTCGAGGACTCAAGGCCTCCAAACATGGGTCGCACTGTCCCCTACGCCACCACGACACGCCCCAGTTAAAGTTATTCTTGAAAGGACATGACATTCATGAATATCAAACACTAATCCAGTTGTGTCCAAAGTGTGGCTCGTGGGCCGTTTGCGGCCCTTGAAGTGATGTTTTGCGGTCCTCGACTTCCAACCAAACTCAGCACAGATTTGCTTTTCCACCTGGAGGTTGATGCAGTAAAAAAATTTCACTTTCAAAAAAGAAACAGACAACACAAAGTCTAAAATCACAAAGTATTAATTTTTTAATCAACCATTTTTCTTGCTTTGTAGAATAAACATAAAAAAAGTTTAAAACATGGTTTTTAGTCATTTTTGTCTCAGATCTGAAATGTTTTACGCTTCTTGTTTTCTGCACAATTCAGACTTTTTCACTTTCTTAGTTTTTCTTTAAGAAAGTGAAAACATTTAGCAAAACAACAACTTTTGAATAAAAGAAAAAAGGTGTCCCTCAATTATCTTTAACTTTACAGATTACATAGCAAAAAGTTTGAAAATGGCTGCACTGATCATAAACATTATTCCGCTAATGCTAAAGCTCTAAACCAACACGGTACTTAGCGGAAGCTAATGCTAAAGCACAAAATTCAACCATGTAGCGAAAGTAGTAGATGTAGTACAGCTAAATGTTTTCAAAGTTAGCATTAGCGCCAAATGCTATTAGCTCTGCTGTTAGCGAAATTATGGCCACCATTGTGAATATGTTTGAGTTTAGCTGCAGCGATCAGTTGAATTTGAGGGATTGGACAAATCAAAGCAAATCCCGAGTTATTCCTGAATAAATTCATTAAAAAATAAACGTTTCAAGCGGTTTTTATGTGGATATTCTATGTCTGACTGGAACCTTAAGGCCTGAACTGAGCTCCGTTAAATCTCCTTCGTTAACCATTTTTATGACATTTCTTTGGCTTTTGCCCACTAACAGCAGTTTGTGTTTAGAAATGCTGTGTTGTGGTTTTTGGTTTTGTGGGACTGCTGTTCCCAGGCAGCAGTTATTTATCCGTTCAGGAAACGTTTTAGCTCCCGAAGTCAGAGCGCCTCTGGAGACTCCTCTGTACAGCAGTTATTCTGTTTTCTGTAATTCATTCTCAGGATAATGAATAAAACATAGCTGGATGGATTCAAACTTAGCTGGTTCAAAATCCTGAGTTTAAAAATTAAAATTTGGACTTTTCAGGATTCTGTCTTTTCTCTAAATTGTGATTTAATTTTTTCTGAGATCAAAAGTTGGATTTCTGATAAAAAGGTCAGATTTCTTATTTTTTTTAAGAGTTTTTCCTCTTCTGTAAGTTTCTGCCATTAGTTCATAATGAATTTTATTGATTTTGTGTCCAAATGGAGAAAAACAGAGTGAAAGCTGCATGATTTAAATCATAATTTTGTTTTTATTTTTTACGCTTGTAGTTCCTACCTGCACTGCAAATGGGCCACTTTGGAAGAGCTGGAGAAAGATCCCAGAATCCACCAGAAGATCAAACGGTTCAGGACCAAACAGGCTCAGATGAAGCACCTGTTCACTGAGGTGAAACTTCCTGACTTTCTGAAGAGATTAATCAATTGTTGAATTTATCGTCAACTCATTTAGTATTCGATTAATCATTAGCGAGACTATACAGACTCAAAAAAGGCTGTATAGAACAACACACCCAGAGCAGAAATTAAGCCAAAAACTGTACAAATAATGAAAAGATGAAAAGTCTTACTAATCTGTTCTAACCAGAACTCCTCAAGTGGCAGAGTTAGCTCCACTTTGTTCAGATTCTGTAAATTAATCTCCTCTTTATTTGCAGTTAATAATAAAAAATAATCAACAGAAAATCCCTACAATGTGTTGATGTGAAGTCAAGCAGAAAGGCCTGAGCTCTGATGGTGGAAGTATTGTTTTAAGCTACAAATGATGGTTTATTAAAGGAATACTGTTACTGCATTTATTGTTTAAAATATCATTTTAATTATTAGTTCAACTGCATTTTAAATGAAAGTGCCAAATATCAATAATTTTTCCAATTATTGATTAATCACCAGAATATTTGATCACTGAGTTGATCGTTGGCTGCAGCGACCAAACTGTTGTTCGTCTCCGTTTTTCTCCTTCAGCCCGACGACGACATATTCAACCCAGACTACGTGGAGGTCGACCGCGTCCTGGAAGTGGCCGTTACCACGGATACAGAGACAGGCGAGGTACGTTCCCAGACAGGCAGTTTTATTTCCTGGAGGTTGTTGAGCGCGGCGACGCAGCGTGTGCTTCTGCCCGGCTGCAGGAGGTGACCCACTACCTGGTGAAGTGGTGCAGCCTGTCGTACGAGGAGGCGACCTGGGAGCTGCAGGAGGACCTGGACCCGGAGAAGATCCGGGAGTTCGAGGAGATCCAGAAGCGGCCGGCGGACCTCAGGCACATGGTGAGAGGAACAGAAATTAAAAGGAACGACGTTCAAGTCCTGACAAGTGACGGCGTGAATATGATCAGCACAGCCGTGTCAGATCTCTGTTGATTCAGGGCCTCAAATACACTTTATTATTTTATCTAGCTTTATTTTACATACATTGTTTGGCTAAAATAACCATCGTTTTACATCAACTGCAGATAATAACTGTAGGAACAAAATATAAGTGCAAAAATTAGTACAAAATATATCTATGGAGAAATAAGTCAAAATAAAGAGAGGAAATTGATGAATATAAAAAGATATAAATGAAAAATATTACAATACAGCATAATTATCAAAAGAATTAATAATACCTATAAGAAACATAAATAAAAACTTGTATGGAAAATAAAAACCATTTAATTAATAAATAGTGAATAATTAAAAACCTTCTTGTAATTAACCAACCCATATAATATGGCAAATAAATTAATAAAACTAATAAGTAAAAATAAACACAATAAAAACTTATTTTTAGCATAAAATATGATAAATAAATAAAAATAAAGAAATAAATAAGCAAATAAAAACTTAATCAGTCTATATAATATTGTAAATATAATAATAAAATAAATAAATAAAAACAATAATTAAAATGTCTCTTAACCAACCCACAGAATATGACAAATAGATAAAAATTAATTAAAAAATAAGTACAAAAAATAAACCCAAATGTCCTCTTAATCAGCCCATGCAATATAATAAATAAAAACTTTCCCTTAATCGGCCAAAAAACGTGATAAACAAATAAAATAGATAAATTAATTAATAAGTGAAAGGTAACTAAATGAATTAAAAGATGGTTAGAATAATAGGAAATGTTAATACAAATAAAAATACCAATATGTGATAAAATAACTGTTTCTTTACTTGTGTAAATGTGTAAAATTAAAGTTCTTTTAATGTTTTATTTTGTTTATTAATCTTGGAAACGTTATTTTACATTTTTCGTCTGGCAGGAACGCCCACCTCCAGATAAATGGCAGAAGCTGGATCGCTCCAGAGATTACCGGAACGGAAACCAGCTCAGAGAATACCAGTTGGAGGGAATGAACTGGTTGATGTTCAACTGGTACAACCGGTGAGTGCCCAGACCCACTGGGAAGCCATTTCGGGTTTCTGGCCTCTTCCCTCCCGCTCACCTTCTGCTCGTTTTCAGGAAAAACTGCATCCTGGCAGATGAAATGGGTTTGGGGAAGACGATCCAGTCGATCACGTTCCTGTACGAAATCTTCAACATGGGCATCCGCGGGCCGTTCCTCATCATCGCCCCGCTGTCCACCATCACCAACTGGGAGCGGGAGTTTCGCACGTGGACGCACATGAACGTCATCGTGTACCACGGCTCGCAGATCAGCCGCCAGATGATCCTGCAGTACGAGATGTTCTACAGAGACCAGCAGGTAGGAAACCAGGAGGTGAAAGGTCACCTGTGCCTCTGTGGCGTCCAGAAATTCATCCAGCTAAAACTAAAGCCATAAAATGTCACGGGACTTTTCAGTCAGGCAGAAGTTTGAGTCGCACGCAGACGGTTGAGGCTACCGCTAACTAGCTGCTAACTATTGGCTTATTAGCTTCAGTTAGGCTATGAGATTTTGTTGCTACATTAGTAGCCAGTTAGCTATGGTTTTTGCTCCATAGCCAGTTAGCTAGTTTAGCCAGTTTGATAAATTAGCCAAGTGGCTGAACTAGCAAACTGGCTGGTGAAGACGTTCAGCTTCACCATTTTCCTTAAAATGCCGTCATTTCATTTTTTAAAAGTTGACTTTAATACATTACAACCGGATGTCAATGCTGGCAGAAATGATGAAAAACATGACAGGACGTTTTTTAATGACGTTAACAAAATTCTTCATGTGTGATTTTAATTGCATTTCTTATTTAATGACAATTGTGTTTTTTCAACATTAGCGCAGGACCATCAAAGTTCTGTGCACATTTGTAATGGAATCGCTTCTGATGACAAAACATTTGACTTAAATTTCATTAATGTTGGTCTTTAAAAGTCCTAAATTTGAGCCGTGGCTCCTCTGCTGCAGGGCAACACGATCTCAGGCGGGCTGAAGTTCCACGGCCTGATCACCACCTTCGAGATGATCATGGCCGACTGCCCGGAGCTGAAGAAGCTGCAGTGGCGCTGCGTTGTGATCGACGAGGCCCACCGCCTCAAGAACAGGAACTGCAAGCTGCTGGAGGGATTGAAGCTCATGAACCTGGTCAGCGTCCGCACGCACACGCTCAGTAGCGTCTCCAGCTGCTCCGGCAGTGATGCGAGTTGTGAAACATGTTGTGGTTCGTTTCCTGACAGGAACACAAGGTGCTTCTGACTGGAACGCCGCTGCAGAACTCGGTGGAGGAGCTGTTCAGTCTGCTGAACTTCCTGGAGCCGCAGCAGTTTCCCTCAGAGAGCTCCTTCCTGGAGGAGTTCGGAGACCTGAAGACGGACGAGCAGGTGGGTCCGCACGGTTCCGGGTCGGCACCGAGGACGCCAGGACGACGTTGACGTTTGTGGTTTTATCTCCTTTCTGCTCCTCGACAGGTGAAGAAGCTTCAGTCCATTTTAAAACCAATGATGCTGAGGAGACTGAAGGACGATGTGGAGAAAAATCTGGCGCCTAAAGAGGAAACCATCATCGAGGTTCAGATCTGTCTGCATCCAGAAAAACAAACTGAAATATTAGCACAAACGTAGCATCTAGTGTAGTCTTCAATTCATGTATCTAACATTAAGACTGTAAAATGTCTTAAATAACTTAAAAAAATGTAATTGTGCTGTAAATTTTGTCATGGAGGACTATTTCATCACTTTTTTTCTGTCGTGCGTCTTCATTACGTTCTATGACTCAAAGCGGTTGAGGCTAACGCTAAGTAGCTGCTAATTCACCCCTCTTAGCTACGTAGCACTTTTGCAAGATAGAAAGTAAATTTCTGCCAAAGTTCTAAGACATTTTGAGATTGAGCTCAGAAATTTTCAAGACAGAAACAAAAACTTTTCTGAGTTTGAAAAGTTGTAAATTTGTGAGAGAAAGCTCAGAAATTTTCAGAATAATTTTTTAGGAAAAAAAAAACAATTTCTGAGATCAAAAAAGTTGAAAATGTTAAATTTTTGGAACGTTTCTCAGATTCAAGTCAAAAATGTCCAGCTTGTGTGCATGCCGTGATGGCGTAGGGGATAGCGCGACCCACGTTTGGAGGCCTTAAGTCCTCGTCGCGGGTTCGACTCCCGGACCCAACGATGTTTGCCGCAGGTCTTCCCTCCTTTCTTCCTCCTTTCCTGTCGGCCTACTTTCATATAAGGGGCACTAGAGACACAAAAAACCCCTGGAGGGTAAAAAAAAAATCCAACTTGTGAATCTCCAAAATTTCCATGTTTTTTTCCTAGATCATTTCTTAGATTAATCTAAGAAAAAAACGAGGAAAATTTTGAGGTAGAAAAGTTGAAAATTGTAAGAAAAAATGAGGAAATTTTGACATTTATCTCAGAAAATTTCTAGGAAACGCAGGAAAATCTCAGAGATTCAAAAGTCTAAAATGTTCAACTTGTGAAACTCAGAAATTTTCAAGTCTCTTCAAAGTGTTTTCTCACAAATTTACAACTTTTGGAGCTCAGAAATGTTGCTGCTTTTTATACAAATTATTTGACTCTTCAAACTCAGAAATGTTAAAGTTTTTTTTTCCCAAGATAATTTCTGAGTTTAATCTTAGAAAAAACAAAGAAATATCAGAGTTTGAAAAGTTGAAACAAAACATTTGGAGTAAAATCTCAGAAAAACAAAGACATTTCTGAGTATCAAAAGCCTAAAACTTTATTATGGCTCCACATCCTGATGGGTACATTTTTGTTGCAGTTGTGGGGTTTCTATTGAGGACGGTTTAAGTCTTCTCCTTATTTTGGTCGTTTTCAGAGCTTTTTTTGTGTGTCCAGGTGGAGCTGACGAACATCCAGAAGAAATACTACCGGGCCATCCTGGAGAAGAACTTCTCCTTCCTGTCTAAAGGAGCAAACCAACACAATATGCCGAACCTCATTAACACCATGATGGAGCTCCGAAAGTGCTGCAACCACCCGTACCTGATCACAGGTAGCGCCTCGTTTATGGAGCAAGTTTAGTTCAGATCCACAACGTTTTTATTCAAACCGATTCCTTCAGGCGCGGAGGAGAAGATTCTGGAAAGCTTCAGGAAGAGCCACAGCCCGGAGGCGCCCGACTTCCAGCTGCAGGCGATGATCCAGGCGGCCGGGAAGCTGGTTCTGATCGACAAGCTGCTGCCCAAGCTGCTGTCGGGGGGCCACAAGGTGCTGATCTTCTCCCAGATGGTCCGCTGCCTGGACATCCTGGAGGACTACCTCATCCAGAGGCGGTGAGCCGGATCATCACAGGCAGACTCTGAATAACAGGCCTGTCCAACTGAATCGATAAATCACATGATAAATAATTAAACTCAATAGTTTCCATGTCATGATTTATTATTTTTCTCCCTTTCTACTAAAAACCGGTTGATAAGACTTCAGTCTGGTGCTTTGGTCTCAACTAGGGCTTTTATTTTGAAGGACAATTTGCTTACAGACACTTCATAATTCACTTTATTTGTTGTTTTGTTTATTTTGGATATTTAAAGTGTCTTCCAGTGTTAAATGTTCACTAGAATTCAAACTTTATTAATATCAGGCCATAACAATTAAATGTCCTAATGAAAAAAATAGAGCTAAATATATGTGGGGAAAAAAATAAGTTTTTTAATTTAGTGTTTAGTTTTAATTTATTTATTGTGTATATAAATACATAAATTAAAAATGGAGTAATAAAGTAATGAAATATGTAAAGTAGCTTAACAAAATAAAATAATAAACAGTAAAATAATATAAATCTTGAAATAAATAAAATTGAGACAAAATAAGTTCTCACAATTTTTATTTTTAGAAACTGTATTTTATGGGGGCATTTATTTACTTGATTTGAGTATTTATTGATTATTGACATTTTATTTTTAATTTTAAAAATGTAATTTAATAATTAAGCTACGATAACTTTCAGTGTAGAAAACCACAGGTAGTAACAGCCACAGTTTGTGTAAATCTGCTCGTTGCTTCTGGTTCGTTCAGCTACACGTACGAACGCATCGACGGCCGAGTGCGAGGGAACCTGCGGCAGGCGGCCATTGACCGGTTCTGCAAGCCCGACTCGGACCGCTTCGTGTTCCTGCTCTGCACCCGGGCCGGAGGCCTGGGGATCAACCTGACGGCCGCCGACACCTGCATCATCTTCGACTCGGACTGGAACCCGCAGAACGACCTGCAGGTGGGTCAGTGAGCCGGCTTGGACTGGACCAGGCCAGACTGGACTAGACCGGCTTGGACTGGACCGGATCAGACTGGACCGGACCGGCTGAATCTGGGCAGTCAGAAGCCATGAGAGAGAAGTTCTGATGTCAACTGCTGCTTTAGTTGCTACTTGTTTTATTTAAGACATGTTTATGTGGCTTATGGAAGACTATTAGTGCCACTGAAAAAAGTCAGAATTTGGACAAATGTCGGAATCTTGAAATTAGTTTAAAAAAAATTAGATAATTGTCTGAATTTTGAGGGGGAAAAAAGTCAGAATTCTGAGAAAAAGTCAGAATTTTGAGAAAACTTAGAATTTTAAAATTAGTTGAAATTCTGAGAAAAAGTCAGAATTCTGAAGAAAAAAGTTAGTATTTTGAGAAAATTTTGAGAAACAATCTAGAATACTGAAAAAGTCAGTATTTGGAAAGAGAATAATATGAATTATGACAATAAAGTGTGAATTTTGAGAAAATAGTCAGAATTTTGAGTTTAGTCAACATTTTGAGAAAAAAATCTGAATTTCATAAATCCCAGTAGGCTGGAATTTATTTTTGGTCCATTGGTCAATTCAATTAAACCACATTCTTTTTACATTTCTGCAAAACCAATGTTGATTTGTCTGGGTTTTTTATGTTTTGTTTTCTTTCAGGCTCAGGCTCGGTGCCATCGGATCGGACAGAGCAAAGCCGTGAAAGTCTACAGACTGATCACCAGAAACTCGTATGAGAGGGAAATGTTCGACAAGGCCAGCCTGAAGCTGGGTTTGGACAAAGCCGTTCTTCAGGACATCAACCGCAAAGGAAGCCTCAACGGGGTGAGAGTCTGAATTAACAAAAGAAGTGGAAGAAAAGCTCAGGGTTCGACGGGTTTGGAAAGTGCTTGTTTTCTGTTAAATTGCTTGACATTCAAACTACACCGTTTTGTAATAAAGTGCAATTTAATATTTGTTTGAAAACCTAAATTTGGAAAAAAAATATTTACAGCTGAAACCAGATAATTCTATACAACTAAGAAAAATAATTTTTTCCTCACTAGCTACTTTTCCATTAACCGTAAAATCACTTAAATTAGAATTATGATAAGAAATGTGTTTAATGGAAACACAATATAAAAAAAAAATCTTGTTTCTCCATACAATAGTTTTGCACTGGGATAAATTTGTTGTCATATTGAAACTAGTGTGTTTCACAAAACACTTTTTTCCTCATCACACAGTTCATGTGATCATCGACCAGCTGCTACTGCTGACGGCGCTTTTTTACAACTTTTTTGTATGTTGTGTTTTAGTATGTGATTTATAGCAGTAAAACTAGCTGACCAAATGTTCTGGAGTTCCACTTGGGTTGCTAGGTAACGGGGCTTGGCTTGGCTGGCGTTGCTGGGTAACGGCCCAATGGCCATAGAATGGGCTGTTTCTAGAAGCAGGTGAAACCCAAATGTACAAAACCATGTAAAAAGTTAGTTTTACATAAAAGGCTCCCTTTGAATCAGACAAAATGTTTCTTGTTTTAGGTTATTTATAATTACCAACAATTATTTTTATTTTCTGAGTGAAGGAAAAGCCCAGTTTTTTAGAATGTTTTTCGTAACGTCCTCTTCATTCCATATTCCAGCATTTCATTTGAGCAACGAGGTTATTTTAACATGATTTGCTTGGATTGTTTCTATGTGATGAATATTTATTATTCTTAATGGCTCAGTGACTTTTTGATCTGAGTAATTGAAATAAAGGTTGACTTGTATTTCATACATTAAACAACAATATTTAAATTGAGGATTTTTAAAATTAAACGAGGGTTTTTTTCTCAGGTGTGTAGGATATAAGAAAGACATTTCAAAGCGTAAAACTTAGTTATATTTTAGTTCAACTTGTCCTTGCTGTTGAATATAAAATACTGTCTCAGTACATTATTTATACTAGTAATAAATGGCATCGTATAATATTGAATTGAGACCGTGTTTTAGTTTATTTGATTTATTTTTGTCTCCAAAGTGTGGTGCTGAATTTCAGTGTTTTGTTTGGTGCTGCAGGTGCAGCAGCTTTCTAAGCTGGAAGTGGAGGATTTGTTGAAGAAGGGAGCGTACGGCGCGCTGATGGACGAAGAAGACGAAGGCTCCAAGTTCTGCGAGGAAGACATCGATCAGATCCTGCAGAGGCGAACGCAGACCATCACCATCCAGTCTGAAGGGAAAGGCTCCACGTTTGCAAAGGTCTGACACTTCAAATGTTTCTGCTAAAATTATTAATTCTGCTTATAAAACTGTTTTAAGATTTTTTTTCGTTTCTTCTTCTTCAGGCCAGCTTTGTGTCGTCCGGCAACAGAACGGACATTTCTTTAGACGATCCAAACTTCTGGCAGAAATGGGCAAAAATCGCTGAGGTGGAAATCGACTCCAGATCAGAGAAGGTATGATATCTCTAAAATGTTTATATCCTGTGTAATGCAAAACAAATTCAGGCAAGTGTCAAAAAAATCCAAATAATTTTATGTTTGATCCTCATTTTCTCTGAAATGCTATCAGCTGCTGCAACACTTAAAACTTCTGATAGACTCTGCCAAGTGTTAGCTTTGTTTTGCTACCAGCATTATTGAAATAGATTTGGTACTTACTGAAAAAAATGTAATTATTTAAAACACATAATTCAGAAAACCCAGTGGGGCTAAAGTATAATTTAGGAGAGATTAAAGTCACCAGCATTTTAAAACGTCCTGCATCTTCACCTGGATGGAAATATTGGGAATTCAAGGCCCAAGACCGGCTGGATTTCTGCAGTTTGGAAAATTTGAACTGTTTTCCAGCTTTGGAGAAGTTTAGAGAACAGAAGAAAGAGAAAAAAGGTTTTAGTTTTCAGGATTGTATTCACCGTCTGTCTGACTATATGAGAAATATTTGAATCTACTAAGGAGTTTCAGTGAGATCCATCCATCCGTACGTCCAACAACCCATCCATCCATTAATACATACGTATGTCCGTCCATCAAACAGTAAATTTGTCCTTTTCTTACATCTAACCATTCATACATCCAACAGTACTTCCATCCTTTAGTTCAGCCATTCCTACATTTTTACATCTAACTCTCCTTAAAGGTGATTTTCAAGATGGCGGCGCATGCAGTTGCAGCGGCCCATTGCTCTCTCGGTCGGTGCTATGCTATGATTGGCTGCTTGTGAACGTGTTGATTTGTGTTCCGTCACGTCGGACAAACAAAATATACAGTCGGGACGATCTCCTGACGATCGGTGCCCGCTACGAACTAGATGTTACAGCTGATTTTCAACGCTTGTTCAATATTCCGGGGGACATAGCGAGGAGCCCCGGCGCGCCGTGGATTACCATCCCAGCAGGGAGGAAGCAGCGGCGGCGGCGTAGAGAGAGAAGGCAGCAGCGGGGCTGCAGGGCCGGCCTGCTAGCTAGGCTACGGAGGCAACCACACAAACCACCAGCCTGTTTCTCTCCAACGCCAGATCCCTTGCAAACAAGATGGATGAACTGAGACTACAGGCTGCATCTCACAGCGCAGTGAAGGACAGCCGTATTCTTCTGATCACGGAAACCTGGCTGCATCCAGACGTAGCGGACTCTGCCATCGAGCTAGCAGGCTACACAGTACAGCGCCACGACAGAACGAAGGACTCCGGTAAGAGCAGAGGAGGAGGCTCTGTGTACCTGAACAACACCTGGTTACTAACACAGCGACTGTCATCAGCCATTGCTCCCCAGACCTGGAGTATGTGACTGTTAGATGCAGACCAATATACCTCCCCAGAGAGTTCACTGTAGTCATGGTAACCGCTGTTTACATCCCACCGGATGCTAATGCTAAAACAGCTATTGGACTTTTGCATGGCAGCATTAGCCATCTGCAGAGCATCTATCCAGATGCTGTGCACATCATAGCGGGGAACTTCAGCCATGCAGACTTGAAGACGGCGCTCCCCAAATTCCACCAGCATGTAAAGTGTGCTACAAGAGAGGCTAACACTCTGGACAAAGTCTACTCCAACATCAAGCTAGGCTACAGGGCTAGACCACTTCCTCACCTGGGTCAGTCGGATCACCTGTCCCTGCATTTAATTCCTGGTTATGCCCCCCTCAGGAAAACTGCTCCAACCATCACCAAAACCATCAAATCCTGGCCCCAGGATGTGACACAGCAGCTGCAGGACTGTTTCGACAGGACAAACTGGGATGTTTTTGAACATCAGGACCTGGAGGTTTTTACAGACAGTGTACTGTGCTATATCAAGAACTGTATTGACACTGTAGCGGTGGATAAACGCATCCGGGTATTCCCAAACCAGAAGCCCTGGATGACTCAGGAGGTCCAGCGACTGCTAAAGACCAGGAATACCGTGTTAAGGGTTGGGGACAGGACCGTCTACAGTACAGCCCGAGCTAACTTGAAGAGCGGCATCAGAATGGCTAAGTCCGACTACAGGAGGAGGATAGAGGGCTACCTTGACAGCAACAACAGCAGGCAGGTGTGGCAGGGAATCCAGCATCTCACCAACTACAGGACCAACCTCGCAGCTGCGGAAGGCGACGCCACGCTGACAGAGGAGCTGAACCTCTTCTTTGCCCGCTTTGAGGTGAAGCCAACAGAGGCAGCCACACTACACCAAGCGACCCACAACACCACACTCCTCGTTGTAGAGGAGCACAAGGTGAGGCGCACAGTGCGGGCTGTCAACCCAAGGAAGGCTGCTGGACCTGTTGGTGTCCCTGGACGTGTCCTGAAAGACTGCGCCGATCAGCTGGCTGGAGTCTTCACCAGGATCTTCAACCAGTCCCTAGCCCTGTCTACAGTCCCATCCTGCCTGAAATCTTCCACCATAGTCCCCATACCCAAGAAACCTCACATCTCCTGCCTCAACGACTACCGGCCAGTGGCACTAACCCCTGTGGTGATGAAGTGTTTTGAAAAACTGGTCCGGGGTCACATCACAGCACTTCTCCCTCCTGGCTTTGACCACCACCAGTTCGCCTACAGAGCCAACAGATCCACAGAGGACGCTGTGATCATGGCCCTCCATGCTGCTCTGTCACATCTGGAGCAGCAGGGGAGCTATGTGCAGATGCTCTTTGTAGACTACAGCTCTGCTTTTAATACCATCCTCCCTCACAGACTGGTGGACAAACTGGGGGACCTGGGCCTCCCTCACTCCACCTGCATGTGGATCCTGAGCTTCCTGACCAACCGACAGCAGAGAGTTAGGGTGGGAAAACATACATCCACTGCCCTCAGCCTTAGTACTGGCTCTCCACAGGGCTGTGTGCTGAGCCCCCTGCTCTATTGTCTGTACACATACGACTGCACCTCTGCCCACCACAGCAACACCATCATCAAGTTTGCTGCTGACACCACAGTGGTGGGGCTCATCTCAGGAGGCGACGAGTCCGCCTTCAGGGGGGAGGTGGAGCGGCTGTTGGTGTGGTGCAGGGAGAACAATCTGCTCCTCAAAACTCAAAGACTACAGAACTCATAATAGATTACAGGAGGAATAAAACGGACATTACACCACTAACCATTGGGGGAAAATGCGTGGAGAGGGTAGCTGATTTCCGTTTCCTGGGGGTCCACATTGAGCAGGGCCTCACATGGAACATGAACACCTTGGAGCTGATAAAAAAGGCCCAGCAAAGACTGAACTTCCTGAGGGTTCTCAGGAGGAACAGCATCAAGGAGAAGCTGCTGGTGTCCTTCTACAAGTGCTCCATAGAGAGCATACTGACCTACTGTATCTGCGTCTGGTATAACAGCAGCACTACGGCTCAAAGGAAAGCTCTCCAAAGGGTTGTGAATACAGCCCAAAAAATCATTGGCTGCCCTCTCCCCTCACTGGAGGACCTGCACAGCGACCGCTGTCTAAGAAAAGCACAACACATCACAAAGGACACTTCTCACCCCGGACCTTCTCTGTTCACACTGCTGCCTTCAGGCAGAAGATACAGAGCAACCAGAACCAGAACCAACCGTCTCAGAGACAGTTTCTACCCGATAGCAATAACAAAACTAAATGCAATCAAAAACATCCATTAATCATCATGAATGATGGATGTGAGAATGTGGCTGTTCTGATTTAGTGTTTTTTTTTTTTTGCCAGTTTGTTGATTCTTGCGTTGTGTGTGAATTGTGAGACAGTTATTTTTTGTTTTTGGGCATATGCACCGACTGATGGCACCCTTTGAATTTCGTTGTCCTTCTGACAATGACAATAAAGATTTATCTTATCTATCTCATCTTATTTATTATGCTTTCTTGAAAAAGAAGGTTTTTGAATTGACTCATTTTCCAGAAATCAGAAACGTTAACTTGTTGCCAAGAAAACATCAGTTTTTCTTTTTTCCTTTAAATGTTCAGCTGTTTTTTAGAAACAGTTGAAACGTAAATGTAAGAACCAAAATATAAAAAATATGAATTTTACTTAATAGTCTCTGTTTTTCCGACACTGTAGGGAGATCTGCCATGAATTTATGATGAACAACTTTTGTATTTATGCTTTAAAATTGAATCAATAAAAAACAACCATATCCTCTGGAAGTTTTAGTGCGACAAAGTCTGGACTTTTGAGATGCAAGTCTTGTTCCCAACCCAGATTTCTCCTCTTTTATTCCTCCGGTTCTCTCTGGCCGTCCAGGAGTCCCTGGTGATTGACACGCCGCGCGTCAGGAAACAAACCCGCCACTACAACTCTTTCGAGGACGACGAGTTGATGGAGTTTTCCGAGCTGGACAGCGACTCGGAGGAGCGGCCGTGTCGGACCCGTCGCCTTGGCGAACGCGCCCGGCGGTACCTCCGCGCCGAATGCTTCAGGGTCGAGAAGAATCTCCTGATCTTCGGGTACGACGTCCAAATTCTCCCAATGTTTCCTGCTGACGCTTCAGAGCGTGTGAGATCTGCAGCGGCGTGTTTGTTGTTTATCTGAATCTTGGTTTCCAGTTGGGGTCGGTGGAAGGACATCCTGAACCACGGTCGCTTTAAATGGCACCTGGCGGAGCGAGACATGGAGGTGATCTGTCGGTAAGAAAAACTCTTGGGATCCTTCAAAGTGCTTGAATTTCAATGAGTTTCAAGGTTTGGGAAGAGCTTGGGTTCTTAATAAAGTCCTTGGAAGTGTTTGATATTCAAACAGAACAATTTTGTACTAATGTGTAATCGAATTTTTGATTAAAAGCCTAAATTTAGAAAACATTATTTACAGTTGAAACCAAATATTTTCATACATCTAAGAAAAAGACAGATAATTTTTTCTCACTGTGAGTTAAATCAGAGTAAACGTCTCTTGATTTTGGTCAGTTAGAATTACCAAAATTATTAATATTTGATAAATGACAGAAGATTTGCCAGAACATCGACCAGATGTTACTCCTGAAGGCGACGGCAGGAAGTCGTTGTAGGATGGCGGCGCTTTTTTACAACCTTTTTGAATGTTGTGTTTTAGTGTGTGATTTGTAGCAGTAAAACCAGCCGCCCAAACTTTCTGGAGTTCAACTCGGGTTGCTAGGTAACGGACTACGTTTGGCTGGCGTTGCTAGGTAACGGGCTAAGCTTGGCTGGGGTTGCTAGGTAACGGGCTAAGCTTGGCTGGCGTTGCTAGGTAACGGGCTAAGCTTGGCTGGGGTTGCTAGGTAACGGGCTAAGCTTGGCTGGCATTGCTAGGTAACGGGCTAAGCTTGGTTGGCATTGCTAGGTAACGGGCTAAGCTTGGCTGGCGTTGCTAGGTAACGCACAAGCCCATAGAATGTGACTTGGACTGGTTTTACAAGCAGTTGAAACCCAAATGGAAGAAAGAAAAAAAAAACCACGTAAAATGTGAGTTTTGCATTTAAGGTCTGATTTAATCTGACTAAACTTTTCTTGTTTTAGGTCAGTTAGAATCAACAGTAGTTATTTTTATTTGCTAAATGAAAGAAAATCTCAGTTTTTTGGAAATGTTTTGCAACTTTCTTGATATATTGTGATATATTTAATTTGAGCAGGAAAGCAATTTCCCTTAACACAATTTGTAATGAATATTTATTATTACTAGTAGCTTAATGATCATTTTATATTCTGTACTTTAAACATAGTTGTTGAAACTGAGGGATGTTTTTTGTTTTGTTTATATTTTAGTTTAACTTGTCCCTGTTGTTGAATGTAGAAAACTGTCACAAAAAATAATTGCGTTAATAAGTAATAACAAATATGTTTCTTTTTGGTTCATTTGCATTGTTTTTATCTCCACAGTCTAGAAACGTCTGAAAACTTACCTTGATAATGCTTGAACTTTCCTTGTTTTAAGTGAAAGCATTCAGACATAATTTGACTGTTTTATCCTTTAGGGCTCTGCTGGTTTACTGCCTGAAACACTACAAAGGTGACGACAAGATCAAGAGCTTCATCTGGGATCTGATCTCTCCTTCTAAAGACGGACAGGACCAGGCGCTGCTCAACCATTCGGGTTAGATTTCCTCCGCCCACATGCAACGCGCTCTGCTTTATTTTTACCAGTTCAGGTTAATGCGTCTCGTTTGGGTGCGCAGGTCTGTCTGCTCCGGTTCCTCGGGGCAGGAAGGGGAAGAAGCTGAAGAATCAGCTGAACGTTCCCGACGTTAAAAACATTGACTGGCTGGTCCACTGTAACCCTGAGGTGGTGCTGCAGGACGAGAGCTACAAGAAACACCTCAAACAGCACTGCAACAAGTCAGTATAGGAGCTCAGATTGAGTAACGCTAGAAGGTTTTTCTCTATCTTAGATAGTTTTAAAGAAACCACGTAGAACATAAGATGGAAGAGCTGCAACCTTTTCTCAGTCCAGCTAAATAAAACTCATTTTGAGCAGCTGGTGTCCTCCTCTCAGTGCACTTCACATGATAAATTAGCTTTAGCTTCAGTTTTCATTTCCAACCTTTGCCACTTTTACTTTGATGCCACAGGGTGCTGCTGAGGGTGAGGATGCTTTACTACCTGAAGGTGGAGGTTCTGGGTGAGGCTGCCAATCAATCTCAGGAGGGGGTACCTGCCAGGTACGTAGCAAACATGGCGGATGTAGAATGAAATCAAGACAAAAGGACTCTGTTAGTCAATAAATGGTCCAGATCCAGACGGTAACAGCTTGATTATTTGTGCATCGACAGTAAGCTGGAGGTGTCGCTACCTGACATCGACTACATTGAGATTCCAGTGACTTGGTGGGACGCAGACGCTGACAAGTCTCTCCTCATAGGAGTCCACAAACACGGTGAGACTCGGAAAGTTGCTGTCATTTCATCACAGTAACACTGAGATTACTGCTGAGGTTTGAAATTCACTCAACTTCTACGTCACAGAGGCTGCTTCAAATCCTTGAAAGAGTTTGATGTTCAACCTGTAATAAAGTGCAATCTAACGTTTGATTTAAAGCCTAAAATTGGAAAACATTATTTAGAGTTGAAACCAGATGTTTCATACCCCTAATAAAAAACTGTAAACATTTTTTCCTCACGGTATGAAGTCAAATCAGACTAAACTTCTCTTGTTTTAGGTCGGTTAGAATTAAGCGGGGCTGGGGTTGCTAGGTAACGGGCCTGGCCTGGCGGGGGTTGCTAGGTAACGGGGCTGGCCTGGCTGGGGTTGCTAGGTAACAGCACAATGCCCATAGAATGTGACGTAACAATTGGGAGGTTTTTGAAACGGCTCAGTCTCCAGATACCAAACGGACATTAACCCATTGCCAAAAAAACGCCTGGATTTTTCAGGAGCGCTTTTTCTATTTTTAGAAGCAGTTGAGACTCAAATGGAAGTAAAAAAAAAAGTGCAAATATGAGTTTTGCATAATAAACTCCCCTTGTATCAGACTAAACTTTTCTTGTTTTAAGTCGGTTAGAATCAGCAGTTATTTCTATAAGCTAAATGACAGAAAACTTGGCAAGAACATTTTTAGAGACTCTTTTGTTTTGTAACTTTCTTTGTGGTTATTTTACCTCAGCATGATTTATTTTGATTTTTTCTATGTAATGTAATGCTGACTATTCCTAAAAGCTCAGTGATTTATTGATCGTCTTATATTTTAAGGAGCAGTATTGAAATTTGGAGATATTTTAAAGAAATTATTTTTTTGTTTTCTGACCAGTTTAATTTACTTTGTCCATTCTGTAACATTTAGAATAATGTCACGGATAAATGATTAATAACTGTAATAAATATTATGTAGTAATGAACTGAAGCTGTATTTTTTTGTGTGATGCTGGAAATGTTTGAAAACTTCCCTTAAAAATGCTCGATTTGCTCATTTTGTAGTTTTTTGGTCTTTTTTGCTTTAATTTAATGAAACGTGAGCAGCATTTTGCTTCCTGCTGTGTGTTTTAACTCTGTTTTTCTGTTCCTGTCCGCTAACAGGATACGAGCGTTACAACGCCATGCGGGCCGATCCCGACCTCTGCTTCCTGGAAAGAGTTGGGATGCCGGACGTCACAGCTCTGTCTGCAGAGCAGGGAGGATCGGAGGCGGCTGCCGAACTGACGGACAGGTGAAAGTTAGGATTAATTCACACACAAAAAAACAGAAGTTTAATTTGCATTTACAGACATCAGACTTCTCATGTAGACAGGAAAAAGTTGAATAAAGCATTGGAGAAAGGTAAACTAAATTAAGTTTTGTTGACTTGCAGCAGTAGGAGGTAAAGAACTGCTACTAGATGATTCCCTTCTGGACAGAAATTAACTTTTATATCCATTTTTCCCTGTTTATAAATTACAAGTGGAACTTTTGATGCTTTGCTTAATGAATTTTACTCCACAAAGCAGATCACCTGCCAGATTTTACCTCTCTTCTTTTTTTATTATCCTTACACTGCAAAAACGCAAAAAAAATCTTATCAAGTAATTTTGATCTAGTTCCTAGTGTGAATATCTCTGTACATTTGAAATAAGACCAAACTAGCTCGAAAGTAACTTTTCAGCAAGTTATAGGAACTTGTTAGAGTAAATAATATGAAAAAGAACTAGTTCCACGCTGTACTTTTACTTGAAGTGTCACTTTTGTCAATGTTCTGGATTCTTTTCCCACTGTGAGCCACTGAATAAAAACACTGAATAAAAAACATTCAGTTCCTTGTTTTGTTAAAGATTTATAAGAAAAGAAACTGATTTGGAAAAAGTTTCTTTTGCCTGACTTTGTTACATGCGTTATATATATGAATTATTGTCATTTTGGCCTTTAAAATACCAACATTTCCATTTAACTTTATATTTTGGTTCATCTGATGATCATCTGACGGCAATTTTTAAATATTAATGATTGTTCTAGTCAGTTACTCAGTACTTAAGTCTCCTTTTTTTTTTTTTCTCCGAAGAGTTTTTGCGGCGCTAGCGGCTCGTATTTTTTTTGACAGTAGGCAGACAGGAAGGAGGGTGAGGGGAAGACATGCGGCAAAGGTCGTTGGGACCGGGAGTCGAACCCGCAACGTCCGCGTCGAGGACTAAGGCCTCCAAACGTGGGGCGTGCTAACCCGCTACGCCACCACAGCACGCCCCTTAAGTCGCCTTTTTACCAGATACTTTTTATCTTTACTTGAGCAAAACGTGGCGTTCAAATCCTTCAAGTCAAGGTCAGATTTGTTTCCGTCTGAAATAAACTCCTGGTTCTTAATGACTCTGATTTGAATCTTTTTACTTTCCTCATAGATTCTCTCAGTTTCAGGTTTAGTTTCTTGCTGAAGACATTTGTTGCAGCGTTTTTCTCTCTCTCCTGAGATCACAGCAGCGTTTTGATGACGAACGTCCTCTGAACAGCCGCTCTGATGATAGATCTTTGTTGCTCTTTAGCGCCGTCATCATTTGTTAACTTATTTCCCCCTTCAATGTCTTTTTTTTTTTTACCCTGTCAGCAGCTGTAAACAGGGGGAGGCGAAGGAGAAGCCGGAAAGCAAAGCGAACGGAGAGGAGGATCAAGACGACAACAGACAGGTAGAGCTCAGGGTTTTTGCTTTTTTTGTTGCACATTTGGTAGAAATCTGCCTTGTGGGTGCTGTAAAAGTAACAGATTTACAGATGGAACTCATTAAAATGGATTGTTCTGTTTAGGAAAATCTAATTCACAATTTTTTATTGCTTATTTATGGATGCTGAGAGAGCTTGGGGCGCTGCAGTTTTAAGAAAACACACACAACCTGTTAAAATACAGGAAAACACCAGAAACTGGAATCCAAACAGCATCTCTGCGACCTAAAGAGCTGATTTAAAACTGCTTTTTTGCCTGGCAGGAAACCTGTTCCAGCATCGTCACATCAGAGATACCCGACAGCACGGCTCAGGCCGAGGCGGCGGACCAGCAGCAGCAGAAAGACGTTCCAGGTGAAAAACGCTTCCTGTTAGCCAGTAAACCAGAGGATATTTTCACTTAGGCCTCTCACAATTAGCAATAAATCAATTTACCGCATCATAAATGAAAACACCTCAATAATTTCCATTTGCATGATGTATCGTTTCTCTTTTTCTACCAAAGTCTGGATGATAAACATCTTCAGTCTGGTGTTTTGGTCTCAACTATCCCCTTTTCTGAAGAACAATTTTGTTTAGAGAAACTTCATAATTCATTTTATTTCTTGTTTTGTTTATTTATTTAGGATATTTAAAATGTCTTCCAGTTCATTAGTTAAATGTTCATTAGAATTTAAAGTTTATTGATCTTTGAGAATCTGTTCTTGAATTATTAGGCCATTACCGTTAATAATTGCTTACCGCAATAGTTTCTGGGACAATTTATTGTTCAGCAACATTTGTGACAGGCCTATCTCCACTCCTGACTAAAACCTTTAAGACCAGTTGAAAAATGGCAGCAATTCATATTTTGACCTGTTGGAGCTTAAGAAGAATCTTAAGTAAAGCTTCAAAGAGCCGAAAAGAAGAAATGGCAGTGAGACAAATTTATTGCAAACAATCACTAAGCTGAAATGTGCTGTTCATCAGATGTTCAAAAGTTTAAGACCTCAGCATTTAAAAGCCTAAAACTTCGCAAAAATGTGGATTCAACGTCATTTTCTGTCCGAAATAATTTCCCTGCTGGGATGAATAAAGTAATTCTATTCTATTCTATTCTATTCTATTCTATTCTATTCTATTCTATTCTATTCTATTCTATATCCAAAAGGTTATGGAACAAAACATTAAAATCGTCACTGGAGTCAACTGCAGAATTTGCTCATTTTTATCCTTCCAGTTGAGTCCTGACTGCTTCTTAAAATAGTTCAAGCGCTTCAGAAAAACAGTCACACAGAAACACAATAAGTTAAAACCCTTTGTGTCTGGAAAATCCAGACCTCTGGAAACCGTTCCTGCTGTTCCAGCTAATATAAACCATGTTTAGTGGTTTATTTTAGCTGGTTATTAAACCAGCTGACTAAACCACGTTTAGTGGTTTATTTTAGCTGGTTATTAAACCAGCTGACTAAACCACGTTTAGTCAGCTGGTTTTATTGCTGTATTTGCTGTACAACGGCTGCTGGAAAATACAAGAGTTTTGTGGTTGACTTACCATCCAGAAATAAATAAAATTACCCTAAATAAAAGACCTTAAAACAAACTCCTTTATTTTGTTGAAAAGTTGCTTGTAATTTAGTTTTGTCTTATTTCGAGTGAATTAAGATGTTTGCTCTAGAAACTAGACCAGAAAAACTTGGTAATATTTTCTACTTTTGCACTTTGAAGCTCTACTAAAATTCAGTGCAACATCTGAATTCTTCTTCAAACCATTTTCCCTTCACAGATTCTCAGACGCCAGCCAACCCGTGCAACCAAGATGGACCCCTGGTTACCACGACGACGACGGGCACCGGGTCGGGCGTGGCATCTCTTCACGTCGTCCAGGCGCGGCCGCTGTGGCCCGCCGGCCCGGCCCTGACGGCCCGGTTCCGCCGCCTGATCACGGCCTACCAGCGCTTCACGCTGCGCAGGGAGCCTCTGCTGCGGCACGACTTCCTGCTGCACGACGGCCTGGTCGGCATGGCGATGGGGGGCGCGGGGTCGGCTCACGGTCACCACGGTGGCGGGCCGCTGGCCTGGCAGCTGGGCGAGGAGCTGAGGAGGTGCTCGGTGGTTTCCACGGAGACGGATCCGTTGTTCCTGGAGTGGCAGAGGAGGTGACGCCGCTGCAGATTGTGGTTTTGTCAGGTTTTCCCCGCCATCAGGGATTCATCCCCCTGGTTCCGTTCCAGGTGGACCCGCCGGGAGCAGGCGGACTTTTACCGCACCGTTTCGTCCTTCGGCGTCGTCTACGATCCGGAGAGGAAGGTGTTCGACTGGTCCCAGTTCAGAGCGCTGGCCCGGCTGGAGAGGAAGACAGATGAGAGCCTGGAGCGATACTTCAACTCGTTCGTCAACATGTGCAGGACGGCCTGCAAACTTCCGCCGAAGAAGGAAGAAGGTACCGAGGCTCAAAATGGCTGCTGGGAAGTGCAGTCTTTTTGCTCTGCCAACTTTTCTGAATTTCTCTGGGAGCAGGGCGTAGTCACGCTTTGAAATGCAGATTTCCAATGAATCTTATTTTCAGGAATAAATGCAGAACTTTTGCTAAACAAGACGTTTAATATTGATAATCTCCACTTTGTTTCCTCAGGGTTGGAAGATCCGGGCGTTCTTGTGGAGCCGCTGACCGAAGAGCGCGCCGCCAGGACGCTGTATCGCATCGAGTTGCTGAGGAAGATCCGAGAGCAGGTCGGGTCTCTGCAGAAACTGTTTGCTTTTCTGGGCCTCCGTAGTTGAAGCGGTTCTCTGTTTATGTCCAGAGATGTTTGTCCCTTCTGGGCCTCCGTAGTTGAAGCAGTTCTGTAAAGCTTAGTGTTGACCTGCAGGTTCTGCGCCACCCGCTCCTGTCGGCCCGCCTCCAGCTGTGCCGGCCGTCCCTCTACCTCCCCGTCTGGTGGGAGAGCGGGAAGCACGACCGGGACCTGCTGGTCGGCGCGGCCCGCCACGGCCTCAGCCGCACCGACTTCTACATCCTCAACGACCCGCAGCTCAGCTTCCTGGAGGCTCACAGGAACTACGTCAGGCGGCACCCCGCTCATCTTCATCCCCACAGCCATCATCACCCTCACCACCCTGGGATGGCGGCGACTTCGTCCCAGCTGCCTCACTGCTGCCTGTACGAGTCGGGGCTCGGCCATCACTCCCCTCAGCCTCCGGAGTATCCGCACCAGGCCTCCAACCACCACCAGCACCACCAGCAGCCGCCGCCCACGCCCTCGCCCTCCTCTTCCTCATCCTCCTCCTCTCACCCCCACCTTCAGCCTCCGCCGCTGGACGCCGGGGACTCCGGCTCTCCCAGCCTGGGCTTGGTACCGGGGTCGCGGGTGGACTTCCTGGACTGCGCTCCGTTGGATGAGACGCTGGAGCTGGGGGCGCTGCACGGAGGGAAGGTCTGCAAGGACGCGCTCAACGGGTTCCCCTTCAACTCCGCCACCGGGGGTCAGAGCATGCTCAACTCGTACGGAGTGGGCGGAGCTGACCTGGACGCCAACCTGAGGAGCGACGTCCTGGTTGGTGAGCAGGGCTCGTCGGAGGAAACGGGGCTGCTGGCGCCGTCGGTGGAGCTGGATCAGCTACAGGTACGCAGCGTCTCAGACCGGTCAGAGAACAGGTAACATGTAATTAAAATCTTAAAATGTTACAACAATCAAGTCTATTTGTGTAGCACAAGGCAGTTCAGAGTACTTTACACCGACCTTACTTTAGAGAAATAAGAAGAAGAAGAGAGAGAGGGAGACCGGGCCCAGTGGGAATGTCCCGATCCTCCTGCGGAGCCACTCCAGGCCACCTCATGTTACACTTTATCTGTTGTTTTTGAAAGATTAAATCAAATTTAAAATATAGCAAAATAGATTCTTTTCCTCAGAATGCTTCTGTTTCAGGTTGAACAGCATTAGATATAAAACTTAGATCAGCAGAAAAAAGTCACCACTTGAAGCTGGTTCGGTTTTTGGATTCCCAGTTTTCTGACAATAAGTTCAAACTTTTCAGTAATTATGGCTAAAAAAGGAGGATTTACTTAATAAAACATGTAATTTTGAGATGTTAACTAGTTCTTAAGGTATGTCCTTTTCCAAAGCACATTTTCATCTTTTTAGTGTTTTGTTAGCTCCTTTCACTGCATTTCTTAAATCTCCTTTCTTGGTATTTTCTGAATCTGTCTGGTTTCCTGCAGGCTCCCTGGGACAGCGCGGATCACACCAGTCCAGCTGAGCACATGTTCAACGAGTCTGACCCCATCCTCGGCCCCGCCGCCCTGGAGACGGGCTTTCTGGAGGAGGAGGATGAGGAGGCTCAGGGGGGAGACAGAGGAGGAGAGGAAGGAAGGACTCTGGAGGAGTGTTTAGGCCTCCCACCTTCATCCACTCCATCTCACCCTTCGACGGGGGATTCAGTGGAGCCGCTGTCGTCAAGCTACATGCTCTTTAAGGTGGAACTATGAGAACCTTAACATGCAGATGTTTAATTTGGTGTGTTTAAATTAGCTAATCTACCGCTGCAGTGTTTGCTTAGCTACTAGCAGCCGTAGCTAATTTACCACATTGATCACTTTTTAATAATCGCAAAATAAACATGATGCCTGAAAACATAAAAACGGTAACGGACTGAATGTTCTGTTCTTGGTGTGAATGTTTTTTGGTGTTGAATCCGGAGACAGGAGGTGCCACTGTTGTCAGTTGCTATGGCAACAAGTCTGCGTGTAGCGTAGCTGACACAAAGAATGAGAAAAAGTGGTTGTTCTTTAACAATTTTTTCCCTTTTTATGGCACACTTTACTAAACTGATGATACCTACATCTCCAGGTTTCATTTAGTAAACTGTTCTAGCGCGGCTATCAGCGCGGCATGTAAAAGAATCGTCTTTTCGCCTGCCAGCGTTGTGCGCATGCGCTAAATTTCTGGATGTAAACAATAAGTGTCTGTAGCGGCCGACAGACGCCGTCCTATCCAGTCATATACGCCAGTGGTTCTCACCATTTTAACCGACTCGTCGCTGTGTCATTAACAAAGTGTAGGTTGGTGATTTTAGCACACTTGGTGCTAAAATCGGTGCCAATTATTGCTCAGAAAAGATGAAGATGATCAGAATAAACCTGCAGTAATCCAGACTCCTCTGTGTTCAATCCTTCAGGACATCGGCGTGAACGAAGAGGCCAGTCCGGATCAAACGGACCTGTCGGCCAGTCCGCCGCTCCCCTACGTCCCGCCTCCGCCCCTCTCTTTACCCGACATCACCACCCACGAGCCGCAGGATGGACTTGGCCACTCCAACGTCTCCGAGAGCTTGATCCACCCAACGGAGGAAGGAGACGACCAGGAAGGAGGCGCTGGGTTTGAATTCGAAGACAAAGATGAAGAGGAAGCAGAAAAGGAAGGTACGTCAAATTTTATTAAGACAGTTTAGACTTCAAAGAAATCTCCTTTTAATTCCACATTTCAGAAATTAATGAAAGTGTGGACAGTAGCGACCGTCTTAGGAAAACTAGTGAAACAGTTATTGGGACCTGACACGATAACAAATGTTATTGGACAATATATTTTCCTGGAAGTTATGATATTGTTGCTTTGAGACATTTTTGACTAATGTAATGGTAATGGCATAAAAATGCAAGAACACATTCTCAAAGATGAATAAACTTTAAATTCACACTGGAACAGGAAGATATTCTTAATATCCAAAATAAATGAACAAAACAAGAGAAACAAATAAAATGAGTCAGGAAGTCTCTGTAAACAAAACCCTCAAAAAAAGGGCTAGTTCAGAATAAAAGACCAAACTGCAAACTTTTATCATTCAGATTTTGGTAGAAAACGAGAGAAAAGATAAATTATACAAATGGAAGTTATTGAGCTTGTTTTAATTTAACTAATTGATTTATTAGTGTTTTTGTTGTTTCTGCTGAAAGGTGCGGACCGTGGCGTCGGCGTCCTGGACGTTCCCCAGATGGAGGACGGAGAACGGGAGCCGGATAAGACGGAGGAGATCCTGCAGCGACTTTCTCCGGACCTCCAGGACGATAACGAGGATTTGTCCCGGGAGGTGCAGCCGTACCTGGGGAAGCTGGAGCAGGACAGCAGCTTGGCGTGTCCGGCGTCCATCGAGGTGCCGCCAGAAGACGTGGACGGCCTGATCCTGTATCAGACCGAAGAGGAACGCTCGATGGACAGTTCTCTTGACGCCGAGGCGTTTATCCGGAACGAAACCGGAGAGTTTTTGGAAATGAAGGAGAGCTGTGAAAGTTCTGGTGGCGGTTTTGGCGCGGATCAGGTTAACGAGATCTCCGAGGGTCGGCTGGACTGCGTCTCTCTGGGCGACACTGCGGAGGAACCGATGGAGGATAAACCTGGTCTGATGGCGATGGCCGGGTCAGAGTTAGCAGAACCCAGAGAGCGTACCGTCTCAATAGATCCCGACCAGAACCGGAGCGAAACTTCGTCTTTCTCTCTGGATCGAGAAAATCTCCTGGATCAAAATGAAATCAAGGCTAATTTGACTTTAAACGACGTCGATGCGAAGTCATCGGATCTTAAATTCTCCATCGATGAAGAGAAGAAGCCACTGCGTTTCGTGATTCCGAAAACCGAGGCAGCAGAGGACGTCTGCCCAGACAGCTCCGACATCAAGCATTCCCGTTTCCTCTCCTTCCCCATGAAGTCCGAGGACACCAAAGCCGAGCAACTGGAGTTTCCTTTGCGTTCACCGTTGCTCGACGTCAAACCCGAAGACCTCAGCCTCTCCATGAAGTCCGAGAGCTTCGACGTCAAACCCGAAGTCCTGCAGTTTGTCGCTTTCTCGGACGGCGGCAATATCAAACCGGAAGTGAAGCCGGCCGACCTGCCGTTCGCCGTCTATCCGGACGGCGTGAGGTTCAAGGCGGAGATCAAACCAGAAGCTCTGAGGTTGGCCGGATTTCCAGAGACGTCCGTCGTCAAGCCCGAAAGCAAACCTGATGCTCTGGAGTTCACAGCATTCCCGAACAGCTCTGGGATCAAAGCCGAGGTGAAGCCGGAGGTTCTGGAGTTCACAACCTCGTCTGAGGTCAAGATGGAGATGAAGCGGGAGACGCTGGAGGCGGACAGCACGGTCCTGACGCCGAAGCTGGAGCAGGGAGAAGCAGTGGCGGAGAGTCTGCTGAAAGGCCAGGTGAAGGAGGAGAGGCCGAGCTCCCCGGGTACGAACGCAACCCCTTCCATTTCACCTTTCACCTTTCAATCAGATTAAATCAATCTGATTGAATTAATCAGATTGAACCTTCAGATTCATTCAGCATTACTGGGTTGAATTTGAATATTAGGATTTTTTTTTTTTAAATCTGACTTTTATTCTCAGATTAAAATCATAAGCCTGAGATTAAAACTGAAATTCTGAGAAAAAGTCAGAATTTTTATAAAAAAAACAAAATTATATACTGTAATGATTTATGATTAAGTTAGTTTAATCTGGTGTGTAAGACAGACATAAATTTAATCCTTTATCTTCTACCTTTACCTTTTCAGTCAAATTGTTTAAATTGTTGCAGTTTTTTTAAACTATAAATAAATTATTTAATGACTGAATAAATAAAATCAATAAGTGAAACCATGAAATCAACAAAACAGTTTCATCCGTTTTATCTGTTTCATCGTCAGCTCACGTTGCTCGCCGTGACTCGTTTTTCTGCTGTCTCCTCAGTTCCTGTGGTGGAAGGATATCCCGGCAGTCCGAGGTTTGCAGCTCCGGCTTCCATGTATGAGATTCCCGAAGGCCTGCATGAGAGCCGGGAGCCGACCATCGCTCAGCTGCTGCAGGAGAAAGCGCTCTTCTCCTTCTCTGAGTGGCCAAAGGTTCGCTCAGCCCTTCCTCAGCCTGATAGGGATGCAAGCTGGGCGGCCATTTTCTTTTAAACCCTGTTTTCCCTTCTATCAAGACGTAGGGATGTGATACCGATTCCAGTATCGATTCCACTTATCGATTAGGTTCCTTATCCTTTCTCATATGGATTTTCATCGAGTTAGGAAATAAACTCTAACAGTTTTTGTGCAGACAAAAACTGTTAGAGTTTATGAAAGATCCTTCCTTTACAGGAAGGATCTTTCAAGACTTAAGATTTCAGATGTTATTTATTTTTGTCTGTTATTTTACTCCTCCTTACAACGGCTCATTAGGGCCACTGCAGACAGAAAAAAGAACTACATTTCTGCTGAAAATCTCAGAAAATTTGAGATGAATCTCAAAAATTTTCTAGAAAAAACCTGGAAATATGTGTTTCAAAGTTTAATTGGAAATTTTCTAAAAATCCCTTGAAATTTTGAGATTAATCTCAGAAATATTCTATGAAAAAAATTAAAATGTCTGAGTTTCAAAAGTTGAAAATCTGCAAGAATCAATTTTGAGATTAATTTCAGAAATTTTGGTGGAAATTTACTTCAGCAGCTAAGAAGACCTGCCAGACGTGAAAACACCAAGTTCATTATGGAACAAAACAAACGGTAGTCCTAGGGGATTTATAGCTACAGCTCTGTTTGTGATCGCCCCCTGCAGGACAGAGTTATTATCAACCGGCTGGACAGCATCTGCCACGCCATCCTGAAGGGAAAATGGCCGTCATCGAGCGAACAATACGACTCCCCTGGGTCCGTGGCGGCTAACTCGTGTCTGGCTAACAGTTTAGCGCAGCACCACCAGCACCGAGCCGGGTTCCTGTCCGGCACCTCGCCGGGCCAGCCGCGGGTCCAGCTGGGCGGTCTGGGGTTCCCCGTCCCGCCGCCCCTCACACGACTTCCCAAGGTGAGGCGTTCTGCAAAAACCAGCAAATTAATTCAATATTCTCCGTTTCACACATCTATCACCCGTCTGCGTGTTTCTGTCTTCCATGCCATGGTTCTGTCCGGTTTGTGTCCCCAGAAGTGCTCAATGTCAAAAAGAACATCTGCTGCAGAATAATCAGAAACTCAAACCCAGAGGATGTTACACTGCAAAAACACAAAACCATATTCACTCAAAACAAACTCCTACAGCTTCCAGAAAAGTTACTTTTAGTTAATTTTGTCTCATTTCAAGCGCACTAAGATATGTGGACTAGAAATGAGACAAAAATACTCAGATTTTGTGTTTTTTCATTGAATCCAGTGACTACACTAAAAAAAACACAAAATCTTACCAAGTATTCTTGGTCCAGAAAAACCTGAAGTTTGTTGTTGAAACTTGACAAAATGAATTCACTGTAAATGCAATAAACACAAATTAGTTAATAAATATGTAGATATTTTGCAGTGTTTTAAAAGCATTAAATAAGAAATAATGTTGAATTATCTTCAGTTAGTCCTGCAGCACTGATCACCTCCTGTCAACATGTTGCTTTGTTGCTTATTCTGTACCATGTAAAGCTTTTATATGTGGATATCAGTCTTGGGTAGATGATCCCGTTGCAGCGTGAAGACACACGTGCTACATCCTGCTGCCAGCTTCCTGCTGGAGGGCAAAAGCTGCTCGCCTACGATGACTAGCATTGGTTTTACTGTTAATATAACGAGCTAAATCTTAAATCTATGTGATATATAAAAGGAAAATTGATGCAGTTCTTTGCTACTAATTGTCAACACTACCACTAGGCCTGTCGCGATAAACGGTAAATCAATTAATCGTACGATAAATTAAAACTATCGATGTCATTTTAATTATCGGCATTATCGTCTCTTCTGTCCTTTTTCTCTTTCTGTTGATGACACTCAATGAAAAAAGGCTCAACTCCGGTGCTCTCCAATGACCCTCCTTCCTCATTTCCTTAGTGTAAAGCCCAGCGCAGAGACACGGTCTGAAAGCTGTAGGCCGATTGTCGGCCCGTTTTCAAAACCTGACAGGCCACACATTAGCCGACAGAAATCCTTGGTATAACGGTTCCATCGGGTTCGTTCCTGCCGTGTGGTGTCCAACAATGGGCACAAAATAATGGCTACAAGTTCAGTGAACTAATTTTAAAACCAGGCATTAATCAATGCTTTACTGCAATCTACCTGCAATGCATGTGGCTAGTGTCAGCGTAAAGTCCTGACTGAATGAAAATCATTAGAACCTGTTTACGTCACGTTAACGAAGAACAGCTGAAAAGTTACCGGGTTTATCAACTGCGGTAGCAATTTAGCTCCAACTCCTCCTCTTGTCATTTCTATATTCTTTGCATGTTGAATAAACATTAATGTTGTTTCCACATATCATCTCCAATGTCCGCTGGACTTCGGGTTGCGCCGTATCAGCTGTTTGGGATTCCCCTCCGTAATTTCCCCTCAGAAAGCAGGGAGGGGAATCCAGGCTTTCTGATTGGCTGCCTGTCACATTCAACAGGCTGCTAAGATCCCAGTCGGGAAAAAACCTGATTTAGATCGGAGCGGCAACGATGATCTACCGTAACACACCACACAATCTTAGAAAGACCAACGATCTAAGATTGTTGTAAGGGGAAAAATAGGAGCAAAAAATCATGTAGTGTGAATTATTGCATCAGGTAGTCGATGTGCCCATTTTCTCTATTTAAATCTAATTATTACTGAAGGGCAACATAATATACAGACTTCATAATCTGCACTCTTTTGGTTGAATGCAGTATTTATTTACACTTTGGCTTTATGTTTAGTTTTTTTTTTCAAGTGAGTCTTTTGTTAATGGAGACTGAGAATCCATTTTATTTTTGTTTCTGGTTGTTTTGTTTATCAGTTCCAGTGTTAAATATTCTTTTGAAAATAAAGTGTATCTATCTTTAGCAGGAAATCACATGCATTATTACATAATTTCCATTAAATCAGTGTAAAAAGGTCTTCAAACAATATTATCGTTTATCGCAATAATTTTTGAGACAATTAATCGTTGAGCAAAATTTATTGTGACAGGCCTAACTACAAGAACTAGATAACAAGGCCAGGAAAAAGTTTTAATTACAAAAATTAGCGAATGAGAGGGAAGTAGGTCAGTTATGCTAGCTTGACTATGAGAACCTTAGCATGTAGATGTGATGTGGAATCCTGTGTGTTTTGGTTCAGTTACAAAAATTAAAAATAAAGCTGACCCTCACACCAAGTCTTACAGAGCATCAGTAGAGCAGGTGTTTAAATTAGCTAATCAACCACCGCTGTGTTAGCTTAGCTAATAGCAGCGGTAGCTAATCTACCACAGCGATCATTTATTAATAATCTCAAAATAAGCATCAAGCCTAAAAACATAAAATAATTGTTTACTGGATGTTCTGTTCTTTGTTTGGGAAATGTTTGCATGTTTTTTGGTGTTTAATCCTGAAACATTAGTGGAGTTGTTGTCAGTCAGTTGCTATGGCAACGGGTCTGTGTGTAGTGTAGCCGACACAGAGAGCGAGATAAACGAAGGATTTGAAAAGTACCAGAATCGTCTTTTTGCCCTCCAGCGGATGTAAACAGTAACATGCAATGTGAATATCGTTAACGCTGCTTCCAATCAGTTTTGAATCTCACCCAGGTCTGAATCCACAGCAGCCCGTGTGTTGTGTCTAGTCCATATGTGTGTTTAACCAAAGCCATCATCTCTCTCCCATTCTTGTCTCACCCACCCTGCCCACCCGGACAGTACGTGCCGCGGGGCGCCGCATGTGGGCGCGCAGCTTGGCGCCTCACCTCCTTGCCTCTCTTGCAGGAGAGGCTCGTGGCTCCTCCCTTCCTCCCTGAGCTCAAACGGGCCGGAGGACGCCGGTCCTTCGACTACGAAGCCGCTGCAGCTGCCGCGGCCGCAAAGATCTTAGCCGGGAAGTCTGCATCGCCGAGCCACACGAGCGCCGCCGCTGCCAGCAGCTCCGGTGAAGAGAAAGTGGCGGCGGTGGCCGCTCCGTCCCACCGCGCCGGCGCCATGCTGAACGGCTGGCAGGAAGCGGCGATAGATCTGACAAAATCCTCTGGAGAAATCAGCACCACGAGCGGCGCGGGGACGAACGAAGCCGCTGGAATGGGCCACCCCAACGCCGGCGCTGGAGGCAGCCACAAGCTGCCGCCCATCACGGCGCCGCTGCCCGGCTCGGTGGGGATCGACATGTCTGGCATACTGCAGGCGGGGCTCATCCACCCGGTCACAGGGCAGATCGTCAACGGGAGCCTGAGGGGAGACGACTCCCTGAGGAGGAGGAGAGGGAGACGGAGAAACGTGGAGGCTCTGTACTCCGAGTTCGCCAAGAGCCGGGGGCTGCACCTGCCGGAGGCACAGGTGGGTGGTGGGGGCGTGGCGTAGAGTCCGAACAGGTAGAAAAACTGAGGAGAAACGGGGAAAACCCAAAAGAATCTGAGTTCAAAGGAGAATCAAAATTTTAAATTTGTACGTTTTTGTTTTTCCACTTGGGTTTCTACTGCTTCTAAAAGCAACTCAAGTGTTTTTAAAAAAGAAACCCTGCTGATTTTTGGTAATAAATTAATGTTTTCTGGTGTCTTGAGAATGAGCCGTTTAAAATACGTCCAGGACGTAAACTCACAGATCAGCAGGCAGCCGTTACCTAGCAACCCCAGCCAAGCTTTCCTGTTACGTAGCAACCCTGGCAGAACTCCAGCACTTTTGGTTGGTTGTATAATGGCTGCTGGAAAAGACAAATGTTTTATTGTTGATTGCGTGTATGTTGAGGCAGTTTGTTATCTTTGTTTCGTTTTATTGTTTCGGGTTTTTATCCAACTTTTCACTTTGGTTTAGTAAACAAAAAACTATTCTTCTTTGTTTGTTGTTGTTTTTTTAAATTTTTGTTTCAGATGGAAAACAAACTGTCTGAATATACCTGGACCTGTCTTGTTGGTTGTGCAGAAGGCTCCATTTTTGCTTTTCTTTCCCCATTGGTGGAAACAAAGACATAATCCACAATTCATGTTGTCTCCATCTTGTTTTCCTCCAACCACTTTTTCTTTTTTAAAGATGTACAGTTGAATAACTTGGCATCTGTTTGCAGCCATTTTCATGTGAGAGTGTAAACGTTGAGTTGGGGGCGTGGCCAGAAGCAGCTTATTTGGATTTAAAGTGACAAGAGACTCTAAAACAGCTCATAATAACTGACCAGACTGAAATCTCATTATTATTTATTATTGTTGCCTATAGATTTAGGGTTTAAGGAAGAATAACGGGTCACTTTAAACATCTGCACCTACAGGCTCGGGTTGAGGCCATCAGCCACTCCTCCGTGTCGTCCTCCACCTCCTCGCCGTCCCCGTCTCCGTCCGATCGGCCTGCTGGTCCTCCCACTCCCTCCTCCTCCTCCACCCCCACACCCACCCAGACGCCTCCTCAGCCAGAGATCGTGGCCATCGACAGGGAAGCAGCCAGCAAAGGCCTGATCGAGTGGCTGAGACAGAATCCGGGCTACAGCATGGATCTGCCGGCCTTCGCTCACGTACGTATCTCTGTTGGTACAGATGAAAGTTAACTGGTTTTAGGAGAGCAGCAGACCTGCAGCTCCACCAGGTTAGCTAATAGCTGCTAACGGGAGACTGATGGAGATGGTTTAGAGTATGGCAGCAGGAGTGGGTTTTCCTGTGGGCTCTTTGAGTAAACAGCATTTCAGCCAACAGTGACACCCGGCTGTTGGTCATGTGACTCCTGAGATGCGATAGAAGTGTTTCCATTGCAGTTTTGCAAAGTTCATCTGTTTTGATATGCCTGAAAAACATGTGATTTTTCCAAATTGATGTGTTTCCATTAAGGGAATTTATTTTCATAATTTCAATTTGTTAAATTTTTTGGTTAATGGAAATGCAGAAAATCGGAGCAACGGCCGTACAAAACAAACTAAAGCAGTTATTCAGAAGAAGGCCACCAGAGGGCGCTGCAGACCACAAACCTGCTGGATGTTAACACTGACATGATGAGGCAGCCTTGTTGTGACTCTCCAAACCATTTCTTAAGACGTACCATGGAGACGTTGATGTTTTAATGACTTTGTTTCGTCTCGTTTTTTGCTGGTCAGTCGGGAGCGAGTCTCCTGCACGGCTTTGTGGAGCGTCCCAAACAGAGGAGGCATCGCTGCAAAGATCCCACCAAGCTGGACATCAACACTCTGACGGGGGAGGAGAGAGTTCCTGTAGTTCACCGAGGAACAGGACGCAGGGTAGATAACACACACACACACACACACACACTGGAATAAATACCGTTTATGTTTCAGTCAGGCTGCAATTTGACCCTAAAACAGAGGTGGGTCAGAACCATCCAGATAGAAGCTGACCACAAAAAAATGGGACAACTGAAATCAGCTTTCAGATACATTAGTTTAGGATCCAGAATTTCATTTTTTGTTAGTTTTATCTGACTTTTCATACAGGATTCATCAGTTTTCAGGGTTTTTTGTATTTTTTACCTTTCTTGTCTGCATTGCTTCTCTCTGCAGCTTGGTGGCGCTATGGCTCCGGCTATCAAGGAGCTTTCCAGGTGGCTTGATGCTAACTCGGAGTATTTCGTCGCTCCAGACTGGGCAGACGTGGTCAAACACTCTGTGAGTTTCATCGTTTTTTTTTTCTTTTGTGTATTTTTTGGGGGGGATTTTTTTTTTGCGTGTAACTTTCTTTGTTGTGTTTAATTTTCAGTTTGAACCTGAAGCTCATTCTACCTCAAAACATTTAGGATTGATTCAATATAATGAATATTTATTATTCCTTATTGACTTATTGATCATCTTATTTTTTATATGCTAAACGTTTCTGAAATTTGGGTAACTTTTTCTAAATTAAATTTTTTTCCCTTCTTAATCTAGATATTATCACAAAACATTAGTAATAAATGACATCATATTAAACTGAATTTCTTTGTATTGTTTTTATCTCGGAGGTTTAAAAGGTTTCTTGAATGTTCCTGAATGTCGGCTCTTGCTCCAGGGTTTCCTTCCTGAGGGGAAGTTCTCTCGGATCCTGACGGAACCGGTCAACCGGGACCCGGGTTCGCGTCGCCGCGGACGACGGCCGCGCAGTGAGATGCCGAAGCCGCTCCTGTCCGTATCGGACTCCGCCTCCGCGGGCCTCGGCCCGCCGCTCTACGTGAACGGCGGCCTGATCGGCAGCATGGACTCCATCGTGACCCTGCAGAACCTCCGCGGCGCCATCCCCGGGATCCCCATCATGGCAGCCGGATTCCCACATGGATTCCCCGCGGGGAGCGGCGGGTCGGCGGCGGACGACGCCAAGAACGGGCTGAACATGCTGCCCATGATGCTGCACGGCATCCCGCACCCACATGGCGCCGCTGCCATCCCGCAGCACGCCCTGTTCAGCGTCGGCACCATGATGGCGCACGCACCGCCGCCGCACTCCACCGCCTCCGCTTCTGCATCCACCGTCACCACGACAACTGCAGCGTCGGAGGCAGCCAGCCCGTCATCAACGACCGCCGCCGCCGATCGAGAGAGCGGCGCCGACAAGGAGAAGCCAGCAGAGGGCGCCAAGCGAACGGCGGAGGCGGCAGCGGCCGTCATCACCTCCACCAGCAGAGTGCATCACACCTTCAACCCCTTCCTGATCCCCGGCGTGTCGCACGGCCTGCTGTACCCGCACATGTTCCTCCCCCACGGCGGCATCATGGCGCTGCCCGCCGTGACGCCGGGCGGCGGCGACGGCGTGCCGGGAAGCCCCAAAAGAAGGAGGAAACGGGCGAGGGAGGAGGAGGAGAGAGAGAGGGGGAAATCAGGAGACGCGGAGGAGAGAGAAAGTACAGTTACCGTCACCGCGTCCTCATCCGCCTCGCCGCCGAGCGAGGACAGCCGGGCCGGCCGGGCGGAACCGGACTCCATCAGCCATGGAGAAAAAGCTGCGGCGCCGGAGGAGAAAGAGGACAGGTCGGAGGAGACGGGGGACGAGGTGGACAGACGGGACGGCGAGGCGGCGTAGGACATCGTCTCCCTGCGTCTCACTGCAAAAACACAAAATATCAACAAATGTTTCTGTCCAGTTTCTACTGTAAATATACAATCACTCTTAAAACGAAACCAAACTAACTGATGAAAAACTTTTCAGGAAGAAATAAGAGCTTGTCTTACATCAGGGGTGTCCAAACGTTTGGACTTGAGGACCAAAAAAAAAACTTTTACAGTGTAATTCAGAATGCACCAATCCAGTTTTTACCAAGACCGATATCTGAGGTTCAGTCGATCAGAGGCAGAAAAAAAAAAGAATTGACTTGAATAGTTTCTTTTTTTAAAACACAGACGTGCATGTACTGAATTACAAATTAATTTGACACTGAAATATAGAAATAAATATCTTCACACGTTTGGTGAAGCATGTAAAAACAACTTTAATTTGTTCAGACAGTCCAGTGGAGTAGAACAGAAAAATATAAAATAAATAATAAAGAAACTGAAACTATTTAAAAATAAACCTCAAAAACCTTAAATGGACCAGAAAGCGCAGTTAGGAATTCTAAATGTGATGTAAAATAAATAATAAAGCACAGAATGAGACTGATTAGATCCGATACATTGTTACCGATAACAGATCAAAATCTTTTCCATTTCGGGGCCGATACAGATATTAATATCGGATCGGTTCAGCTCTATACATAATACTTTAAACTAATGAAGTAGTCGGATTTCCTTTTTTATTTTAAATAATTGTAGAGCCAAAACCTGATTATGGTTTTGCATATTTTTCTTATTAAAATAATTACTTATCAGGTGTTTATTGAAGAAATACTAATAATTTTATCAGTTTAGGTTTGGAACTGGATAGATTTCATTTGCGCAAAAAAAGGAAATACTTTGTATTTTAACAAGATTTCAATTATAGATTTCTATTATCGTTGAATTTTAGTCTGGGGCCACAAATAGTCAGTCCAGGAGCCGTAAATGGCCCCTGAGCCACACTTTGAACACCAAGTATTAAGTTATTAATACGGTGAAAAAGTCCCAGTTCAACTGGTGGTTTATTTTATCAATATTTATGAATCATTTACTGAAAACAAGCTCCTACATTATGCTGAAAAGTTACTTGTAAGTTAGCTTTGTTTTATTTTAAGTGTAATAAGATATTTCCACAATAAACTAGACTAAAATATTTGGTAAGGTTTTGTGTTTTTGCAGTGTCGTAAGTTGCTCTCTTCTCCGCTGAGCAGCCGTGTAAAGTTTGTGCCGAGTCTGTAAGTCAACGTCCATGTAAAGACTTTTATTATGATGATGATGATGATGATGATTATATTCAACTTGTTTATATACCAGAAACCCCGCCCCCCACCCTCTCCACTCCACTGTAAAAAAAGAAAAGAAAACACGAGTAGAGTTAAATAATCTCCGTATTCTTCCCCGTCATCCTGCATCCAGACTGAAAACAGGAGGGAGAACCGAAAGAAGGGAGCGATCCAAAATGGTTCCTCTGCACTGTAAAAACTTCACACCAAAACTATTTTTTTTCATCTGGTTTCTACTGAAAATATATTCATACGTTTGAATTAAGACAAAACTAACTTAGAAGTAACTTTTTAGCATTTGTTTAGGTCAATAATTCCTTAATATTGATGTAAAAGTACTGAAATAATATGCTCATGTTATAAGTTAAAATGTCTTGTTTCACTTGTAACTAGTATTTTTTTCACCAATATGTAGGAAATGAAACAGGGTGCTCAAAGTGTGGGCCTGGGGCCGTGTGTGGTCCATGAAATGATTTTGTTCGGCCCTCTAGTCAAGAGTGGTAAAAATTTGATCAAGAAAATAAACAATTGACAATTTTAAATTTTCTATTTTTCTTTTTCATGATTTAAAGAATTTCATAGAAATGTTACCATAAAATAATTAAAAAGACAAATTCTTGCATTTTTAATTGAATTAGTTTGTGGAACACTAATCATTTAAATTTGTCGTTTTTGGCAAAACGTTTGGACACTACTGGTTTTTTATATCTTGCAGAAAAGTTACTTATAAGTTAGTTTGTCTTAATCAAGTGTACAAACATATTTGCACTAGAAACTAGACAAAAAAATGTTGATTTTGTTTGTTTTTGCAGTGTAAAACATGTGCAATACTTAAAAGAAAACTGCCATCCGAATTAATCTGAAATATAATCCCACCAGATTTGACCGACGCTAAACCATAAAACGCTGCAGAAAAATGTCTTCTAAAGTTCCTGCATTCAACATTTTTAATTAAAAAAATCATTTAAAAGTGCAGCCAAGGCTAATTAAAACCGAGTTTTCTTATTGTTTTTTTAGCTATAACATATATTGTGACAAAACATAACACTAAAATACGGAACAGAATTAGTGCCTCTTTGAAAAAAAATATTTTGACTTTAATTGTCTGAGATTAAAGTCACAATTCTGAGAAAAAAAAATCTTTGATTTTTTTTATGGCACTAATTTTCTTCCATACTAAAAGGCTGCACCTTAAACTTAAACTTTATTTTGATATTTTTTCCACTGCTAACATGAAAAGCTAAATTAACTCCTGCTCTTTAATTCAAAAGCACAGAACAATCATGGGATTTGTTTCGGATCAAGCCACAGAGTCACTTTGGGAGATTCCTCCCCTTTAAAAAAGTGGTCCAGTCCAATCAGGAGCTCAGTCCGGCCACCAGGGGGCAGCAGCAGGCAGTTGTAGATGCAAACAGTGGGTAGAAGAGGGTGAGTTTTCCTCCTGAAATCATTGGGAAAAGTGCAAAAAGACTCGAATTTTGATCTGAAGCTCCAATTTGAGGTTTTGTCCTGATTTTAGAAAAGAGAAAAAGAGAGACTGAACGCCTCGTTGTTTCCTCAGATTGCAGTTCAAACATGTAATATTTCATCTGTAAATCTCTCGCTGTACATTGCTGTCTTTTTTTTAAGTGCTCCATGCATCTCTTTCCTGTTTCCGCCGGGAAGCAAACCGACTGTACTGTACATTAAAAGGATGCAAGTCGCTGGTTCTACTCCGATTTTCACGACAGGGTGGAAATGTTTCCGTCGACGGCTTTCCGTATCTCCGGTTTTCATCCATGAAAATGTTTTTTTTGGTCTTTTTGCACAGCGTCCTGTGAACCTGTTATTTTTTATTATTATTTTTTTCTGTTGCGGCTTGTGAGCGACTGGGAGAAAGTTTGGATGTGTGCATGCATGCGCACACTTTCTGCTGTGTTTCGTCCTGACAGGTCACAAAAAAAAGAAAAAGTCCGTTGTTGTTGTTGCCTTGTCACAAGTTTGTGGCTCCATATAATTTATTATATTTTCTGTTTTTTATTTTTTTTGCCAAACTTTCACCAAATATTATTTTTCCTCAGTTTCATTGTATTCGTCAAAGTGAAATGCCTTATTTCTAGCTAGTATGTCTTTGTATAGCTGGTCTGTTACATCTCACCGCCCAGTGGTGTTTTTGTTTTGTTTTGTTTTATTTTTATTTTTATTTTTTTAATGGAGACCCAACAGAAGCAAAACATAACACAGTTTTTAACTCAGTACATCGACTCCTAAAAGGCCAATCAGTCGTCCCTCAAAGCACAAACGTTTGCTGCGTATCAGTGCCTCTAAAGTTAAAACACTTTCCCTCGTGTGGCTTCACTTGCACATTTTGTCCTGTTTCCATGGCGACAGGGTCACCAAATAAGAGATCGTTAATTATGTTAGAAGAAGGAGCAAATGACCTATTTTTTCTACGACAGCGTCATTAGGGCTATTGTGGATTTTTTTTTAAAAAAAGAAAAAAAGGGGGTAAATTTTGGCCACAAAACTTTTTTGAAAAGTCAGAAATTTGGTACAAAAACTCATAAATTTTGAGATTAATTTCAGAAATTTTTTAGAAAACATGGAAATGTCCGAGTTTCAAAGGTGGAAAATTTTCATCTTTTCAAAGTTGAAAAGTTTAAAATTCAAAAATTTCAGAAAATTTTTGAATGTTTAAAATTGTCTAAATTTTTCTACTTTCTAAACTTAAAGTTCCTTGTTTGTTTTTTTTCTAGAAGATTTCTGAGATTTTTTTCTAAATAGTTCTAAAATATTTTGAGTTTTTAACTTGGAATGTTTTGTTTTTTCTATATATTTTTTTACATCTCAAAATGTAATTTTTTTCTCTCAGATTTGACTTTTCAAACTCATAAATTCCTACGTTTTTTCTAGAAAAATTCTGAGATTAATCTCCAAATTTGAGTTCTTTCTAGCAAATTTTGGTGGAAATTTACTCCCTTTACTCTTCTTTTTTTACGGTCCTAATACACCATTGTAGTTTCCGTACAAATTGACCTAACGCTTTATTTTTATTTTTTTATTTTTTTTACAGTATTGTGTGGGTTGTGTGGTGCAGTTCTGAGCAGTCAGTATCTGACATGCAGTTGAAAGCGAGACAGAGCAATATATTCATAAAATCACCATCTAAAACACCTCAAAAGTAAAACATGATTTATTTCAACTGGCAAACTTGGCATTTATGCTAGATTAACATTTATGCTAGATTAACATTTATGCTAACCTAGCATAAATGTGTGAGCTGCATTTGCCAGGAGTCGTTTGTTCTTTTTCATTTGTTCTATTTTTATATCTAAACTTTTTTTTTCACCAGGAGAAAGAATAAGCGTATCTAAATTGGGTTTAGAAATATTGATGTTCTTGTGAAAAAAACCCTGAAAATAGTAAAAACACTTTAAATCATTTTTTAAAAATATGAACTGAAATTTACTGTTAAATCAAAATGCTTATCACAAAATTTGTCACGATAAATGCTAAACGTTACGATAAATGCCGACGTTTATTCCTAGGCTGGACAGTAAATCAGGTCCGATAAGAGCCGGGTCCGAATTCAGGGTCTGCCTCCTGCGAAGGACGGATTTGTAGGCCGATTATGTCATAGCGTAGCGAAAAGGCCTGTTCGAATTCGAAGACTCCTCCAAATGATTTCTCCTCTTCCCCCAATTTGAAGGATGGGTCCGGTGTGTCCTTCATGGCCCGCCATATCCCATAATTCATTGCGGGTCCAAACTGGGCGGTCAGGCAGAGCGTCAATGGCGGTGAAGAGCGGCAAATGATTTAGTTGTTTTATACTTTAAATGACACAAAGTGAATGTCAGTGTGTAAATCTCCAATATCTGCTCGGTTCACCAAAACATCACCTGCTGTCTGCTGCCGCTGCGTTAGCAGCCAGCTGGCCGGCAGTTCAGGTTGGGTTTACCGGAGCAGAACGCCTGACTCCCGGCACATTGTTACAAAAACTCCCACTAGCTTTCCCTAATGAGTGGAAGTTAAACACTGATATTATTCACACAGGTAATATCTGGTTGTAAAATGTTTGGTTTACTAAAGTATTTAATTTATTCCTGATCAAATCAGTTTGATTGATTAAAGTTAAGCCTTCAAACAAACTAGTTTTATTTAACTAATAGCTTATCCAAGATTTGGAGAGTATTATATTTGAAATTGAATAATTTGCTTATATTTATTCCTGGTAGAAATGTGCAACACATGTTTGAATATTTTAGAATCAAACTAACAGATTAATTTTCCCTGTGGAACAGCATTTACTATAAAAGGTGAAGAATAATACAGAAATCAGGAGTAATGCATGACTGAAAAACAAACTTTGGCTGCGTTGTTATTTTCTTTGCTGCTCTCTGCTTCATGCTGTCATGGTTGCTAGGCAACATGAGTTGCGCTGAGGCGGGGGCAGTTGGGGCAGTTGGTGAAGACCAGACCTGTCCGAATTCACAGCTTTTCTCTTCCGGTCGTCGTTCAGTCTGTGAAGGACCCGTCCCACGTAGACCGATCCTTTTTTCAGGACCTTGAATTCAGACACAGACATATATTGTGATAAACAGATGATCAATATCAATAGATGGAATATTCAATAATTCAGATCCATAACTGCAAAGCATTCTGGGAGATGTAGTGAGAGGAAAGACTTTAGCTACTCAACCTCTCATTGCTAGTTAAGCTAGGTTGGTGGAATCAACTAACTCGGTCACTCTTTGGTTACCTAGCAACTCGCTCACTCTTTGGTTACCTAGCAACTCGCTCACTCTTTGGTTACCTAGCAACTCGCTCACTCTTTGGTTACCTAGCGACAACTTGTTGAGTAACCGGCGCTGCAGCAGTTTAAGGTTTTGCTTCTTAACTGCTTAAAAATAAACAACGGAGTTGAGTGAAAACTGGATAAAAGCCGTCACACTGCCAGTTCAGCAGTATTTCACATATTTAAAACAAACAAAAAACTGATCAGTAATTATCAATGTTGACTGATATGAAACGCTTATATTGTGATACGTTTATTGTCCTGCCATACCTGCTCTTTACTGATTCTTTAATCTAGGATCATATGCTTACATGTTCAGAGTTCTTGTGAAGTATTTTTCAAATTGAATTTGCTGCAGTTAAGATACTGACTGCTCAGAGCTACACCGCATAACCACATTTTAAATCGCACTTTTAGGTTAAATTCAACTTTGAAATTCAGACACTGGCAGGAAAACCGTACAGGAACATGAAGTAGCATCTGTTAAGTCGGTAGTTTGGCCCTCACTGCATTCCTTAGCTGCACGATGCCTTCTGTTTTCTTCTGTTTCATCCAATCTGTTTTTTATTTTATTTTATTTTTTAAATAAAGATGAAGCTGCGGCTGCTCATCACTTCCTGTTCTCGTGTGAAGACTTGAAACGGACTCGTGGCGACCACGTGCTTTCTGTCAACAGTGTTTATTTTTTCATGGAAGTCACCTCAACGTGTAAAACTCTGATGTATTTATTGTACAGTTCTTGTCTTTACATTGTTGTCTCACGACTGATTGATTCCTGTTTTTGTTACCCTGAAATACAGAAACATTTTGGTTCACATGGAAATGAAACGGATCTGTGTTTCTGTTGCCTGACGGATAATCTCAGTCTGGAAGCTGGAAATGTTCAGCTGGGTTTTTTTCCTTTATGCTCTCAAGACTTGTTCGCATTTAGGCACCAAAATGGCCGAAAATAATAAATATACAGAAAGATGCGACGTTGTATTAGCACCATACTAAGAAGATATTAATAAAAAACCCATAAAATTATGAGAATAAACTCACATGAGAATAAAGATAAATTTTGTTTTATTTTGACTTTGCTATACAAATAAACTTGATTATTACTTTATTCACATAATTTTACAACTTTTCTCGTTTTATTTTGACTTTATTCTCGTAATTTTGCGATTTCTCATAATTGTACGACTTTATTCTCATAATTTTAGATTTTATTTTTTTTATTTTGGCTCTAAACTCCATTGTACAAAGATTATTCAGAACCAGAAGAAAAAAACTGGCTGCAGAAACAACTAAAATATGATTTTAAATTCATGAGAAGGCAGGTTGTATGTTTCCTCATCCATCCTTCAGCTTTCGTTTTGAGTTTTCTTTTTAACATTTTGCAGCTTTTATTTGTGTTTTGGCTTTAAAGGATAAAATCTGGAAAACCTCACATTGAGAAAATAGATTTAGTCTCGTTCACCTTTAAATATTCCTGGTTATTCTTAAATATTCTGATAAAAATCTTGGGTCAGGTTGTTGTTTTCTGCCAGATTCCCAGCAGAGACCAGACTCTTCTCCCAGTTTAGATTGGTTTTATTTTTACCGTGTAAATTTTATCTTTAAAACATCAAATCTGAAAGTTTTATCAATTTATTGTGCCTGTTTTAATCTTTACAGAGGTCTGTCTTAAAATCGATAAAACCTCAGTCAGTGATGAATATAGTTTCAAATGCAGTTTGGTGTCTGAATAAACTCACCGCTCAGTCAGCTTGGCGTTGCTGAACGAAGTGCAATGTAAAGGTCAAAGGTCACAGGAAGCATCTGATCCTGACGCTGCAAACCCATCCTAGCTAGAATATGTAAATCACCTGGACTTCATGGGGGTTTTATCTCATTTGGTTACTTTTCTTTCTTATTGTTCTCTATAGCGCTCTATATTCCCATGTGGACCAATCTGACAAGTCGAAACATGGTATGTGTGATCTTTTATCGTGCAATAAAAGATGACTTTCAAGTTCTCCTCGTCTGTCGTAGATCATTTAATTTATGTTCTTGGTGACTAAATTTAAGGTTTGGTGAATATTTAACCTTCAACTGGGTTTCTGTATCTCAGATCTACGATGGCGTTTTACAGCTACTGTAGATAGAAAAGATAAAAACGAGTAATTTTCTCAGAGGTTTTCAGACTAATCTCAGAAAAATATCTGGAAGAAACGGGGAAATTTCTGAGCTCTGATAGTTCAAAATTTGGGATAAACTGTTAGGAAGTTTCAAAGAAAATTTTGACATTAATCTAAAAAAATTCTGGAAAAACCTTGGCAATTGCTGAGCTCCAAAAGTCGAAAATTTGTGACAAAAAACTCAAAAAATGTTTAGATTAATTTCAGAAAATCTCTAGAAAAACCTTTGAATTTGTTGAGCTACAAAAATTGGGAATTTGCAAGAAAAAAAAACTCAGAAATTTTCAAATTAATCTCAGCAAAAAGTGTAGAAAAAAACTTGTTTTATATACATTTCTAGTAGAATCTCTAAAAATGTCCCGAGTTTCTTGTCAGACACTTTTGACTTGGAGTTTTTTCTGGATGATTTCTGAGATTAATCTCAACATTTCACATTTTTTCTTTTTTTTTTTTTTTTTGAAGAAATGTCCTACTTTTTTTAATCTACAATGGCGTACATCTAACAATACTTTTATACTATTACTCTGTGATATTACCAAAACGCACTACAACTTAGATGGCGCAGGTTTTTCTCCAGCAGTTATCAGGCAAGAGAAAATAATCAGAAACTGGCTGCCAGGCCACAGCTACCAACTGCGCCCCCTGTTGGCCAACAATGAAATGACTGAGAAAGAAATCACAACATCTCAAAAGTTTAAAACAATAGCAGCTTGTTTTAATCTTGTCAGATTATTTCGTGGTGATCAGAAAATAAAACAAACAAAATCAAAAATCTTACATGTTCAAGGAAAAATGCTTGAGAAGAAAAGTTATGAAATGTGCAGTTTTTGTGAAATTAATGAAATTGTCTGAAATTTGGCATTTTTTAAATGATTTTTTTTAAAGCTTGTGAACATCTGAACCCAGAATAATCTGTGATAATATAAAAATACACATTTACAGAGCAACACATTCATGTTGTGGAAAAATTTCCCATTTCGTCTTTTAAAAAAGTGATAAATATTCATTTGGTGGGAAAAAAGAAGAGATTTTATTTGCTCTGGAGAAAAAAAAGTAAGAGAACTCACATGTTGTCATGCAAGCTTTACTTGTGCAATATCAAATAAATCATCCTGCATCAAAATATTACATCATGTATACAGCTCAATTATATTACACACAAACTGACAAACGAATAAACTGCGAGATAGTTTGGACTAAACATGCAGCGTTTATTATTATCAGCCACTAAGATGCACCAGAAAAACTCCTTTCTTTCATCTTTGGTCAAACGTAGAGGAAATAAACCAAAACTACAAAATAAAAACCTTTGAAGATAATCCAGCTGGAGTTCTGCAGATATTTTACTGGCTTACTGGTGGACTGTGGGAAATAGTGCAGCAGAAAATATTTTTGGTCAATTTTAACCTCATAAAAATTATTCAATTATTCAATTTTCATGCCCAAAAAAAGAGACTATTTGCACTTTTGCCCATTTTTTTCCCAATATATTCAAAATTTACAAGTTCAAAGTTGGATAAAAACATCTGGGGAACCTCCTGAAGTTTTAAGTTTCATTCCTCAAACATCCAACATGGCGGCTCTGGGGGGGAAACATTATTCGTCAGTAAATCCTGTTAAATTCATGACAGTAATCTCTGTTATTCCCAGATCCGCGTTCCAGTTTTCCGACTGCTTTGAACGCATCATTTCTCAGGCTGAGTCTAATCTCCAATCTTTCATCCATCCATCCATTTTCTGTTCACCCTTTGTCCCTAATGGGGTCGGGAGGGTTGCTGGTGCCCATCTCCAGCTACGTTCCAGGCGAGAGGCGGGGTTCACCCTGGACAGGTCGCCAGTCTGTCGCAGGGCAACACAGAGACATACAGGACAAACAACCATGCACACTCACACTCACACCTAGGGAGAATTTAGAGAAACCAATTGACCTGACAGTCATGTTTTTGGACTATGGGAGGAAGCCGGAGTACCCGGAGAGAACCCACGCATGCACAGGGAGAACATGCAAACTCCATGCAGAAAGACCCCGGCCGGGAATCGAACCCAGGACCTTCTTGCTGCAAGGCAACAGTGCTACCAACTGCGCCACTGTGCAGCCCTCCAATCTTTCAGTGATAAATAAAAGGCACTAACTTTGATTTTTTTGTTCTTGTTTTTTATAATAAGGTTGAAATCTGGACTTTGACTGGGCCATTTTAGCACCCAAAGCAATAATGTAATCACAACCCGAGATTACTGGTCCATTTTTTCCAAATCAAGTGGATAATATTTCACTTTGACGCTTTTATACAAACATTTATTTTTCATGTAATCTAACCCAGTTTGGTTTTTTTTGTGATGATGATGTTTGCAATAAATTTGACCAAAATTTGAATTAAAAAGCGAACCAGAGGTAAATTCAGATCAGTGCAGCTCCTACTGTGATTTAATGTTTGGAAAACACATTTTATTCACACATCATGGGGATAAACGGAACAGTCGGTTCAGGTTGTTTTTGTCCTCGGTGGTTCTGGTTTTGGTTCGGCGGGCCAACATGGAACTGGATCCGGTTCAGGCACCGCTGCTGATGGAGTCTGTTGTTGCGTTAGCCGAGAGGCTGGCGAGGAGCCGCAGTCGTTTTCTCTCCCTCTTTCTGCCAAATCCTCCTTTTTTATTCGGTCTTCTCTCTGACAGGCGGAGGAGAAAAACTGGACATGAAAACTATGAAGGTCAAATGTTTCTGTCTTTTCTCTCTGCAGCTCCCATCGATTCACCTCATTCAGGTAAACCGCGTTTGATCTGTCGTTAGCATTGTTAGCATCGTTAGCATTGTTAGCATCACTCACAGACAGACAGATACTAAAAATTAACCTGTTTATAGTTGAGCCATAATAAATGAAACATGATTTTGATGATAGCACTTGCTAAAATGTAATATTTGTTTCTGGTTTCTTTATTAGTGGCTGTAAGACGTTTTTATTACTTTATTTTTGTGTTTTTATGATGTAAAGCATTTTAAGCTGCCTTGTTGCTTAAATATGCTCTACAAATAAACTTTATTGACTGATTTATATTAGCTGTGTCTTAAAAGTTATGAATTTTTCTATATTTCAGAACATTTCATGATCCTTTCCTAATGGGGTCCATTTCTAGCACAGGAAAGGATTTTGTTCGGCCTTTGACCAGAAGTCAAAAATGATCAATATTTTGGCAAACAAAACAGAAAACAGCTGATTACCCCCAAAAATTGGCGGAGGGGGGCTAAGGGGCAAGGGGGTAAATTAAAAACTTTTGCATTTTTAATTTGATTGTTTTTGGCTTGTCAGTAGTTTAAATTGCCCAGTTTGATCACTGATGGTTTAAATTATGCTGAATTGAACTTGAATTGCTTACATTAAAACAGAAAACATGATAAAAAAGATCTATAGACCCGCTGCAGCGTAACGTCCCGCCCCATCTCCCTACTGGAGGGCAAAAAGCTGCTACCCTACAATGACTAGCATTAGCCGTCAAGTTGTCAATATAATGTCCTAAAGCTAAAATGTATGTGATATATAAAAAAAAACGGGATGCAGTGCTTTGCTACTAATTGTCAACAATATGACATCTAGATAACATGTCAGGAAAAAGTTTTAATCATGAAAAAAATAGTGAGGGAGAGGGAAGTATGCCAGTTACGCTAGCTTGACTATGACAACCTTAGCATGTAGATGTGATGTGGAATTTGATGTGTTTCAGTTCAGTTAAAAAATAAAAAACAGCTGACCCACACGCCAAGTCTGACAGATCATCAGTAGAGCAGCTAATCTACCACCGCTCTGTTAGCTTAGCTAATAGTCGCGGTAGCTAATCTACCACTGCTGTGTTAGGTTAGCTAATAGTCGCGGTAGCTAATCTACCACCGCTGTGTTAGCTTAACTAATAGCTGCGGTAGCTAATCTACCACCGCAATCATTTATCAATAATAGCAAAATAAGCAGTGTGAGAAATGTTTTCATGGTTTTTGGTGTTGAATCCTGAAACATAAAGTACCGTAGCATTGTTGTCAGTTGCTATGGCAACAAGTCTGTGTGTAGTGTAGCCGACACAGACAGCGAGACAAAAGTGGTTTTGAGTTGAACAGTTTTTCTGCTTTATTTTTCCCTTTGCTGTGGCGCAAAGCACTAAATTAATGATGCCAACATCTGCAGGTTTTCATTCAGTGACCGGTTTGTTCCACAGCTGCAGTGCGGCTATGGATGAGAAGTAAAGAATCGTCTTGAGGGCATGCGCAACATTTCCAGATGTAAGCAATAACAAGAGGAGTTTATTTTAATAAGGCTTTACAAGATCCTATTTTCTAAATAAATGAAATGGTAAATTTTTTTTTCCTCTAGTGACTCTTCAAACGTCGGGAGGAAAAATGTTTTCTGGCTCTGCTGATGCGTCTCAGGTTCTCCATCCTCAGATGGCGGTCCAGGCCCGCCACCCGCAGGATTTTTGGGAACTCATCCATCATTTGGCCAGCAGCAGAAGAAGAAGAAGAAGAAGAAGAAGAAGAAGAAGAGTCCTCCAGGTGGAGTGTCAGGTAAATATTCTGGGTGATGTATTGCTGCTTTGATGGTTGGCTGCAGAGGTCGGATTATACGATGCTTTTACAGCATAGGGACTCCAGATCACACTGCTACATATTTTCACATTTTTACATCATAAATCATGTATGAGGTCAGGTGTGAGGATTCGGGTCCGGCTTGGATGGAGAAGCTGCTGCTCTGGCTTCACCTGCTTTGGCTGCAGTTTAAAAAGAATCAGATTTACTGCAGAAGTGAGAACATTTTGAAGGTTTTCTTTTTTTGTGTCGTTGTAGGTGAGTTTGCTCTAGGGGTGAAGGATTGTAAGTCACTGTTCGTGTTTATCGCTGCTCTCAACCTGGAGTGTCGGCCAGAACACCAGTTAGGCCAGGATTCAGCTCAGGACCAGATGTCAGGATGAGGTGCAGGAATAATGAAGACACCAGGCAGGATCCTTTAACTGATCTGTAATCCAAACTGTATTACAGATCTTGATCCAATTGAACATGGATGGGCATAAATGTGTGTTTCGGTGTGTCTGTGTGAGGGTGTGTGTGTGTGGTTTCCTAGAACAAACAAAAATATAGAAAATAAGTTCAAAGTGTCCTATCATTAGACATTGCACCAAGTTATTATACCTTAGATGACCTAAGAAGAAATAAATAAAACCTAACTAATCTCAACCTCTAAATCACTATTAATAAGCAAACTAAGACAAGTTAACTAATAACCATGCCTCTGTTCAGCACAACGCTCTACAATACACACATATAGCAGATAGCTCGAACTTAGCAACCGGTGAAATAATAGCAAACGAATAAACTTCAACTCACTCAATTAGCTGCAGCAAACACTCAAATATTGCAACTTACTTATGTTGTGATTTAAACTCGATGGACCAAAAGCGTGTGAGCACACGAACAGGAAATCAGCCAACACAGAATAATCAGAGTTTACTTTTTTTATTCTTTTTTAGCGTGTCAAGAAAATCCGAGCTCATCCCACTTCCCCATGCTGGAGATTTTAGTTTAACAGTAATAATAAATAAAGTTATCTTTAAAATGAATCACTCAAGTGACATCAAGGCCCAGCAGTAGACTTAAGTGTCAATAAAGTTAGTTTAACAGTAATAATAAATAAAGTTATCTTTAAAATGAATCACTCAAGTGATATCAAGGCCCAACAGTAGACTTAAGTGTCAATAAAATAAATCTGGTTGTGTGTGTTGTTTTTGTCTCATGCAAACTTTGCTTTAATTCTACATTTTTCTATCTAATCATAAAAAATCATAGTCAGTCAGAGAGATTCATTAAACAGGAAAAGCAGGTTTCCTGGAAAAAGAGGAAGTTTCCAGCCTGCAGATTTATAAAAATAGTTGAGACTATTTTAAAGCATGAAAGTTTTAAAAAATTAAATCTAAACATTTTGAGTAATTTGATAAGATTCAAAGTAAAATACTTATATTAATATTGATTTACTTGTAATAATACTTACACTTATATTTGTGAGAACACTTACAAGAAAAACAAGTAACTGTAACTTTAGTATTAAATAATTAGAATCATGGATTATTCTTGGTTTCTTTTCAGAAAAACATCTGTAATAACTCACATTAAGATTATAATAAGTATAATTAATAAGTTATGGTTATAAAATTATAAATTAATGCTAAATCAGAGAAGCTAAAGAAAATAAATGTAATATAAATGTGATTTTGACATTGAACTTGAAATGGTGTAAAAAGGTTGTAAAACTGCAATTAAACATCACTGATATGTTGGAGGTAGAGAGTAGGTGAAAGGTGACAGGAAGGGAAAAAGGGGAACTAACAGGAGAGCAGAGATGATCAACGCCTTATTTAGAGAAAAGGTCGTGCAGGCAATGGACACAGGAGGTTGAGCAACCCTGAGACATTAGCTCAGACATCAGGAAATGTCTGTAAGACAGTGATGGATATGAGATCATCTGTCTAAGCAGACAGCAGGCGCACCAGGGGGGTGGATAAACCCTATAAAAGGTGGGTGCAAAAGAGGAACCTTTTGTTGGATCCTCCGGGCAGCTTCGAGCCAAGAGATGGACAAAGAACTCTGCAGCTGAAGAAGAGCCGGGGCCACGGAGCCGGAGACTGTCCTGCACATGGGGACCAACCCGTCAGGCCCACAATCTGTGGCTTCGAATCGCACTTCTCTCATCGGCTGGGTTCTGACCCCAAAGACAAAGATGAAGACAAAGACAAGGAAGAAGAACTGGTGCCTTTTTTCCTGCCAGCACCAAGTCCTGTGTGACCTCACCATCCATGCGGAGAAGAAGCTCATCAGACCTACAGAGATCCCTGCCTTCGCCGATCAACTTCCTCCTCCAGCTGCAACACCTTCTTCATCGTCGTGCCAGGTCTGGGGTTCGAAACACCAAACTCCGTCCGTCTCTCTCAAAGGTTCCCTTTTTTAGTTCTGTGTCAGCAGTAGGGAAAGATAGACTAGATGATTGATTTTACTTATTTGATTATTTCTGCTACTGAATTAAGCTGTACTGACCCTTGCAAAAATGCCTTACTAATAAAATATTTAGCATAAAGAAAATCTAAAAGATGTTGTGGACATTCAGTTAATGAGTCGCCTTAAAGTTCTTTGATGGTTGTAAAATAGCTGTGATGTTTGATTCTGGAGAGGAAAAAGTGGAAAATGTTTTTAGGTTGCTGGTAGCCCATATTTAAAACCTCATCCTTGGGACTCGACCGAGTCACTAAAACCTACCTGGTTCAATAACAAATGCAAGTTGTAAAATAGAGAACGAGCGACCGTTAACAGGTGTGCTCTGTGAAACTAGTTGGCTGTAGGCTGCTCAGTCTGGCTAATTCACAGGGGGAAGAAGGGTGGGACACCTGGATGTAGGCCGTCAGATAACCAGGCGAATCGTTTCTCGAAACCAGCTTAAACAGAGTTTACTTCAGTTCTGGACAGGGTAAATCCCAGCAGATTTAGGAAACTCAACGGACCCGTTAGACGGAGAGCTGGTAGCACATCTCCCCTCTCAGAAGAGGAAGTACGAGAGTGAGAGAGTAGAGAAAGGAGGGGGGGGGGGTGTTGCGCAACAACAAGCGCTAGAAAAGAGAGACGCTTACCCTCACAGGCTAATTTGTTGTGGAGTGAATATAACCGAAATTATACAGCATCTGCTCAAAAACGGACGATCCATCCCTTATATCTAAGACACGCCCAGTGGTCACCTGATGTGTTACATCAGCTAAAGTTTCTATTTCTACAAAGTGTGAAAGTGAAACATGCCAGGTGTGTAAAAGCTTGTGAGTGTGTGTCCTTGATAAGAGTCTCAACACTTATCATTGACACACTTCTAAGGAAAACACACATCTTTTGCAAATCTCTCCCATGTTAGCACAGCGGCTCAGCTACCGAACTTGCAAACCAGATATCAGCAACGTTGGTTACAGCAGTGTGCTGACGTCATCACTGCCCTAACTACGGTATGCCTTAAGGGACAAAAGTACCGCTGAACAGAAATCAAGTAATACAAACAGTAGTACTCAACATCAAACTTGAACCATTTACGGGTCTTTTGAACAGTCGTATATTGTTTTTTTGAGAATAGGATACAAAGGAAGCAAAAAATGTCAAATCTTTTTCCCTGACCTGATTTTTCTGCTGGAGTGATTCCTGGTGAAGTTTAATTTGTCACAGATTGATGCTGCTGACCGCCAGGGTCCCTGGCGGTCCGATCCTCGGTTGCAAAAACTGGCTCTTGGGACGTGGAATGTCACCTCTCTGGTGGGGAAGGAGCCGGAGCTAGTGCGTGAGGTCGAGAGGTTCCGGCTAGAAATAGTCGGTCTCACCTCGACGCATGGCTCTGGTTCTGGAACCAGTCTCCTTGAGAGGGGCTGGACATACTTCCACTCTGGAGTTGCCCAGGGAGAGAGACGTCGGGCAGGAGTGGGCATACTTGTTGCTCCCCATCTCGGCGCCTGTACGTTGGGGTTTACCCCGGTGAACAAGAGGGTAGCATCCCTCCGCCTACGGGTGGGGGGACGGGTTCTGACTGTCGTTTGTGCTTACGGGCCGAACGACAGTTCAGATTACCCACCCTTTTTGGAGTCCTTAGAGGGGGTACTGGAGAGTGCTCCTCCTGGGGACTCCCTTGTTCTGCTGGGGGACTTCAACGCTCACGTGGGCAACGACAGTGAGACCTGGAGGGGCGTGGTTGGGAGGAACGGCCCACCCGACCTGAACTCGAGCGGTGTTCTGTTGCTGGACTTCTGTGCTCGCCATGGATTGTCCATAACGAACACCATGTTCAGGCATAAGGGTGTCCATATGTGCACTTGGCACCAGGACACCCTAGGCCGCAGTTCGATGATCGACTTTGTCATCGTTTCGTCGGATCTGCGGCCGTATGTCTTGGACACTCGGGTGAAGAGAGGTGCGGAGCTGTCCACTGACCACTACCTGGTGGTGAGTTGGCTCCGGTGGTGGGGGCGAAAGCCGGTCAGACCTGGCAGGCCCAAACGTGTTGTGAGGGTCTGCTGGGAACGTCTGGCGGAATCCCCTGTGAGACGGAGCTTTAACTCCCATCTCCGGCAAAACTTCGAACACGTCCCGGGGGAGGTGGGGGACATGGAGTCTGAGTGGACCGTGTTCCGTGCCTCCATTGTCGAGGCAGCCGATCGGAGCTGTGGCCGCAAGGTTGTCGGTGCCCGTCGCGGCGGCAACCCTCGAACCCGTTGGTGGACACCTCCGGTGAGGGATGCCGTCAGGCTGAAGAAGGAGTCCTATCGAGCCTTTTTGGCCTGTGGGACTCCGGAAGCAGCTGATGGGTACCGGCGGGCGAAGCGGCATGCGGCTCGGGCGGTTGCTGAGGCAAAAACTCGGGCGTGGGAGGAGTTTGGAGAGGCCATGGAGAAAGACTTCCGCACGGCTTCGAGGCGATTCTGGTCCACCATCCGGCGTCTCAGGGGGGGGAAGCGGTGCAGCACCAACACTGTTTATAGTGGGGATGGTGTGCTGCTGACCTCTACTCGGGACGTTGTGGGCCGGTGGGCAGAGTACTTCGAAGACCTCCTCAATCCCACCAACATGCCTTCCACTGAGGAAGCAGAGCCTGGGGACTCTGGGTTGGGCTCTCCAATCTCTGGGGGCGAGGTCGCCGAGGTGGTTAAAAAGCTCCTCGGTGGCAAGGCCCCGGGGGTGGATGAGATCCGCCCGGAGTTTCTTAAGGCTCTGGATGTTGTAGGGTTGTGTTGGTTGACGCGACTCTGCAATATCGCATGGACATCGGGGGCAGTTCCCCTGGATTGGCAGACTGGGGTGGTGGTCCCCCTGTTCAAAAAGGGGGACCGGAGGGTGTGCTCCAATTATAGAGGGGTCACACTCTTAAGCCTCCCTGGCAAGGTCTATTCAGGGGTCCTGGAGAGGAGGGTCCGTCGGATAGTCGAACCTCGGATTCAGGAAGAGCAGTGTGGTTTTCGTCCTGGTCGTGGAACACTGGACCAGCTCTACACCCTCAGCAGGGTCCTGGAGGGTGCATGGGAGTTCGCCCAACCAGTCTACATGTGTTTTGTGGACTTGGAGAAGGCGTTCGACCGTGTCCCTCGGGGAGCCCTGTGGGGGGTTCTCCGGGAGTATGGGGTACCGGGCCCTTTGATACGGGCTGTCAGGTCCCTGTATGACCGGTGTCAGAGTCTGGTCCGCATTGCCGGCAGTAAGTCGGGCTCGTTTCCGGTGAGAGTTGGACTCCGCCAGGGCTGCCCTTTGTCACCGATTCTGTTCATCACTTTCATGGACAGAATTTCTAGGCACAGCCAAGGTGTTGAGGGGATCCGATTTGGTGGCCTTAGGATCTCATCTCTGCTTTTCGCAGACGATGTGGTCCTTTTGGCTTCATCAGATCGTGATCTGCAGCTCTCGCTGGAGCGGTTCGCAGCCGAGTGTGAAGCGGCCGGGATGGGGATCAGTGCCTCCAAATCCGAGGCCATGGTCTTGAGCCGGAAAAGGGTAGAGTGCCTTCTCCGGGTCAGGGGGGGTGTCCTGCCCCAAGTGGAGGAGTTTAAGTATCTCGGGATCTTGTTCACGAATGGGGGAAGAAGGGAGCGGGAGATCGACAGGCGGATTGGCGCAGCGTCTGCTGTCAAGCGGGCGCTGTACCGGTCCGTCGTGGTGAAGAGAGAGCTGAGCCAAAAAGCGAAGCTCTCGATTTACCGGTCGATCTACGTTCCCACCCTCATCTATGGTCATGAGCTTTGGGTCATGACCGAAAGAACGAGATCGCGGATACAAGCGGCCGAAATGGGTTTTCTCCGTAGGGTGGCTGGGCTCTCCCTTAGAGATAGGGTGAGAAGCTCAGTCATCCGGGAGGGACTCAGAGTAGAGCCGCTGCTCCTTCACATCGAGAGGAGCCAGTTGAGGTGGCTTGGGCATCTGGTCAGGATGCCTCCTGGACGCCTCCCTGGTGAGGTGTTCCGGGCACGTCCCACTGGGAGGAGGCCCCGGGGAAGACCCAGGACACGCTGGAGGGACTATGTCTCTCGGCTGGCCTGGGAACGCCTCGGGATTCCCCCGGAGGAGCTGGAAGAAGTGGCTGGGGAGAGGGAAGTCTGGGCCTCCCTTCTGAAGCTGCTACCCCCGCGACCCGACCTCGGATAAGCGGAAGAAGATGGATGGATGGATGGATGATGCTGCTGATGATCAGGAGTTTATCCAACCAGATGTTGCCGTCTGCTCTTCGTTACGATCGCCTAGCATTGAGCTTTCATGACTCTTCATGACTTCTGTCCTCATGTTCTTTGTCGTTGTTTGAGTTTCCAAGAGAATTTTTTTGCATTTAAATTTTGTATTTAAAATGTAGGTTAAATTATGAATAGCATTTATTTATCTTACATGCAATGAGACGCAGCTGAATTTTAAAATACCTCAGTTCTTTTTTGGATGAAAGTTTCACCTGGCTGGATTTCAGTAGCTACATTTCCATTTTTTGCAACTGAAGTGTTTTCTATAAATAAGAAACGTAATTAAAATCACATGAGAACATGTTCGTTGTACATGCCATCATCCTACTACCACTTCCTGTCGTCTTCCTTGTCGTTTCTGCCAGTAGTAATATCAGGTTCTTGATCATGTAACATGTGTGATGTGAAAAAAAGTGTTTCTATTGCACTTTTGAGAATTACACAAATTTTGATGCAGCCAACAAAACCCACCTTACTCAAGCGCAAAAACTAATAAAAAGAGTCAAGCAAAAAAACATGTTTTTCCAAAATTGCAGTGTTTCCATAAAGCAAATTAATTTTCATAATTTTATGGTCAATGGAAATGACGTGTTTTCATTGACCATAAAATTAGAATTATGTTTCAATTTGTGTGAAATTGCACGAATTGGAATCACGACCAGTTGTGCAGTTTTATGGTTAATGAAAATTCAGCCAGTAGAAAAATGTTATATCGGAATTTTGGCCAAACTGCGTAAAATTTGTGCTCAAATTGCAATTACAGCCAATGGTGCAATTTTATGGTCAGAGGAAGTGCAGCAAGGAGGCGTCCAGAATGTTATTCATAAAGTAAACTAAAAAACTTGTTTCCAATCCAGATGCGCACAAAACTTTGTCCATATTTGCTGATGTTGGAAAAACACAATTTCGCAATTGCAGTATTAAATAAGAATGAAAATAAAATCAGACATGAACAAGTTAGTTCATGCGATAAGTTAATAGAAATCATCCTCCCACCAATTCTTCGATTTTTCGCCATTGGTAAAAATTTAGGCAAATAGGAATAAATTTACTAAATAGAAACACGTCAGTTTGGAAAAAAAGTCAGTTTTCGACAAAACCTTTTTGCAGTAGGATGAGGCGACTTTTCAGCCATATCAAAAGATGTGCATTACTCAAAACTGCAACAGAAACATTTCTTTTGTATCACAGGAGTCACATGACCAACAACCGGCTGTTACTACGGAAACGACAAAGATGACGACAGGAAGTGGAAGAAGGATGATATCGCTGCAATTTTTAAATGACTTATGGCCTGAACAAACTTATTCACTTGTGACCTTAATTACGTTTCTTTCGTAATGTAAAGACCACACTAACAAAATTGTGTTTTTCGACATTAGTGGAAAAATGTTGATATTTCATATCAACAAAGTTTTGCTCAGATTTGTAATGGAAACGCAGCTGGCGAGTCCAATTCTCTAATTCGTCTGTTGACTTTTGCACTTCTGGTCCTGAACCAGAATCTGAGCACTACTTCTCATTTCTGGGACTTTTGTCTTTTAGATCTTGTTAAGGCTGGAAAAATGTTTAAATTTCATTTTACATTCTTTCCTTCTGAGACAGAGATGGTTAATATAATTATTTCTGCCCTTTTTTGACATAAATCTGAAGTTTATTTACTAAGCAGATTTTGGGAAACAAAAATGTGTTCAGCGTTTCCGAACCTTCATGACTTTCTATGTAATGAACTGTCTAATGTAAAAGAGTGAAAGTGGTTTAAATCTTTATCAAACAGTATTAACTTCGTACACTGAATTTAAGACAGAATATGAAATGAAGCGGATGGAAAAGGTCAACATTTCCAGTTTACATTCCTGTAAAGATCCTAAAATGTAATCAATAATTTTGTCAAACCTAAAAAATTGCTCAGCAGATCAGTGTTGTGTGATAAAGTAAACAATTTTGTGAATGTTTTTAACTTTCTACAGTGAAGTCCAACTCAACCCTTAAAATTTAAACCTCCTCAATATGAGAGTAAAACCAGGATATTCCTGAAAACTATGAATCTTGGCAAATGTTTTATAACTATCTGTTGTATCCAGCTGCAGCGATCAAGATCTCTCTCTGTTTTGGGTCTTTTTGGCATCTTAAATACCCAATTATTGGTTTTTACATCAGTCAGATTTAAATTTATTCCAACCCACAGCAGTAAAAAGAAGAAATCCCAGTTTTACATGCAACAGTGAAGTAAACACAGTCTTGTTTTTGCAATTTGATGCCTGCTTCAGGAAACCAAACATGCACATCGTAAAACTCCTCAGCGACTATCATAACTGTTTCAGGCAGAAATTTGGAAAACCGCCCAGCTGGTGGCGCTGTGACCAAACCTCAAACCAAACTCTCAGGAAAACATAGGAGGACTTTACGGAGCTACATGAGAATGAAAGTGGCTCTGGTTTCTGTTTAGTTCAGCCGAACTCCATGAATGATCAGAAAAGACAAGATTATCTGCAGGATCACAAACTGGACGATTGTCTTTAAGGTCCAGTTTTCAGCCTCTTCCGAACAGAACCTCTTTTTGGGAAATTTTTTGGAGAGGTCTTGAAAATAACACCCTCAAAATGAACTTCCTATATCTCAGGAACTACCAGGTGTATTTGACTGGTTCAGGTATCAAAATAAAGGTAATATTCCAGAGAATACTCCAGAGGTCTAAAAATCAACATTTGTATTACTGAGAAAGAACAAACACATATGGCACACAGGGAAAAAAACAAAATAAAAATAATACATTCTAATAAAATACATTACGTAGTGTGGATTTTCCTTAAAAGCATGGGGTGGAAACCCAAAACCTCTAGCAATTCACAATACAGGTTCTGACCAATTACTGGACCAAATTTCATTCCAAAAACTGAAGCATAGACATTTTGTTTCGTTTGTCGTCTTTGGCTGCTGGTTCAGTGAGTTTTGCACATTGCATGGTGATTCTGGTCCTGTTGGAAACAGCAGAGTCTGGGTTTTAAACTGACTGGTAGTTTGTGTGTTTACCAGGTGTGAGTCATTAGTGTCTAATTATGTTTAGAAAAATTGTTAGTGTTTGAGCTGGGAGTTGTTGAGGTAGAAAATGTTATCATTTCGATGAGGTTTTGTCCATTACATAGATATGCAATATGCCTATATTGGTTATTGTATAGCATGTGCTTAGATTGATCGTGTTAGCAGAAGTGCTGCAGGACCCAGAACTCGGTCTGTTTTGGAGCAACAACCTGGACGATTGTCTTTAAGGTCCAGTTTTCTCTAAACAACAGCAGGTTACAGATTTCAGACAACTCTGACTGGCAGCACAAACATTAGTAGTAGTTTCTGTTTTTGTAAAAATGGTTAAATACATTAAAGAGAGGAACCAGAACTAAGACTAAATGTTACTCCTTAATCCAGATCTCTATGCTCAGGCTACATATTTAATTAGAAATCTGAATATTGAATCTGGAATCTAAATATTTTTGCTCCAATCAGAATATTTAGCTAGCTAGCTAACCCTAACTTGCAAATTCACTGGCTGTTAACAGAAAGTGGACAACTTAGTTTGTAAACTAACTATTTTAACTTGCTAATTAGTTTGTGAAATTTAATATATAAATGAATCAATAACATAAGCTTGTTATTTTTTGCTTTGACAGATTAAATAGCCCAAATTATTATTAAATTTTGACTTTGTAACTTTACAAACAGGAGATTTTTTCAGACCTTTAACCTTTACATGATAAACAGTCAAAAACTTTAAAACTCACACAGAGATAAAAATCGTATTTCAGTGCAATTTGTTGGAATCATTGAGCCTCGATGCCTTCATAACCCAAACTGACCTTTTTAAATACAACAACCAGAACTCCATAAACAGGAATAAAAAGTTTGAGGATTTTCCAAAAATGCTGGTGTTATCCTCTCAATCCGTTAGACTCTTTGGAAAACAGTCGTAGTCAGAACCACATGTTGCGGTGGAAGAAAGAAAAGCACTGTACATGGGCATAACAGGTAATAAATCAGCATGAAGCTTTAAACGGTATGGAGCCATGCGGGCCGCAGGAACTGGGAACAGGGGAACCGACCGCCGGGTCACGCAGACCAGAACACGCATCATCACCAGTATGTGCAAGTCTGAATACAGGTTGGTCTGTTTTGGTTGTTTATTTGATTGTGAACCTTAAAACAAACATGCTAAAGGCTTTTTTATGCGACGCTAACGATGGCCTTCCCCTAAAACAAAAAAACAAAAACCACAGCCCAGCCGATTTCCAGCTGCCACTAACGGATCTGCGTTTGAAGTGCAGAATGTGCTGCAGGCCAGACATTATCAAATAGCAAGCGGGGGTCGAAACGTAGCTCTGCTTTAATTTCACCTCTTTTACTGTGCAGTTTCCAGGTTGGCACTGAGATCTGCCAGACGTACGGTTTGGTGGCACTGAGACAAAAACTGCGGATTTTCATTAAGAACCTGCACAACTCCACATAATTACTGCATGAACTCACATAATACCCTTAAAAAAAATCAGATTTTATCTCCTGAGAACAGAAATACAGCAAAAATATTTTTAAAAATAATACTTTTACAGTATATTTTTGCAGATCAATTTACACGGCAAGAAAATTTACCTTCAATTTGGGCATTTTTTTCAATCGAGCAAATATAAATTATTTTCAGTTATATAATTACTCCAACCTCAATTCATTTAAAAATAAATTTATGGCTGAAACGATCAGCCACGACAAATAAATGATTGAAATAATCGTCAACTAATTTAGCAATCAATTAATCAATAACTGGAGAATACAGACAAAACAGGTCATTTGCTGAAAAAACATTCAGAGGAGAAATTAAACCAAAAAATATACATTTTGAATTTAAGATTTAAAAAAACAATAAAACCTTTTGTCTGTAAATATGTTTTCCCCAAGAACTCATCAAGTGGCAGTTTTGGCTTCACTTGGTTCAAATTCTGGAAAAAACTAACTGAAAAATAACATTTTCTATCAAATATTAGTCATTTAATACCAAAAATAATTAACAGATCATCCCTAATCTGTATTTATGTTGCATCCAGCAGAAGAGCTCAGTTTGTCACATGTTGATGCAAGATGTATTTTTTTTAGCCGAAGATGAATCTTTTGCTACAAATGATTAAGGATTCACTAAAGAAATGCTGTTTTTCAACAAAAAAAACTATTAATTTTCTCACTTAAAAATGAATCTCATAGTTTATTTGCATATTTTTATGTAGTTCTAACATTGTATAAAAAGGTTAAATTAATAAACCTGTGGGCCGATTTTTAAAATCCGATTAGTCACCAGATTAACAGAATAATCGCCAGAATTTACTACTAACATTACTAACATAATCGTTAGTTGCGGCTCTAAATGGATGTAATTAACACTGAAGCTGATCAGAACCACCACTTCCTGTTTGAATGGGTTGTAACTATGTGATATACAGGATCCATTATTATCAAGGTTGTAAAGGAGGTGAAAATATCTCCAAAGCTTAGTGAACTGCAGCACCTTGGGGTCACCAAGTATCCACAACAAGCATTAGTCACTATATAGAAAATAACTGGTTGTTTATGAAGCATGACAGGGAAAGGCTTTTTTCTCCTGACGTCCTAAATGTAAACATGTGGAGTTTGCTAAACTCTTCTGGGACCTAAACTGGAACCATATGCTTGGGTCAGATTAGACTAAAACTCAGCTTTTCTGCAAAAAACAGCCCAAGTAAACATGTAGGAAAGAAAATCATGCCCACTGTAAAATACGGAGGAGGATCTGTGATGCTGTGGGGTGGTTTATATTCCTTGTTAGTATAAAAGGCTCAAGAATTTCACAAAAGACTAGATTTCAAATAAATATGGCAGCATAAATGGATCTGCTGGAAGGACAATGATCCAAAATATATAGAAAACGACAAACTTTCTCCTTGATGCGTAATCCAAAAGAAAACTGAAGAGATGAAAACACAAGAGGCTACGTCTGAAACGATTAATCGTGATTAATCAATCACTGAAATAATTGTCAATGAATCATCTTTAAACGGAGTATAAAGACTTTAAAGGAAGACAAATTACTGAAAGAACAACGAATTAAGAGCAACAATTAAGCAAAAATTATACAAGTATGAATACATTTTGCATTTAAGATAAAAAACATTATTTGTTTGTAAAACTTTTTTTTACCCAGAACTCATCAATTTTAGCTTTGCCTGCTTCATATTCTGTGAAATATTCATATTAATGATCATTTTCTGCCCAATTTTTGGTTAATCCAAAAAATATTCAACAGGTTGGCCATACACTTTGTTTATGTTAAGCTGAATTTTTCACATGTTGATATTGGACATTATCTGCAAATGCATCAATAAGGTGTTATCTGTGTGATTTGTTCATCTGCATCTTTTAATTTATTTCTAATGTATCAAATAATCATAAGTGGTTAAATGAAAAATCTGCAGAACAAGCAAAAGTTCTTATGCGAATAATCGACTAATCAGAATAATTGAGAGAATAATGAATTACTAAAATAATCTTTAGTTGCAGCCGTACAGGAGGCTTGTCAGTAAATGTGTAAAATACTGAAAAAAATCCCGTTTTGATTCCACATCTGTGCAAACTTGAATTTCTGTTAGATCTTGGCATATCTTGTAAAATTAGCACAAAACTGAAGCTAGCAGCAGAGCAACCAACCAGAGATTACGGCTCTTTACGGGTTAACGACAAACTCCATCTTCGCTCTGATCAAAACCAGCGAGCAGCTGTGGTCTATAACAACTGTCCAACTTCTTGATGAGTTGATGAAAATGTTATAAAAGTAAATTCGAATAAAAAGATTCCAACTGAATCGGTCATGCAAGCAGAAAACCTCCATCCAAGCGAAAATGTTTGGAATTTGCTGAAACAGATTTTTCTCATCTTTGTCCACATTGTGTCCAAAAGGAAAGAAGAAAAACCTGCTTTCTCTGCTTAGACATGCCTCTAAATTACATTAGTGATGTTCATGGAGTGAAAGTGAGGGCAGAAAAACCAACTTGTTGTGTAATCAGTACTTGTTGTCCAGGGTTTTACAGTGCCTGAGGGTCTGTCTGTGAACACGATGCGTGTTTATGTTGGGTTTAAATCCTGATCCATGAGCTTCTGAATGAGAGGGACACCGAGGTCTGCCCTTTAAAGTACCAGAGAGCCTCTAATCTTCAGTAACTCTGTTTCAATCTATGGGGATTTGTCTGGATGTTCTGTAAGTTGGCTGTCGGCGCCGTGATCTTGTATGAAATGTCAGAGTAACAAACAAAAGGCAAAACGAATAACAAAAGTGGTATCTGTAATACCGAGCGAAACTCAAAAAGGGCCAGCAGAAACATAGGAGATTTTATCCAAAGCAGAGTTTGGATTTACTCTGCCCAGTTCTGCTTTATACGTTTGAATGAAGTCGAGGATATTTCAGGTTGTTTGAAGCGCCTGGATTACTGCACATGCTGTACGTTTGGTCTCAGTTACTGCTGACACTGAGAACTAAAAAAGGGAACCTTTGAGAGAGACGGACGGAGTTTGGCGCCTCGAACCCCAGACCTGGCACGACGACGAAGAAGGTGTGGCAGCAGGAGGAAGATGTTGATCGGCGAAGGCCAGGATCTCCGCAGGTCTGATGAGCCTCCTCTCCGCATGGATGCTGAGGTCACACAGGACTTGGTGCTAGCAGGAAAAAAGGCACCAGTTCTTCTTCCTTGTCTTTGTCTTCATCTTTGTCTTTGGGGTCAGAACCCAGCCGATGAGAGAAGTGCGATTCGAAGCCACAGATTGTGGGCCAGACGGGTTGGTCTCCATGTGCAGGACAGTCTCCGGCTCCGTGGCCCCGGCTCTTCTTCAGCTGCAGAGTTCTTTGTCCATCTCTTGGCTCGAAGCTGCCCGGAGGATCCAACGAACGGTTCCTCTTTTGCACCCACCTTATATAGGGTTCATCTGTCTGCTTAGACAGATGATCTCATATCCGTCACTGTCTTAAGAGACATCATGTCATGATGTCTGTGCCAATGTCTCAGGGCTGCTCAACCTCCTGTTTCCATATAAGGTGCTGATCATCTCTGCTCTCCTGTTAGTTCCCCTTTTTCCCTTCCTGTCACCTTTCACCTACCATCTACCTCCAACATATCAGTGATGTTTAATTGCAGTTTTACAACCTTTTACACCATTTCAAGTTCAATGTCAAAATCACATTTATATCACATTTATTTTCTTTAGCTTCTCTGATTTAGCATTCATTTATAATTTTATAACCATAACTTATATCACATTTATTTTCTTCAGCTTCTCTGATCTATCATTCATTTATGATTTTATAACCATAACTTATTAGTTACTCTTATTATAATCTTAATGTGAGTTATTACAGATGTTTTCTGAAAAGAAACCAAGAATAATCTATTATTCTAATTATTTGATACCAAAGTTACATTTGCTTGTTTTTCTTATAAGTGTTCTCACAAATATAAGTGTAAGTATTATTACAAGTAAATCAATATTAATATAAGTATTTTACTTTGAATCTTATCAAATTACTCAAAATGTTTAGATTTAATTTTTTAAAACTTTCATGCTTTAAAATAGTCTCAACTATTTTTATAAATCTGCAGGCTGGAAACTTCCTCTTTTTCCAGGAAACCTGCTTTTCCTGTTTAATGACTCTCTCTGACTGACTATGATTTCTTATGATTAGATAGAAAAAAGTAGAATTAAAGCAAAGTTTGCATGAGACAAAAACAACACACACAACTAGATTTATTTTATTGACACTTAAGTCTACTGTTGGGCCTTGATATCACTTGAGTGATTCATTTTAAAGATAACTTTATTTATTATTACTGTTAAACTAACTTTATTGACACTTAAGTCTACTGTTGGGCCCTGATGTCACTTGAGTGATTCATTTTAAAGATAACTTTATTTATTATTACTGTTAAACTAAAATCTCCAGCATGGGGAAGTGGGATGAGCTCGGATTTTCTTGACACCCCCTCCACGAGGTCAGACCTTTCACATGCTGGGAGTCCATCACCCTCCTGCAGTTCGCCGTCCTCATCCACTAGAAAGAGAAGAGGTTCGTCTGGGATGTGAAGATGCAGATTCTTCATCCTCAGTTTTCACAGAGGGCTCAGTGTAGTCATCAAAACTCCACTTCTCTTGACACCCCCTCTTTGGAGTTTTGATTTCCCCCATGAGGTGATGAATGTCGAAGAAAACTTGGATCGCTCTGATTCTTCTACAGGAACCTTCGCTGGATGAACTGTCGGTTCTTCAGGATGTGGAATGGTTCTTTAGGGAAGATGGGCTGAGACAGAAGGCCTCAAAAAAAAAAAACTTTTCTAGCTGTTCAGCAGAGCAAAGCAAAAAGCATAAGCATCATGACGCTTTATCCGTAATCACGATCCTTTTCCATTTTAATCCATCAGGTTGTGACAGGAGTTCTTCTTTAGCATAGTCCAATTTCTTCACGGCCCTCCCAGTCCAAAGCCTTGAAGTTGTTCTTTGAACGGCAACCTTCCCGTAATAGTGGCCAGTCTACTGTAGGATGGCATGGTGCTTGATTCTCTGGCCATCTTCTTGTAATGTTCTGGTTCACTGGCTTGAGCACTGCTTCCTCATGGACCCCTTTCTTCATCAGTAGTACTGTGTTGAAGTTCAGTACTTACTTTACAAAATCTCGGGCGTTGAATCTCAGCTTGATCACCGTAGATGCAGGCCGATCTTGAGCTTTAATCCAAACTCTCTGCCCTGTTTTCAGTGACACTTCAAGCTGCAACTTCCCTTTTCCTTCCTAAGCAAAAAGGAGAAGTGTCTTCGCCTCCCTGCTTTCTGTGACGTGAACGGAGTTCCTCTGCAGGGGAAGACCTGCTCTTCTAGCAGTTGTCACGGTGTCCATCAGCACCAAGAGGTACTTCTCACCTCTCTTTCCTGTTGTCCCCATTGGCTCTGCTACATCCATGCAGACTGAACCCCATGGGACTGTGCTCTTGATGAACAAACCTTCCATCCGCTGCCCTCGGCGACCTGCGTTGTATTGACCACACACTTCACAGTCCCTCAGCACGCGTTGGACTTGTTTCACTGGGATCCAAAGATCTTGCTCCTCCAGCTCCTTACGGGTAGGTCGTACGCCTGCATGTCCAAGGGCCTCATGCACGCTCCGCACGACCTCGACCACGTACTCTTCTGGGACCTCCCGTCCTCTGGGAGTACTGTCCCACTTCTCGGTACCGACAAAGACGATCTTCCTTTGTTGGACATAACAGTCCACTTCAACATTCCCACGCCAATGAGCTCCCTCATGCGTGTGTGCTCTTTGATGCTCGACTTCTATCTCCAACTGCATTTTTAGCTCAGCAATCTTTTTCCACAAATCTTTGTGTGCCACGGGCTTGCCCTTTGCAGTCTCGAAACCATTTTCTTCCCAAATGGCCAAGTCCTCTCTAAGGGCCTGAGCACAGTAGTAACTGTCAGTTACTAACCTGGCACTCTTGATTTTCCTTTTCACCAGCTCCAGCAATCCTTCCAGTACTGCCGTTACTTCTCCGGCTTGAGCACTACCGAGAGCTTTTCCTTTCTGACGGCATCTCTCTTTGCCGTCTTGCTTCAGAATAAATCCCCAGTATGCCGACTGGTCGGACCCCTTTCTGGATCCATCGGTGTAGATTGTCCATTCCGGTTGTTCTGGCTTCTCAGATGTCTCTTACGGTCGTTTCTTACTGGTGGGTTGTGCTGGCCCAATTTCAAGCTCCAGGTCCAGCAGGATGTCTTTAACCATGTCTGCGTCTGTGTGATGATGTCAGCTGCTGGTGTTTGTTCCTCTGTTGCCGGATGTCTTCTCGATGGCTGCAGTGGAGGACGCGGTGTGCTTCCTCATCCATCGTCGGCTGATGATACTTTTCTCTCCAGCAAGACTGAGCCAACTTTCCTTTGTCTCGGGTTGATGTTTCAGTTCCTCATTCTTGGAACCAACTTCCCCACTTGCTTCAGGTCTGAGTCACAGTAGCTGTGCAGAAAGCTGATGCAGTTCTGTTGAGGTCTCCTCATTTTCCAAACGATCTGGACGGCCGGCTTCCTCCGGTTTCTTCCCCAGATTTTCCTCCTCGAAGTGATCATCCATCACTCCGTCTCTCTGTCGGTTCGAGTTGTCTATCCCCCAAAGCCTCTCTTTAGCCTTCGAGCAGGGATGGGTCTAGACTATGTTGGCTACTAGCTTCACTGTCTGGATCCGGTCATTTATCCTCAGTAGAAGCCTTCCCTCACCTGTATGCCATACAGTTACTGCAAGGGTTGTGACTGACGGCCTTATCAGTCACCATTAACTCTATTCCTTAAGAGTTAACAAGCCAAGTGAGCTATTCAGATCCTCACATCTGTTTTTACTAACTTGGCCATAGGGCCCTCCTACTCCGTTGGACTGGGCCCCACGTTGGGCGCCACTTGTTGTTGCGCAACACCCCCCCCCTCCTTTCTGTCTCTACTCTCTCACTCTCGTACTTCCTCTTCTGAGAGGGGAGATGTGCTACCAGCTCTCCGTCTAACGGGTACGTTGAGTTTCCTAAATCTGCTGGGATTTACCCTGTCCAGAACTGAAGTAAACTCTGTTTAAGCTGGTTTCGAGAAACGATTCGCCTGGTTATCTGACGGCCTACATCCAGGTGTCCCACCCTTCTTCCCCCTGTGAATTAGCCAGACTGAGCAGCCTACAGCCAACTAGTTTCACAGAGCACACCTGTTAACGGTCGCTCGTTCTCTATTTTGCAACTTGCATTTGTTATTGAACCAGGTAGGTTTTAGTGACTCGGGCGAGTCCCAAGGATGTTGTTTTAAATATGGGCTACCAGCAACCTAAAAACATTTTCCACTTTTTCCTCTCCAGAATCAAACATCACAGCTATTTTACAACCATCAAAGAACTTTAAGGTGACTCATTAACTGAATGTCCACAACATCTTTAGATTTTCTTTATGCTAAATATTTTATTAGTAAGGCATTTTTGCAAGGGTCAGTACAGCTTAATTCAGTAGCAGAAATAATCAAATAAGTAAAATCAATCATCTAGTCTATCTTTCCCTACTGCTGACACTGAGAACTAAAAAAGGAACCTTAGAGCGAGACGGACGGAGTTTGGCGCCTCGAACCCCAGACCTGGCACGACGACGAAGAAGGTGCGGCAGCAGGAGGAAGATGTTGATCGGCGAAGGCCAGGATCTCCGCAGGTCCGATGAGCTTCTTCTCCGCATGGATGCTGAGGTCACACAGGACTTGGTGCTGGCAGGAAAAAAGGCACCAGTTCTTCTTCCTTGTCTTTGTCTTCATCTTTGTCTTTGGGGTCAGAACCCAGCCGATGAGAGAAGTGCGATTCGAAGCCACAGATTGTGGGCCTGACGGGTTGGTCTCCATGTGCAGGACAGTCTCCGGCTCCGTGGCCCCGGCTCTTCTTCAGCTGCAGAGTTCTTTGTCCATCTCGATCTTGGCTCGAAGCTGCCCGGAGGATCCAACGAACGGTTCCTCTTTTGCACCCACCTTATATAGGGTTCATCTGTCTGCTTAGACAGATGATCTCATATCCATCACTGTCTTAAGAGACATCATGTCATGATGTCTGTGCCAATGTCTCAGGGCTGCTCAACCTCCTGTTTCCATATAAGGTGCTGATCATCTCTGCTCTCCTGTTAGTTCCCCTTTTTCCCTTCCTGTCACCTTTCACCTACCATCTACCTCCAACATATCAGTGATGTTTAATTGCAGTTTTACAACCTTTTACACCATTTCAAGTTCAATGTCAAAATCACATTTATATCACATTTATTTTCTTTAGCTTCTCTGATTTAGCATTCATTTATAATTTTATAACCATAACTTATATCACATTTATTTTCTTCAGCTTCTCTGATCTATCATTCATTTATGATTTTATAACCATAACTTATTAGTTACTCTTATTATAATCTTAATGTGAGTTATTACAGATGTTTTCTGAAAAGAAACCAAGAATAATCTATTATTCTAATTATTTGATACCAAAGTTACATTTGCTTGTTTTTCTTATAAGTGTTCTCACAAATATAAGTGTAAGTATTATTACAAGTAAATCAATATTAATATAAGTATTTTACTTTGAATCTTATCAAATTACTCAAAATGTTTAGATTTAATTTTTTAAAACTTTCATGCTTTAAAATAGTCTCAACTATTTTTATAAATCTGCAGGCTGGAAACTTCCTCTTTTTCCAGGAAACCTGCTTTTCCTGTTTAATGACTCTCTCTGACTGACTATGATTTTTTATGATTAGATAGAAAAAAGTAGAATTAAAGCAAAGTTTGCATGAGACAAAAACAACACACACAACTAGATTTATTTTATTGACACTTAAGTCTACTGTTGGGCCTTGATATCACTTGAGTGATTCATTTTAAAGATAACTTTATTTATTATTACTGTTAAACTAACTTTATTGACACTTAAGTCTACTGTTGGGCCCTGATGTCACTTAAGTGATTCATTTTAAAGATAACTTTATTTATTATTACTGTTAAACTAAAATCTCCAGCATGGGGAAGTGGGATGAGCTCGGATTTTCTTGACAGTAAATACAACCCTAACAACCTAGCACGTCTAGAGCTAGCAGGAGAAAGGATTTATGTTTTTATTAAACAAAAGAGAAATCCTGCAGCCACTAAAATCTGGCATGATTCCATTTTGGTTTGGTTTTTGTGAAGAAGGAAGTTGCTCTCAGTGTCTTCAATGGTTTTTGGGTCTTTTCCTTCAGTGGTTCTAGGTCCAGCGCCCCCACAGGCCAGGAGGGGAACAGGTTGCTCAAAGTGCAGCTGAGATGGAACAAATGTTGTAATTTTAATTCCCAATCGAACCGAATCTACTGGACTATCAGAAGGTGTGAGAATAACCCTGTGGGCCTTGAATTTGACACATGTACCTTACAGCCATCTCTGGTGTAAAGGGTAAAACACTAATGTCCCGTGGGAATGAGCTAACCCATTCGGGTCCGTTTAGTGGCTTAGAACCTGGACTATGAAAGCACCGTGATTTGTGAGTTCATAAATCTGCTGAGGTAAAGCTGCTGTTGTCCTGCTTTCCCCATCCAAGAAGAATCACTTGTACAAATTAATCCTGGGTCTGTTTCTGATCAGCCAGAGAACAAAAGTAACGACCCGGCAACAAGCCACCAGAGACATCAGTTTGATATTATAACTCATGTTGGTTCGCTTCTCCTTCACATGGGAGAGAACACATTGCAGCACAAACACAATAACAATGAAAAATTGACTTGCTGGAGAGCTCGGTCACAGTTATTAGAGAAACAAGTGTTTCCTATAACAAACCTCCATGAGTGTCTTTGGGTTCTGCAGCAGGGGAAATGTATTGTCCTAAATGGGAGCCACACGGTTGCTCTGTCTTTGTGAAACACAGCCTGAGTTAATCTGTTTCACTATGGGAGATTATCATCCACATAAATACAACTTAATAAGCTGTCACACTAACACTAAACATGTGTCTGTAACTACAAAGAGATTTTGCAAACTAGATATTTGAAACTTGATTTTGATTTTCTCCTCTGGCCAATGAATACAAAAAAAGGCAAAGGGAGTTTTGGTTTATTTGGTTCACTATACATCAATCAATAAATCAATTTCCCCAGTACTTTATGAGATGAGAGACTGTAAAGCAGGGGTGCCCAAAGTGTGGCCTGGGGGCCTTTTATGGTCCTTGGACTAATTTTGTGTGGCCCCTAACTGCAATTCAAGAATGATACAAGTTTGCCTCATAGATGCAAATGGAGACTTTCAATTTGTAATCAGGGTAAAAATTGTTACCAACATAACTTTCTTATACAGGAAAATGTAAAGTACAACACAAAATATTCATATTTTTATAACCAAGTTGAAACAGCTACTACTGAAAAACTAAGTTTGCTGCACCCAAATCAGCTCTTATTGTTTCTTAATCTTGGCTAAATATAGCAAGCATTTGATAGAAAGTGACCCAAATCCGGTTCTTTTTACTGAAAATATATTTAATCAATCAGGCCCAAAAGAAACTGAAGACTAGATGTCCTTCTTTTAATAAAGCAAACATGCAAAATTAAAGTAGCAGTAAGTAATTCATTTCTGCCAAAAATATTTGAGAGTAATCTCAGAAATAAAATAAAAAAATCAAACTTTTAGATTAATATAAGAACTTTTCTACTAAATAAACGTGGAAATTTTTTAATTTCAAATGTCAATTGAAAATGTTCTAGTTTTCAATCGAGTTCTGTTATAGTTTATTTTTAAAAAATCAACTGCAACAGCACAAGATTCCAGGTTAGTAAAACTTTGACAGAAAGCAGAAGATAATCTCTTGTTTTAGAGGAAAATAAGGGACTTCATCTGAGGACCATAACACAGACGGGCAGAACTGGGAGTAACTAAGTACATTTACTCAATTACATTTACTTGACTGACCTTTTGAAAAGTGTACATTTTGACTACACTGTACTTTTTATCCTTGAGTAATTGTATTATAAAGTATCTCTACTCTGACTTGAGTAAAATTTCTGGATTTTCTACCCAATGAATGAAAAACAATCATGTTTTAACCAAAACACCTGCAGTTTTTGTTAAAGTTTTATACGTTTTATTTTTGAAAGAAACTGATTTGGAAAATTTTTCTTATGCCTGATTTTGTTAATATTATGAATTATAATCATTTCTGTCTTTAAAACTTAAAAAATTTGCACTAAACCTTATAATCTGGTCCATCTGTTGATGTAATTTTTAAATAATAAATGACTGATAATTTGATCAGTTACTCGGTAACTTAGACTTTTACTTTTACTTGAGTAAATTTTTGGAGACGGAAAATTATAAAACTAAAGCAGTGTAATCTGGGAGATACTTCTTTTATCCCAGATGTGTCCAATCCCAGAAGATCTCTTCAGGACGTACAATATGTTGGTGATAATGATAAATACTTCAAATGACACGCCTTATATTGTGGATAAAGTTCAAACACTCAATGCATATCTGAACTATTAAAGGAATTACTGTAAAAAAACAAAAACCTGCTGCAGTCTCATCTTCTGCTTTGTGTCTCACAGTTTCTTGTTTTAGTTTGATGGAAAGCCAAAACCAGCTGCCACGTTTAATTTTAATCCGTCTGGGGTTCATTATTAATTAAATCCTTAGTTGAATCCAGAGCCAGGCGCTGTCACTTCAATACTTCTGTAGCTGCTGAAGACACCGAGCGCACATTCTGGTTTTTTCTCCTCCCTTTTTTTTTAACAACCTAAACTGGGTTTGACAGCATTTACACAACAAGAGGCTTTCAAAATATTTGCAGTCGGAGCCTCCACCACAGAGAACAAGATCAAAGCAGAACCGGAGCGAGAAACAGCATGCAGGCATCAGACCTGAAAGAAACCTCGGCTGGTTTGCTCCTTAATGTAGCAGAACAGGTAGCGAGGTGCAAACTGAGCACGTTTTTGGTGTTTCACGCATTTCTTGGGGGGTGAGGTGGGTGGGAACAAGGGAATCCCTTTCCCTGCTAGCATTTTGTAGGCTGTTCTGCCATCATGGAACCACAAATGGGAACAGTCTGGACAGATGTTGGTTCCAGATGACGCTCCAGAGAAGAATGCAGCGGTTGAAAAGGAGCGCGATGCTGCTAGCCTGAATGTACACAGATGGATGTGCAGCCTGCGGTTACTCTGCAGGAGACGATTAGCAGCTTAAAAGCTGAATGCAAAAGTCCAGGACGCTGGATGTCAACTTTTTAAACCCTGAATATGTTTGTTTTACTTCAGGGGCGTCCAAAATGCGGCTTGAGAGCCATTTGCGGCCCTCGGAACGATTCTGTGCGGCCATTATCGCAATTCAAGTTCCGTCCTGAAGAAATTGATTGGATGTGGGAATATTTTTCAAGAACAATATTTATGTTTGTGGTTCTATGAAAGCTATGCCATACAGTTACCTAAAAAAATCAATAATAAAAATGTGTCTTATCATAAACTTTATTGTTTGCTAATTGCTGCTGGCTAGTCTGAAGGAGTCGCAGGGGAGGGAAGCAACATAAATCCTAACTTCCTTCTTTACGAAATGAAAAAAAAGGAGTGGTGTCAGATTTTAGCGGTTAGGATTTCTCTTTTATCTTTAGTTAAAGACCAGGAACCATTTCTCCCGCTAGCGCTAGCCTAGTGTGTTTGTTTTGGTTGTATTTACCCAGAATGCCTTGCACTAAAGTCTACTTCCTGCTTTTGGAGCGGTCTCTGGTCCGCTTGCCGTTCACATATGCATTCAAACCACCCCAGAGTTCACTTCAACCAAACTGAGACCAAGCTTTTTACACGGACCAGAGTTTTCTTTTTTCACCCAATTACGCATTCACACCTCTTTAAATGGACCGGACTTTCTGAGGAAACGGACTGGAGTTCGATTAAAGCGAACCAAACAGGGCTGGTGTAAAAGCAACCTAAGATTATTTGTACAATTACATACTTTTGATGAATTAAGATTTAGTTTTGGAGAATATAAAATACAGTTGGGGGGGCAAGGTTCAACTGCAGAGGGGCAGTAGCCCCCCCTTTGCTTCTGTGTAGATCTGCCCCTGGATGAATGTTGAGTCGAGACCAGTAACGACTTTCTGAATGGCAGGAGTCCAGAGTTCTTGTTCAAAACAAATGATTAAAAATCAGTAACTAAATATTTATTTCCAGGCATTAACTCGCCATGATCATCGTTAACAGAAGCCCAAACTGCAGTTTTCTGGTGTTTATTATGAAGAGACGTTAGCTTGAAGAGGTTTTTATGAGTTGGCTTTAAAAAGACAAAGGTTATTGGATTCTTCAGTACTTTTTATTATCTTTATATTCGCCTGTGATGTTCACAGTGCAGCAGTAATAAAGACCAGCTGGACACAAACGTTTTATAAGGAGGGAGCTGCTGTAACATAGAGCGTTTGCATGGCTACATATCAGTCACTCGATGCTAAAGTTACTAAACTTTATAACTTTGGTTTTATAATACCAGATGACCAAATATGACCTTTAAAAGGTTAGATGAGATCTGCCGTGTTTCGTGTGATGCAGAGAGAGGATATCTATAACCTCATAGCACTGAGCTGAGGAGACTGGAATGTTTTTAAAAGGTCCAATTCCCCTCAACTTGGCATTATTAATTGCACGAGTGTGTCAAAACAGATGTGGGCAGTTCACTAAACAAAGATAAACAAACATATTGCATGTTTTGCTCATTTTAGCGCAGCTGCTAACACTGTGGGATCTTTCTCACCTGTGGGACATTTTTTCTTCATCCTGCACCTTTGTGTTTCGCTTTGGGGCGGACAGACCCGCGCTTTTTCAGTCGCTTTCCAGCTCTGGCTGCTCTCCCGGACCCGGGTCTGCTTTCCCCATCTGAAACCACAGGTGGCGCCGTCACGGACGCAGACGCTCCACTCGCTCCACTCTCCCAGCAGAAGCAGGGGACAGACCTCTAGACAAAACAAATAAGGCAAAAAAGAAAAGACGTGAAAGAAAAAGTGGTAATAATGGATTAAAAAAAATGCCTGGGAAGAGAGGAGAACACCGGTGAATTTCAGACAAATAAAAAACTATTTATCTATTAAAACAAAGCACAATCTTTTCAGTTCTTTAGTTTTATATCTCAGGACATCAGTAGTGGGCAAACTTCTGCTAATAGTGGAGCTAATTTTCAGCTTAGCACTTTAGCAAATTTCAGCTAATCTTAGCTTCCCCTAAATCATTTTTAAATTCTAAAGTGAAAATCTACGACGGGGTATTAGGGCCACTCTAGGTAGAAAAAGAAAGGACAAGTAAATTTCCACCAAAAAAATGTGAAATCTAAAAATTTTCAAGAAAAAACTCCCAAAGCTCCAAAAGTGAAAAATTTGCAAGAAAAAGCTCAGAAATTTCAAGACTGATCTAGAAAAAACTTGGAAGCTGTTTTTTTTTAGGGCTGTCAACGTTAACGCATTAATTCATGCGATTAACCTGAAAATCATATTAAGACATTGATATTACACACTGCATATTAATCAAACTACTATTTTAACCTGAAAGCCTCTTTCCTGCGGAGGACTTCCTGGTTCACAGCTGCGTTATATGGACCCAGTGATTCATCGTGATTACATTTTTAATTGACAGCACAAATTTTTATTCAAACTTTCCTTCAAATGATTTTTAAAGTCAGAATCATGTAATTAACTCCAGATGAAGCAGTTGACAAAAAGACCATTAAATATGGATAAAAACATAAAAACAAGCTTGGATACATAAATGTTGGAGATCGCATATTACAGAGAGCGAATGTGACAGCAACGATAAAATAAACTGCAGCTATAACTCAGCAGTGGTGAATTGGACTAATACATAAAGATTTCCCTGGATTTCTGGCAGCAACGGTGCAATTATTTAAGGTAGATGAATGCCAGCTGAACATTAGCCGGTTACTCAGGAAGAGAGATGTCATGCAGCTCTGCAGCTTCAGCCAAACGGCGCCAGAGTATCTTTATGATCGTCATCGCGGCCGTCAGATTTGAAAGCAGAGGCTTTGTTAAGGTGTGTACCAACAGTTGGACGTAAAACCCCAACAGCACCATTAATACCAGATGTTGCTCGACTGCCAGCAAAGATCCGTAGCTGCAGATGTTGCAGGTGGACGGCAGAGGAGAAAAGAAAAGCATCAAATAATGACCGAGTTCAGTCATATATCTCACTTACTGAGAAGGGAGAGATGAAGCCCAAAACCACTCTGAAGGTCTTTAATGTGTATCGTGTGTTATGTTGAGAGCCTGGCCCCATCCAAACAGATTTAACTCCGATAAAAATACAAACGAGTGTTTCCAGGTGACGTTAGCAGGCAAAAACAAAATTAAAAGCACGTTACACAGATGCCATTAGGCTGTCACTTAATGGGATTACGAGTCATTAGAACCCGATAACATGAACATAAGAACCTGCAGGTGAAGTCACACAGGCTGTTTACGGTGGAATAAAAACGGCTGAACACTCTGAGTTCTCAGAGAAAAGAGTCTGCTGCTAATTGTGCTACCAGCTTTAGTTTCACTGATGTCTCTGAGTATCTTTTTATAGGTGGCTCGGATTAGGTCAGAGCCTGCAGAAACCTGGAACAGGATGCAGACCCCATACGTTTTTATGTTAGCAATGCAGATACAGGTCTGTCATTTTCTGCAATCCTTATGCAACAATAAGGCTGGTTATTTCTGATTTCTTCCTTTTTTCTTTTTTTTTTTTTTTAGAATTTTGCTCATTTTTTTGTAAAGCGTTTCATATTTGTCTGGTTTTTCAAGGATTTTGCTTGTACGTTTTTACTTTATGACAGTTGTAACCACGTTAAGGTATAATTTTTACAACTGGGAGCGGCTGATTAGCATCTCAGAAGCTCAAACAATATCAGAACCATTATTTGTGTGAGTTTGCACTCACATGTGAACTACGACTACGATTACTCACAGTGATATCACACTAATGCTGTGATTAATCAGAGTGCTAATGATTAATCATGATTAATCACTCTCTACTGATTAATATTGATTAATCACTAGTTAAGAGAATACGCTAGTGATTAATCACACTAGTGTAATGATTAATTGTGATTAATCACAACACTATTCACTAGAGTTAGTGAGTTTAGAGCTAATGAGTAATCACTAGTACTAGTGCCAGTTTTACTCAGTAACACTAATGATTAATCACTAGTGTTAGTGCTGTAATTAATCTTAATTAATCACAGCAGTAGTGATTAATTGTGCTATTCATATCATTATTGGACATCACTGCGATTAATAGCACAATCATCACTATTAATCTTATCTGATCATCACTGAATAGTGATATTCATATCATTGTTAGACATCTCGATTATTTGTACATATCTTAGCAAACTAAATCAAAAAGAAAAACACATTTGGTTATTGTTCTTCCTAAGGCAACAAGATCTGAATCTTGATATGTTTTTAGAGGAAATTAACCTGGCTTGGAATTCCTGTTGCTTAACAAAGAAAATACATCAGTTTTCTGTGAATATCTTCAAATATTGCAGTTTTTTTACTTACCGAGGCAGTCTGTCTGGTGAGCGAAGGTTCCCTCTGGGCAGTGGATCAAACACTTGCCTTTGTGCAGCTTGAAGCCAGGCTTACACTTGGTGCAGAAGTCCCGACTGAAGCAAAGCTCGCAGTCCAACGAGCGGCATTCTGGGAGAAAGCAGAGCGCCGGATAAACATCACAAACTGAAAATCTGAGTTTTCCCTGCAACCTGCAGCTCCAGAGGCACAGCTGGTGGTTGTTTAAAATGACTATTTTAAGTTAGAAGAATTTATATTTTTGATTCAACTTACAAGAACTAAATATCTGATCATATATTTTAATAAACATCACAATCAAATTTTTGTTTTGAATAGCGCTTAAATAATGAGAGAAGGCAACAGTTGCTTTAAAATTAATATCTGCTTTAATAAAACTCGATACAATAACACAAGATACAATAACCTGCCGCTAAACACCCTGAAAATATTTCCTAATCCCGCTTTTTTCTTCTTTCATTTTTTTAAGTGCCAACTTAAAAACCCTTGTTTACTTTTACAGATATGACAATCTTAATAAAGTTAATACAACTTACTACTGCAGGTTTATCTTTCACAAACTCACACATTGAAATTCTAAAATTTTCAAGATTTCTCTAATTAAAGTTAGTAGAACAATTAAAATATTCAAGGAAACCCAGACTGTAAGAGCGGTGAAATTTCATAGTTTTTGTTCAGGATACATTTAAATTGCAACTCTTTTTCCTTACTTACCTATATTTTGTTGTGTTTATTAAAATAGCCTCTGTGGCTCTCCACTGCAAAAACTAATTACAAGTTAAATGCAGTAACATTGCATGAAAACTGATGCTGAGAGACGTTTATTGAAGGTGACCTATTATGCTTCCTTGAACTAGGGTTAGGCGATGTATGGAGTATACTCGATGTCAACGTTCCCTCTAATGTGTCTGGGCATACACACAAGCTTCCTGAGTACACTGAGGACCACTGTGGGCATCATCGGATGTGCACGCCGTGGCCACGCACCAGTATTACATCTGTTATAAATCTGGGATTGTAGCAAGTTGCATGGCTTATTAAAAGAATCAGATTACAGCAGCAATTTTCATTTGTTTGCTTTTAATATAAGTGATTTGCCCCACTGTAAAATGAAAAAACAAAAACATTGCTGTTCATGAGATGCGTAGTATGTTATAAGTGAGAGTCCTGCTTTAGCCAGGCTGAGAAATGAGACATTGCACCTTTCAGACATAACTTATTGTTCACATTTAAACAGTCACATTTTGCACAATGAAATGTGCGCTCTAGCTTGTGATACAGTATAAATTCTTGTAAAATATTTAATTTCACCGTTTTTTTTTATATCTGCCCTTCTCACTTCAATGTACAAATGCAGACCATTCCTTTAATTCATCCTCTGAAAAACGAGCATCAATGTGATCACTAATAAAGAGTAATCTCACTAGTATCTCTGCCATCACCTGATGAGGTCCCCATTGCCTCCACTGTACTGTTCTGCCATTTTAACAAACTCCGACAGCCATTTAATCTTAAAAGAAGCGCATTTCTTTTTTACTTTGGCTTGGTGAGTGGATGTCCCACTGCCCGTTCGCTTGTACATGATAAGGTGTTAAGTAACTTTCGCGTCTCTTAACTCCGCCGCACTATTCTTACCTAGCTAACCTGCACGGTGCCACAGCGCATATGACCAGGGCCCGTACCATGAACCATATCGTATCATTGGCTGGACACCTGCCACTCACTGAGTTAAATCGCAAAGTAGTACAGAAAAAAATGTATTGGTCCAGTTTATGCTGGACTTTATTTTATGCGCTACACAGATTTTCTTGTGTGCTGAGAATATGCGAGCAGTGCGCGATTGAGCAGGCGCACAGCTTAGAGGGAACATTGCTCGATGTATCGCGATATTTTCAATTTACCATAGTTAAAACTGCTATATCGCAACTATAGAGTATACATTGTCGTTCAAATAATAAACTTTCGCCGTCAAATTCACTGTGCGTATGGTTTATCCGACACCCTATGAATGCATCACTAGTTCCTCCCCCCTCCCAACCTGAAATTTTTCTACCAATCACGTTGTGTGGAGAAAACAAACAACATGGTGACAGCGAGAGTTGAGCCGTGAAGGAGACGGTGACTGAAGAGGAATCAGATGAACTGTCCAGGTCCAAAGAGAAACAGCAGGATCAATAATCTGGCAGCGGTTTGGATTTTATATGAAGGATGTTGAACAAAATGAGGCAATTTGAGAAACATGTTATGAAACTATTGCCACAAAAGGTTTACAGCAAATTTATTGCACCTAATCAAACAATTAGCTAATTAGCCACTCTAACACAGCAGTGGTTGATTAGATAATTTAAACACCTGCTTTACTGATGATCTGTCCAAAACACACCTTATTCCACAGCACATCTATTTGTTAAGTTTATCAAAGTCAAGCATAATTGACCTACTTCCTTCTCCCTCGCTATTTTTTCTTAGTTAAAACTTATTTCTCACCTTGTTATGTAGTCATAGTGTAGACAGTTCATAGAAAAATACTGAATCCCTTTTCATATGATCTTACATTTAAGTCTGAAAGGGAAATGGGGGCGGGAACTTGTGTGGGTGACATCATGCTGCAAGGGATCTATAGTTTAAAATAACATTGGAGCTCATTTAAGAATATCGTGATATGTAACGTGATATAGCAAAAATATATCAGGATATTAGATTTTCCTCATATCCCTCAGCCTTACCTTGAACAGGTTTGGATGGGCGATACGAAACATGCTCATTACATTTCAGATAACATTTTAGTCTAATCAGTTCTGTCTAATTTGAGCTGTTTTAGGGTCTCTGCCACTTTAAATTCAAATAAGCTGCTGCTGACCACACGCCCCCAACCACTCAATGTTTACACTCACACGTGAAAATGAATGCAGACAGATGCGCAATTATACAATCGTACATCTTTGAAAAGCATTAGTAGAGCCTTCTGCACAACCAACAAGAATGCAGCAAGTGGTTTTACATCATAAACATTTAAATTCAAACTTAATGCTTTAAAAAATCTTATAAAAAGGGAACTGGATGGAAGATTAAAAAGTCCAGCAACTCCGGACACACTGACATGAAACGAGTTCTGGACAGAAATAAAGTCAGACTTGAACCAAAGTTTACCAAAGGAATCGCAGCTGTTGCACTGAAAATGTTCAGCTGAAATGTTTTCATGTTGATTTAAAGAGAAGGAATAATTGAAGCAGGTGTTTATTAAAAGATAAAGACAGGGTGGTACAGTGGAGCAGTTAGGGTCTTCTTTCATAATTTTAAAATTATGGTATCATGCTCAGGGATAACTTAAACTGAAGCAACTGAATATCAAAGAAAACCTTTAAAAGATGAATTTAACTATTGATCAAGACTGTTTCAACAGATTACAAGGAAGTCAGGCTGATTGAAGGTAAAACCCTCCTAAAAAACGAGTCTTTTCATTATTTTTTAAGGTCTTGTCTTTGCTGTTCCTTTATAACACATTTATACGTACTCATGCAGCGGTTCACGTCCCTCCCTCTCTGTCCAAAGTGTCCGGTTGGACAGGAATGGAGACACGTCCCATGATGAGACATCCCTTTCCTCTGGAGAAACAGGAAGAGTCGCTCTGGGCAGCGAACGCAGCCGTTGTCCCTCGAACACTCCAGACAACTCTGACAGTCTTCTGACGTCTCTCTGTGAGCTGCAGGAAGCACATTAAGACAGATCCAGATTATTCGCAGGAGATATTAAAACAAAAATAAGATGAGGGCAAGAAAAGAAAGCAGTGGGGGAAGGAAGACTCCATAAATCCTCGAGATGCCGAGATACTATCTGGGCTCCTTGGAAATCCTCGACAGAGCTGTCTGAAATACTAAACTGTAGACATTGAAAGGCTTCCACTCTGCTGGAAGTGAAACTCCTCTGCACCTCGAATTCACTCCATGTACTCTTAAAGGTGACCATTATGCTTCCTTGAACATGTTAGAAAATGTTTGCTGGCCATTTAAAACATGTTCATTACATTTTTTTCACAAAATAATTCTTAGATATTGAAATTTTTGTGTATTCAATGTCCTGGAACTCAGATTGGGTTGCTAGGTAACGGGCGGAATTCTGCTCAGGTTGCTAGGAAACCGGACTGCTCCTCACCGGGCTTACTAGGTGAAGGGTCAATGCCTACTGATTTGTGACGTTACATTCTGGAAGTTTTTTGAAATGTCTCATTTTCCATAAACTAAAAACTATTAACTTATTTCCAAAAGCCAGCTGGTTTTTTTTAAAGCGCTCGGTCTGCTCTTAAAAGCAACAGAAACCCAAATGAAGGTGCAGAAACATGCAATGCAAGAGTTACACATTTTCTGTTATTGTCCAGTAAACACATCCTGTCTTGTTTTCTATACTTTGTGTTGTTTTACGCCAACAACTGGACCCACAGAATACCAGTCAAACCACTGAGCAATGATGTCACTTCCTGGACGTCTGCAGTTCTTGAACCTCCACAGGAGGACTGTCAACTGCCAGTGTTGTTTTTCTGTTTATTAGTTTATATTAAAGAAACCATGTGCAAAACAACATTAATAAAAGTTACTTTGCACCAGATTAAGCTCCAGCCAGTTTCCATCTGTGGTTCCTGGGTTGGACGTCTTCGCAGCAGCAAGTGATAAATAATGTTTTTTACAATAAAATGATAATAAAGCATAAGCAGAGTTTCTGAATTAGGAGATTAAATTGTTTTTGTTTAGTTATTAAGTCAGTCTCCAGGACTCATAAATGTTTTATTTTTCCGTTTTATTCAATCAAATGACCACATAATTTTAACATTAATAACTGCTGTGTTAAAATTATTTAGCACAATAACTGTGTAAATAAACACAACGATGGTGCTAAATGCTTTTAACACATTTACTATGTTGAATTATTAGCACAGTAAATGTGTCAAATGAACACAAAACGTGTCGGCCTCATACGGACACTATTGTGTTGACTTTTGAATCAGTTTGTGTCGAAATTGGAGTAGATCCATAAATAACTCAGGCAATATTTCAAAGAGTTGAGATTTTGCTTTAGGTGAAGCTAATATTTAGAAACAACGTTTTTCATCTTAAATGCAAAATGCATGTATTTTTGTAGAGTTTTGGCTTAATTACTGCTCTGAGTGTGTTTTTCTTTTGTCTTGTTGTGTCTCTGTAATCCAGTTAACTATGAATCGATTAGTAAATTATTTGATAAGTATTTCAATAATCATGATTAATCTGATTGATTACTCTGCCATAGATCTAAATGTGTTTTCGAACAGGAAGTGAACTCACGTGTTCCCTCCTCATGGTAAACCTCCAGATGCTCGCTGAAGAGTCGGGTGAAAGATTTCCACTAACACTTTCCATCCAGTCTGACTCAGCTGTTTCACAAACCAGTAAGTGCAAAGCTAATTTCACACTCGCTTGTGGTGGTTTTTGGCTTTTTAGAAATAGCGTTAAAGGACTAAATGGGAGATGGAAACACATTTTCAGGATCAGATTAGCCAACTCATCGCTGTCGCATTGCAGCTTCATTTCTTTGTTTACGTCTGTCAGATTGTAACATCGACAATTTTAGCTGACATTATTGAAAATCTCTCTCCTTTTTCCTACGTGTTCTTTATTACATCATGTGTAGCGTAAACATCTGACAAAATGACGCTTTGCAAAGCCTGGTTGTTTCACTCCAAACCAGGTGGAAATGTTTTTTTTTCCAATTCATTTTGCCTCAACTGTTACTACGTCTTTTCTGCTTTGATCCTCTTGTACTTCTTCTCTGTTTGTTTTTTTTTTTTTTACTAATTTTTCAATGAATGTCCACTAAAAACACAGAAAATGGTTCATGTCTATAAATTTAAGAACAAATGTTGGTTTAAACAGTGTTTTTCATGGAATAAATTGAGATTCTGGGACAGAAATCACACTGGAAATACCAGTGATGTTGTTTTAGGTCTATTATTTTTTTGTAAACATACTGTGTGTGCTTTACATCTCGCAGAGATTCGGTTCCATTTGGGTCTCTACTGCTTCTAAAAACAGACTAAGCACTTAAAAAAACACCCAGCTGGTTATAGGCAATAACTTTTTGGTCTGGCCGGTCCAGTAATCTCTAGGTTGTTGAGTCACATTCAACACGTACAGCGCCGTTACCTAGCAACCGCAGCGTAACTGGAGCATGATTAGTTTTAGTGTTGTATGTGATGTATAACAGTTGTTGGAAAAGACAAGTGTTTTGTTCACTTACCATCCAGAAACCACTTGCTGCATACCCGTTGGTTGTGCAGGAGGCTTCACTAATGCTTTTCAAAGATGTACTGTTGTATAATTGCACATCTGTTTGTAACCATCTTCAGGTGTGAGTGCAAACATTGAGTTGGGGCGCCGAGGCCAGCAGCTGCTTATTTGGATTGAAAGAGACAAGAGGCCCTAAAACTACAGGCAGAACCAGATTAAAATCTCATTACCTAAAAATGTTTTTGTGCAAAAATATGAAATGAACATGTTTAGTATCACCCATAAACTTATCCTAAGCTGTTCTAGGAAGAATGATATATCGCTCGTAAAATAATAAATAAAACATAATTATGCATTGATTGAGATGTTTTGAACCAGGAAAATCAGTGGCGTCAAAATCCTCAAGAGTTTCTATCCAGTGATTCAGCTCTGAAAACCCGGTTCAGAGGCGTTAAAGAAGGGAAGCGTCTTGAAGTGGCAGGAGAGAAGATCTTCAGGACTGGACAGTTAATTTTCTCCAGGGTGTGAAATAAAGAGAAATTTTCCAACAAAACAAAAACAAACAACAATAAAAAGTCAAAGCAGACATTTGACATCCCGACCCAGTTCTCATTTCTTTATATTTTCCTTCCTCGCGCTATCAGCAGCGGTTTCTGAAAGTCTTTCTTTGGACTTTGGCAGTTTTGTAAATGATTTCTTTTATGAACTATTTCACTGCAAAAACACAAAATCTTACAGAGTATTTTTGGTCTAATTTCTAGTGCAAATATCTCAGTACATTTGAATTAAGACAAAACTAACTTACAAGCAACTTTGTAGCAAAAAAAGGAGCTCATTTTATGTCAATAATTCCTTAATATTTTTGAAAAAATACTAGTTCCACTGGCAGATTATTTCACTTATAATATGGGGAAAATATCTTGTTATAAGTGAAACAAAATCTGCCAGTGGAAATAGTATTTTTTTTAAATCAATATGAAGGAATCATTGACCTAAGTAAAGCTCTTTACCTTGCTAAAAAGTTACTAGTAAGTTAGTTTTGTCTTAATTAAAGTGCACCATTGTTTTAGACTTTGTGTTTTTGCAGTGTCCGGGTTTATGTACAAAGCAATTTAGAAGAGAACTAACCATTTTAAGACAAAGGAACTGAAAACAGAATACAGCAAATAAATCGTTGAGGAACTGCATCTTTGTGTGCCGTAAAATTGATCCTCTGGGTTTTATTGGTTAAGAAAATCAAACAGAAGTGATATATTTCTAATAGAGCGCTTGCAACAATATAACTGAAGATAAAAATGTAGTTTTTTTTGTTGTTTTTTTGTCAGTTTTGACTAAGAAGGACGCCAAATGACTGAGAAACGGCAAATTCTCCAAACCATTCGGAAACGACTCAAAAGTTTCATGCAGATCTGTAATTACTTTAGGATACTCTGCGTTAGTCATCGTGTTTAAATAATCTGGGCTCAAAAAGATGACGGATCTGTTGAAGGAGTTCAGAGTTCATGGCGGATTTTCCCCCAGAACAACCGCTGAGGTCTCAACCCGGCCGGCCGTCTAAACCGCCGCTCCGCACACATGTGCTACGGATCTGCAGACTTAACAGACTTTCAGAGGAGCTGCAGGTTTAGGTAGCGTAAAACCGTGACCTTTGAACTTGCATGGGATTACCCTGGGCCTTTTTTTTTCTTCTTGAGTGCGTGTGTTTTATTTTAACAAGCTCCATGTGTAACGAGCTCAGTCAGTGTTTCGGGAAAACAGGAAGGAATTTTAACCTGAAACTGAATTCACTGGAGCGCCACAACCAAATATTTTACAGATTGCAAACAGTTTACTTAATGAGAGTTTCGATGGGTTCACCCTCCTGTGTCACGCTGCTAAAAGTGTTAATTTACTTTCAGGTCAGACTGTCTGTGACATCAATCAGCAGTCGTTAGAGCAGACTTCCCACAATGCATCAGGACGCGTGTATTAACAAGAAAAAGGTGCCAGCTGCCTTGCCGTGTTAAAATAATACTCACTGTGTGTGTCTTGTGTGTGTCCTTTGTCTTTAATAGCCTTTCAGCAACTGCAGGCAATTAATGCCAGTCGGGTTAGGAATGTTTCTTTACTGAAAACTATTTTTTAGCCCTTCAGGTGCAGATTTAAAATCGTGTTTTGGGATTAATTTAGATGAAAGGCCAGTAAAAACTCATGCTTACATGGAAAAAGCTGATGGGATTAACAAGGGAAAAAAGGAGCCAGCAACTGCTGATTAAATGCACCCGATTTAACAATAATTATCAATAAATGTGAGTTTTCGCAGTTTGCTGCTTTTCAGGAGGTAGCATAATGTCAGAGTGGAAAGAAATGTGAAATTCCTGTGGGTGGCAGTTAAGGCTTTTTCTAAATTAGTTTAATTACCTCAGGAGAACAACTTAAACTGTTTTCATTAATTTAAAGTTATTTTACCAGGTTAGAGTTAATATTTTAATATTTAATGTGTTTTTGCTTTCATTTAGTATAAATATCTGAGTACGCTTGAAATAAGACAAAACTAACAAATAACTTTTCATCAGGATATAAAGTCAACGATTTCATAAAATAGTCAAAAGTAGTACTTGTTTCAAATGCCACGTTTTGTTTTTTTTACTTTAAACATGGGAATAATGTCTCGCTATAAATAAAAAAATAATACAATGTTCACTGTTAACGTTTAAAAATTTTAAAATAAAAAAAATACAACGTTCAATGTTAACGTTTTGAAATTTTAAAATAAAAAAATACAACGTTTAGTGTTAACGTTTTGAAATTTTAAAATAAAAAAATACAACGTTTAGTGTTAACGTTTTGAAATTTTAAAATAAAAAAATACAACGTTCAGTGTTAATGTTTTTAAATTTTAAAATAAAAAAAATACAACGTTCAGTGTTAATGTTTTTAAATTTTAAAATAAAAAAATGCAACGTTCAGTGTTAACGTTTTAAAATTTTAAAATAAAAAAATACAACGTTTAGTGTTAACGTTTTAAAATTTTAAAATAAAAAAAACATACAACGTTCAGTGTTAACGTTTTCAAATTTTAAAATAAAAATGCCTAAAGCGTGTTTAGGTATTTTGTCCCAGTTGCACCTGAATGCAGCATGCATAGCTGTTGGGAAAACCTCCTTCACGGAGTTCGGACTGACCAGGCGCTACGCTAGCCCGGTCAGCTAATGTACCGTTGACCGGCCGCTACCGGAAGCTGATTTTCTTCAGTTCCTGTCATACTTACATTCAGCTTGAGTTACTGAGTTATTCAGTGAAAATCTGGTTCGGTTTGCCTTCTTTCTCCACTGTTGCAGCACAAGGGACTTTAATGTCCCCAAATATCAAATTTATGAATAAGCCGGAATCCTCTCTTTTGTGTTTTGGTGTCACTTTATAAAGTTTCCCTGGAGAACGTTGCATTGCGCATTTAGTTCCGCACCTAAATATTAAAACTGTTCAATCTCAAAATACCAGATTAATTGCAAATAGCGTATTCCATCGTTATATTATTCAATAATTGTATTGATTTTGTTTCTTTTCAAAGTATACAGTTTTTTATTCGTGTAAATTAACTTTTGGAAGTGAACACATATCTCTGATCATTTTCATTATATTTAAAAAAAAAAAGTTTTTATGGTGATACCGTCTTTCTGATTTCCTTCCGAATAAATCAAATTTTACATCAACCTTGTTTAAAAGTTAATTTGTGTTATTATACATATTTTGATCAAATCAACAGCTTAAAAAAATAGTAATTTATAAACACCCTTTATTTTCAAATTAATATAAAGTTTAAACTCTACAACAATTGAATATTTAGGGTCAGAAAGTAAAAATAAGCCACCAGGAACTCAATCTTTGCCAAGAAACAAAACAAAATTGAGAATAATTTTACATATTTACAAGAAAAAAATGTCAAAAAGTCATACAATTTTAAAGAAAGATTTGACTTTTCCCGAATTAACAGCATAAATGTAATATTTCAAACCTAAGATGTTTAATATTTAATCACTCAAGTAAGAGTAAAAAGGTGACTCATGTACTAGGTAACTGATCAAAACATCAATAATTTAATATTTTAAAAACTATATAATCTGACAGACCAAAATATAAAGCTAAAGGTCCTAAAAGAAAAATAATTAACATGAATAACATCATTACACAATAAGGCAAAATAAAAAGATTTATAAATATAAAACTTATGAGACTTTAACAAACAAATAAAACTGTCTGGTCTAGTGAAATTACTCACAAAGAGTATCCAGAAATTGTACTCAAGTAAAAGTAATAGTACTTCACAATAAAATTAATGACATAAAAGTAAAAAGCACAGAACAAAAACACTTGTAAAGGTAACATTTAACCAGAATGTTACTCAAGTAAATGTAACTTTTTACTGCCCAACTCTGGACATGATTTCATATATATACATATATGAAAAATATTTTTTCTTGTAAAGAGCAAAAAGTTAGAAAAAGAAAATAGTGGACAGACATTGTTGCTGTTTCTGACAGCCTATATACGTATATACAGTATATAATGTATAGATATATAAAATATATAAATATATACACTGCTCAAAATAATAAAGGGAACACTTAAACAGGTGTTTAACACTTAAAGTGTTCCCTTTATTTTTTTGAGCAGTATATATATATATATATATAATATAAAAAATATATAACTATATATATAATATAAAAAAATTATATATATATATATATATATATATATATACACACATTATATATACAGTATATATACACAAAATTGTCTATGTATAAATTTTGGATGGCAGAAACAGCAGTAATGTTTGTCCAGTTAATTGTTGTTGGGAAACAATAACATTTTACAGAAACTACTAGAAGAAAAATGTTTTTAACATCTTGCAGAGTGGAAGTTAAAGCAGCCCACTGGAAACACTTTGTCTACAGTTTCAGTTATTTTTCTCCGTGTTTCCTCCCTGTTCTTTAAAAAACGCCCACAGATGCTCGCAATTACCTACAGTAACCATAGCAACAGAGAGCCAGCCCTGATGGACAGAATAATGGGCTCGGCTCTCTCTGACCTCTGCACTGCAGCTTTCACACTGAAACACAAAACTCCTGCTGCTTCTGTTGCTCCGTTTCTGTTTTAAGAGGCAAAAAAAGAGGAACCAGGTCCAGATGGGCAACCCGAGCAGACGACGAAAAGTAGAAAATGTCAGGCGCAGATGACGGAGAGGGAAAACGTAAACCAACGTAAATCTGTTGTTTGTGAACACTGCAAAATCTTACCAAGTGTTTTTGGTTTAGATTCAAATATGCAAATATGTTGTTTATTTCACTTATAAGAAGGAAAGATGAAAAATGTTTTGTCATAAGTGAGCTAATCCAGTGGAAGTAGTTCTTTTCTATCAATATTTATAAATTATCGACTTAAACAAACTCCTATATGTTGCTAGAAAGTTGCTTGTGCGTTAGTTGTATTTTATTTTACATTTAATAAAATATTTGCACAACAGGTCTTGTGTTTTTGCAGTGAAGAGATGGATGCAGTTTGCCTTTAGACTCCTTCATGTGCCTTCAGCTTTTACTTTTAACGATCGTCTAATTTTACAATAGTTAGTATGACATTATGGAGGTAACTGTGTTTTTATGGAGGCGTTTTCAGGTCGACAGATTGTGTGATTGGGACAGGATTCTCCTCCATTATTGCCAAATTCTTGAGGAAATGCAGGTCGCTGGTGAGCGCCAGGGTCGCCACATACCTGTCTGGCTGCAGCAATTTCAAAAAGCAGAATCATTGGAGACAAATCTAAACCTTCTGAATGTGTTGGAGAAGCCAGCTGCACATTGAGCGACAGCTCAGGTTGAACGTTTTTTGAGAAAAAATAGCACAAATTCAGATTTTTATCCCAAGTTAGCTGTAGATAGATATGAAGTGACCTTGGCTTTTATGAAAATACAGAATAAACACAAAATCAAAGTTTTGTTGGTCTACCCTCTAATTCAAATATCTTATTACGCTTCAAATAAGACAAAACTAACTTACAAGTTACTTTTCAGCAGGAAATAGGAGCTCGTTTTAAGTTAATAATCCCTTAATATTGATAAAAAGTTCTGGTATCACTGGCAGATTATTTCATTTATAACATTTTTCACATTTTATAAGTAAACTGGAACAAGCTCCTATTTCTTGATGAAAAGTTGCTTGTAAGTTATTTTAATCTTGCTTAAAGTGGACTGAGATATTTGAACTCAGCCTGTTGTAATTAATCAATTAATTGCATGATAAATTAAAATAAGCTTAATATTTTCCATTTGCATAATTCATTGTTTTTCTTTTTTCTCTCTTTTTACTAAAAACTGGATGATAAGTCTGCATTCCAGGGCTTTGGCCTCAACTAAATCTTTTTTAAAGGACAATTTTGATTTTAAACACTTAATAATGTATTTGATTAGTTTTTTCTGCTGTTTTTTATTTTATTTTTATTTAAAATGTCTTCCAGTTCCAGTGTTAAAAGTTCATTAGAGCTTAAAGTTTATTGAATTTTGATAATGTCTTCTTGCATTACTTGACTTCCGGGACAATTTATCGTCCAGAAACATTTATAATGACAGATGACAACTTAAACTACAAACTAGACAAAAATACTTCAACCTACCTTATGAAGTAAATTTTTCTTTTTTCCTTCATGTCCATTTGCCAAATATTACATATTAAACTTTATCCTTCATAATAACTCATTAATTAGGAAGCCAGTTGTGGTTTTCTGGTCGTCTTGGACGTCTACTCACCGCTTCGCTTCTGCGTGACGCCCGACCCCATCCTGATCACCTCACAAAGCAAGGTCATCCCAAAGGCAAAGAGTCGCAGATGCATCTGGGCTACTGGCGAGTGCCCGCTTCAGCGCCAGGCTCCGGACATCTGTGGGGATCCCAGGGACGGCAGGTTGGGAAATTTAGCTCCACAGTGAAAGACGAAGCTGAGCGTTGGTGGGGGCGGAGGAGAGGAGAGGCGAACGGCTGTGAGAAAGCTGAAGGAATGGTGGGATGGATGGAAGTGAAGCTGAGGAGATAATCTTGCGGAATCGTCCTCCGTTTCTTGGATTTGATTTAGAGAAGACAGACGGTCGTAAACGAGCGCAGCACCAGGGAGGCTGAGGGGAGCAGAAAGCCTCGTCCAGACTGCCAGTTTGGAGGGAAAACTCAACATTTAACTACCACTGTCAAATTTGGGATAAACGAGCTCCACTTATCCCATCGCCATCTTTAACCCTTTGCAGGGCGAGCACGCTCGGACCTTAAGTGGTTCCACATTTGCAGCCCCCTCCTCCTGGCTCTACCTATTGTTGTTCAATCCCACGTTTGTTTTTCATGCTCGCACTCTACAGGTTTGCTTTCTGCGGCGATGCTATTAAATGTGAGCATAGAGTAAAGTTAATTTGACCACCCTGAGAGAAAAGCAACTGGAGAGCAACAGAGAGGAGAGTTTACGATTTAATTGAAGCCTGCTGGGTTTTTTCTAAAGAGGCTTGTGCTTGTTAGGCTGAGGAGTCAGGTAAGCACAGAAGAAAAATCTACCTCCCCGACTTACGAACCTCCAGGTAAAGTACATCAGATAAATTAGCCATGAAAATACCTTGAAAACTAGCTGAACTGGCTTTACTTCACTGCAAAAACACAGAATCTTACCCAGTATTTGGGTCTATTTCTAATGCAAACGTCATATCACACTTGAAATAAGACAAAACTAACTCATAAGCAACGTTACAGCAAGATATGAGTCAATAATTCCTTAATATTGATGAAAAAGTACTAGTTCCAAGTCAATACTTCAATCAGTATTGACTTAATAAAGGTAATGTATCTTGGTAAAAAGTTAGTTGTAAGTTAGATTTGTCTTATTAAAGGTGTAATAACATATTTGTACTAGAATCTAAAACAATTCACGATTTTGTGTTTTTATAGTGTAGAAATTGGGTGTAAAAAAACTAAACAAAAAAAAAACAAGCAACTTTACTTCATTACAGTAGGATGAAGCATGAAAATCATATCAGTATATAACTGTTTCATATCAGTCAATATAGATAATTATTGATGTTTGTTTTTGGTTTTAAATATCTTAAATGCTGCCAAACTGGTGGTGTGATATTTCCTGTTTTATCCAGAATTCACTGAATGTTGTTTTTTATTTTTAAGCAGTTATGAGGCCAAACTTTTAAATTGCTGCTGCACAAGTTACTCAACAAGCTGTTGCTAGGTAACCAAATGATGAGTGAGTTGCTAGGTACCCAAAGAGTGAGAGAGTTAGCTGATGCCACCAACCTAGCTTAGCTAGCAGTGAAAAGTTAATCAGCTAACATCTTTGCTTTGTTTAAATCTCCCAGAATGCTGTGCGGTTCTGGATTGGTGTTCAGTGAACAATCTATAATGAATATTCTATCATATCAGATTTACTTTTTATTGATATTGATCACATGTCTATCGTGAAATACATTGTTATTGATTTATTGTCTAACTGTAGTTTTAATATCTTAGTACACCTGAAATAAGACAAAACTAGCTTTTCAGCAAGAAAAGTTGTTTTAAACTAATAATTCTATAATATTAATTTTAAAAAGAATTAGTTCTACTGGCTGATTATATAGTGTATTCATAACATAATTTTCCTGTGTTTTAAGTGAAATAAGTATGTTGCTCATTTCAGCTTTTTTTTTATTTAAAAAAAAAGACTTTTATTCAGCGTTAATTAGTTAATTAAACTGAACTATTTCACTGCTCTGTAAATAGCCAGTCAAGATTTGAATCCTGTAAATGAAAAGCTTTATTCTGACACAGTTCAAGTTTATTTAAGTCTTTCCTTTTTTCCACTAATCCATATTATCCGGTAAAATTAAAGCTGACAGAAGAAGTAACTTGAGTTTATGACAGTTTTGTGTTGCTGCTAACCGTAAGCAATCATAGTATAGTTTCAGTGCTAAAATGAGATTTTAAACTGTATATAAAATTATTTCTTTTATTTGAAAATATAAATGCAATGTTTGTTATTCCTGCAAAAATGAAATACATTACTGTTTTTGTTAATGTTATTAATTAAACTTTTTTATTGTTATAGTTTTTCATTTGATTCTATTTGTTACCTAGACTTGACTTCTAAAGGATGAAGTTTCTAAAATTAAATATAGAAAATAAATAAATTAATAATAATAATAATAATAATAATAATAATAGTTTATTTAAATATTTTTAAAATTTTATTTATTTCACACATTTACCAATATTTCTTTGTTATCAGTTAAATACTGACAACCGGGCCTGTAATAAACAGTTAATGAGAACAGTTCTCTCTGGAGACTGTTCAAAAGAATCGAATCGCTAATGAACGTTACATCGAATCTCTGAGCAGCAGGTAAAACTAAACTTCCTCCGATCCTCGCCTTGTTTCCTTTCCACTGAAATCTTCGGCTTTTCTTTTGAGCGACTCGGTTTTAAGCCACTTATCCATTATTATTATTAATAAACACAATCCTTCCGTAGGGATTGTAGCTGCACGCGTCGCTCTTTGCGGTGACGTCACGCCAAATAAACGGCGCAGTACCTTGTGGACCGGAAGGGGGCGACCGCGAACCACCACAGTTTGAGAAAGACTACCTTAAACTGACAAGGTTTTAGATTTAAATTAAATAAAATTCCTAATTACTTTTAAGCAATCTGATGACAGCGTCCCTTTAATAACTGTGACAAAAACTCTCCCACTTAAACTCACTGTGGACGCAGAAAATAACTAACAAAATAATTTCTCACCAAAATACTATCGTAGTTTTTTGTATGCTTGTCATTTCTGAGAAAAAACTATCCACTTGTCACTGAATAGGAGATCAGCAAATAAAAATAAAACTACTGCACCTATTTTATATGAAAAGGGACTACAGGTCATATATATCTCCTTGTTAGTATAGTGGTGAGTATCCCCGCCTGTCACGCGGGAGACCGGGGTTCGATTCCCCGACGGGGAGTGAAGTTTGTTTCAGGTCCCTCTTGAAAATGAGATCTAGATCTCAACGGGGTTTACCTGATCAAATAAAGGTTTTTTTTAATTGTTTTATTTTAATAAAAACAAAATTAATTAAAAATATATAAATCTGCAGGTCATCCCTCAAATTCTCATGCTCAGAGTCAAAAGTAAAAGTGTAAACTGTGTAACAAACACAATAAAAACGTGTTAGCTACAGGATACTTCACTAAAATGCTGCAACACTAATTATATATTGAATAAAATATGTATAGATTGGCACAATTAGTGATATAGACCTTTGCATTAGGGAATACATTCAGCAAGTACTTTTACCTTCAATATTTTAAATATTTTTCAAAAGAAATACTTTTACTGCAGTAACTTTTAAAGTAACTTTTACTTTAACTAGAATACATTTTTGTCTTTTTAATTGTACTTTTAACTAGGTAAAGTACAAATGTGTATGAAAACTTGTTGATATTTCAGCATATGGTAGATTATGACTCAAAAACTGTTTGTAAAAACTTGGTGGTAAATGTTTTAATTTTTCTGTTAAATACAAATAAATGCAACTAAAATAAAGACTTTTTGTGTCCTGATATATTTTAAGTGCCATTATTTAGGCTTAAACTGAAGATATATTCATCTTTACAAGAGTTTGATTTATGTTCATTTAATTTGCAATAGTTTGTCGTTTGTTCTCTAAAATGAATTTGTAGTTAGTTATATAATAACTTAATAAAATATGATGTTTAAACGCGAGTCTGAAGAGTGACAAAAACAACTGAATCACGCGATAATGGTTGTGGCTTTGAGCTTGACTCACTGCTGTTGCATGTTTGGTTTCATGTTTTTCCTTAGTTTGCTAAGCAAAGCAGTTTTATTACACTACATTTAATCTTTTATTGGTTTTAATTTTTTTTAGGAAGGTCAAAATGATGAGGTAATTGGAAAAATATTTCAGTGAAGCAGAGAAAACAGGTTTGCCAAATTTTCCCAGGAAACGTAATCTCTAAAGAATTTATGTTACTACAGCTAAATGTCAAATGAAGACAGTAAAATATATAAATATGTTTACTATTGTTCAGAAATGATTCATGAGATAAAAACTTTTAATTTGTTTACCTCTGCACCCATTTACCTTTGCACGAATTGCTTTGGTGTAAATCTGGTTGTAATCTTGGATGTTTTTGACCTCAACCTTGATTAAGAATTTAATAGTAAACTGTGGTTTGTGGTGAAATTGGAGGCCAAAAAAGGCAAATGTGCTGGTTTAGCTGTTAATCCACATTAGTGAATTAGAACAACATTAATCCAAAGGCAAGGTAACAACAGCCTCCTCAGCGCAGGGTCTGAGGAGAAGAGTCACTAATTTAAACGTGAGAAAAAAATACGCCAACATAACAATTTACGAGATTTCTCCGACAAAGAGCAGGTTAGTAAAGAACGCAGTGACAGAACTAATAAACCAAGGTTAACGTCAGGAAACTGCAATAAAGAGAACGTTTGAGCAAACACACAACAGAAGAGATTGTTCCTACCCTGGATCACACTGTCCCTGTTTTTAACAGTTCAGACAAGATATTTTCCTCTTCATGTCCTAATAACGTCTCCAAACGACGCTGAAGTTAAGAAGATAGTGAAGGAAGTTTCACATCTAGACTCTGTAACATCAGAACAGTTAAAGACAAACTTACAGTAAACCAGCAGCCACCAGTTTTACCACATCTTCAACAAATCTGTTCCCAACAGACATTCATAAAAAAAAAATAAAAACATTATGTTAGAGACAAGACTGTAGTGGCTACATTTGTAAGATATTAGAAAAGTCTGGAATTATCCATCCATCTTTTATCTGTATCTAATCCGAGATGAGGTCGTTAGGGTCAGAGTTCAACAGGAAACCCAGACATTCACCTCCCCACTGACAACAACAAATTAAGGCCATAAATTTAGAGATTAATTGTTTTTTTAGAAAGAAATTGGAAATTTCTGAATTTGGAAAGTTGAACATTTGCTGAAATGTTTAATTTTCTAGAAAAAATATTGAAATTTCATATACTTGGAAAGTTGAAAATTTGCTAGAAAAAAGTCTGAAATTTTGATAATGAGCTCAGAAAATTTCTACATTAATGAGGAAATTTCTGAGTTCAAAAGGGTGTAAATTTGCTAGTAAAAGACTTTTAGAGCTTTTAATCTATGAAATTTCTGAGCTTAAAAATGTCAGAAATCTGCTAGAAAAAGCCAGAAAATTTGATATTAGTTTCTAGAAAGATTGTGGAAATTTCTCAGCTTGAAATGTAGATAATTTTCTAGAATAAAACTTTGAAATATAGAGATTAATCTGGGAAATTTAGGAAAAACTTGGAATTGAGAATTTGTTAGAAAAACAACTCAGAAATGTGTACACATCAAAAGTGGTACAAAACAAACCATTTAAAAGTAGTTAAATCCCAACTACTGTTTTAATAAAAACCTGTTCAGTTCAGCTCAGCCTTAGCTTCGTTAGCAGCTAACGGTTAGCACAGCAAAGTATTCTTACAGTTTTACAATCTGTTTGTAATTTTTTTCACTTTGTTTCTTTTTTACTTCTGGGTACCAAAAATGATACCACATGATAAATTTAAAAGTAGTTGGGAATGTTGGGAATGTTTTTTTGAATGTAATTCTTTCAGGCAATGCTGCCTACGCTATCAAAGAGCTAACTACTTCCTGTTGTGCGTACCTCTGTCTGTTCCTCTGTAGGGTGTTCAGGCGAAAAGAGTCCCCGGGGGCCTGAACACCTGATAAAGATTCCGGAAGAGACCAAGTGCAGATGGAAGAGGGGGAACAAAGCCTGAGGCATTTTAGAAGTGATGAATAAATTAATATTTATATGAGGGTAGTTTTAGATAGCAAATGAGTATGTAACCATGAAGAATGTTTGTTATTTATGTGTTGAAGATTGGTTGTTTTGTTAAGTTGTTTGGTGTATATGTGGTTTGTTCTACCCTGTCTTTTGAGAAGTGTGTTAATTGGTGCCGCCCAGGATTACAAAGCCTGCATGTTGGCCACATGATAGGGGTAATAGGTGCGGGTGCTGCGACACCTCATGACCATGTAAGCAGGAATGTCGTCTTTGTTAAATGTTGGAGATTAAAACACCTGGTTGGTTGCACTACCCCTGCCTCCAGACTCCTATTTCAGCCTCCCGCTAAGGGCCATCCTAACAAAGTGTAAAATGTCAGAGGCTGGTGGTACAAATCCATAATTTCTTCCCTGTCATAAAAATGATTGATTCAAAACAAATGCACCATCAACAGGTTTCACAACCATGTGTTTGCTGTTGGTAGGCACGGCCGAACATTAAAAAAAGACTAAATTGTCATTTCATAATGGGAAAAATATGTTTTTATTGAGGAGAGATTTCAAAAACTACATAAACAAGTCACTAAAGTATGCAGAGCTCAGGGTATTAGAGTCCAAAAAGCAATTAGGTGAGGGACCATAAAAGGTTCTGCACGCATGCTTGAAAATAAAGGAAAAAAATGTAATAAAATGATATTATGGTTTGTTTAACAGAGATTCTTTAATAGACAAATTTCCTGTTTTTAAAAAGTTAAGTACCGATGCATTATTTACAACCACTCTTCCAATGATGTTGGGATTTTATGTAAGATAAATAAAAACAGAATATGCAAATATTTTTCAACGTATTGTCACAACAGATAATATTTGTAATGTTCAAACGGATAAACTTGATTTGTCATAATTCTGCAGCAGTTTGTCATTTTCTTCTAGAGAACACAAAGAGCCAGTAACTGAAGCAGTTTATTAAAACGCCAAGTGCTGCTACATCTTTATTGACTAACAAATCCTTATTTGGACTACAGACAAAGACCTAACCATCTGTTGACAGACTGCCACTAAACACATTGTTAGCACATGCTTAGCTCCACAGATACACAGTTAGCGGCTGACTTGGCTGGCAGGATTCGAGTTTAAAGCATTTTCTCTATTGTAGAGTTATTTAATCACCTTAGTCCCAAATATTAGGGTGAACAAATGTCCTACATTCCCCAGACGTGTCAGGTGGTCAGTAAATTTGAGATTATGAAAACTTGAAATACCTTCTTTAGCCCACAGATGGCTCTTTTCTGCTGCTTATCTGAGATCTAGTAATGATTCACATCTCATGGAACCAGAATGGAGATATCTAAAAAAATAAAGACTTTAGCATTTCTGTGCCTGTCATTCTAAGCCACGACAGAAAGGAGCAATGTTCTTCTTTTACTGCAGATAAAAAGTCTCAAGTCTTATGCTGCATTCACACCAGTCCTGTTTATTTTGTTTTAATTGAACTCCAGCCCATTTGTGTAGAAAGTTTGGTTTGTTTGGGGAGGTGTGAATCCAATGTGAACTCTGGTCCACCTACAAACCTCTGTCTCAGTTCTCACTGAGCTCTGTTGCGGTTTGAATGTGAATGCCACGTGGACTGGAGACCGCTCTAAAAGCAGGAAATGGACTAAAATGTAAGGCATTCTGGCTAAATACAACAAAAACAAACATGTTAGCTTAGCGTTAGCAGCAGAAGTGGTACATAGTATTTCACCAAAGACAGAAGAGAAATCCTTCAATCACTAAAATCTGATACCATTTCATTTTTGTTTACATTTGGTGAAGGAATGTGTCATTTCCTTCAGTTATTCTTGGTGCAGCGCCCCCACAGGTGAGGAGGGGAACAGGTATTTCAGCAGGTTTGGTTGGTTTGACAGAAAAACATCAGAAAAGACCAGCGCAACTTCCTTTTTCACAAAAAATGTTTTTCACTAGAAAGAAGGCCAAAACTACTTGATAAGATTCTTTGTTTTAGCAATGTATGACTGCAACATGAAATCCTGTCCATGATCCAAAACCTGAGACAAGAAGCAGCCAGAAGCAAGAAAATATAGACTTTCCTCTAATATCTTCTAAAACCTAACAAACTGTAAATCACATAGTTTAGAGTACAATAAACATCAACATTAACTCCTACTATGCAATTAACAACAGCTAGCATTGTGCTAATTAGTTGCTAATGTACAAAATAACTCAATTCTAACAAATTTTTAAGGGGAGTTACTATTTATTATTAGATTTATTGTGCCATTTTATATAACAATCAAGTAAATGTTAAATGCTGTATATCTAAAATAAGCTTAAAAGAAATTTGACTTTATAATTTGATGCCTTGAAATTGGGCATCGCTTTAAGCACAGGAGTAGCTAGCTGCCTGAAGGATTCTTCAAACATGTTTGAAAGAATCAAAGAGACACTCCAAGCGTGTTATTGATGAGGGAATAATATTGTAACATATAAAACTCAAAAAAGTAAATTTTACATCATATCTCTCTTTCAAAAGTTTGACCTGCTAATCCTGCTAGCAGGATGGTTGTTACCGATATTGTTTGCTGAAATGTTGCCAAGTAGCGACAAACAGGCCTGTTGTAATTAGTGATAAATCAGTTAATCATATGATAAATTAAAATGACCTCAATAATTTCCCTTTTAAAACATCATAATTAAAATTTTAGGGACTTGTTCAATAGTATGAAATATACCGCAATTGGAAAGTAGTCTTTTTGAGGGTTTTTCCTAAAAATAAAAATAATCGGCAGGTGAAGACTTGTTTTTTGTTCATCTGGGAAATGTTTTGAAATACTTTAAATGCTGTGAATTAAGTCTTACATTGGATTGACCCTTTAGAGGGTTGCAAAGGTGGGAAAACATGATGTAACGTCATGTTCGTGGTAAAGGTTAACCTGTATCTATCTCCATCTGTAAGATAAAGCAAAAATATGTTCAAAACTCAGAGGCCTTTTCTTGCTTTATGTGTTGAGCCTCTTTAGTGCAACTGACATATATGCTAAAAAGAGGAAACAGACCTTGCTATGATCACAACCATTTTCCCCACATTGGAGAGATAAATGAAACCAGCCACAGTTCAGGAATTCACACTGCAGGTCAGGCAGAGTTTGTTTCCAGGGCTGTGGTACCGTGATTATCTTTGATCAGATCAAGAGATGGTGTGCAGGTTGGAAACGTGTCCACCTCTGGGTTTTGCCTTGGGTGTTCTTTGATATTATTTCATTAAAGATAATGAATGGCAGTGTAATGATATTATAAGAGCAGCTTTTGATTTACCTCAGCCAGGTCCTGGATTCAAATCCAAGGTGGGATCAGAATCTGTTTCTGTCTGCATGTTCGGGTTTTTCTCAGGTATTCCAGTTTTGTTTGGGGTGCAACAATAAATCAGTTCCGATTTCCTTAATTTTGGATAAACAGTGATGGATCAATACATGGAAAAACAATCTTATTTACCTCTGCGCTCCACTGTTGCCAACTTAGCAACACATTAACAAAATTTCATGGACCATAAACTGTCCCATAAGTTTTTGCAATAAATGATAATGTTGTTTTCAGATCATTTTTAAATAATATAATGGTAATATAATAATAATGCAAAACCACATTCTCACAGATCAGTACAGTAATGTACGTTTAACACTGGAACTGAGACATTTTAAATATCCCTCCCCACAAAAACATACATAAAACAACAGAAACAACAAATAAAATGAATTATGAAGTCTCTGTAAATAAAACTGTTCTCCAAAAAAAATAATTTTGTTGAGACTAATGAAAGTGAGAAAAAGATAAAAACAATAAATCATGCAAATAGAAATTGAGGTCATTTTAATTTATCATACTATTAATTGATTTATTGCTTATTGCGACAGGCTTGTCTGTCGCTATATTTACAAAATTTCACAGAAAAAAATTGGTAACAACCAAAATTGGAATTGGTAGGCGAGGCTTTTTAAAGTTGATGTGATGTAAAATCAACTTTTTTGAGTTTTGTATTTTAAAATGTTATTCTCTGATCAAAAACATGCCTGGAGTGGCTCTCTGCTTCTTCCAGACATGTTTGAGGAATCCTTGAATCTGCCATGGCAGCTATTCCTGCCCAAAGGCAAATTTCATGGAATTAAATTACAAAAGACAATTTTATTTTAAGTTTACTTATAGTTAAAACACTGAGTTCCTTTATAGCGGTAAAAGTATAAACGACTATGTTTCTTTTTTGTTTGTTTGCATGTTGTCGTATGTTTTTATTATGTAAGTCACTTTGGACTACCTTGTTGCTGAAATCTGGTAAACCAATAAACTACAGTAAACCTGATTTGCCTTAGCAACTGAAATAGCAAATAAATATTTTTTATCGAAATTTCTTGCCCTGACAGAAATATTCAGTTAAATTTTACAGAGTAAAGGAAATAAAAATTATTTCATTGTTGAATTTACTCCACTTGATGGCGGACCGGAAGTGACTTGATGGCGGAACGGAAGTGGTTTATGGCGCTGGCAGCTGCAGCAGGTGAGATAAATGAACCTTAAAACTTTTTCTTACTTGCGTTTTTGAGTATTGCGTAACGTAGTGTGTTGAGTTGAAGCTATGGTGAGTTATGTTTTTGTTTTACATGAAGGTTTTTGGCAAATTAGCTTGTAGCTAATGGAAATGCTATGTTATTTTGTACATTAGCAGCTAATTAGCACAATGGTAGCTGTTGCTTATTTCACAATAAGGGTTAATGCTGATGTTCATTGTACTGTAAACTCTGTGACTTATAACTTTTAGTTAAATTAAGAATAATTGGTGATGAGTGACTCATATGGTTTACTTTAAATGTTATTGCAATTTGTTTTCACTTTGTTTACATTTTAACTGGCACCAGGCAATAAATAACGACAACAGCAAGAACAATGACTAATTTATGTTGTTTGTAACAATTATGGTGTCATTGTCTTTGTTTAAACTACAGCTTCTGTTCAGAGTTATTGATTCACCTGCTCTTCAGCTGGGAACTCAACAAACTTTGAAATACCTCTGCAGCGGCATTAAGAGTACAAAGCATGAGAAAAGCCTCCAGTTAAAGGAGCACAAGGTAATATTTATGCACAACATACTGCTGATTAAATTGCTTCAATGAGTATCTTCAAAAACATTCTTTATGTTCAGTAGATAGGCTCCTCTGATGTTCTAAATCGATTAGCGTTGAGGTCTGAAGCAGAAGAAGGAGAGAGGCTGGAGAAGGATGGAGTGATCGGAAAGGCAGCAGAGTGCAGAAGCTGTGGGGCTCCATGCGGCCATGACCACGGGGTAAATGTGCAGCAGATGCTCGGGGCATGCGTGTGAATTGTAGTCTGTTTAGTGGCACGCCATGGCAACACAGACGTTATCTGCACATTGTATGTTTGACACCGCAACTTTTGACCATATTCCCAGAAAAAAAGACAAAGACAAAAAAAAACAAACATATAATCAAATCTGAAAAATATCCTGGGTTTATGCATAGAGGCTGAAAAAAGTAGCTATTTTCACGTTTCAAAGTAGTTTTTAAGGATCCTGTAGATGCTGTCAGAGTGGATATGAAGTAATTCTAATCAAACGTTCTGTCTTTGTTTTGTTCTTGTTGCGTCATCAGAATCTGAAAAGCACCTTGGAGGACTGTACAGCTGATCTGGTTCCAATTCTCTGACTCTTCATATCAAGTGCTTTAAAAGAGGTCTAAACACTAAGGTCATTTTCTGTGGATACAAGAGGCATGCAGCAGTGATAAAAGCCACCATATGTACCTAGCCACTTGCTTCAGGAGGTAAACCTAGGTGAGTAAGACTCAAACTGAACTTCTTTTTAGAGGACTTTAAAGGATTCCTTGTAATTATGGGTGAAATTACAGTAAAATGTGCAAACAATTGGCAGGTCTTCATGAACCATGTGGAGTAAAAAAAAGTTTAATTCTGGTCTCCTTTGAAAGATAAACCTTTATCACTATCCCCCCGCCCAAAACCCATCTTCAAGGAGTAGGAATGTCTCTTCATGTTACTGGAACTGAGTTGCAGATGTTTGAACACACAGAGAAGAAAGATTTTATTTTTATACCCTTCTCTTCCTTCTTGTCTTGTTAAATTTTCTATGGATCCCTTACAGTTTCATGTTATTTGCACAAGATCCCACCCCCAGCTCCCTGCTGGAGGGCAAAAAGCTGCTGACCAGCCGATGACTAACTGGTTTTAGCTGTTACGTTGTCTACATAATGCGCTAAATCGTAAATGTACGCCTGATATGTAAAATAAAAAGGACGCAATGCTCTGCTACTAATTGTCAACACTATGACTAGATAAAAAGGTCAGAAAAAATTTTTAATTAAGAAAAAAAAAATAGTGAGGGAGAGGGAAGTAGGTTAGTTATGCTTGTTTGACCATGAGAACCTTAACATGTAGGTGTGATGTGGAATTTGGTGTGTTTCGTTGCAGTTACAAAAAAATTAAGTAGGCAACCCAGACACCAGCTCTGAGAGGTCATCAGCAGAGCAGGTGTTTAAATTAGCTAATCAACAACCGCTGTGTTAGCTTAGCTAATAGCGGTGGTAGCTAATCTACGTATTAATAATCTAAAAATAAACATACAACTGTGACAGACTGGATGTTCTGTTCTTTTTGTGGGAAATGTTTGTGTGTTTTTTGGTGTTGAATCCTGTTACATTAATGGAGCTGTTGTCAGTTGCTATGGCAACGAGTCTGCGAGTAACATAGCCGACGCAGAGCGAGAAAAAATTAGAATACCAGCGGCTTTGACTTCCTTTTCAACGGTTTTCCTGCTTTATTTTTCCCTTTGCTGTGGCGAGCTGCGCTGCATTAATAATACCTGCTTCTCCAGGTTTCATTTGAACAAGAGTTGTTTTACCGTGGCTGATGTGTAATAGAATCATATTTTTGCACATGGTTGTGCACATGCAAGAGATTTCTGGATGTAAACAATAACATGCAGAGGGTCCATAGGAAACTATGACCTCTGTGACCTTTGAATAGAGCTACTTGGCTAACTCGCTAATTAGTTAGCTAAGTAGGGTTAGGTTAGGATTTTTATATATTTTTTTGCTTTATTATTCAATTATGAATGTATTACTTGAATGTGGTTTCAAAACATAATTTTTTTTATCACAATAAATTCTGGGACAATTTATTGAGCAAATAAATTTTATTGTGACAAGAAGACATTTTCAAAGATCAATAAACTTTAAATTCAATAAACATTTAACACTGGAACCGGAAGACATTTTAAATATCCGAAACAAATAAATAAAACAACAGAAATAACAAGTAAAGTGAATTACAAAGTCTCTGAAAACAAAATTGTCCTTCAAAATAAGAGCTGGTCCAAAGCATCAGGCTGAAGACCAGTTTTGGTAGAAAGAGAAAAACAATAAATTATGCAAATAGAAATGACTGACTTAATTTTAATTTATCATGCAATTTATTGATTTATTACTCATTTAGGATAAATACAGTATTTTTGACTTTCAATTAAAATTTTGTGGAACTTAACTCCAGACTATTTGAGGTTGAATTTTTTCATAGAGCATCTTAAATATAAATAAAACTGGAACACCTGCATGCAATGCTGCTGTCACGTCTGCTGGGTAATGTCTGCGAAGCAGCAAATTTAGGAGCGCCATTATTTATCTGGCGCTGACTGGAGAAGAGGAAGATGGTGTTAGTTTCTGACATTCCCGCTGTGAGTTTAATTGCTGTTTGAACTCATAAAATCTGCAGCTTTAGCCGTTTTTAGTGATTCACCTGCAGCTGTTGTCCCTAAATCCTGTGAATACAGGGGGTCTATTGCGTTGTTTTACATCCTAACCTGATTTTAAACCTGTTTACAACTTTCTCCATGTCCTCCCTGCTGTGCTGTTTGGCCATTAACGAACTCCTGAGATTTTAACAGAACGGTTTCAGCAACCGTCTTCAAAGGAAGGCGCTGCGCTGGATTCTATTTACGGGTATCAGAATTAAACGAGCTAAAATTCAAATGCACACCAGACAGGAAAACATTAAAATGAAGTCATTAAAAGTATGGAATTATTGCGGTTTGAATGCTTTCATGCTGTTTTAATGTTATTTCATTCTAAATGGGAGCTGCCCAATCTGTCTCAGTGATGGATAATGCAAGGCAAATATCTAAGGTTCTGAATCTCCTCTGGCTTCCTGGCTGTTTTTTAGAGTAAAACATAAACATGTTATTTTTCTACATTTATCAATCAATCCAGGAATGGGATTGAACCCCAAAGGCAAGAAAACTCTGGAGTGGAGTCAATTTTACCGTTTTATTGCATAGACATTTGCAACCGATACTTTCTGGAGAAGAGTCAGCAGTTTGTTTTCTGCCTGAATGTGCAAACATGAAAGATGCATCTTCTACAAGATGCCCGGTTCATTATTATCTCTAAAGAGTTATAGTCCAGTGAGGCAGATTCATGCAGAATTAAACTGCAGTCCTGGCTTAAATCCATTACAATAAATCTTTAAAGGTTTGGTCCAGAGATGTAAAATTGAAGCTGTGCCTCCATTAATCTGTCTCTGAAATGCCTGACTTCCTTAAAAATGTTAAAGTTAAGCCTTTCAGGCTCCAACCTCCAAACCACAGAAATCGATCAACAACTTATAACGGTGATAGATTAATCAACATTAATCAAATGTCAAATTAGTGTATTTACATATACTGCATATAAAGGACCACTTCCATCATTTTTAATAAAAGGCTTCATGTCTTCCCTCTCTCTCAATACCCTACTTTCCCCTGACTTTCAAATAAAAGGCCACTAGAGCCAAAAAAAAGACTATAAATAGTTTTTATTTGTTATTGTATGAGTGTTTATATTTTATGTTGCTTGCTTTATGGGACAACATATAGAAATGAGCAATTTGCTAACATTCATTATTATGCATTTAAATAAAATCAATCACTTTCTGGTGTTTGTTGGGATGAATTTTAGAATAATTGTATCTTTTGCAACTTTGTTAGAAGCAGCAGAAAGAAAAGTTTTACAGTAGTTTGATCTGCAGGTAATAAAAGCAGGAGACGCGTCGGCTCCAGAGTAACAGCTCTTCAAGTGATAAAATCCAGTTTTCACTATTAGTTTGAAAACAGTTAAGAATTTGATTTATTTACAAACATAAACCAAAGCATCCACATTCAATTAAAATCAGATTTTAGCACGTACTCTGCATAAAAGTAAGCAGATGGTTCAAAAATGTAGAGACTGGCTTTAGCCTAGATCACATGACGGCGAATTAGGACCAATGTAGACAGAAAGAAAGTAAATTACCACAAAAAAAGGGTAAGATTAATCTAAGAAATTTTGTAGAAAAATCAAGGACATTTTGACCTCCAAAAGTCCAAAATTTGCAACACAAAAATTACATTTTCAAATTTGTCAGAAATTTTCTTGGAAAACAACTTGGACATTTCTAAGTTTAAAAGCCAAAAACTTTGTTGAAAAAAAAAGAGACTTTTTGAGCTCCTCAAGTTGAGAAAAAAATAACACATTTTGAGAATAATCCCAAAAATTTTCTGGAAAAAATTAGGAAATTTATGATTTAAGAGATTAATTTGATTGCTTTTGAAGCTCCAAAAGTCAAACATTTTCAACTTTTGAAACTCAGAAATTACCATTTTTTTATCTACAATTTTTCTGAAATTAATCTCAAAATTTCTGAGTTTTCTTCTAGCAAATTTTTGAGTTTTCACTCAGAAAATTTCAAGTATTTTTCCTAGAAATGTCTGAGATTAATCTGAAAATTTGAGTTTTTTTCTTGACAATTTATGAACTTAGTTTCATAATTTCAGATATTTTTCTAGTAAATGTCAACTTTTCAAACTCAGAAATACCAAGTTTTTTTTTCTACAAAATTTCTGAGATTAATCTCCAACTTTTTTCTAAGTTTTTATGCCAGATATTTACGCTTCCATTTTTATTTTTTTTTCTTTCAGTAGACAATGAGCCGCCATAAAATCCAGTTAAACTCTGGAATAGTGAGAAAAGTAAAACCATTGATGCATACTGTGAGGCTCAGGGATCAGAGAGTCCATTGAGTCCTCTGCTGTCAACAAAGCAGGCTTCGCCTCCATCATCTCAGTGGGAAACAACGGAGCATCACGCAAGATCCTCCACATATAGGTTACATGAGCAGTCGGGGAGGAACAAAGATGCTGCCTGCTGTTCTTGGGATGGAACAAACTTAAGTTGATGTGATCATTTCAGCAGCGGGAGCTCTGGAGCATGCAGATTTGATTCTTCTGCCAAATTGTTCACAGGCTGCAGCAGGATTTCAGGGTAGCAAAGTGTCCTGATCGGGATTATCTTGACTTAAATTGTGATGTAATACTGAAATAAACTCTTGCGTTTCTATTTCATAAAGCTGCCAAAGTGGGGTCATTTTATTAGACATATAAACTGCTTAAGGGTAACTGCCTCATGGCAAGAAGGTCCAGGGTTTAAATCTTTCTGTTAAACTCTAATGGTGGAAGGGCATGTGAAATTAAAACCTTAAAAACAAGCCACGTAGATCTTGAGAGTTGGCAAGTTTGAAATATTGTTCTTACCAACAACGCTGCAAAAGCAACGAAAGCTACTGGTCCAAAGCCTCTCTAGTTTTAACATGATTGTTTCGGTTTTTAACCAGGTTGTAAGATGTTATGTGGGAAAAGATTAGAGCGTGAAGAGAGCAAAAGTCTTTAGCTGGCCCCCTACTGTCTGCATGCACACACTGAGATTTAAACAAGAATCTTGGTGTTCTGTACCAGCATCATAACTGCAGACACCGTATCAGCAGCAGGTTGCCTTGTTCTGGGATGTGTGTATGATGCAGCGTCATTGGCATAAAATTGCATGTTAACATCAGAATAAATATGTTCTCAGGTTATGATATAGAAAATGAATAACACTGGTCCAAGTATAGAGCCTTGTGGAACTCCTGTTCAGATGTGGTATCTCATGGCGTGCTTTCAATGTTTTTTAAGCTAAGGGGTAATATCTCCATCTAAGTAGATTTCTAGAGCTGCTTAAGGTCTGAATGTGTTTGTATTTAGTGCCGATTTACAGTAGATGTCTTTGTAAAATAATATTTAAAAAAATAAACAGGAAGCTAAGTAAGTCTAGAGCAAAATATTTAGCTTGCTAATTATTATTTAGCTTACTAACTAAATATTTAATTTGGAGATAAATAATTAGTTGTGAGCTAGATATTTAGTTTACAAGCTAAATATTAAGTCTGCTAAATAAATAATTTAGAGGTAAATATTCAACATAACTAAATGTTTAGTTTGAAGCTAAATATTTAGCAGGAAGCTAAATACTTGGCTTACTAAGGCAATGTTTGATTTTTAGCTAAATATTTAGCTCCAAATCTTAACTAAATGTTTAGTCATGAGGTAGATATTTAATTTACAAACTGAATATTTAGTTAACTGGATATTTAGTGTAAAATATGATCCTTCATTTTCTCCCGTCTTATGAAAGGCTAAATATCCCAAATTGTTGATCATTTTTATCAGTGTAACTTTTCAAACATCAACCCAGAGATAATTTCTTATTAGTCAGAAAAACAGAAATTGAGGGTTGAAGGAGCTGGAACACCACCTGTAAAGCCTGGTTGGTCAGTAATCAGTGCTGTGTTCACTGAACCTCAGGAACTTCCTGTTTCAGTTACTATTTGATGGTGGATGTCATTTTGTAAACATTTTAACAGACATTTTGATATACAGTAGGTATCTTAAAATAGACTCACTTGACCCAATAAGTTTGTCTTTGTTTTCAACAGGTTCTTTAGACGGAGAAAGATTTAGTTTTACTCCGGCCACGTGGCTTTAATGCCAGAATCCATGACATTTGTTTTCGGCAAGTAAACAATAAACAGCAAGAAAGAACAAAAGTGAAAAGATAATCCTCTCGCATGAACTCAAAACACTCTCCAGCTGTGGTTAAAAAATCAGTCAGAAATAATTAGAAAAACACTGCTCATGCATGGCACCAAGACACGTCGCCATGACAACTTAATCTAATTTTCAATTTGCTACAAATATGGGAAAAGAAGCCTTGTAAATATATCAACTTTGAAAAACTGAAGCATTTGATGCTCCAGGATTGAAAACAGACATGTAAATCTAACCAGAACAAGTATACTAAACCATTTTCCTTTTAGGAATCAGTGAACCCTCGTTTTTGGTGGAGGTTACGTTCCAAAAAGAACCCGTGATCGGCGAAATCCGTGAAGTAGTAACCTTTACTTTTTTTACAAGTATTATACAATGAAAAACTCCATAATACATTGAAACCAAAGAACAAAACCCTTTTAAAGGCCCAAGCATTTGTTTAACAAATAAAAAGTACTGTATAAACGTTTTTTTTTTAACAAATAACTACTGTACTGTAAAATAATAATTTTAATCATCAATACGAACTGAAGGCTTCAAATTGCGGAGATCAGCGCCGCCCCACCGCGACCCGAGTCATTGGATTAGAACGGGAGAAAATGAAAAATGATTATGAAAAAAACCCAAAGTACAGTAGGACAAATAGTGACTCCCGTGTATTTCACTGCTCTTCTGACTGAGCCGCTGCAGCCTGACTCCGCTCTGTAGCGGGTTTTTCTTCTAAAGCCCGCGGTGCAGGTGGGTTTTTTCGAGAGAAGAACATAGTTATCGGTGGCTGCTGTCGCTCTTTGTTCTTCTGGGCTAAAAGATTCTTGAAATTGCAAGAGAATTTGCAAACTTAAATTTGAGAAGCTTTTTAACATACGTGTACATATTAAACCGCAACGTTATTGACACACAGGTAGAGAAGAAGCAGAGAGACTGTTTAGCCAATCAGAATGTAGAACACAATGCACGATGCAAATCCGTGAAGCAGCGAGACTGAGAAAGGTGAACCGCGATATAGCGACTGTTCACTGTAAAGATGTTGATGGTTAATGGGAAAGTCTCTGGGTGGCTGGAGTAGTCTACTGCTGTCTGTCGTTTTACTTATTTACAACTGTAAAACCAGCTGAGCAAGCATGCTGGAGCTCAGCTTGCTCCGTTGCTAGGTAACGGGCGGAACTCCACTGGGGTTGCTAGGTAACATCAGTGGAGCTTCGCTGGGGGTTACTAGGTGAAAGGTCAGTGCATGCTGATTTATGATATTCTGTGGGCTAATTTTCCAGACACCAAAAAACCTGAACTTATTGCCAAAAAACGGCTGGTGGTTTTTTAAAGTGCTTGGTCTGCTTTAAAAACAGTAGAAACCTAAATGGAATTACAGAAACATGAAAAATTAGAATTTTGCATAAGAGGTCACATTTAAGCACAACGTTCCGGTAGGTACTGATTAGCAATTTAACTGATCCTTTAGAGAGTTATTACAACATGTCATTGGTCCATGATGGATATCAACATGGTTGAATTAAATGCTTTAGTGCTTTGAGTAGAGGTTTAGTTAGCGGTTAGCTCTTAGTAGGAAGCCAAACTTGTGGGTCCATTTATCATTTCAAAAATAAGATGATCCCATTTTCAAAATGTACATTTTTCAAACAACAAGCCATTTTATACCTAATGTAATCCTTTCATTAGGTAAAATTAATATTCATTCTAAATAGGACTACAGCAGGCGATTTTATTTAAAAAAAAAGGGTTATGTTTATGTTTTCATAAAATACAAAATCTCAAAATATGAGTAAAATACCAAAGTGTGTTGTATGCATCGACAACATTCCAGTGTTATTTGTAAAACAGAAACAAAACTGAAGGAAAATGTAACGCAGGAAAAAAGTGGAATTGAGCTGCTTTGGCAGAAACAAAAATCTTCTTCTGCATCATTAAATATAACAAGCAACAGTTAGCACTAGCGGTGAGCAACACTCAACTATAAACATTAACCAAGAAGCAACAAGCAAGACGAAACCAGGGAGCCGTCGTCATCCTCTCTCCCGCTGCAGGAAAATCCTGCGTCAGTGTTTATGCAGCCAGGTCACACAGTGCAGCGCGTCGGCCGCCTTCACATGTGACTAAAACAAACTGTGAGCATGCGCTTATACTACATAAAATAAATATAGTTAAATAAAAATAATACTAGCTGTTGCAGTGCAAACAAAGAGTCCTTCAAAAGAATCTGATCCTTTTTATGAGGTAACAGAGACATTTCCCTCCAAATTCAAGTAATATCTACAATATTCCTCCTATTTCTGTCCTCTAAAAAGCTGCTCAGACAGCTACTCCGTCATCCTCACAATAAATCTCATCTGTAGTTACTTAGTATGTTTGAGTATTTTCATGAAAACAAAAGCCTTAAACTGTGGCAATAAAACTAAATGGTTGCCATCACACTTTACTTTAGAAATAATACACAAACGTGGGCTTTTACTGAAATGGCCTGGACTGCAAGCAACATATTTGAATTGTATCTAAAGAACTGGACGCTCTGTTTGTAATATTTAACTTTATTCTGTAAAATAACCAATTAATGCATGTTTGTGGAGCAGTTTGCACTAAATACTTGGGTTTGATGTGTTTCTAGCGGTGCAGTGGGTTCCTGTAATCCAAAACTCCTTGTTTTTCACTACAGTGTCGAGACATAAATGCTCCTACCCTTCTCTTCCAGAATATAATTTACGGTGCATGCTGCTTTGAAAAGATCCTATCAGATGGTAACCATGTGTTGTATGAATTCAATTACGGTACAAAGAAGTTCCTCTTAGTCAGGGTCAGGGGCGCTGTTAAAAGTAAAGCTACGCTGGGGCACAGCCCTGCCACGCATAACTCAAATCTCATCTTTTCATCATTAAGTTTGATAAAGGTCTGCTGCATGTGCAAAATCTGAATCAGTATTTTACATGAAACTGACATGCAACGTAGCGCTATTACCCTGGAGATGAAGCCACTTTGTAAAGAACATTTACACAAAATCTCTGAATGAGTAAAAGTAACACAAATGGTTGTAGAAATGTAGAAAGTCTGTTGTTTTCTTTCCCCACCCAATCAGGTTTCTATGACTGTGTATTATTGTAGTTATACATAAAAATAGGATGACTGAATTTCCATCAAAAAACTCAGAAATTTTGAGATTTATCTCAGGAATTTTCTAATAAATAAATAAAAACCTGGAAATTTCTGTTTGACCGTCAAAAAATGTGTAAGAAGAAAGTGAGAATTTTTTATAATATCAGAAAGTTTCATTGGCATTTCTGACCACCAAAACTGCAAAATGTGCATGAATTTATTTTAGGTCAATCAGAAAAAAAGTCTGAAAAAAAATTATGTTTGAAAATGAGAAAATTAGCAAAGAAAATAAAATCATGAATTTTGCAAATAATCTCAGAAATTTTCTAGAGAAAATCTGGAAATTTCTGAGTATCAGAAGTTGAACATTTTCAGCATTTGAAATGTTCAAGTTTTTATTATAAAATCACCAAAATGTTGTGATTTTTAAAAAACCTACTCAACAATTAAACCTTTAACTAAACCAGTTTTTTTGTAGGAATGGAATCATGTAGCCAAAACTTCAATGATGTATATTTTCCTTGCTAAATGACAGGCATTAAGTTTGCTTATTGCTTTTTCTGCTCGGTTGAGGAAAACCGAAAAAATATTTTGTCTCTTTTCAGCAATAAAAACAGAATCTAGTTCCAGTGTCAAATGTTCATTAAAAAATGTAAGTGTATTGATCTTTGAGAATGTGTACCTGCATTGTTATGCCTTTACCATTATATTTCTTGAAAATAGCATCAAAATAGCAATACTATTGTTTATTGCAATAACTTTTGGGACGATTTATTGTCCAGGAAAATGTGTTATTATGTCTCAGTATTATTTTCACTTCACCAGGCGGTTTGTTTTATCACTTTTAGTACCAGAACACTAAGACTTTTACTGGAATCAAAACTGTAAAATGACCAATTCCTCTGCGCACTGTGCCTGTCTAAAACGATGTTGAAATGAACGCTGCATCGGGGGGAGGACGATTTATTTGTCACGCCATTTTCCGAAGGGCAAGAGCTGTGAAATGTAAGAGTGATGCATCAGAAATCCCTGATCTTTCATGCTATGAAGTTCACCAGATTTATTGGACTCAAAAAATGTCCAAGTCAAGCGATTAAGGTTCAGCGTCTGCATGCGGTTGATGCAGTACTTCACATTTTCAGCTGTTTATATAAGACTTTTAATATACTCAGGGCGGTCACATGAAAAGGGGCCATTTATGGTTCCTGAGTGTAAAGCTGTGAAGACTCAATGTTTCCGGCTGTTAATGACTTGCAGTTTTGAATTTTGTGATACCGTTGTTTGTTTACATCTTCTGTCTGCGCAGTGTGTCATTTTAAAATGAAATTTGTAATCTCAAGTCAAGATCTCGTTATTTACAAGCTGGTGTGACACACAGTAAATATCAAAGGTTTTATTCAAAATTGGGGATTAAAAAGGAACAAACAAAAAGGTTAAAGAGGCTCTTATAAAAGCAGCTAATTAAAACCAGGATCCATGAAGAGACCAGAAATCTGTAGGAATAACAAACTACCAGAGAACAAATGGAGGCAAAAACAACACACACACACACACACACACACACAGTACAGATGAGTTTGCATCATATTCATAATTGCATAAAAATACTTGCATTAAAACAAATCCATGCTCAGTTACTATGTGAATAAAGAGGATCCAGATGTTTACATTCCTTTAAAGAGGCCATCCATTGAAGTGTGTGTGTGTTTCTGGTGTGTTAAAGCTCAATCCCAGGAAGAAAAACTCCCATCATGAGCTCAAGTACAAGCTAACGTGGACCTCTGGTCAAGGGTAACATCCGTCCGTCCGTTACTGGTAACAGCCATGAGAAGACAATTGTCAACGGTGTCAAACTTCAGTCCTCTACATTCTATACATAGTTCCCACAAGACTGAATAGGATCTGCGCCATTTTTGATAGACAAGCAAAGAATAGATGAACCATGGCTTCCAGACCAACAAAAAGAAAATATATGGACTCTGTAACCAATGTGCAGAAAGATGTATGAACAAAATGGCTGCTGTCAGGATCAACCCGTATGAAACAGAGAAGGAAAACATGTAAGACGATGTGGACAAGATGCCTCCGATTTACTATGACATAGTTCATAGTTTTACTCAGTAAAAACGAAGAGCGTGTACAACATGGAGCGTCACGGCCTGAAATCAATGAACAATAAACAATTTTTATTTTATCTACAACTACTACTCAGTGGTAGTTATTGTGTCTTGTCTCTATGCTGCAACTGCGAAGTAATTTGCCTGCTGGGATGAATAAAGTACTTCTATTCTATTCTATAAACATGCATACAAGTAGTAACAAATGACAGATAAGATATATTTTTCGACTTCTTGGGTGCCCCTCTCTTTTCGGATGCCGCCCTGGGCAACTGCCCACATCAAAAACCACCAAAGTACGCTTGTTTTCAAAAAGTAGGTAGTTCTATTAATCTGCATTATGTAAAATTTAAAAATGTAGAATTTTCAGATTAATCGCATGCATTTATGCGTTAATGCTGGCAGCCTTAATTATTACATAATGCAGATTTTATGAAGTTTTATTAAATTTTGAAGCCCAATTTTATTACATTGTTACACATTGCAATGCTATTACACAATGCAGCGTTACAAGTAGTGATTTCCTTAATCAGCTGATGTCACACTACAGGAAGGTGTCACGTTTCAGTGATGCAAAAATACTCCAAGCTCTTCAGAAACATTCAATTAAAGTGTGGAAACTTTACTTTCTGACTGAATGGCACCATCAGCTGCAGTTGAAGGTGGACAGTTGGATGCACAACAGGAAGGGAACAATGCTGCCCTCTTCTGGTCAAGATGAAAAGTGCTTTGTGAATATTATTGCATATTTCAAAAATATTTTACACAAAACAAAAATGATTTAGGAAATAACAGATGACATTATGACAGTTACTTTTACTCTCTGAACACACTTATATACACTTATAATTAAATTATTTCTCCAAAAATGTCTGTTTTAACATGTAATAACCCTTGACATTGCATTTGGAAAATGTTTAGGATACGAAATTGGCCTTTTAAATTATAAATAACAAAAAGAAAAGAGGAATATTCTCAATAGGATTCCAAAATACAAAAATAATGTGTGTTAGAAGACAAGAAATGGCTGATGTTCAAGATAAATGGCACATCCAAAGTAATGTCATGTCGTGTAAATCAGTGAGGAAAACAATGGCATATTATTTGATAAAAAAATCCAAGAAAGAAAAATATATTTATTAATATTGTGAAAAATGCAGATAAATTAGTAATGTTAAATGTCACAATAAGTCATTCCTAAGTGTTTGTGAGAAACATCCGTAAAAGATAAAAGATTTATTTGCTTTTAACAAGAACAACCTGCAGGAGCTGAAGGCATGAAGTTGCCCAGAAGGTGGCAGTGTTGTCCACATATTGTCTCATCTGAGCGTCCCGCTGTTTAATCTTCTGTATAAAACAGTCCTAGTAGATGTTTGGGGAAATATTAACAAGCCAATTACAAGTTATACATTTAACACAATGTAAAGAAAAGATAGTTTGTATTCCTTGTTGAGGTTGTTTCCTGTCTTCCCTCTTCAGATTATTGCATTAATATGAGTCATTGATTTTTTTTTTTTTTTTTTTTTTTACATTTCTGTGTAAATAATTAAAATATAGGTAAAATCAGATTATGGATGTCTATCCTTTTAAATAATTTTTTCTCTTGTGAAAATGTAATTTTTATGAAATGTGAGAAGAAAAGTTACATTTATATGATCAGACCTGCAGCATTGTGTCTTTGTTTTGGGGAATTAGGTTTTTTTCCCGTGTTTGTCTTGTTAAATGTCACAGAAATTAAGTGTATGTCTCTGTGTGCGTAAGACAGAAATCTTTAATTTAATCATCATCTTTAATTTAATCATCAACATATCTTTATTCCGGACACAAAAAAAGATCCATAGGAAGAAGATAAATAAATAAAATCTGCTGTCTTTTTTAAAGGTCCAACCAATGACTGGGTTTGCAAATCAGCTTGTTACTAGAAAGCAGGTCCTTTGTTTTTAACGTGGTTAAAAATGTTAAAAACAAAGCTGATTTAAGGTGGTTAAAAATGTTAAAAACAAAGCTGATTTAAGGTGGTTAAAAATGTTAAAAACAAAGCTGATTTAAGGTGGTTAAAAATGTTAAAAACAAAGCTGGTTTAAGGTGGTTAAAAATGTTAAAAACAAAGCTGATTTAAGGTGGTTAAAAATGTTAAAAACAAAGCTGGTTTAAGGTGGTTAAAAATGTTAAAAACAAAGCTGATTTAAGGTGGTTAAAAATGTTAAAAACAAAGCTGGTTTAAGGTGGTTAAAAATGTTAAAAACAAAGCTGGTTTAAGGTGGTTAAAAGCAGAGGACTGTTTGGACAACGCACATAAAACATTGTTTAATGTTCTGTTCCAAGAGACACTGAGAGCGAATATGGGAGGAGTGAAAGCAATGTTGCTAACTTAGTAAGTTTGTATAAAAAAAAAAAATTCCCTTCTCACCCACCGCGGGTGGTTCTTATCCTCTGAGCTCGGGTCCTCTACCAGAGGCCTGTGAGCTTGAGGGTTCTGCGCAGTATCTTGGCTGTGCCAAGGACTGCACATTTCTGGACTGAGATGTCTGATGTTGTTCCTGGGATCTGTTGTAGCCATTGGTCCAGTTTGGGGGTGACTGCCCCGAGGGCCCCGATGACCACAGGCACCACTGTGGTCTTTACCTTCCAGGCCCTCTCCAGTTCCTCCCTGAGGCCCTGGTATTTCTCTAGTTTCTCCTGCTCCTTTTTCCTGATGTTGCAGTCGCTTGGTATTGCTACATCTACCACAACGGCTTTCCTCTGTTGTTTATCCACTACGACAATGTCTGGTTGGTTCGCCATTACCATTTTGTCTGTCTGGATCTGGAAGTCCCACAGGATCTTAGCTCTGGCGTTCTCCGCCACCTTTGGGGGTGTTTCCCACTTTGATCTCGGGGTTTCCAGTCCATTTTCTGCACAGATGTTTCGTACACTATGCCTGCAACTTGGTTATGTCGTTCCATGTACGCTTTCCCTGCCAGTATCTTGCACCCTGCTGTTATGTGCTGGACTGTCTCAGGTATATATATATATATAATATACAGTACAGACCAAAAGTTTGGACACACCTTCTAATTCAATGGGTTTTCTTTATTTTCATGACTATTTATATGGTAAGAAATCCCACTTATTAACCTGACAGGACAGGTTGACCTATGAAGTGAAAACCATTTCAGGTTTCTACCTCTTGAAGCTCATCAAGAAAATGCAGAGTGTGTGCAAAGCAGTAATCACAGCAAAAGGTTGCTGCTTTGAAGAAACTAGAATATAAGAGGTATTTTCAGTTGTTTTACACTTTTTTGTTTAGTGCATATTTCCACATGTTATTCATAGTTTTGATGCCTTCAGTGTGAATCTACAATGTCAATAGTCATGAAAATAAAGGAAACTCATTGAATTAAAAGGTGTGTCCAAACTTTTGGTCTGTACTGTATATATACGTATATATATTTAATGACTTTTCACAAATGTCTTTCAACTTTTTTTCTCCAAAAAAGCAGCAAATCTAGTGACTTTTATCTAAAGGACATGGTCTTTCTAGCAAAAGAAAGAAAGATGGCGAGTATAACAGAATTACATGTAAACAACGAGAGCACATCAGAACCAGTTTGTTCTGTTTATCTGCAAGGACCTAGTTACTCTTTAAGTCCCACGTTGTTGGACATGAGCTGAGCTGCTATTGACTATATAATTGCGCAATTTGACATTTTAAAAATAAATTTGCTTAGTAAAAACACGCCAATTTAAAAAAAAAAAGTTTTTTGATTAAATAAAAGTTTTGCTGTTTGAAAGAGGTGGTTTTTTTTGAGCTCATCAAAATTGATTTATTGGGCAACACGAGTCATGCGATCAACAACCGGATGTTACTACTGCAGGAAAAGACGAAGAAGACGACAGGAAGTGGTAGGAGGATGATGGCGCAACATGTTTTTATGGACAAACTTATTCATGTTTGATTTTAATAACTTTTTTAAAGGAAACAATGCAATTGCAAAATAGTTTTTTCTGCATTAGTGGAATATTGAGAGAGGTTTTGTTCACATTTGTAATGGAAACGCTCAGTGATAATGAAAAGTGCAGAAAGAAAAGCAGACACGATTCCCACTGTGGCTCCTCTATCTCTGAACCAACAGAGTGAGAAAAGTATTTTTAAAAATGTTCTTTTGACTGATGAACACCCATGTCTGAAGGGGTTATTAAATAGTTTTGAAGCAAAGGCGCAAATTCACACTGGAAGACTCTTCAGCCTCACCTGCATCATCCAGTCGCCGCATCACGCTCGCCGCCACCAACCTCTGCACTGGACCTCGACCCGCCTCGGCCAATCACCAATCAAGCTCCCGCTTATAAGGATCCATACCCACGACATGCTGCGCTCAACCCACCTCCACCCCTTCTCCACCTGCATTCTCCCGGCTCTCCAGGCCGTCATCCTGTCTCTGACCTCCACCAGCAGTGTCGGGCCCCGGGGGGAAGACATCCTCCCTAATCGGGACGCTCATCTGAGCTTATTTAAATTCACAGCTCAAATCTTCTTTGGGGGCCCGAGAGCCAAAGAACTTTAATTCATCCATGTCAGTAAACCTTTTTAATCGCTGCTTTTCTGTTTGAGTTTCTCCAGACAAATACTTGAATTTGGGCTGGAATAAAAAAAGAATTAAAACAAAACAATAAATATGTAAAATTTTACTTCTATTGTAAATGAAATGACCATTTTGCCATCAGATTTTTTTGTGTCGGTAACTAAAGCTTTTAAGCCTTCATTCATGACATGTTGGCTTTTTCACTGGCTTGTTTTCTGCAGCTCAGTTCCTCATTGTTAGACTCCTGAAACTGTCAGCGGGAGAAGAAAGGAGCTTTTGTTCCAGCTGAGTTGAGAGACTTTTGAAAGTTGGACATCTCAGCGCCTGTGAAGTAATTTCAGAATAATTGCAATTAATCAAGAACCTCATTAACCTCATGTAGATGCAGTCGATGGTAATTAAATAACAGTTGATGCACATTTAAACAACCTTAAAAGCTGCTGGAAGAATGGGCCAACAGTTTTAAAGAATAGGGCAAGTCAAAAGAATAATTACGGGAGAAAAATAGAGCAAGAAGTAAAGGAACAAATGAGTGTGCATAAATATATGAGCAGCCTCTCAAGCCTTTCAGGCCGGTTTACAACCTGAAACAACCTACAATCTTTGTTCACTCTGTCGGACAAAAACCGAACGAGTGCTCACATTCAGCCGGTGTCAGCTCTATGCTTTACCCGAGCGCTGCGTGGAAGCGAATTAAAAGTAAAGTTAATTAACCACTTGAGTAAGTAGAGCAGTCAGGATGGAGCCAAATCAATTAGCTATTGGCAGGAGACACAGAGCTCAGGGTGGTGGGGGGGAGAGAGGCCTCTACTAACCGAAGCCAACAGTCCTCAGACACAACCTGACGGCTGAACAAAATAAGTTATTTACAAAGCGACGTGCAATGCAAAGGTGAGCTGGAACAGCAAGCACAAAAATAAATCTTTAAAACATGTTAGGTGACCAGGTGTTCCTCTCAGTGACGGACTGCACAGCATTTCTAATCGTTTGTTTCATTTTTTAAAAGAAAGTCACCAAATGATCGATGAGGTATAAAAAAATAATCAGCTGAAACAAACAACTTGATCATGCTAATGTTTTTCCTTTAGACCATTTAAAATGGTAACTAGTATTACCTTATGAACGATATACATAATAAAGTCATGAAGAAAAGGGCTGTTGAGAGATATCGTTGATTAATATGATTCTTTATTAGGGCCGTTAGAGATAGAAAAAAGGAGCAATTTTCCACTAAAAATCTCAGAAACAAGAAAATTATCTCGGCTCAAAATGTTGCAAATTTCTAGGGGAAAAAACAATTTCTGAGCTGAAAAGTAAAAAATGTTCAACTTTCAGAGATCAGAAAGTTCCTCGTTTCTAATAAATATGTGAAATTAATCTCAAAATTTCAGTGTTTTTTTTCTTTCTTGGAAACGTACGAGTTTTGGATCTTCAGTTTCTAACTCAAAACATTTTCTCAAATATATTAGAATGTTGTTACAATGACTTAAAGATGCTTCAGTCAATATCTTTCAATTTGTTTTGATTTTGCATTAGCTCCAGCTAACGTTGTTAGCCATAGCTAATAAACAGGAGATAATAAGCGGATTTATGGTGTGTATAGCAGCATATGAAAACATTGCAGCAGTTTTCTTCAATCCAGACTTTTTGTGGTTGTAACTTTCGACTCCACAGGTTGGTTATTATTTCACACACTGTCTCTGTTATTTTCAGAGAATTAGCAAAAAAAAATCCAAACATATGGAGAAAACGGAAATGTACAGGGCAAAATAAAAAAGGGGGGGGGGGGGGTTGCTTGTACTGATAGACTTGGTGGTAAAACAAAAATGGAGAATGCTGAAGAAATGTGCAGATTTTCTCTAGACAAGCATCAAAATATGTATTATTTTGTATTGTAGTATTCTGTTTTCTGGGACAATAGGTCACAGTAACACAGGAAGCAACGCTCACACACATATTCCAGCTCAGAAAGGAGAACTGCAGTGTGGTGAGGTCTTAATTAACAGAGTGACAATTTGCATTTCACACCTGACTGAGCTGGTCAGAACAGGTTGCACTCACAGACCGGACATGAATGCTCACCTGGAGGACTTTATACCGCATTAAACGGATGAGTCTGCAATAATCTAGCATGCAATTATTCATAGTCTGCCCTCCATAACTGTAATATTTTAATGTTGTTTCTCGCTCGCACAAGAGCCATGAAATAAATAAGTACACTGTGAAATATTTAAATAATTTTTAAAATATGTTTTCTTTAAAAGGACATTTCATTATTTAAAATGACTGAGAATAAAGTTACTAGTGTCAATTTTCCAATCGGTCATTGCACACATTGCAGTTGTGAATTTTTCCTACAGCTGTTGTTTACCTAAATTTAGTCACGGCTGCAGCAAAGCAACAATGTGCACAGAAGAAAACACGTTTTAGACATGACTAATCGAAGCTCAGGAAAAACAAAAAGGTAAAAGAATGAATGTTTTGCTTTAAAAAAAAGTTGTGCAAACAGCAAACAGTCAGAGGGATTCAGCAAACAACTGACACCCTCACCCAACCAGTAGGTGTCATCTTTGGTTCATCGCTAAAGTTTAAACGTGTTGCAGCTCAGTGTGCAGTGAACTTTTCTGTGATTATGAACATTTTTTCTTTTTTGCACATTTGCAGAGGCAAACCAATAAAAATGATCAGATCCTACAGTACGCTAGCAGAGATGGGAAGAGATGTTTATAAATAGACGCACAGGCGTAATTATTGATAGTTTTCTGATTATCCTGTGCATATTGTCTTATTTTTTCTAATGATTTTATCTTTGAAAAATTACAGAAATCAACAGGAAAGCAGAAAAGAATGACTGCAGCTGGTACTGAGGCAGAATTACATAAAAACATGAGCAGAATGGTTCAACTCTTTATACTATTACATGTTTTAAACAAAGAAGTAAAAATGTATAGAATAGATAAACTAGTAATATTGTCTCAAAAATAAGTAATGTTTGCTTCTAAACCTCTAATAAAATGTTAAAACATCTTATAAAAACCAAACATTTGACAGGATTGAAAGATAAACACAAATCTCAGTGTAGCGTGTGAGATAGATGAGCGAAGGTCATGCTAATCCTTCGTTAGCTCATGCTAATCCTTCGTTAGCTCATGCTAATCCTTCGTTAGCTCATGCTAACCAATTTCACAAATGACTGAAAGTGTCCATTCTGCTTAGAAATAGGAGAAAATATGCAATTTATAAAGCTAACTTTATAAACTTTTTCAACTACTTTGCCAAAGAAATTCCTAAAGTATTTCTAACGTTTTAAATAAATTTAGCTAGTTTGACCAGTTTCAAGTCATTTGGTTCACTAGAAAAAAAACATTTTGGGACACATCAGGCGTCTTTATAAAAGAGATGTTCTCCTGCAGTTTTGAAAACTTCCACAGAAATTGCTGAATATGATTGGCATTTTAAAGCCGACACGTTGAGCTAATTGCTATTCATCCCAATGTGGGTCCTCTACATGGTTTTCTGTGTAATTGTGATAAAGTTACAACATGTGGAGTTTCCATTAGCACGTTTCCAACAACTGCATGTGAAGAGGTGTAAGCTCAACTAATTCTCCATTATCAGGCCATTTCTCCCTTTGACTTTTTCTGCTTTGTTTGAATTTCTTCAGGTTGCCATGAAAACCTGAAAACCTGCCTCATGTCTTTAGAAACCGCGTCACAAAGGAAGGAGAACTAGAAAGAAAACTGTGCTTCTTAACAGAGAACATATTCAACTCATCCTCTTTAATTTATTGGATAAAATTAATTGAAAACTGAAAAAGAAGGTTGTAATAAAAATTAAAAGTAAGACTCTGGGCTTCTCTGTTCAGATTGATCTATGGAATTAAAGGAAGATGAGAGATTGCCCTCGTTTGAGGTGAGCTGAGGGAGGAGAAGATCTGATTAAAATAAAGAAGTTTCATAGATTTTATGATGAACTTTCAATTTAACATTCCTGGAGGGAAAATTAGCCCAAATATCTCTGAGTGAAAAAGGAGCGGTTTGTAAGAACGGTATTAAATCAAATGATTTCGGCCTGATCATTCTTCCTACCTCAGCCTTCATGTCTATAAACTTCAGTTCTTGAATCAGTCCTATCGTAAAAAAAGGAGAACAAAATATAAATTATTCCTCCACAATCAGTCAATACAAAAAATTCATTTTAAAAATGTTCAAATTTGAGTCACAGATCATCTCAATACACAGTTCTTGTGTGACATCACACTTTTGGGAATGTTGGAGCTGACAGCCATCTTGGTAGGTATCTGTCATGACAGTTGTTAGGGAGTTGCTATGACAACAATAAACAAGCCACATTCTCTGTGTCATGCAGGCTGATTGTGATCAGCAGCGATTTTGTTGATATGTATTTCTATTTCACGTTGGACTAAGAACGTCCCTGCTGCTGGACTCAAAGCCATGGTTCATCTGTGGTTTGCCCTGCGTTTGCCTACCAAGATGGCAGTTCAGATCACTTCTACAATAATAATACATTACATATGATTTTAGTTAGAACAATATAACCATGGCTGCCAAACAATCATAAAAAACCTTTTCTTCTTCTTTCCACATCCATAATCTCCTTTCTGGCTCGTTCTGCTGCGCATGGTACAAAGAAATGACATCCAAGGATGTTTTCATACCTGAGATGTTTATAAACAGATAGTCTGGTAGACTTGGTTTGATTGGGGACCAAAGATGCAACATTTGTTACGTTTCCAGTTACTGTGGTTCCTTTTCACACTGCACCATGTCAAACAACCCAAAGCCTCTGTTCAAGTGTACTTATTTTGGTCGTATTTACCCAGAATGCTCTGTGCTGTCGTCCACTTCCTGCTTTTGGAGGGTCTTTTGTCACTTCAGCCAAACTGAAGCTGAGGTCTGTAGGCGAACTGGAGTTCGATTAGTATTCATACGTCCCTATGCAGACCGGACTTTCTAGACAGACTAGAGTTTAGCTGCAGAATGTAACTTTAACAAAAATACTTTTTTTTTTTACATTTTTGTAAAAATTGTCTATATGTTTTAACAGAATAAGACAGATAATCTCCTCTGGCTTCTCCCTATGGATCTGCTGTGATTTGCACAAATATTCTGCACTGTCAGAAACAACCAATCAGAGCCAGGAGGAGGGTCTTAGCGCTGTCAATAAGCCTCCTGTAGGCACTGCTCACATTCCCACCTCCCCCCCTTTGCTCTCAGCTGCGCTACAGCTGGTTCACAACAAGGGACAATGCTAAGGCTAGTTAGCATAGCCACAGATGATGATGGAAAAACTGTTTTCAAGTTGTTTTTCTACCATTAACACATTTTTCAGCGAGTACATAAATTCCTTTATTTAATCAGGTAAACCCCGTTGAGATCTACATCTCATTTTCAAGAGGGACCTACATGAGATTGATTGACAGCGGTAACACTCTCCTCCTGCCTTTGATTGGTAGTTTTGGTCAGGAATGGTGAATTTCATCAGGTATTAACCTCCAGCTCAAGAAGGAGGTGGAGGAGCTCAATCTTCTCCGATTATTTGTCTCACATTATGCTGTCATGACATGGTGACAGTTTTAGCAAATACGGAAAAATACATTTTTGTATAAAAGGTGCTTAAATGCCCAGAATAAACAGGGATGGCGTAAGTATTTTTAATGTATATTTTCTTTCTGCATTGAAAGAGAAATTTATTGTAGTTTCTTTGCTGAAAAGACGTTATTTAAAGACGAATCTGAAACATAAAGTGACAAAAGTCTGTAAACTTTCCATCTGTACTGTACAAATGTGTGACTCTGCGTACTTTGTGAGTGTGTGAGTCTCATAGTATTGAGTGTTTAGATTTGTGTATGTGTGAGGGAGATTGGTTGTGTGAAAGTCAGCTCAGCCAAACTGCCAGGCTCAAACAGGATCAGCCACTAATCCTTTATCTGCTTAGCCATGGAGGTGCTGCTGGTGTGTGCGCTTGTGCATGTGTATGTTTGGTTTAAGTTGAAAGATTGCACCTTGTGTAGCTGCTGGAGTGTGTGCCAAGCGCACGTGTGTGGGAGCGTATCATAATTAATGACTCTGGGGAGCTTGGAGAGCAGGAGATGCTCTATTAACCTTCTAAAACCTGAAAAACACTCCAGCTCTCTGCATTTCTTCCCTCTGCCAACCTTCCAGCAGGCATGCTGCTAACTTTACCCTTGTAACTGATCCAGTCCTCCTCTTAGCTTCTCCAGGAATCCTTTCACCCTGCAACTAGTCGTTGTTTTTAGAGTTCTACCACAAAATCTATGGCTGGATGACAAATGTTAAAACAAGCCAAGATAAAAATATATAAGTTAGATCTTTATATTTTTAGACGTTGCTCGCTCTTCCCATTTTCATCTAACAAACTTTTCCTGATGTTCAATAGTTTCCATACCTCAAATTGATGTTCCCACAATATTAATAGGTGGGAGGAACGTTAAGATTACAACACATAAAAATGTAAAATATGAGACTTTCTTTAAAATGTCTACATCATTTCAGCCCATATTTTTACGACGCCATATCTCTGCCAATGTAGATAAAAAGAAGAAATTTTGAGATGAATCTAAAGAAATTTCTTTGAAAGTTTGAAAAGTCACAAATTTGCGAGAGAAACACTTGGAACTTTCTGAGTGTGAAAATATAAAAAATTGTTATAAAACAAAGAAAAGTTCAAAACAAGGGAAGTTCTGAGTTTGAAAAGTTGGAAATTTGCTATAAAAACTTGAACATTTTGATGTTAATGTCAGAAATGTTCTAGAAAAGCAATTGGAAATTTCTTGGTTTGAAAAGTTCAAACTTTTCTGATTTTGGAAATTTTCTTAGTTTGAAAAGTTGAAATGTTTAAACATTTTAGTAGGTAGGTGGCAATACTCTTAAAATCATATCATCACACAAGGCAAGAACAATCTGAATGTGATCAGATGTTCCTGAAAGAAAAGCAGCTCTAATCTCTCTAAGCTAGGTTTCTCAGCTAACAGCAAAAGTATTAAAGCAACAGCCATAATCTTGAAAAATGCAACATAAGACTAATTTGTTTGATTGTTGTACGTTTAATACGCTGCAAATATTAGGGTGTGTGAAAAAGGTTGTTCCTACAGAAGTGGCATGAAATGTGCAATAAATGTGCACATTTTAAATGAAGTACATGCAGCTGCCCACGAATAGACAGAACACTTGAATGTCTGATATGCCATTCTGTTACCTAGCAACCCAATGGAGTTCTGCCCGTTGCCTAGCAACCCAAGGGGAGCTCCAGCATGTTTGGTTAGCTTGTTTTACAGTTTAGAGCCAGGTTGACATGCGAATGTAAACATTGAGTTGGGGGTCGTGGCCAGCAGTTTATTTGGATTTAACAGGACAAGACGTCCTAAAACAGCTCAACAGAGGCAGAACTGAGCAGAAGTTAGGAATGATTCTGTGTAAAAAATGGAATGAACATAAATAGTATCACCTATAAACATATCCTAACCTTTTCTAGAAAGCACAATGGGTCACCTTTAGAAAAAACAGATGAGGAAAAAGAAGTGGAAAGATGTGAAAGTAGGTGACGATGGAAAAGATAGCTAGAGGAAAATAGAAAGGTGCAGGAAAAATCCTAGAAGACACTTGGATAAGTGTAGTTTAGAAAGAAAGACAGAAATAGAAGGACGGGGTGCAGGAGAGGAGTGGATTTTGAAAATGCCACATGTAGGGGGAGGATGTTCACAGAGTGTGTCTAAGTTAAGTGTTCCATGCTCGGTTTTCCTCTTTATCGTCAGCCACTCTAAGACCTCTTCACTGCTCCGGATAGAGGACAGACAGACAGACTGAAGCTCTTACAGGCAGGCAGTCCTTCCACCGGATTATCCTCTCCACTAATACTAATCCCTGCTCTCACACCTACAGTCTCTCACCCACATTCCAGTTTCCCAGTTTCAGCTGGCAAGCAGTTTCCACAGATCATTTCTGTAAGTTTGACAGAAAGTTAGTAAAAATGCATATGGAGGAGCCACTGCAGCGATGTTACCATGGTCCCTACAAAATGCCACGAATCAGTTCAAAACATAAAAACAAAACGTCTTTTAGCAACCAGTCTGACTCACAACCTCATGAGACAAAACAGATGCACTAAACTGAAAACTCCACATTCTCAGCTGTTTACAGGTGACCTGTTATTCTTCCGTGAACAGGAAAGGATCGATCTGTGAGCGATACCAAACATGTTCATTACTTTTCTTCTTTGGATTGACTTAAGGCTGATTGTATTGTGGATGAAGAGTGTTGATTGTGTGTCTTTATTTCCACCAATGAATAAAATAAAATACAAACAAAACAAAAAAAGCACAAGGAGAAGAGAACGCAGCAAGTGGTTTCTGGACAGGAAGTAAACAACAAAACACTTTTATTTTCAGTAAAACTACCTGACCAAACATGCTGGTGCTCAGTTTGAGTTGCTAGGTAACGGGTTGCTAGGTAACAGGCGGAGTTCAGCTTGTGTTGCTAGGTAACGGCTGCCTGCTGATTTGTAACATTCTGAAGGTTTTGAAACGACTCATTTTCCAGACACCAACAAACATGAACTTATTGCCAAAAACCGGCTGGATGTTTGGTTTTTGTTTTTGTTTTGTGTTTTAAGCACAAGTGTTTTTTTTAGAAGCAGTGGAAACTCAAATAGAAGTACAAAAACGTGTAAAATGTGAACTTTGCTTTTAAAATGTTGCATCTTTTCCAGGGCTGCGCAGCAAATTGTAACCAAATTACCATCGTGTTAGCCCTCAGATTAGCTGAACCCAGTTAAAAACAGAGGAGGTGACAGAAGAGGCCGTATTCCTCGGTTAATTCATTCTGTTCGCTGCAGCGTGCTTTGCTGTCATAATAGCTTATGTAAAGTGCTGGCACGCATCCCTCCGCGGTTAACAGGCTTAGACACCTTCTGATCCTCCCCTGGCTTAACTTCTGACACTGACACTGCGTACTCCTCTACGTAAGGGGCTCTTGGTGGCGACTAAGAAGGATTCACCTCCCATGACACACAAATAGGGGAACAAAGACACGTCTAATGGAGCTGTCTGTTAAAAACCACAGGAGGTATGTTGACTTTAATCCTGTGTGTTTTTATTTATTTATTTTTGTAGTTGAATTTCTACTCAAAAAACAAAAATATTTGGCTGCTTTTGCAACGCTTTTGATTTGAACCAGATAGGCGATTAAGTACAAATAAAGTCAAACTAATGTGGTGGGAGATATCTATTATATTCACACCCAAGGAGCGAGTCGGTGAAGGAGTAAATACTCCTCTTCAAGCTGTCAAAGCTTTTAAAGAGATTAACCTACAATGTGACGCTTGTGCACGGCACCTGGGAAATCTGGCAGAGATTCCTGCAGACCGTCAAAGGTTTTCTGTGCACTTAATGCCTAAAATAATCCACAAATGAATCATACTACTATAAAAATGTTAAACCTCCTTTTAATGGCACCAGCAGTCCATAGAAACACATAAACATTCACCTGGATGTCACCTGGTCCTGACGCTAGGGGGCGCCAACACCAGACGTTGTCCTGTGGAGTTTTAATTTAATCAGTCTAACCAGGGCAGACATGTTTTCCCTTCTTCCATTTGTCCCTTCTGGAGTCGACACAGGATTTATAAAGGGTGGCAGCCAAGTAAATTCAATTTGTTATTGTTAGCTGTTTAACTAACATATGTATATTAGTCAGTATGTTAATGTAAATAACACTTAAATACTTAAACCAGCGGCGTTCAAAATGCAGCGCTGGGTAAATTTGTGGGACTTGGAATTATTTGTTATTGCCCTCTCTGTCCTCAATGCAACAACGGTGTTAGTTTTGACACAGTTTGTTGTTTTTAGGGTGAATTTCTCATTGAAATATACAAATATTCTAAAAATAGAAAATTTTACAAACAAGGCAGTTATTGTCTCTTAGCCATATTTTCCTTCTTTTATTTTCTTTGACGTTAGTAAAGAGTTGGACGACAATCAACCAGCACAAATGACTGAAATAAGGATTTCTGTACATCTATCCTTTAAAGTTTGCAAAACACAACAACAATGACTCCTTAATCTATTGTGGATGATGAGAATAGAATAATAAGCAAACATGTGACAGACTTCTAAGTTTCATATCTACAGTGGTTTACAAACCATTTCCATGTAAAGAACTGACTGATGTTTAAGAAAAAATATGGCATATTTAAAACTGGTAAAAACAAAAATAAAATTATTTCTGTTGGGAACGAAGACCAAGTACTTTGAACCAAATTTGGCCCAAATGGTAAAAAGTTTAGACTGATGATTCATTTTCTTGCCTTTCACCATCTGGGACATTTTGAAAATTGAAACATTTACGTTTATGGAGTTTTGTCTTTATGCCAAATGAGAGCTGTTTATCTTTTAGTTTAGGAGCTTACGGCAAAATTCTTGTTAAGTTTTGCCACAGGAGGCGACAGTCCACTCCGGGTCATGACAGAGAGTCAACAGCCAGTCCATTAATCCTGTACTACGCTGAGCTGCTTTATTTACACTTGTAGCGCCTGAACTTCATTCAAATCACTAATGATTCATTGTTCAGGAACACTGACACTAAGTAAACTACCTTCCTGGCTGCAGGTAGTTTACATTAAAATATGTTTTAGCTGCTACATTGAAGTGATTTGTTTTAGAGCCTCTGGTCACTTTAAATATAAATAAGCGGCTGCTGGGCACGTTTACACTTGCACTATGAAAGTATAAAACATCTTCGAAAAGCAGAAGAGGGCCTCCTGTACAACCAACAAGAACACAGCAAGTGGTTTCTGGATGGTGTGTCAACAACAAAACACTCTTTTCCAGCAGCCATTGTACAGTACAGGGCATACAGTGGTAAAACCAGCTGACCAAACGTGCTGGAGCTCAGATTGGGTTGCTAGGTAACGGGCTAGACTTTGCTGGGGTTGCTAGGTAATGGGCTGGACTTTGTTGGGGTTGCTAGGTAATGGGCTAGACTTTGCTGGGGTTGCTAGGTAATGGGCTGGACTTTGTTGGGGTTGCTAGGTAATGGCTGGACTTTGTTGGGGTAGCTGGGTAACGGCTGGACTTTGTTGGGGTTGCTAGGTAACGGGCTGGACTTTGTTGGGGTAGCTGGGTAACGGCTGGACTTTGTTGGGGTAGCTGGGTAACGGGCTGGACTTTGTTGGGGTTGCTAGGTAACGGGCTGGACTTTGTTGGGGTTGCTAGGTAATGGCTGGACTTTGCTGGGGTAGCTGGGTAACGGGCTGGACTTTGCTGGGGTTGCTAGGTAACGGTCTGGACTTTGCTGGGGTAGCTGGGTAACGGGCTGGACTTTGCTGGGGTAGCTGGGTAACGGGCTGGACTTTGCTGGGGTAGCTGGGTAACGGGCTGGACTTTGCTGGGGTAGCTGGGTAACGGGCTGGACTTTGTTGGGGTTGCTAGGTAACGGGCTGGACTTTGTTGGGGTTGCTAGGTAATGGCTGGACTTTGCTGGGGTAGCTGGGTAACGGGCTGGACTTTGCTGGGGTAGCTGGGTAACGGGCTGGACTTTGCTGGGGTTGCTAGGTAACGGGCTGGACTTTGTTGGGGTTGCTAGGTAATGGCTGGACTTTGTTGGGGTTGCTAGGTAATGGCTGGACTTTGCTGGGGTAGCTGGGTAACGGGCTGGACTTTGCTGGGGTTGCTAGGTAACGGTCTGGACTTTGCTGGGGTTGCTAGGTAACGGTCTGGACTTTGCTGGGGTTGCTAGGTAACGGTCTGGACTTTGCTGGGGTAGCTGGGTGCTGTTTGTGACGTTACATTCGAAATGTTTTTGAAACGGCTCATGTTTCCGAAAACAACGGTCTGTGGGCCGCATTTAGTTAGTCGTGTGCAAAAAAATCCGAATTGAGCGTGAAGCTCAAGCACAGCCAGAAAAACATTTGGGAAGTTTCTCACATCACGTTTTATGTGATATCTTCTGAATAATCAGTCAAACTTCTTCTCTTTTTAATGTAAAGATGAAAAACAAGGACCTGAATGCCAACTGATGGGCTACAGCGTGAAAGCTTTGACCCATGAGTCAAACAGTGTAGCAAGAAAGAGCGAAGCATTTTTCAAAGGAATGAAAATGGGAAATAGACCAATGAGGCGCCATCAAGACAACAACCAGTACCTGACCCCCATTAACCTGCAGCCTGTGATACTTGGCAGGAAGCTGGTTGACTACAATCATATTCTATTACTTCTATGTTAGATGATGAATGCAGCTACTGAATGATAGAAGGAAAAATAATCTGGCTGCATAAATTTCCCCATGAGACTGGAATACTGGTGAAAGTAGAGAGCTGACCTCTAGATTAACAAAGAGAAGTGTGATGTTGGGAAGATTGTGGAGGTGACTGGGAGAAAATTAAGCTCTCAAGTTATGTGCATGAAAGATTTAAACTGCTGTGTTTGTCGTCTTATCATAAATTGCCAGTTTCTCCATAGCAGCCGTAACGGCTGCAGATGCGTTTTGGTACAATGATGGATTATAAACAAGGTTTTCTGTTCCAGAACATCACATTTTAGTACCGTCTCTTATGTTTGTTTTGTCTTCCCAAAATGTGAGAAGCAAATAACATCATTCTTTCAGAAAAATCTTTCAGACAGTAAAATCTCTCCTTCTACAGGACCAATTACTCTTTCTTATATGATTTTAAATATCTGTACAGAGAAGTCAAAAGATGGATTTAAAGCATATTTATTGCACTGAAAACAGTATAATGCTTACATCATAAAAGACCAGTTCATAAACATGAATTTTTTACAGAATTTATAAACTAGATGTATAGCAGAACAAACATAACAAAACTCTGAATTACCATTTGCCTTTTTTAAAATGTGAATTCTGTCTCATTTGCACCAGCATGATACTTTAAAACTTTTGAAACTGAATGAAACATTTATCGCCTTTCACTCATATTCCTGCTTTATGTCAGTTTTGCTTTGTTTCAATATTATTTCCTGTTCCACCAGGTTTCAGTTAGGTTGAAAAGTTCCCGTTCCTCAAGCCCGCCTCATCAGAAATCATAGGTGACTTGTGTTTGGGCTGATGTCACCAAGTCGTTGGCCTACTTAGCAGATTGAATCTGCAGCCAGGTTGGCCTGGTCAAAATATAAAATATAATAGCAGACTGCTTTGGAGGTCTCACTACCTCAACGTCTTTCATTGGTATTCTAAGTCTAATACATTTTTTGATTCGTTCATCTCTATCTGTATTATGAGCAGCGTTAAACCTCAGTGGTCAGCGACCCGTGCGTGACAGATTCAGCTGATGACCTCTTAAAAAGGATTGACCTCTCCAGCCATGTCAGGCTGGTCAGCGAAGAGATCCAATAGAGCTTGACCAACGAGGCTGGGAGTTTAAGTGGCAAAACACTTGTAGCCTTAATCACACACCAAAGTGTTGTGGAGTCAAACGTGAGGCCATCTGTTCGACAGCTGAACCTTGGTCCAAACTGCTGTGAGCAAACGCTGAGCGAAGATGGTGAAAGAAGATGGGGCCGAAAAAACCACGTGAGAAACAGATAAGAAAACAACTGGTAACATTTAATACTGTTGGATGCAGGGCTGAACTTTTTACAGCTTCTCCAGTTTGGCTGTTCAGAAGGAAATTTGTGAAGAATCAGGGATGATTCAGGACTTTAGCGAAAGCATGTTAGGTTGTTTTCACACCTGATAGTCCGGTAGACTAGCGATGCCGTTCACTTTCACACTGCACTGTGTCAAATGATCCAAAATAATTGAAAAACCTCTTCACCTCCTTGCCTGTGGGGGCGCTGCAACAAGAATCACTGAAGGGAATGACATGAAAACCTCTGAAGACACTGAGAGCAACTTCCTTCTTCACAAAATGTTAACAAAACTGGAGTAGCTCAGATTTTATTAGTTATAGGATTTATTTTTTGTTTCTGGTAAAAGTCCATGGGGGATTTCTCTTGCTAGCGCTAAACTAGCGTGTTTGATTTGGTCAAAGGTTTGTTTTGTTCTGGGTCTGTCGAATGGGAGCACTGATGTTGACCCGCATGGTCACCATCATAGTCTTAGAAATTATAGTCCGATCAATGAGAAAGCAAACTGCGCCAGAGCAAATATAGATGTATATAAAATTCTGCTTTTGTTCCAGACCAAGCAACAGCACCAAAGGACTCTCCTGGTGTGAGTACACTGCAAAAACACAAAATCTTACCAAATATATTTTGTCTACTTTGTAGTGCAAATATCTTAGTGCACTTTAAATAAGACAAAACTAACTTACAAGTAACTTTTCAGATAGAAATAGTAGCTTGCTTTAAGTCAGAAATTCCTTAATGTCGATGAAAAAGTACTAGTTCTATTGGCAGATTATTTAACTTATAACAAGACAATTTTCATGTTTTAAGTGGGAAAAATCTGCCAATGGGACTGGTACGTTTTCAATGATATTGATTAAGTATTGACTTAAAACCAGCTTAAAGCTACTTATAAGTTAGCTTTGTCTTATTTCAAGTGTGCTAAGATATTTAGCTAGAAACTAGATCAGAAATACTAAGATTTATATCTTTGCAGGTATCTTTAGTCTAAAACTCGTTTTTCTCTTCATGTAAAGCTCTGGCCTAGTTACTGACTCATTCCTGGGTTCAGCAGCTCGTTGTTTACCTATAAACTGTTTTAAATTTTGAAATCAAAGCGAAACGTTGCCTTTGTTTCACTGGGAACTGCAACAAGTAATCAGCAAGGAAATAAAGCTAAGAGGATGAAGAGCAATGTGACAAAATAAAGCTCAGAGTAATCATTCTCTGTCCTCCAACTGTTATTCAGTTAATCTGTGTTTGTGTGGAAGTTGCTTGTAAGCAGGGGGTTGAAGGCAGCAAACATTTATTTGGCTTTATTTTTCAGGGACATGTTCAGAAGATGCAGAATTAAATTGTCTATGTCTAAGATTATCTGCACAATAATACTGGAGTTGGGAGGAGAGTGATTTTTCTTTCGAAAACGATGATTCACATATTAACAGAAAATTATCAGCGTGGCTTTTAAAAAGCTGGTCTGGGCAAAAACATACTACCTCCATGCATGCATAAATATTTAGTTTATGTGAAATTCCATCAAAGGAACAATAATTGTTGATAAAGATGGAATTAGAAAGGTAGGTTAAGCTAACTTTCTGTGACTCCTCATAGGTCCAAAACATAGTTAAATCTGAATTAACCTACTAATTAGCATTTTGTTACACTTAATAAATGATGTAGGGGAAACTAAAGCAGCTCATAAATTATGCAGTGTTTATCCAGAAACATTCATCTTCAGCAGCTGCGAATAGTTAAAGTCTTCATGAGTTAAAATTTATGTCCTTTGGGATCATAATTAGATTGAAACTATACATTCAGTCTGTCGAAATGTTAATTAATATCTTATAAAAGATTAGGAGTTTTGTTTAAAATGAAACTTTTGCTCTGATTAAAGAGGAGATCTGAACTCTACCCGTTTAGCTTGATGTGAAATTGGTCCCAATGCCTCAAAACGAACAAAATTGTATTTTTGTAAAACAAAATATCTTTAAAATATCGGCACAAAGGAAAATTTTTACTGCACAAATGTAGCACAAATATTTGACACCAATTTTATTGGTAAAATTAGGTCATGTGGGTTGACCTTGTGTCATTTGAATTTAAATATCTTCAAAGCAAAAGCAGCACAAACAAAACTGTTTGCTGCACAGATGCAGTTGAGTTGATTAACACCAATTATATCTGATTTGAAAAAGGTGGAGGAGCTGGTTGACCTTTCATGACCTGTGGAAACATTTGTTAATATCTATAAAATGATAGCGGCACAAACACAATTTTTGCAGCACAAACGTTTAACACCAATTTTGTTAAATTTGAAGAAGGTGGAGGCGGGGGGCAACTTCACCAGCTGTCCTGATCCAGCGCCAGCTTTTGATTTGATATCTGGGATTTCATGTGAATAAGGATAATATAGAACAGCTATGGGGTTGTTTTTATATGTCTTTGAAGGTTGTGTGGTAATTGTTAAAAAAAAATTCAAATAATTAGACCCGTCAGCCGTCTGAAGGATAGAAGATAATAAAAAATATGAGTCATATTTTCTACCAAAATCACTTTCTTCCTGTGTGTCTCTGACTCACTGCGTATTCCCATAGATAATACTAAAACTATGCTAAAGGAAAAAGAAAAAATATATATTTACATATTTTTTTTTTTTTTTTTTTTTTTTTTTTTTATATATTTAAAAAAAATATATATTTACATAGTGGACCGTGTTCCGTGCCTCCATTGTCGAGGCGGCCGATCGGAGCTGTGGCCGCAAGGTTGTCGGTGCCTGTCGCGGCGGCAACCCTCGAACCCGTTGGTGGACACCTTCGGTGAGGGATGCCGTCAGGCTGAAGAAGGAGTCCTATCGAGCCTTTTTGGCCTGTGGGACTCCGGAAGCAGCTGATGGGTACCGGCGGGCGAAGCGGCATGCGGCTCGGGCGGTTGCTGAGGCAAAAACTCGGGTGTGGGAGGAGTTTGGAGAGGCCATGGAGAAAGACTTCCGCACGGCTTCGAGGCGATTCTGGTCCACCATCCGGCGTCTCAGGGGGGGAAGCGGTGCAGCACCAACACTGTTTATAGTGGGGATGGTGTGCTGCTGACCTCTACTCGGGACGTTGTGGGCCGGTGGGCAGAGTACTTCGAAGACCTCCTCAATCCCACCAACATGCCTTCCACTGAGGAAGCGGAGCCTGGGGACTCTGGGTTGGGCTCTCCAATCTCTGGGGGCGAGGTCGCCGAGGTGGTTAAAAAGCTCCTCGGTGGCAAGGCCCCGGGGGTGGATGAGATCCGCCCGGAGTTCCTTAAGGCTCTGGATGTTGTAGGGTTGTGTTGGTTGACGCGACTCTGCAATATCGCATGGACATCGGGGGCAGTTCCCCTGGATTGGCAGACTGGGGTGGTGGTCCCCCTGTTCAAAAAGGGGGACCGGAGGGTGTGCTCCAATTATAGAGGGGTCACACTCTTAAGCCTCCCTGGCAAGGTCTATTCAGGGGTCCTGGAGAGGAGGGTCCGTCGGATAGTCGAACCTCGGATTCAGGAAGAGCAGTGTGGTTTTCGTCCTGGTCGTGGAACACTGGACCAGCTCTACACCCTCAGCAGGGTCCTGGAGGGTGCATGGGAGTTCGCCCAACCAGTCTACATGTGTTTTGTGGACTTGGAGAAGGCGTTCGACCGTGTCCCTCGGGGAGCCCTGTGGGGGGTTCTCCGGGAGTATGGGGTACCGGGCCCTTTGATACGGGCTGTCAGGTCCCTGTATGACCGGTGTCAGAGTCTGGTCCGCATTGCCGGCAGTAAGTCGGGCTTGTTTCCGGTGAGAGTTGGACTCCGCCAGGGCTGCCCTTTGTCACCGATTCTGTTCATCACTTTCATGGACAGAATTTCTAGGCGCAGCCAAGGTGTTGAGGGGATCCGATTTGGTGGCCTCAGGATCTCATCTCTGCTTTTCGCAGACGATGTGGTCCTTTTGGCTTCATCAGATCGTGATCTGCAGCTCTCGCTGGATCGGTTCGCAGCCGAGTGTGAAGCGGCCGGGATGGGGATCAGTGCCTCCAAATCCGAGGCCATGGTCTTGAGCCGGAAAAGGGTAGAGTGCCTTCTCCGGGTCAGGGGGGGTGTCCTGCCCCAAGTGGAGGAGTTTAAGTATCTCGGGATCTTGTTCACGAATGGGGGAAGAAGGGAGCGGGAGATCGACAGGCGGATTGGCGCAGCGTCTGCTGTCAAGCGGGCGCTGTACCGGTCCGTCGTGGTGAAGAGAGAGCTGAGCCAAAAAGCGAAGCTCTCGATTTACCGGTCGATCTACGTTCCCACCCTCATCTATGGTCATGAGCTTTGGGTCATGACCGAAAGAACGAGATCGCGGATACAAGCGGCCGAAATGGGTTTTCTCCGTAGGGTGGCTGGGCTCTCCCTTAGAGATAGGGTGAGAAGCTCAGTCATCCGGGAGGGACTCAGAGTAGAGCCGCTGCTCCTTCACATCGAGAGGAGCCAGTTGAGGTGGCTTGGGCATCTGGTCAGGATGCCTCCTGGACGCCTCCCTGGTGAGGTGTTCCGGGCACGTCCCACCGGGAGGAGGCCCCGGGGAAGACCCAGGACACGCTGGAGGGACTATGTCTCTCGGCTGGCCTGGGAACGCCTCGGGATTCCCCCGGAGGAGCTGGAAGAAGTGGCTGGGGAGAGGGAAGTCTGGGCCTCCCTTCTGAAGCTGCTACCCCCGCGACCCGACCTCGGATAAGCGGAAGAAGATGGATGGATGGATGGATGGATATATTTACATATGCGTATTTGGGTGTATATATGTATACACAAAATCTAATTATTTGGTTTGACTTTTTTGTTTGGCCATATCTGACTTTGTTATCACCTTTTTAATGACCCACTGCTGATATTTTCATCTCCCTAAAAATTGTATTTTTCCATGTATGGTAATAAATCAGATATGTATCCAATAGTTTTCCAAATGTATGCAGTCTTAATTTATCTGACTTTTAAGTCTTTGACGTGAGACGTGTGTCATAAATTTCCACCAGAAGTCAAACTCAGGTATTATGGACATAATTGCTGAATCAACCAGTAATGACACTTAACTTTTGTTTTTTATTAGCTTTGTCTTGTGATCTTGCACCAATATCTTTGGCTCCCATTAATCAATCATTTTAAAATCCATCCATATACAATGGTGTCCATGATTACTTTTGTAAATAAAGCGTTGCTGTGTGACGTCAATATTCTTCTGCCTGTGTGTGGTTACATTTAATTAGCATAAACGACCATGTAAAAAAAAAAGGTTTTCAGAAAACATTTGGAGTTGAGCATCAAGAGCATCTGTATGAACATAAGCTCAGAGCTTATTGCTGGAGTTCCACAGGGGTCAGAGTTTGGCCCCAAACTGATTCTTTCATTTTCCAGTAGCGGTGTTTCCGTTGAGCATGTAAATGCTTTTAACTACTAAATACATTTTCGTAATTGAAGCACGGCGATTTAAAATAAAAACATACTGGACGTTTTTGTGCAAGGATGAATTATTAAAATTAGTGTACTTCGCAAAATCACAATGGAAACGCTATTTTTTACATCACAAAAGACGTGTGATCAACAACTGGATGTTACTACTGGCGGAAACAACGAAGAAGGCGAGACAGGAAGTAGTTTTAGGGTGATGATGCGCCATGTTTTTTAATGACTACACATGAACAAATGTATTCACATGTGATTTTCATTGTGTTTCTTATTTAATAGAAACACCGCAGTGGAAAAATTGTCAAATATATGCAAAGTTTTGTGCACATTTCTTATGAAAACTCAGCTTGTGATAACAAAGAGAAAACAAATAATTTGTGCCAATGAAAATTTGTTACAACTTTTGTAGATAAGTCCTCTAAGTTTTTAACATGCTGTTTACTTTTTAGGTAATACGGTTTCACAGAGTCTTTTTTATGTATTTAGTAATTAAGAGAAACTGAGTAACTGATGCAAATTTAGCATATTTAAAAAGTTTTTGATGTGAATGTTGATGTCACCTTAGCAACAAAAACTATATATTGATTTCTGTTTTATTTATTTTTTACTGTTAGAGGACACCTGTTACATAAAATTTCTTATTGACCTTCCTTATCTAACCAAAGACATTGACTGCATGACTCATCAGGCTGATTTAGACAGGAGGAAATGTGAGAGTGTATTTGTATGCATGTTAGTGTGTGTCAATGACATTGCAGGGCATTTGTGCCATTAAGTACGTCCTCAATCACTGCTAAGACTGTAAACCCTGACTCTGCTCAGGACAACCTGTACATGTTCCTCCTCTTCTTCATGCAATACACTGTGTGGTAGTAGCATTTACATTTCTTTAAATAATGACATCTATCACGTGTTTGGTGTATAAACAGATGTATATAATGTATATAATGTACAGTATATAATGTTGCACTGATTCATTGCATACCTGTTGGAGTAAACAGGCTATGTACCATAACATATTTTATTTAAATACTATGATAAAACTATTTACCATTATGTACCTTGATAGCATAAAATAAATGTTCCCCATCTGTCTACATAGTCACATCAGTCAGCCCTGTTTAAAAAATATTAATCTTAAAAGAGAAGAAATAAGAAAAAACATTAAAAACCTGAAAATACAAAAGCTAATTAATGGAGCTGATGTATTTTAAGAGTGTTAAAATATATACATCAGTGAAATGTAAACAGAACTTTTATGTCAATGTATGCTGTGAATATGAAGCAAGGGTAATTCATAATGTATAAAAGCGTTGGTAGATTATGCAGTATTTCTGTTTAGATTGACAGAAATGAGAAAGGCAGCAGGATGATGGGAGCAGTGGGAGTCGAGCCTGTTAGCATCACCATGAAAGCAGCTTTTCCACCAGTTAGAGGAGCCAGAATCTCAAATCTCTAAATAACCAAAGATCCTCGGTGACGTCAAGAAACCAAGCACTACAGCGCTTAGCAACCTGAAGGAGCAGAATGGCTCTGTTTCCTACAACCACATATTAGGGCCGTTATACATAGAAAGGAAGAGAGGAGTTCATTTCTGCCAAAAAAATTGGTTTTGAAATTAATCTCAGAATGTTGGAAATTTATGAGTTTGAATTGTGACTTTTTTTTAAGCAAAAAATGTCACAAATTTTGAGATTAATTTAAAATTAAGATTTAAAAATAAAATCTTGTAAATCATTGGAGTCTCACACTTCAAAACTTTTAGACTTTTGAAACTCAGAAAATTTCACTTTTTTTTTTAAAGAAAATTTCTAAGATTAATCTAAAAATTTCTGAATTTTTTCTTGTGAATTTTCAATAGTTTGATTTCAAATGTTCTTGTTTTTCTTGTTTCAGATCTCAGTTTTCTTTGTCTTTTTTTCTCACAACCCTTTGACTTTTCAAACTCAGAAATTTCTGAGATCTCAAAATCTGAGTTTTTTCTTTAACATTTTTGACTTTTCAAGCTCAGAAATGTATGTGTTTTTTCATCTCAAAATTTGGAGTTATTTGGGAAAAATTTACTCCTTTTTTTCTATTTTTTCTAATATGCCATTGTAGTTTTCCCTTTCTCGCAGGCAAAGTTATTTTTACTATTAACTCCTGTTAATATTGCAACTACAGACCAACAGCTGGTAGTTGGCAAAGCCTTGTGTAAAACAAACAGTTTCTTCACAATCGTGCTTCACTATTTCACTATTCTGCCTGTATTTTGTCCCCTAATATCAAAGTAAATGTAAAGATCACTTGGTTTTTGAATTTCCCATGGTGTTTTAACATATGAAAAAGATTCTTCATAGAAGAAAAGCCAGGGCTTTTATTGTTATGAGACCGAGAAACGTAGTTCATGCTTGAATTATGACATTTACATTTTTTCCTCTTTACATGAACGATCTACAGGATGTGAAATGGGTGTAATTTCACAAAGTGATTTTGGTTTTAATGTTACTACAGTATGTAGAGGGTTTGAAAAGGAGTTTAGCTTGTTTTCCCTCAGGCATTAATGTACATTTCAAAACAATTTTGAAGATAATGCAGTCATACAAAAGAGTTTAAGCAGCTGTATAAACTGAGCCATATATGAATGCTACCAGTTTCTGATAAAAGCTGAAGAACAAACTCAAACGTTCTGCAACAAACACAATTAGACAAATCACAATTGACTTTTAAATCAATTTTCTGTTAGATAGGGTTAGAAGTTTGTCTCTTTTCAGAGAATTGACTCTTTGGCTCCAAAACAATTATTAATTTGTCATCATGAGTAGCCTTATTTTAGCTTAATTTACCAAATATGAACGGGTTCCATATTTTTGCATTTTCAAAAGTAACAAGGGCTTACCAGAAAAGTCCTTGTTACTTTTCTGTAATATTTTAATCAACATTCTCATTTTTATTTAACGAAACAAAAAACAAACAAAACACTGCCAGCATATCTACCAAACAAAACCAAAACAGAAATATAATGTCTCAGCTTGGATCTGCTGATGCTGTTACTTCTCTTTGTTGATGTTCATCCTGTTTTTCAGAAGGTAACCAGCCATTCTGCCAATCACAACCAAGTTCAGGGAGCAGCCACTGAGAGTGAGAGCTGAGCAGCAAAAAGGCAGAAAAAACAGGAAGGCAGCTTTTTTCACTACAAAGAGAGCAAACAGTTCACAAAAAATCTGGTTGTGGTCTCATCATTCATTATGAACGACCGGTGTAAGGAGAGTTCGATTCCATAGAAGGAATCGCATGCTAAAGTCACTTGGATCATGCAGCTGCTAACGGTTCCAAACATCATCGAATGACGAAGAATTCATCCCAGGTCTTCAGTCAAACAGCTACATAGTAATTTAGCACTTCTTTAGTCTAACTGATTGATTTTAACGCTACCATTAGGTCCATTTCCCATCTGCAATATCTGGATATTTTTTTGGAATATATAAATGTCTTTGTAGGATGTAGATCTGAAGGTAAGCTGGAGCAAGGCTAACTGCTAGCAAAGACAATAAGGTATAGCACCCCCATGTTAGCAAGCAGAGGACATCAGAAAGAGTTTTATAAAACAGACATTGTTACTACGGTTTTCTTTTTATGTGTATAACATTACTATAAAACACTGTAGAGATGCCTAAAGAGTCTGTCGCCTATATAGTCTATGATATGTTTGTAGTCTGGTTCCCCTCTAAATTTTATAACAGTGATAAATATCCCTGCTGCATCTAACAAGCTTTGATAAAATACAAAGTGAAGCAATCATTTCACTATTGTTCAATAATTACTGAAAGTCACGGGGAAAGTCAGAAAAGCCGTTTATTTGCGTTACATCGCACCAGAAGCTGACAGATAGAACTGAAATGTTTGGAGCTATTGAGAGCTGCATGAACCACGTATCGGCTAGTTCAAAGAGTGTCGTGACTCTCTTTCTCTTTTTCATAATTTAATTATTTTTTTGCGTGAATGACAACGCAAAAGAAATTATTAATTTCAGCAAAAAATTGGAATTGAGCATCAAGATCTGCTGTGTGAACTGTGTAAACCTTTGTTTACTTGCAAACATGGTCGTTTGAATATAATGATTTTGTTTTCAATAATATTGAAAAGGATGAAATAATATTTTAATAGAATAATAATAAAGATCTTGTTGACATTATGTTAGTCTTTCTGTCAAGCAGCGTAGTTGAACTGAATTTCAAACTGATCTCTGAGTCTTGGTGTGTGTAGGCTCATACTTTGGTTTGGGAGGAAGGTCTTCATTTCTAAATGCTCCTGCAAGTTTGCATAAATCAGACTGAACATGGTGGGGTGTGTGTGTGTGTGTGTGTGTGGGGGGGGGGGGGGGGGGGCACTGCCCTGGGGAATTGGAATAAATCCTACATGGGAGTGTTTCAGATCTTTATCAAAGACGTGTGAACGGCTCAGACGAGCCCTTGAACACCACAGACACACATTCAGACAAAGTCGCACACATTCGCAGTGTGTGATCTCCATCATATCGCATGCTAATGTCTGCTTTCATTCTGTCTCCCAAGACATCAGATGTAAGAGACAACTTCAGCTCAGAAACACCCATGATTTTACGGGTCGCTCCGTGCCTCCATTAGTGCTGTGAATCGACCACATTGATGTGAATTTCATCAGATAACTTCCCCTAATGTGTGTTTCTACTCATGCCAGTTTTATTTGAATACCTCTCCCCTTTTGTTCTGGAGTGTTTCTGTGTGTTGATGTCCTTTACCGTTCCACCGTCCCACATGAGCAATGTGGGGTGAGCATCTACAGCTGGCCAGCTATAAATCACAGGGACAAACACTGAATTCCTGTGCTGAGAAAAGGACTTGTTTCAGCTGAAACGTCGCTGCGTTCACCTCCAAATACACACCGCTGCCTGCAGTTCAACCTACCAGCGTCCTTGGAGGAGACAGACACAGGAAACGTCATAACTATGTCCTTTCACAGCAGAACGAGGAAATGTTTACAGGAATGACGCTGGGATGTACACACAGTGTTTGTTTGTAGTTTATTAATTGAAGTGTACCGAGAAACTTTCTTTAGCTTGACATTGGCTAAGAAAACTGCTAAGTGTGGAAAGTATTTGTTGTTTTTATCCACGTTTGAACACCAAATGACTAGAAACACATGAACGGTTGGACAAAATTACTCAAATGTCTTTGATTTTACATCAAACATCAAAACTCCAGCATGTTATTTTTATCTATTAGAACAGTGTTTTTCAATGTGGGGGCCACTAGAGGGCGCCTCAGAAAGCTGGAGGGAAAATGAGGGGGAAAAGCAAAACTTAAGACATAGAAATTTATATTTTTATTTTTTATCATAAACTCTTAATTTCTTTTTTTAGGGGCACAATATGAAAATAATGGAAAATTACAAGAATAAAGTGATAATATTTTGAGAATAAACTTGGATGAGAATAAAGTCAAAATAATATGACGATAAAGTCATAATAATACAAGAATAAAGAGTTAATATTGCAACTTTATGTTTATAACATGACTTTATATTTATAATGTAAAGACTTTAAACTAATAATGCTTTGACTTTATTCCCATATTATTATGATTTTTCATATTACTTTGACTTTATTCTCGTAATTTCATTTTTTTAATTCTTCCTTCTTATAGCCCTAATATTCCATCATAGTTTTTCAAATATTATTATAAAATATAATTTAAAATAATTGATTGAAATGTTATTTGCTGCCTTTCTCCTCAACCTAGCATAGAAAGTGCAAAATGTGAAAGTTTCTGATCAGAACTTGTCACAGAAACTTTCTCTCTTTGGTTACCTAGCAACTCTCTCACTCTTGGGTTACCTAGCAACAACCTGCTGAGTAACTTACGCAGTAGCAGTTTAATGTTTTGCTACTGTCCCTCATAACTGCTTAAAAATTAAAAAAAAAAGAGGATGGAGTGAAATCTTTGGATAAAACAGGGAAGATCATACCTCCAGTTTGACAACATTTCAAATATTTCAAACAAAAAAGTAACCAATAATTATTGATTTCCACTGATATATCATGACAAGGTTTTCAGTCACTTTTATTCCTGTTGAATAGTGGATAAAAGTGAAGAAAAACATTCTAAAAGTTGATCTGTGTGGGGTTTTAAGGGGGTCTCCACCCAGAGGTGGAGCTGTTTGGGGGACCATGTGGAAGAGTTTGGGATTCCCTGTATTAGTCTACAGCTTTGTCTTCTTGCTGATTGGACTCAACCAGTTCTGCCACTCATTTCCGATCTTTTCTGTGGTGTTTAAGGACATTGGCGCTTATTGGTAGAGAAGAACCTTTGGGTTACTTCTGTTGTTTTCAAATAATTTAGATTTGTTGCTGTGTTTAAGGCAGGATTTGCAATTTAGTGTAAAATGAGAATTGAGGGTCAGTTTATTCAAGCCTGAACTATTTTTTTTTTTGGTTACTCTAAATTGCTTGCCCTGTATTGGACTGGTGACTTGTTTCCCGCCAAGTTCCCTGCGACCCAGCATGGATAAGTCTGTAGACAATGGATTGATGATTGAGAACTGAACCTAATTTAAAGAAGGACCTGTAAACTCCACCCTGCCTCCTAAAATAACACCCACCTTTGTTTCTCTCAAATTCAGCACTTGAAGAAAATATGACCCGAATCCGCATAATAAATTCTGCTAATTTCCGAAGCAGCCCCGCATCACGAGCGTTTTCTTAAAATTAGATGAACTATGTTTGGATTGATGGTGTTTTGTGTTGAAATGGGAGCCAACTGGAGGTCATACAGTCTACCCACTGTCTGATTTACTGCCGTGTCACTGATAATATCCTGCCGCCGCTGTGATAATGTCCTTTCCACATCCTGCACCCACATTACCCTTTACTGTATGCTTCAGTATTCATCTAATGCAACACAGGTGGTTCTTTCCTCACTCTACAAACCTGGCTCATTTGATTAAATATTACGATTGTTGTTAAACTGCCTGTCTGTTGTGGTTCTTTTCATTTTCTGCCTCTGATTCTTGTTTTGCTTAGATGTGTTTATTCTTTGCCATTACTGTTGAATTGCACTTTTATAAAGGTTGGTGATTCACTCAGTAAACAAAGTTCAGTTACATACATTTATTTTAATAAGTAAATTAGTGCCTGCATTTCTTCCACAGTGGAATGCATTTCCTTACTTCAAATTGCTAATAGCTATTGCAGTTTATTTTCTCCACCAAAGGAGATGATGAATGAAATGATGGAGCTTCTTTGTTTAACACTAAATATAGTGTTAAACGTCTTGAAAGAAATTTTACTTTCTGATTTAATGCCTTGAAAATGTGCCTTTGTCTCTTTAAAGACTCCTGTTTTTTCTGAAACTACATTTTTTTCCATGCAACAATACTTCTCTATTAACCTTTATGCGTTTTTACCAGCGTTGCTCTGAGAAGTAGCTCCTATAATGAGTCCCACCAGAGGTTTGCTAATTTTTGCTGGCTAGTCTGAAGGAGCAGAGTGGGGGAGGAGCTGCGCCTCGAAGGCAGGGCTTGGTCCAACCAGGTGTTTAGCACAACTGAATGGTTGCCAAGGTGATTGAAGTCCACTACTGAACTGAACCACTTCTTCAAGTGGTAGTCTAAAAGTGGAAGTGGACTAGACCACAATACAGTCTTATTTATTTTTATTACCTGGTTCCTTTGTGTGTTTTTTATATTTTCTAAGTTGAAATTCTTAAAAAATAAAGATGTGGGTATGCTCACACTGCCACATATAAAAAGTTTGATTTCCAGCTGAAATAGATCTTTGTTAGGATGTTTTCTGACCAAATGTATTCACTTATCTTTAATGTAAAGTCATTCTTAATTTTCTCTGTGCTTTTTATGTGTCACAAAATATGGATTATATCAGAATATTCTCTCTGCTCACTTTAAGCTGCATCTTGGTTTGGAGTATTTAGTCTGACTAGCATCAATCTGCTGCACCAGCTGCTGGCGGAGTACAACACAAAAAATATCATTTAGGTGGTATAAAAATGCTGTTTGCAAAGCACTTTTTCATGTCATACAGACCATGTTATATGCAATAATGTAACAATTTATTGACTTGTTTTGTAAGGCTGAACAGAGGTTTATAGGCGGTGCTTTATTTTGTTTAATGCCCTTGCTGCAGGCGTTACAGCTTACCGTTCCCACTGTGTGCACTTTCGGTCTCAAACTGAGGGCTTTTATGGAACAAGTCACTTAATTTCACGCGTTTGGCTGACTCATTGTTTTAATGCTCTGTGGTTTTTAATTCTTGCCTTTTCTGAACCAAATTTAGTCTTTTTACTATCCTGATTTCATCTAAACGCTCGGTTTCTGAGCAAGAGGCTCAGCTGGCAGTCGGCCTTGGTGTCGCACATCAAAATGTCTGCAGCACAGCGAACAGCTTCTCTGTTTTAACCCGGCCACTGACTCGGGTTTACACCAGCCCTCATAAACCAAACCAGAAATGTTCCCAGTTCTCCTGATCAGCTGTTCTTGGCTTATTGCAGATAAAAATATTCAACAGGGACAGATTGACATGGATGAAAAAAATCTGACTTTAATCTCAGAATTCTGACTTTTGTTTCTCAGAATCAAAATATTTTAAACTATGAAAAATCTAGTTTTAAAACTCAAATCTATCAAGTAAGTTTGGGATAGGTTTCAGCGTGGATAAAGTGCAGGTATACAAATTCTATAACAAGGAGGTAACATTCATGTTGTTATGTTCATGTACTAACAACATAATTAACACACACCTAGGGATGTTTAGTTATTTATTTGGATTCTGATAAATTGACACAAAAAGGAAAATCAGAATTCTGAGGGAAAAAACAGAGAAAGGATTGTGAACAAAACACACAAAAAAATAATTGATCATAAGTTTATCTGACTTAAGCAATTGAGTCCCAAACTCGAATCCATAGCTGTGTTTCCATTACAAAAATCAACAAAATTTTGTATTGTATTTCCATTAAATAAGAAACGCTATTAAAATCACACATGAAAATGTTTGTTTACATGACGAGTCATTAAAAAAGATCCTTCTCCTATCATTTCCTGTTGTCTTCTTCGTCGTTTCCAGCAGTAGTAACTTCCGACTTTTGATCACATCATTCATGTGAGAAAAATGTTTCTATTGCAGCTTTTTTGCAAAATACATTAATTCCGATAAAGCCAAAAAAGAACATAATCTTAGTGCAAAAACTTTGTCATAAATGCGTTTTTTGTTTTTTTACACTGCCGTCTTTGGCAAACTTATTGTTATAATTTCAAGTTGCAAAATTTTAATGTCAGTGGAAACTTAGCTACTGATTTTTCATAATATTCCTTTTTAAACTTCCTCTGCTCAGATTCCACATTTTTTAGTTTTCCCTTTTTGCTTAACTTGATTTCACTTCATTTTCCTGTAATTTACCTTTTTTATTTCTTCATTTATTCCTTTGCAGCTTCTTTCCTTCTTCCTGTCAGCGATCTACGCTGCTACCTGTCTACCTTTGTGTTTTTTTATTTTTATTTCGGTCTCCCTCTTTTGACCCTGCCTTCCTTTTCAGGCTGTGCTGGTTCATTACTCTGCACCCTGCCTTGATGTGATTTCAATGCAAATAGAGAGCTAAACTTAAATGGATCAGGTTCTGTGAGTCGACGCAGACAGGAGAAAGGGAAAGATCTGAGGACCGAGTGAGTGCTCGGCTGTGAACGACTTCCATTCTTCTGATTTCCCAAACGGAGAGGCATCCATCATTCCTGCAGAGAGAGGCTGAGTGGAGATGGATGTTGTCTCTCCTGCAGCTGTAAATCACTCCCAATCACATATAAAAAAAATCCAGCTTTCAATTTCTTTGAAATGTGCATGGTCGCATTTGCACCTCACATGTATGCACACAGTCATGTTCTCACAATCCACCCAAAGACCACCTGCATGGAAATGTTGTCTCCTTTTATGGGGGAAATGACTTCTGACAGGGAAATGGAGACTCTCAGGTCCCACAGACGAAAATGGGGATTTCCTGCTGAAATGAATTTGATCTGTCACTAAATTTCCTTTATTTATTGTCTTTTTGTTTCTGATTCGACATGAGTGTATGTTTTACCAGATTCTACAGTGATCATTTTGTGCTAAATAAAACTAATCTAAAGAGATAAAAATGACTGAATTAAATGTTAAGCTTCACATGTAGCTTTTGCTCCCATTTAAAGATAAAGTTTCTCTGGAAATTCTCGTCTTTTGTGATAGATCCTGGAACTAATTTAAACTTTTTTGCTTGTCCTGTATTCTGTCTGTTCATTACATCATTTTAATGTAAGAACTTGGCCCTGTCACAGAGTTAAATGGAAAATGAGATTTTTTAGTAGCAATTTTCTATGTATTTTGCTATAATGCCAATTGTGTCTCCAGGGAGAATCAATGTTTCTATGTGCAGGTAAAGTGCTGGCTTGGATTTCAATTAGATGCTGGCTCCTCAGGCTCCAACCGGCACAAAGAGAGCTGGATATTAAATATCGTCAATTAAAGTATTTCTGGTGTTAATCCTAAATGCTTTTCTACATTAATTTGTACCATTTCCTTCCTGCAAAACATTTCAAGGTGCCGTATCAATGCGCTAAGGCAGGTAGAAGTCCGCCTGTCTTTGTTATGCCTCTGATTCACCAGGAAAGTAATCCCAGGCTGACAGGCCGATGCTCTCACCGCGTTCCCCCACCTCTCCACTAGGTGGCACATTCGCTGAATCCTTCAAATCACCGTTGTACGAGTCCAGCTACAAGTATTAGACGTTTAGCCGAAATTTGACCTTCCAGCTTAAAAAATTTATGCGTCAGAGCAGGGGCGCTGCCAGGAATCTTGGGCCCCCTGACAAAAAATTAAATTGGGCCCCCCACACAGCTGCTGTTACAATTTTTTGAGTCTATCTGATCCATCAAAAGCATTACAATTTTAAAGGCTTGCAACTGCCTTGCTTTCTTTGGTCCAATACTGATAACTAACACAATATTTACTGCTCATGAATTTCACATCCAACAGTTCTTGCAACATCCAAGCAAGTAAGTTGCTTAAGTTTTTTCTATTAGTTTTAGATACTGAAATGTCTCCCAACAAGCAGTCAAAAGCAACATGAAAATGTACATAAAGCAATTCAGACTTCTCAAAAAATGCTGTGTAGTTGCATTTTCTTCAAGCTGCAGTATAGAACTTTAATAAAAAATATGTTTTTCCATATTTGTTAAAGTTGTCACCATGTAGTGACAGTTTGTTATGAGACAGATAATCTGTGAAAACAATCAATCTCCTTCACCTCGTCCCTGAACTATTATTGCTATCTAACGTAATGCAACATTCTGGCCAAAACAACCAATAGTAAAAAGATACAGTAGAAAACTCATGCAGGGTGAAACTAAAAACCAAAAACTTGTTGTGTTTATTTTTTAAATGGCCTGCATACACCCCATTTCTAATACCACCCTGGGAAATTGCCCTTGTAATCTACACTCGCTTATTGTCCTTACAGTATTGCATGATAGAGGTGAATCATAGAAAAAAACAAGTTTTTTCTCAGTGATGGGGAACTTCAAAAATGTTAAGACATAATAAGGAATAAGTCCTTTCATCAGCCACATTTTGCACCAATCTAATTAAATTTTTCTAACTGTTCTCTGCAGAAACATAACTTCCTGTTTAGACAGCTTGATTTATGCAGTATTTACTAAGAGTTTATTGGTGTTTGAAAAAACTCCAAACAGTATTAATAATTCAGCCTCTCAGTATTGCTTGCTGTCAGCTGGTATTGGTTCAGGTTCAGCCTGCATCTGGGTGCAGTGAGGATGCTGAGCTGGCATAAAAGGCCAAACAATTCTTATGATATTCTGACTGAGAGAAGAAAAGGGCAACATATTTTAGAGTTGCTTTCACAGCATAGCTGCAATCTGCAAAAGAAATATTTTACATTTAACTCTGCAGATATAGTGGGGAAAATAGGTATTTGATACAACACTGATTATTGAAGTTCTCCCACTCATGAAAAAAATTATATTGCAGGATTTTAAAATATTTATTTTTATTGCATAAAATAAGTAATTTGTGAATGCATAAATATATCTCTTTATTACTTTCACGAATCAAATAAGGGTTTCACAAATCACAAAATAGGCTCTAAATATCCAGCTTTTAGTTTAAAAAATGTAGTAGTCCTTGTTTGATGAGTCTGAGATTTGACGTTTTTAAGCTAGAGCAAAATAAAGAAGCTCACGGTAGCAGAAAAATGAGGCGGACCCAGCTGACCTTTAACCTCCTGCAGAACTGGAGGTCTCAATCGGAAGCGAACTTCAGCGCCTTGTTGTTTATGCCTGATATTCCGTTGGATTACAGTGAACTCTGTAAAAAGAACAGGTATAGAAATCCAACTTATGTCGCTTACAAATATTGTATGCCAACCATTTTTCTGGATAAAGCTTTTTTTCTCCCCTCCAGCGGGTCTTTTGCGGCTCTAGTGTCTCTTATACGAAAGTAGACTGACAGGAAAGGAGGAAGACATGCGGCAAACGGCGCCGGGTCCGGGAGTCGAACCGCGACGGCGTCGAGGACTCAAGACCTCCAAAGTGGGTTGCACTATCCCCTCCGCCACCACAGCAGGCCCGATAAAGCTTTCTTTAAAGAAAAAAGTACCAGTTGCAGTCCAGCAGCCTAGGAATGCTAGTTGTTAGCCTATCCAAGGCTAATGATAACGGTTATTTAGGTTAGCGGCTAACTTAGCCAATGCTAACGCAAGTGCATAATGGGCCTGTTTCCTGTCAACGGGTCACGGTTTGTATTGTGTTGGCTTGCAGCGGACTGAATACTGTTCTTCTCATTTGCCCAGAACAAACAGAATGGAAAATTCTAAGCTATTTATTACAGGGAATGTTTTTAAAATTATGTCAGTATAAGTTTTTCCACAGAAACAAGCAACACAAAATACAATAACTGGACCTGAGAGATATAATTTCTGTTTTTAGGTCCATGTTGAGATTTCCTCAAAGTCTGACAGCCTTCAGTAAAGTCAAAGGTTTGAGAACTGTCTCTGCTGGAGACGCATTCCTGCAGATACACATCTACTCTCCAAAGATATGACTCTGTGAGACATCACTGTTGAACTAAGTGATCTCTGTTTGTTTTAAAGGACCTATTCTCTTCACATCAGTGCTACACACTCCATCACAAGCCAAAATGACATGCAGTTTGTAGGGTGAGAACTCTGGACTCCAGTTTCTTCGTGCTCAGGCTGGAGTAAGATTCAAAGCCATCACTCTTATGCCAAGAATATGTCCGTTATCCTGCAATAGCTAGCCCCGCCCACTTCGTCACAACCCTCCGGGGCTGACTACTGACCAGTTATCTGTCTAACAGGTCCGGAAAATCTCTAAGACCTGGGTATTACCCTAAAAGAGATCTATAAGAGATAATCTATTTAAACTGGTGTCGAAAGCGATTCGTCTAGCTCTAACTACCTCCAATCCAGAAGTTACGACCCTTTTCAGTTAAGAAACAATCAGCTGAGTAGCCCTCACAGCTGCGTAATTCCAATAACCACTCCTGTTAACGGTAGCTCGCTTTCTAAAATATAACTAGCTCTTGGAACCGACTAGACTAGATTTAGTGACTTGGATGTAAGTCCCTGGGTCATTATTTTACTCTCACCAAAGGAAATTATGAAGCCTCCTCTTTACTAGAACCATGTACATTAGTTTTACCTTTATTAAAAGAACTGAAAAATGAGTAAATGACTCAATTAATTCCAATGTCCACCAACCTCATTAGAATTTTAGAGTATGAATTTATTAAGCAAGCTTAAGCAGGGATATGTGACATACAAATCAATAATCAATTGTATATAATTCAAGAGCAGTGTAATAAGATCAACATGTACAATCATACCCTACTGTCTCTTTTCCCTAACCTATGTCGCAGATTCTGAGATAGCTTTTTAGGAAGCAAGTTCGACTCATACCCAGTTGGTGGTGGATCTTTAGCAACAGGAACGTCCGAAAACCTTGGTCTGAATCTTTGTCCTTTGTGTGGAAAAATCCTCTTTAGAATAGAAGCAAAGTAGAGAGGGCTCAATTGCTTTTGAAAACCCAGCTCCTTATCCCTCCGGAACCTTTGTCTTTTCTCCAAGTCTGTTGCAATGTTTGGGTTGAGGCAAGACCGACGATCGAATCAGGAACCCGGGTTGGACGATTGGAACTTGTCTCCCTTTGGCGGCAAGAAGCTTCAGCTTTTCCCGTGGCTCCAGGGTGTGGTCTACTGTTGTTTCCTCGATCTGCTTCTTCTGTTAGCTCTACTTCGGTGCCGCAGACAAAGAACAAGAACTTCTCCTTTTCCGTCTGCTTATATACAGTTCTCTGCCATGTATGTGTATGGGGAGTGTTAGTTTACGTGGTTTCCTGAACATCTGCTGATTTCACGGAAACCCCCGTCGGCCCCTCCTGTCTGCTGGCTGGGATGGAAAGTACCGTCCTTTCCTCAGCGTGTTGTTCTTAGCCAACCATACCGCCCCACCCATCCTGTGCGTCTGGCCATCTGTTCAGAACTGCTTGCGACAGCAGGAACTCACAAGTTCCCCTTCTCCTTTTTCCCCTTTTCCTTTTAACATTAAAAACTATGTGCTTTTCTCTGATTAACTTTTAAACACAGTCAAATATTAAAAACTATGTGCTGATTTCCATTAAGCATTAATCATAAGCATTAATCACCTCTTTCACTTATTATAAATCATCAAACCTTAATCATTTCATTGTTATCATGTTATTACAGATCCTGTTTCGTACACTTCAGAATCATTCAGTGATTACTTACATACAGTCATTTTACCTATTGTATTCATCCATGTTCAACTTAATCATTATCAAAACACTCAATCATTATAAATCAAAACACAAGATTGCTTTATTTCCTTCAGGCCTTCATGCACCTTTTTCTGCGTGTACCTGGATAGATCTCAAACCTCATACCAGTTTTCTTGACAAATAGCAAATGTTTTCAGGGTTTTTTGTGGTACAATGCAGAAGTCTTATTTTCCTTTTATTAAAGGTCACAAGAAACACCTGTTGGCAAGTTGAAGACTGTAGAGGGCGACATGTGAAAGAGGGGCTTTAATAACTCACCATTATTGTGACATGGCGAGTAAATAATGGAAACTTGTACTTTTGATATTAAAACTTGTCACATCCTATGGATTACCACATGCTGGTGTATATTGCTGACCAAGAAGTTACACAAACGACTGGTCTACCACAGTGGATCTAGAGTTAACTTACGGTTGTGCTAAAAAAGCAAAAAGCACCAAAGACGCTCTCTAATCTAGGGGACATATTATGCAAAATGTACATTTTGCACGTTTTTACTTCCATTTGAGTTTCGACTACTTCTAAAAACAACCCAAGCATTGAAAAAAACACCCATTTTTTTCTGGCAATAAGTTAATGGTGTTTGGTGTGTGGAAAATGAGCTGCTTCACAAAGGTCCAGATTGTTTAGTGACAATCAACAATCAGGCACAAGTGGTGTACCTCAAGGTTCAATCCTAGGACCCATCTTATTCAATATTTATATGCTCCCACTAGCTCAGGTTATAAGCTAGTGGGAAATAATATTAGCTACCATAACTATGCAGATGACACGCAACTCTACATTACGATGTCACCAGGTGACCTTTGACCCCATCCAATTACTGAAGAGATGCTTAAAACAGATAAATGTGTGGAGGTGCCAAAACTTTCTCCAGCTGAACAGAAACAAAACTGAAGTTATTATTTTTGGATCTAAAGAGGAACGATCTAGAGTTATAGATCTAGAGATATAGATCTAGAGTTATAGATCTAGAGATATCGATCTAGAGTCAATGCACAGCTTCAGTTATTACAACTAAAACCAGCGATCAGCCCGAAACCTGGGAGTAGTGATGGACTCTGACCTGAACCTCCAGAGCCACATAAAAACAGTTACAAAGTCGGCCTTCTATCACCTGAAGAACATTTCCAGAATTAAAGGACTAATGTCTCAGCCAGATCTAGAGAAACTCATCCATGCCTTCATCTTCAGTCGTACTGATTATTGCAACAGCGTCTTCACAGGTCTGTCCAACAAATCAATCAAACAGCTGCAGCTGATCCAGATGCTGCTGCTGGCGTTCTGACTAAAACCAGGAAGATAGAGCACATAACACCAGTTTTAAAGTCCCTCCACTGGCTCCCTGTAGCTCAAAGAATAGACTTTAAAATACTGTTGTTAGTTTGTAAATCACTGAACGGCTTAGCACCACAATACATTAAAGATATGCTGCTGTTGTATCAACCTTCCAGACCTCTCAGGTTCTGGTTTTGCTCTGCATCCCCAGAACCAGAACCAAACGAGGAGAAGCAGCATTCAGGTTCTATGCACCACAAATTTGGAACAAACTTCCAGAAAACTGTAAAACAGCTGAAACACTGAGTTGCTTTAAATCCAGACTAAAACCCACCTGTTTAGGATTGTATTTGAAATGTAATCAATTGCAAATTTATCGATGGCATTTGACTGAATGTCGTATTTTGATTATTGATTCTGTTGCATCACTTCGTGTTTTTTTTGTGTTTGTTATGATGTAAAGCACTTTGAAATGCCTTGCTGCTGAAATGTGCTATACAAATAAAATTTGATTTGATTTGATCAGTCACTGCGCCATTGCTATTTGAGAAAAAAAAAAAATCCAATGTTGATGGGGCTTGTAGGACGTAGTATTAGGCCCATACTTAGAAAAAAAAATTAAGTTACAACAATATGTGGTACAAGAATAAGGTTGAAATTATTTGAAACTGAAGTTGTAATATTACAAGAATAAAATTGTAATATAACCAGAATAAAGTCATAATATTACAACTTTGTTCTGGTATTATTTCAACTTTATTCTCATAAGGGTTTATTCTAGTAACTTTATGACTTTGATATGTTACTTTGATAGTAATTTAAATGGTTTTAATTTGGTCCTAGTTCTCTGATACAACACTGATTATTGACATTCTCAATATCAATATGCCCTGCGACAGACTGGCGACCTGTCCAGGGTGTACCCTGCCTCTCGCCCGGAACGTAGCTGGAGATGGGCACCAGCACCTCCCGACCCCATTAGGGACAAGGGTGAACAGAAAATGGATGGATGGATGGATGGATATCAATATTCAAGCTTAAATTATACTTGGATATTTCTCCTGTAACCTGTTCGGTTGAATGGATTATTTTACTGCTCTAAGTTTGTTTTTTTGTATTTGCACTGATGGTACTTTAAGTGGTGCTGCACAGTTCCAGTCATTCCACCAGAGTAACAAACTTAGCAGCCTTCAATATACAATGAGTAGAAATTTAGGACAAAAATGTTTTACAGCATTTAAGCTCAATATGCATGAATACTTTTGCAGGGAACTATAAATCCACCTATACATGTGAGAGACATTTTTGGATGTGCCTGAGCACATGAAATGTGTTAAGAATAACTACAAATAATGCATTTAAAATGAGTTTTATGATTTCATCCCATTTCCATCAGGACTGAAGAGTTTAAACAAATACTTAATCCAGTTGTTCAGAGTCATTATTATAATTTACTGGTTCTGAAATAATTCCCGTCACAGTGAACATGGAGAGACTTGAACAAACTGCTGCGACTCTGCATAATTGATTTGTAATAAATAAGTGATGATGTAGAGGTGAAGAGGATACGGACGCTTGTGTCCCGATCGTGCCTTGGACAAACACCGCCTCATGTTAATGAGACATTGACTTCTGCAGCACTGAATAATGGAAATATTCATTACCTGTCAGCACAGAAATTCATAATGTAGGCGGAGGAGAGAAGATCTGGGAGGTCGAAAAGGACGCAGACCTTCAGGCTCTCAGGCTAAAGAAGGAACTAATACTGTGATGTTCAGTTACAGCAGAACTGGACGACTTAAAGGTTCACACACATCAGTCAGGTGTTTCTAACACTAAAAACTTGCATAATTCATTTTCCTTTTTCTTCTTACCTGCAATTCTGCAGTAAAATGTTTCTCCTGTTTATATTCTTATTTGGATCTGAAGTACCAATCAGATCTGAGTTTGAAATGCAAACCGGATGCATTGTGCAGAAGACAAAGGTGAACATTTTCTGCATTTTCTTTTTGCTGATAGTTTTCTCAAAATGAGAAGTTCATTTTTCAATGGTTTTTGCGAGATAATGAGTTTTTTTTTAACCTATTTTTGGTCCATTGTTCCCAATGGTTTTCTCAATAACAAGTTATTTTAGTCTGACTAACTAACCAGCTTATATCAGCCTTTTATTGCTCTGTCACTCCATAAAGATCAAATCGACAACAAGTGATAATATTCCAACAATAACATTTAAAAAGTACCACTATTTACAGCAGGAATTTATCTATTTGCGTAATTATATGTTTCAAAATCAATAACACAATAGATGTAACACAAAATAGATAATGTGATATGATTCAAGCAGCAGTGGGTGACCTTTTACTGGATCAGGGATGCAGGGATTCATATAAACAATTAGTGTAAAGAGTCTGGGTATGTAGATGAATATTGTTATTATATTGGCATCTGCCATTCTAAAACACAGCCATGTTGATCAACCAAGGTGCTTTGCACCGTGCTGAGCAACAAGCCGTCCTTCACTTCCTGGCAGCCATCATGTCGAAGTGAGCAGCATTAAGTCATACAGATAAATGCGGCCTGGACCGTCCCAATAGGCTGCGTGGAATTTACTGAATTTAAATCCTCCTGTCACGCTCACCTGGAAAGGGACGGAGACAAATACCAGAGAGTCAGTGGGGATTTCTGAAGGGCACCAGGCTGAGAAACATTAGAAACCATGTGTTCGCCTTTTTGTGTTTTTAAAGATTTTACATTCACACCACTGCAAAAAATACAAATCTTACCGAGAATTTTTGGTCTAGTTTACAACTCAAATATATCAGCGCAGTTTCAATAAGATAAAACTAACCTACAAGTAACTTTTTAGCAAGAACTAGGAGTTTGTTTTAAGTAAATAATTCATTAATATTGATGATAAAGAACTTGTTCAACTGGCGGATTATTTCACTCAGAAAAAGACATTTTTCCCTTATTGTAAATGAAATGGTATTCCAGTTGAATCAGTACCTTTTAAAATCAACATTATGAAATTATTGACTTAAACAAGCTCTTATATTTTGCTGAAAAGTTACTTGAAAGTTAGTTTTGCCTCAGTTCAAATGTAATAAAACATGTGCACCAGAAGCTAGACAAAAACACTTTGTAGGATTTGTTTTTGCAGTTTGTGTTTATGAAACCAAAAAACTGACCCAAAGTATTCGTTCTAAAATTGTAGGTGAGAAATAAAAACTCCATAGAGTAAAAGAAAGATTAGCAGAAACTCAGCGAACTGCAGGAATTAGGTCAGTTGTGAACGTTTCGTGGGTGGACGGCTGCTTGCTACTTCAGATTAAAGCATTTGACATATTGTTTTATTTTTTGTGGATGATGTTAATGTAATCCCGGATGTCACATGCAGACACATTCTGAGTCGCTGAAAGGTCATCCAGTCCCCAGTGGGGAACTTTCGGCCTGAGTGAAATCAATCCTGAGATCCAGAACAGACCAAACTGCAGGGAAGAGGGCGGTGGTTGTGCACCACAGGGTTCTGCAGGTCTGTTCAGATGAGGGAAAAAAACATAACAAACAGTGACCTTGTCTGATTCTGCACTGATTTGTCGTAAATATAATTTTAGGTTTAGTCACGTTGTCACATTTCAGTAGCATTCTAATGTTTCAGCTCAACTTTTACTTTAGTCATTAAGTTACCAATTCATTTCAGATTGAATAGAATTGGTTAGAATAGATCTATGGGCATTACAATCCTTACATAATGAGATTTTAGTCTGATTAGCTCTGTCTATTATGAGCTATTAGGGCCTCTTGTCACTTTAAATCCAAATAATCTGCTGCTGGTCATGCCCCAACATTCAACATTTACACTGAAAATAGCTGCAAACAGATCCGCAATTATACAACTGCAAATTTTTGAAAAGCAGAAGTGGAGCCTCCTGCACAAATAAGAATGCACCAAGTGATTTCTGGATGGCAAGTGAACAACAAAACACTTATCTTTTCCAGCAGTCATTGTACAGTGTATATACCGGTAAAACCAGGTGACCAAATGTGTTGGAACTCAGCTTGGGTTGCTAGGTAACGGGTTGGAGTTGCTGGGTAACGGGCAGCGTCTGGAATTCCGGAAGATTTTTGAAATGGCTCATTTTCCAGACACCAAAAAACATGAAGTTATTGGCAAAAACCATTATTTTTAAGTGCTTGGGATGTTTTTAGAATCAGTACAGACCCAAATGGAAGAACAAAAAAAAAGAGAACTTTTGTATATTATGTCTCCTCTAAATATACTGAGGACGGAATGGGAATAACAAAGGAACTGGAAGGGCTAATGATGCAGCTGGGAATGGTAGCAGCAAATGAGGAAATCATTAACAGCTGGGAAAGGAAACCTGAACAGAAAGAAAAACTAACCAATGAAACAAATCTAAAACATAACGGAACAAACAAAAATGGTGAAAGACAAGAAAATAAGCAATACAAAAATGATGAAAAGAGCAGATAAGTGAAATTTAAAGAATCATAACAAACCTAAAAACTGCTATTATCTGACTGAGTATCAGGTGCAAGTGGATGAACTGAATTCATCAAGTTATGCAGAAGGTAAAGAGACATTTATTTAACTCGGGTGTGTTGGAGTTGGGTTTTGCAGCAGTGAGCCTTGATGGAAGTTTTATTTTAAATTGTTGTCAAATCAGTTTGAAATAATAATGTTGTGCACTTTGTGTGTTTTTAGGTGTGTTTTAATGAAGGTAGAGTTAATAAAAAGCAGCTCTAGTTACAGGAATGCCGCGCTGACAGACGGATCTAGTGACAGAAAGAAAGAGAGACTCGGAGAACGAAAAGCAGCAGAATGAGTTCTGTCCGGGCGTGAAACGAATCGCTTTGCGGAGAAAACAGGCGGCGGGACCCGGGGGAAACCTGCGGGATCTGGCGCGTAAAGCTGGAGGAAACGGCGAGGCGGAAGAGATGCGATGTCTGCCCGACAAAATAAAAACCAACATTTAGCCAAAAAACCCTCCAAACTCTAGCTTTTAATCAAACACAGAGACTCACAAGAGTTAATTAAGAGTTTATATCGATTAAACGGAACCTGTGTAACACCTAAATGGAATATTCTATTTTTTCTCAATTTACAGGAAATAAAAATTTTATTTTGTCATAAACTTAAACTTTCTGGAGAACAGTAACTAAAAATCTATATTAATAATATCTGAAGATATAATATCAACATTTAATGACAGATTGTATCATTAAATGTGTTAACTTGTTTGACTTCGGGGAACAGAAACAAAAACCTTACAAGAAAAAGTTTGAAATCCAACAAAATTTCCACAAATTACCTCCAGATTCTCTCACATCCTACTCGATTTTGCTTAATTTTTCACTTTCCTCCGCAATAATCCCTCCATCTTAATCTGAAATCATCACCGGAAACTTCGCGCGCGGTAACCGCCGCGTCTTTACGCGCGTGTCTGGCACCCGGCGTGGTGCGCACAACTCCTCATTCCTCTCCAACTCTTCGTCAGTGTGTCACAGACCGTCTGAGCGCGCAAACACGCACACGGCCGTCCCCCTCTCCCCTCGCGCACGCCTACAAGCGCAAGGACACGCGCAGTTACGCACAAACACTTTTTGTCGGACCCGAGAGGAGAGAAAGAGAGGAAGAGTGAGCTCCAACTTGTCTGGTTCTTGCGTCCACCAATGCGCGGATTTGATCCTTTCTCCTGCAGACAGGACCGGGAAGCCGCCAGCTGGACCAGACTGGAGAATGTAAAGTGATTCTGTTCGGCGAAGTGCAGCAGAACCAGAACAGAAAGAGAAGAAGAGATGGATGAACGGAGTTATTGTCGCGCTTTGCCGACTGCTTTTCTCTGCGTGGTACTTTTGGGATTTACTGAAGCGCAGTTCTTTCCAGGTAGGAACTCCGTTAATTCCTCTAATTTATTTCTCCTTTTTAAGTTTCTTTAAAAAGAAGAAGAATCTAGATTGTTGTGGGGATCGATTTCATGTCTGATCCGCGGAGAAAACTTGACATGTGACCCACAAAGAATCTGCTGAATCCTTAAAGTTCAGGTGTTCAGAGTTTTAATTTCCGCGGACTGAAGTTTTCCCTCCAGGAATCTCATCAAACTTTAAAGCTTTAAATTGTTTTAAACACGAGTCCAAATTAAAACATTTTGCGACGTTTTCCCTTTTTGTATCTGCGCCCCTGAAATCAGTAAACAGTAAACAGGTCCATGTTCACTTTTTCCACGACCTTCAGGTCCAAATATAGGAGACAGAAGTCTGAGCCAATTTACCTGAATTTCTATGAACATTTCGGGATCATCCGGGATTCCGGAGCGCTTTTTACGCACCGGAGAGATGGAGAAACCTGCACGTTTGGAAAAGCTTTAAAACACCGGGCATCATTTTATTTAATCCTGAAATACTCACTTTTTATGTTACTATTTACACATTCTTGTGTAAGAATATAACAGCCAAATTGTTGAGTAAATATTTAAACAAAACGCATCCGCTCTGTAAACTCAGCTGTCTATTAAAACTTTGCTTTCCTGCTGGTTTTTAAGAAATCATGGATTCATTACTGGATCTGAAGTTTTACCACGACGGTTTTCAGCATGACAGTGCAGCAGCCTGTCCGCTTTGTGTGCATGCCGCTCTCCCAGCCCGCTCTGCTTGGTATTCATGACCTGTAGGATCGCAGAAAGAGGCTGCTCTGAAGGGGAGACTGTCTCCGAGCTCTGAATCCTCCTTTAACTCTTCATACATCTCCCCTCTGTGTTCCTGCGGAGCCACAGACTGAGCCGCTGTCCGCGCGTAAAGATGTAGCGGGACTTTCCTGTTGGCTCGTTTCTTTCAATTAAAATCTCCAAACGCAAAATCAAACTCCTTCATGTCTAAAACAAACTCTATTAAAATAAATAAATGAATAAAAATGACAAGATTTTAGTTTATATCACTTGCTGAAGAGTGAAAACTGAATTTTACAGCCACGTGTAAATAAAGCTGCATTTGCTTTCCCTTTTATAATGTTCATCTAATGCACTCAAAACCTCCGTCTGGGACATTTTTATGCACAATCGATTTTTATGTTGTAAATTTCCCTGTAAATTTGCTTTAGAAACAGTTTTTCAGGGTGTTATTCGCATGTGTTCCGTTAGAGGGCGACATTGGTCCATCTGATCTGAGGTTCCCACGCGCACAAGCCTTCAGTCACCGGGATGTTTCTGATGATGCCTTGTTCTCCCTCTTCAATCTGATTGCTTTGAAGTTAGGAAAGAACTCAATTTAGACCCAAAGGTCTTAAATTTGGTGAAATAAGATTTGAATGAACATATAGATGTGTTTTATACAGCAAGGAAGGAAAAAAAGTAAAACGTAACGTTGTTTAATGAGGTTAAAGTCATAAAAAGGATTTATTTTTGAGCTTTTCTTGTTCAAGTTCAGGTAATATATTCCCAATTTATGTTTGATTTTCTTCGGCAGCAAGGACAAAAAGGATGTAAGGAGGAGAATGAAGAAGAAACGCAGTCCGACATGTTGAGGAGGATTTAACATCCTTCAGGTCAATTAGAACAGCCTTGATATGATTAGTGAGAGGTGTGACAGGAACATGTAGAGGAAGTGGAAAAAACAGAACGAGCAGGGAGGATAGGAAAGGTTCGGGAGGTGAAGTTTAAATGAAAGACTTTGAGGAAGAATGAGAAAAGGAGGAAGAGACAGGATGAGGTCACAGGGACGGGATCGCAGAGGAAAGACGGGATGAATAATAGAAGAAAAGAGCTTGGAAGCAAAGAGGAGGTGAAAGGACGAGACTGTGGGGAAGCAGATAAGTCTTGTCCTCTTTTGTGTCGCTCGTCACTCCCGTCCAGAAGCAGAAAAATAAAAGTGGGACGGAGAAAGAAAATGACACTAAGTTGATTAGGTCTGACTGTTATTGATTGTCTGAGTGGTTAAAGACAGGGAGAGCTTTATGACAGGATGTCTGTCACCTCTTCAGTATGCCAGCCGTTCTCTGTGTGTGTCAGCCTAATCCACGGCACTTATTCTATTGGCCTGACGAACTGACAGCCTAATGGCAGCGCATGTTGAGTGCTGCTGGTGTGTGTGTGTGTGTGTGTTTTAGAGCCGGAGTGTTGGGTATTGAGTGAAGGGATAGAGAGTAAATGCACGAGAGAGTTAGACTTGTTAAAATTTTGCTGGATGAGAAATTTTCTCAGAAATTATTGTTGCTTTGAGACCATTTTCAAATAATACTCTACTGTTACGGCCCTGGGCCTTATGGGCTGGGTTGCAGGTGTCTTGTTGTCTGTCTTTATGCTCCTCCCCTTTACAGGTGCTGCTGATTTGTTCATTTGGAGCACAGAGCATTTAAACCTGGCTGTCTTCACCTATTGCAGCGTTTCCCAATTCCGGTCCTCAGGCCCCCCTGCTCTGCATGTTTTAGATGTGCCTCTATTCCAGAGCAACTGATTCAAATGATTGCATGACCATCAAGTGCTGCAGAAACCTGTTGATCACCCATATATTCAATCCAGGTGTGTAGCAGAAGGGAAACACCTAAAACATGCAGGGCAGGGAGGCCTGAGGACCGGAATTGGGAAACGTTGACCTATTGGGTCGCCTTCAGTGTCCACTCTGCCGCTTGAGTCTTGTGGTGTTTTGTTGCCAGGCCTCAGCTCCCCTCCTTTTGCACATTTGAGTTTGTCTTTGTTTTTGCACTTCAACACTTCCATATGCTCTCATGCACCACATTACACCACTGATACTGACATCCATCATCCATTGTTGTTTTTGTTAATATTCTTTTTTATGCACTTTAACCACTGCATGGTCTCCCGGTTTTGTTATTATTTTGAGTCAGTCGTAACAATTGGGGGCTCGTTCAAACGGTTCTGTGAGTTCTGTTTGGTTCGGTAAGTTTTTTTTTCTTACCCTTTGACTGAATTACGTTGTTGTTTGAGCGCTTGTTTCACATTGGATTTGTGGCTCGTTAGCGTTTCTGTGCGTTTAATTGGTGTCGGAGGAACCCCGTGACGTAATTGTCCTTATTTGGACTTGTGCGCTCTTGGGGGATATGCAGGTGGTTTGGATAACGTGCAGTGCATTTTGTGATGTTGGAGCTGGATGCTTGTTCCATGGCTTTGATTTTAGCGATATAGGTAAGTGTGAAGTTTTTAATGTGTCAAGTAAGTGTCAGTTTTTAATGGCGTTTCCCAACAGGGGCTTCACCGCGTTGTTTCCTAGTGTGGAGGTACGGCGGGTAGAGCTTCCCTGTCCCCTTTCCCTTCATCGGCTCGGGAGCATTCCATGGTTTCAGCCTGCTGGTCGCCTTTATCGTGCCACTGGTTTTTAAATGCATAACAACCCATCGCTACGCCTCCCGAAGATGAGGGATGAGTTTGTAAGCTTCTTCGCTAGGCAGTTAGCGGGGACACACTGTGGGCGGTCATTTTGAGTTTTATTGTGCATTAAATTGTCACTTGTCCGTCGTTATAAACCATGGATCAGGTTGAGGCTTTTAATGGTTAAAGAATGTATTGGTGATGTGTGTTAAGAGCAGTTATAATGATGGCAAAGCATTATGATGTTCACTTGCGTGTCACATAGGAATGTTATCGGCACTTTTAGAAATTTTAAATTTGTTTGAGGTTGGTGTTTTTAAGCTTGGTCTGGTCTCGTCTCCCTCCTTAATGGAGAGTGTCACTGGTTTGACGGGTGGGCAGCAAATGGACTTGTTTGAGTTTCAAGTTCAGTGGAAGGGAAAAGTGTGCTTTGAGCCTGGTTGTGAGATGACCTTTCTGGTGGAGGAGGTGGCCCACGTTTTTGTTGGATCCCATGAGAGTGTGGTTCTGGACCATGCTGGGGTTGTTGTGGCTCTCCCTGTTTTGTTTGGTCATATGTGATGAGGAGAATCCTGAACACTTGGTTAAGTGATGATGATGATGATGTGACCTTTTGGTGTTGTGGAGATGTCGACTCACTTTTGGTTTGACACTCTTTTGGTGTTGCTGGCTGTGAGACAGCAGTAACTTTGAGTATGGTGCTGGACCATGCTAAGGATGATCATGTTGTGGGTATCAATCTCCATATTGTCAGTCACGTTTGCTTACCTAACTTGTGTAGCAACGTTTTGTGGTAGTGGACCACTTGTTGCTGTGACCTTTTGTGTTGGGTGACAACAGTTCAGATCTGGTTGGATTGCTGGTTATTGTTTTGGCGAGTGGTAGCTGGGTGAATCCATTTTGATTTGGCTGTGAACCTGTGGTAGGTCACTTGTGTGTCAGGTCTGTGTTCGTAAGTGGTTTTCTCTTCTTGAGGTACCTTGAATGTGTTGAAGCAGTAAGAACATGTTCTGTTTCAGCTGCTGTAACATTCTCTGCCAGTCTTCCTAACCAGTGACTGGCAGTCCGGTTCTGTTGGGGAGGTGTGAATGCTAATCAAATTCTGGTCCGTATACAAACTTTGGTCTCTGTTCGTTTGAAGTGAACTCTGGCGGAGTTTGAAGGTGTATGTGAACGCCAAGCGGACCAGAGTCCACCCCAAAACTAGAAAGTGGTCTATAGTGCAGGGTAATGTGGGTATATGCAACCAAAACAAAGGGGAACAGGTTGCTCAGTTAGTTTGGTTTGACTTGGTAAAGTGAGAAAGAGAATCACATCAGCTGAAAATGTAACAAATGTTGTAGTTTTGGCCCCGAGTTGTATCAAATATACCGCACTGTCAGGTGGGAAAACACCTTAGCTGCATTTCCTTTAATCATAAAATTGCGCAAATTAAAAGTATGAAACCTGCAGCATGTATTTTTATAAAGAAATGTTTTGTACATATTTGTTAAAACTGTCACCGTGAAACCGCTGAAGCTAACATCTACAGTCTTCCAATCAGAATAAGGTGTTCCTCTGCTAATGCTAGCCATTAGCATGTAGCGTAGCATTGCACATTCATATTTTAACTTTCCACGTTTCCACGTTAAAATATTTTCTTTCAAATATTTTAGATATGCTGCATGAAAAATCTAATAATTTGGAGTTACACTCCACAGAAAAATCTGAGAACTGAACCACAGATAGTCTGATTGACCAGGCAGAGTTTATAAGCATAGCGGCATATTCAGGTGAATCTGCTCTTTGCTCTTTGCTGGAGTCTTAACAACATTCATGACCAGAAATATTAAAAAGTCAGAGGATAGGAAGTATCGAGCTCAAGTTATTCCACAGACAATCTTTTGTAATTACAGCTGAAGGTTTTATTATATTATAACTGTAGAATAGGAGTTTTAAACATGGCGGTTTCCATATTTGAGCAGGCTGTTGGTGTGAATGAGTCCTGATGGAAGCAGTTCACTTCTCTGTGATTAAACTGTGACTTTGGTTTATTTAAAATCAACTAAACACAACTTATAAGAAGGATATTCTTCTCTCTTTCTCCAGGATATGCATATTGATAAACAGTTTATGTTAAACATAAGTTCTTGTAGTTGGAAAACCGCCTGTTTAAATCCCACACATTTCAGATGAGCACTAAAATCTGTAATTTAGATTTTGAACATTAGCCCTGAAGGCGCCATTTCAACACAGCTGCAACTGTAAAAACATTGTGATAGAAGCAGAAATCAGATCTGGATGTGGTTAAAGAGTGCGTTAATATTTATCCATAGGAAGATTTAAACAACTGACGGTTCAGATGGTAAATCTGACAGACTTAATTCAACTTGTTTGTTTTTTCTTCTTTCTGCCACTCACAGCTTTTGTTACAGATGATTTGTTTCCTCCTCCCAAAGCTCGGCGCTGTGCTTCTTTAACAGGATCTTAAATAAAATATGTGCCCGGTGGACATCAACTCTTTCATCATACCAGACTGAAAATATTTATTACAATCAGAGTCATTAATTACATAAATTACAAAAGTATAATTTCACAGAAGCTCATGAATTATACAGCGCTCATAAATGATAACCCAGCCTGGATCTCCCTGACTTCATAGTGGACATGATGGTTTCCTTCGTATGTTTCAGCAGCTGAGCGCCAGCAAACAGAAATGAGGTGGAAAATGTTTTTGTTTTTGTCTTTTAGAGGCTGTTAGCTTCAGCCTGGGGGCACGACGGAGCAGATGCTCCTCATTTCTCCTGGTGTATTACACTCTGACTCCACCTTCACAGAGAAACGCTCACACTTCACACACTTCAGCTACACTGTGTCTGGTCACTTAATTTTCAGATAAAAATCACTCTACTTTTACAATTGGTGAATGAAATGGAAACATTTGGAGAGCGCCAAAAACATAAGTAATCACTGTATTACTTCAACTTGTTTACATAAGTGCAGACAGAATGCCTGCATATTGATGAGAATAGCTACAAATGTGCACAAAACTTGCAGTTACATATGTAACTACGTTTGTTCACACAATAAATTATGACAAACATGCTATGCATCATTCTTCAACCACTTCCTGTCGTCTTTGTTGTTTCTGCCAGTAGTAACATCTGGTTGTTGATCACATGCTTTATGTGATGTGAAAACGTATTTTCATCTCTGTTTTGTGAAATACACAAATTTTGATGTGGCTGAAAAAACACCATATCCTAGCAAACAATAAGAAATTTCTGAGTTTCTAAAGTCATTTTGAGTTCTCAATCTTTCCTAAAGTAGAAAATTGTCTACTTTTGAAAATCAGCTATTTCTTAAAAAGAAAAAAGAATTTGATTAATCTTAAATTTCTGAGTTTTTTGAGAGAAATGTACTCTTCCCTTTTTTTTTTTATCTATGGTGTTGTATAAAACAGCCAATTCTGAAAGGATCTCAAAATAGGCAGAACTGAACAGATTAAAATCTCATTACATAAGAATGATTTTGTGGAAAAATGTAATGAACATGTTTTGTATAGACCAGAGACATATTCTAATTTGTTTAAGGAACTTTAATTGGTCACCTTTAGGAGTTTAGATCCAGAGAGTTGGTCTGACTTGTTAGCATCTCCTTTCTAAACTTGCTAACTTGCAGATGAAGTCACTGCTAGAAACGCAACATAAATGTAATTCCTGGTTGAGTTTTCCTGTTAATTTGGAGCCAGCTGAAGCAACCTATCGCTAAAGATGCAGAGCATGTTTCTCAATGCCAGGATGAGACAAATCAAGATGTGATTGAGTTGATTATGATGTCGGAGGTGTAGAACATAACATGGTGTAGCGCATTAAAAACTTCTTTTCGTCTAATTAAAACAACTCCTGGTAAATGCAGGAGGTCTTTGCAAAGCTTAACGAGGTTTCACAGTAATTAATCCATATTTAATAAATGATGTTAGGCTAGAGAGGCTGCTTAGTCGGCTGAATCAACAAGCTCCAGAGAGGGCTGGGAGGGCGGTGGATGACAGAGGAAAATAAAGGAAGAAATGAGACAAATAAGTGTGGGTAGCAGCAGGAAGGTAATAAAGACAGTTATGGAGTGTGGCTGGGGGAGAGAGAGGAGAGGAAGAAGATATATTAGATGATATCCGAGCATCCCCCACTTTATTCTCACAGTGACTAAATTTGATTTATGTCAGACTGTGTGGGAGATCTTACTCAGATGATGGATATGTTGGCAGGGCAGCTCTGAACCGGCGTCAAATATTTTATAGAAAAATCATCTAACGTTACAATGCAGGAGAGAATGGCAGTTATAGCATAATTCACTTTATTAGAACTCTTGTCTAAGTCCATTTTAGTGTTTATATCCATCATTTGTACTGTTATTGGTTAAAGTTTTAACAGAGGCGGCTGGAAGTTGAGCAAATGTGTTAAAAGGTTAATGAAACTCCACTAAAACTTGTAATTATGCCAAATAGCTCTGTTGAGATGCTGCCTCTTGAATTTTTGTGCTTTCTGGAAGAAGATTAATTATTTTTGCTGCATGAAAAAGGAATCTGAGCAACAACTGTTTGTCTTACTCATGGCTTTAAGGTAATGTTTAACCTTTTGAATGCCATGATATGAGTTACGACAATGTTTTATTTACCTTTGGGATCAATAAAGTATTTTTGAATATGAACTTGAATTTTGGTGACCTGGTTTTCCCGTAATGATTTCTCTATTCACTGACAGGTATGGTTCTGTTTCTTCATCATTGTCTAATCCATCAGTACTACTCACAGCAACAAAAAGCCCCACAACATGATGCTACCACCACAATGATTTACAGCTGGTTCAGTAACCATAGATTTGAAAGTCTCAACTCCTACTAATGTTGTCTTTGTCTCTGTACAACGGTGTATTAGGACCATTGTGGATAAAAAAAAGAGTAAATTCCTGCCAGAATATTTAAAAAAATGTTCTAGAAAAAAATTGAACATTTCCGCACTTGAAAAGTCATAAATGAGAGGAATAACTCAATATTTTGCAGTTAATCTCATACATTTTCTAGAAAAAATTGAAAATTTCTGACTTTTGAAATGTAAAAAGTTCCATGATTTTTTTCTAAAAACATTCTGAGATTTATTTCAAGTTTTTTGGTGGAAATTTGGTGCTTTTTTCTATCTACTATGGTCCCAATATGTTATTGTACATTTGTCCATAAAGCTTTTCCCTTGTAGATATTTGGCTAACCCATGTAACAAAATTTAGTCTAGCTTGAATACGTTAATTTCTGATTAACATTTTCTTAATTTCTACCCACTCAGTGCCAAACTTCACTGGAGATTGTGGCACTGGTGTTTCACCAGTTTAATTTTTTTAGATTCTGTAATTTTCTTAAATGTTCCTGAACGTCCAAATCTTTTTTCCTCCCATCTGAGAGAAACAGTTTGGGCATCTTCAAACCAGACCAGTTTATTTTCAAATGGGAAATAGTCCTAAATGAGGCGATGAAAGATAAACTTCCAATTATATACAGAGAAAGAAGAAATCAATTAAAATAGGCAAAGGTTTGATTTTAGAAAGATTGAAAAGACAGATGAGAGCAAATATCCCAATATTTGCTCGGCTCCTGAAATATTCCCCTCATTATTTACACTCAGTTATGCACACAAAGCCCCACAAACATATTTATTTTTATAGCAGCAGTCTGAAGGTGCAAAACCATCTTCTATCTGTTTGCTCTCATCTGAACAAACGGCAAACACTTGACTCATATACTGCCATGTGTACACATTTATAATCCAGCATCTGCTCTCCTTCCATTTCTTCCCTTTTTCTATGTCTTTGTTCTCATCTTTCCATCTTGATGAGCGTTTTCACTCCTTCGGCTGCCTCCTTATTCCAATCATCCTGTTTAAACATCCATCAAGTGATTCGTTCTTCCCTTTACCCTCACTTCTGCCTGCTCTGCCGTCCATCTGCCTGTCAGACCATCTACTTATCTTTCCATCATTTCTGCAATCATCCATCTGTCTGTCAGCAAAAAGCACAGAAGCACTTAGGAAACAGCATGTGAAGGGACTCGTATTTACAGCAAGTGTATTTGTGCCTAAAGAGGCGTGTGTCGGCCCAGCCTGAAGCTGATTAACAGATAATTACCGCAGAAAGGAATCTCAGCTTCTTTAACAGATAGAGAAAGACTGGAAGTTAGAGTACAGCTGGACGGACAGATAGACAAACAACTTCTACAGTTAGAGAAGCATGGCACACACCACTTTACCTGCCAGTCACAGAAAAGGTGGAGGGCTGGGAACGATAAGAGGAGATAAACAGAAGTGAGGGAAAGATCTGAGATCAGGGAGGGGAGGATGAAGGTAGGAATAACAACTGATGGATGAATGAGCTGGAGAAAGAGAAGCAGATTGGGATAAAGTTGGCAGCTATAAAGTTTTGTATTGCCTTCACTGATATCCTAAAAACTATCCTTACTCACATCCAAGATTCATCAATGTTTGCCGCCGGAAAAGGGTCCCTTTGCCTTCATCGCTGTCACCTGGATTCATTTGGCCACCTGACTTTCTGCCGCGCTGGCATTCAGATGACCTGCACAGCCTGCATTCTGGTAGCCTTCAGGCTACAAGCTTCTTAGTTACTGGCCTCCTAGGTTCCTCAAGGTAATGTTCTCAAAGGTTCCTGAGCCACTGGTGATGGCTTCCTATGTTCCTGATTCTGTGGCAGTGGCCTCCTAGACCCTCCAGCCACTGGCAACATCCTCCAAGGTTCTTGCACTTCTTGCAATGGCCTCTTAGGTACCTCTGGCAATGGCCTTCGAGGTTACTGTGACATTGGCGACAGCCTCCAAGGTTCCTGCATCTCTGCTAACGGCCTCCAAGGTTTCTCTGGCGACAGCCTCCGAGGTTCTTGTACTTCTGGCAGTGCCCTCCATTCTCTTGGGTCATTCTTCGCCGGGCTCCAGAATTTCTTTGTGGGTTTCCCCAGATCTTCCTCTTGAGCTCCCCAGAACTTTAAATTCAATCTTATGACCTCTCAGTCGTTCTTCTTGATCTCTCGGTTTGGTTTTGGTTCTGTTTTGCTTCTTCGTCTCTTGCCCCCTTTGCCTGCCCGATCTGGGTTGGTTTTTGTGTTCCATTTGGACTAAGAAGGCATTTGGTGACTGACTTGAAGAAGGGTAATGTCAAACTGACGGCAATTTAGGCACAACTAAGAGACATTGACACAGAGAGCACCACAGGGGCCAAGTCTGGAGCTAATAGAAGCAGGAATGGCCTTCTTCAGGACTAGATGATACTTTAACTTTGGCCAAAAGACGCAGCTGAAAGCAGCATTCAGAAAGGAACAAACCACAGAATCAATTTAACTTTTAAATTTGATGTCTTTATCAGATATTACAGCAAACAGATGTTTCTCTTGATTTCAGTCAGATCTTTTTTTAAACTTACCAAATGTCTGTCTGTCTTTTTCCCATAGACAGAAATTACACACAGTTTAGTGTAATTTCCCACCTTCAGTGTGATAACTGATGGCTCCCAGATGGGCTTTATTACCAGAAAAATCTCCAGATCATCACCAACCTGTAATTAAATTGCTTGTTTCTTGTAGAACTCTTAATTCTGTAGCTCTTAATTCAGTTTCAGCTACTAGTTTTTAATTTAATTGATTTCCCTGTTGATACATTTTGACTGAATTCTTCAGTTTTAACTGCAAATTTTAGTCATAATAGTAACTATTACCATTTTATAAGTGAGCTGAGATGGAAAGAAGCACAAAAATGATCTCAAATTAATACCCAAATAATTATTACATAAATATTTTCAAATATTAAAACATATTTTCAATATGAGGGGAATTTATACATTTTGATTTTGACAATATTTAATTATTGATGAAACTTGTTAAAAGGAGCTGAGCATATCTCTGCTTCAGTCGCTAAAGAAGAACTCAGATGTGAAGTTATGGCGTCTGTACTCCATCATTTATGCTCCTTGAAAGGGAACAGACAGGACTCTTCTTCTTTGATGTTCATGCTCATCCTTCTTTTTTCCAGCAGTGCTACGGCTCCCAGTCCTCTTGTCGTGTTTAATGGGAGCCATTAAAGAACATTCACACAACAGGAGTCCTCTTTTAAAAAAGACAATCTTTCTGCAAACAGATGAAGACAGGGATGCAGTGAGTTGGAATGTCTTTAAAAAGATGAAGTTGGAGGAAAATATTTGGCAGACATACAGGGAGAGAGTCGAGAACAGACAGAGTGTTGATCTATATTTAATCTGTGTCTCTGTCCTTTGTTCTCAGAAACGTGCCTCATGAATGTCCTATAAATAAATTCAGACCAACTTTGACTCGGTGGACAGCTAAAGAGCAGAAGCCATTTTTAAATAACTCGGCTTTACAGGCTTCTTTTGAACTTCAATCTATGCTGCATTTTATTGAGACAGAAGTGGAAAGAATTCATAGACGAGACGGTAAATGCTGCATTTCAGTTCCTGTGTGTTTCTAATGTTAGTTTTTCAAAACAACCTTTCATTGCATTTCTGTTTTGCATGTTTCTTTTCACAAGGATTTAGAAATACATAAATTTTACTCTAGACTTCAGCCCAGTGTTTCCCTGGTGTATTATAGGCCTGGCGGGCCACCAGGCTTTATTTGCCCTCCTACTAGGTTTACGTCTTCGTTGTGCCTGCCTGTCTCACTCATATCCTATTATTTCCAAATTATTATGTCTGCTTGTGTGCCTCCAAATTTATGTGACTTTTAATATCTTTTTACACAGTGGGCCCTCCTTTCGCCAGGTTTAGCAAAGGTTGTAGGTTAGCATTAAAGTAGACATTTTGCTAATAATTTAAAGCTGTGACTCCTCCATGTTTTTCTACCAAGCAGCCAGATGCTCGTTGATATTTTAAAATGGCCTGGACAAATTGTTCTCAAGGCTTTCCCAAAGTCTCTAATTTACTTCAGAGTTTGATTACTTCACAGATTTTCAGTCCACTCGGAGTTAAGTGGCTAAACAAATGAAAAAATCCTTCAACGGAACCAGACTGAAAAGAAGTGAAAAAAATGTGTGTGTCAAAAGGGTTTGGATTTAATTGAAGGAAATCGCCTTAGTGCAAATCAGAAAGGATCAAAAACATCTTCTTGGCAAGGCTTATGAACTGGTCTCGGAAAACTGCTTATTTTAATTCTTCTAGCCAACAACAAACATTGTTTTTTTTTCTTATTTCCTAAGACGAGTTAATAACATGCTTTGTTTCCATAAAGTTTTGAATTTGAATATGAAGCTACAAGCCCTTATTTGATATAACTGCTTCAGTGCAGATTTGCACTGATGGCCTCTGCAGAGTTTTGAAGGATACAAATACAGTTAAAGTTCTCCACAGTCGTAACTGAGTGCCAAGATGCCCATTAAAGCGCTCTTTACCAGAGATAGGGCCACATTAAACAGGTGCATGAATCATTTTAGCTTCATAAGAGCAATTTGAAATACACTCAGGCCCCAATTAACAGCACTAATTCCCCCAGCAGACTCGGGTCATTTTATTCGAGATGAATACTCGCCTGTCATTCTGAGTTAGACAATCCAGCAACAGATTTGCTCTTAAAGGAGACTTATTATGCAAAATTCATATTTTGCATGTTTTTGTATTTCCATTTGGGTTTCTACTGCTTCTGAAAACAGGCTAAGTGCTTAAAAAAATAATTTAAAAAAAAGAAAACCCAGCCAGTATTTTGGAAATAAGTTAATATTTTCTGGTGTCTGGAAAACAAGCTGTCTCAAAAACATCCGGTATGTTGTATCCGGTAATTTACAGGCACTGCGCCATTACCTAGCAACCCCAACCATGCCCATTCCGGTTACCTAGCAACCAAAACAGAACTCGAGCTCTGTACAATGGTTGCAAGTGTACAAGGCAAGTGTTTTGTTGCTGACTTACCATTTAGAAACCGCCTGCTGCATTCTTACTGATTTTGCAGAATGCTCTGCAAGGAGTGGGCCATGTGGACTTAGGATATTATAGGGATATTTTGTGGTACTATTGCAATAACGATAAAGATTCTAATGAAATTAAAAAAAAATTTTTAGGTAACTGTATGCCACAGCATTCATCGTGCCACCAACAAATATTGTTCCTGAAAAATATTCACATTTACAGCAGGTTTCTTCAGAACGCCACATAAAGTAGTAACTGCATATACATAAATTTTTTAATTGATGCTCTCATAGAACAAACAGTAGAAAAAATAACATACTTGATAGTACTGTCACTGTTGTTTTTTATTTGAAAAAAACAAACAAAAAACCCCCAAATCAATTAACTGAAATTTATCATAACATTTTTCATGATGTTTTTCTCTACCAGTGCTTTTCAGATATGGATGGTTGTATAATTGTACATGTATGGAGACAATTTAAAGTGTGAGTGTAAACACTGAGTTGGGGAGTGTGAAACAGCCCATTCTGAAAGAATTGATCAGACTAAAATCTCATCATCTAAAAATGATTTTGTGTAAAGATTTTAACAAACATGCTCTGTTCAAAGATGCATAATGGGTCACCTTTAATTATTCATGTTTGCCACTTTCAAATGATATGAGAGTTGGTTGCTTCTCCCTCTCAATGAAAGTTAGAAGCAACTTTCATACCTTTGAGTTTCTTTCCTCTAAAACAACAAAGGTTGTAGCTATCAGAGCCATATAGTCTCCTCCTCTCAGGCTGTCAGTTTGAAACCCAGAATAGCATGACTGACAAAGAAGCAACAAAATCCAGAGACTTTTAACACCGCCAGCAGCCAACCACAACGACTTCTTCTGTATGTTAGAGCAGCACTAACTGTGCCATGAGAGCAGCGTCTCAGCAATACAGCTGGGAATGAAGCAAAATGAGAAAATAGAGCAGATGGAGGTATGGTGTAATAAGGGGAGAATGTGAGGTATTAGGAAGTATTAGTTCAGGTGTAAATGCATGGACGGTAATGAACTATCCTGCTGCTCAATGGACCACCGGCTTTGGTGCTGATCCCCCGCCTGTGTGTCTAAATGTGTGTGTGTCAGTGGGAGGAGGAGGAGGAAGCACTGGGATGTTACAAAACCCCTGTCTTACCCCTCTTGAGGTCTTATTAACCTTTACTCATCATTCACACACACACTCCCACTTCCTGACTATCCCACCCTTCTGTTTTGTTTTCACACACACACACACATGCACACACCCCCCCCCCCCCACACACACACACGCACACACACACACCCCGTCCTTACTAAGGAGATTTAAAAGCTGGTTAATTGGTTGGCTGGGGCTGATTTTTCTGCTGAAAGTTAATGCCACCGTCATGCATCGTTCTCTGTGGAGAGGGACAGGAACGCTGAATTTGTATGTTTTGTCCTTTGCATTTAAAATGATGAAGTTCAAATTCAGCATCAGGCCTTTTTAGGCTGTTTTCACACCTGATAGTCCAGTAGACTCAATTCAGCTGGAGACCAAAATTGCAACATTTGTTGCATTTCCAGCTGCTGTGGTTCTCTTTCACACTGCACTGTGTCAAACCAACCAAACCGCTTGAAAAACCAGTTCCCCTCCTCACCTGTGGGGGCGCTGCATCAAGAACCACTGAAGGAAACGACATAAAATCGTCTGAAGACGACACTGCTGCTATCTTCTTTGCAAAATGTAAATAAAAATGGAGTGGAATAATATTCTACCGGTTGTAGGATTTTTTTTGTTTTTGGTAAGAGACAATGAGCCATTTCTCACGCTAGTGCCAGGCTAGCATGTTTTTTGTTGGATTTACCCAGAATGCCATGTGCTGTAGTCCACTGCCTGCTGTTGGAACTGTGTCCGGTTAAATATGCATTTGGACCGCACCAGAGTTCACTTCAACCGAGCTGAGACCGAGGTTTGTATGCAGACCAGAGTTTGCAGAGTTCAATATCCATCCAGACCTTCCCAAACGAACCGGACTGGGGAAGTTGTACATGTTGAACACTGATTAAAAAATTGTTTAAAATTTTAGCCAAATTTACTGCAGGTTTTTTTTTCTCCATTTACTGAAAACAGACAAAACCTTTCCAAAAATGGGCTTCTATGGAAGCCCATCCAATAGTTGAACTCGGATAACTTCTTGAACACATCTCAAAGAAGAGAGGTGTAAGGTCAAAGCTAGAGAGCTGTTACTCCAACTGGCTTCTTGCTTACTGTGGTGGAGGAACTGGTTCTTCGATGCTAAAATTATGCGTGAAAGCAGCTTCTGCAGCCAGAGCTGGAGGTCAGCTGCCGTGTTTCTACACAGCAAACGCACCGTCACACCGTCTGTGGAAAGGCGAGACGGATGAAAACAAATTTCAGTCGGGTCTCAATCTTGATCGAAAACTGAATTTTCCTGCTGACTCGCCGCATTTCGGTCATGTGTGGCACTTTGATCGGCCTCTGGGAACTTTGGCATCACGCGTTTTTTCTTGTTCATGACCGTATTCAACCTTCAAGAGCATGTCACCTTTTTTTCTTAACATGGTGTTGATTCAGATTGCGTGAGAGAGCTTTTCATTTTTCATCTTTTGCTCTTTATCCCTGAAAAGTTCCCTTCAGAAGATGAGTTTTTTCTGTCAGTCATTATAGATCAAAGTGCTTATGGCTGAAAGTGTAAAAAGAAAAGTTTTAAAGGAAATTTAGCTGCAAATAATATTTTACTTTGAGTGAATCTTTGCAAAAGATGACTAATGTGATATGTTTTGTCTGCTTTTGTGGAGTTTTGTTGCTGTACAAATTTCTTTTTTGAGGATAATGTTCAGAATTTTGCTGCAAACTCATTTGAAATAAATTAGTTTCCAAACAGACACATTTCCAGCTATGAACTCATTCAAAAATGTCTAAATCTTTGATTCATCAGATTTTGGCTTACTTCTTACAACCATAAAACTGAAGTTCCTAATTACCAAATGAAAGCATCAACTTTGCAGAATTATTATGCATTTGAAGAGTCATTAAGATGAGACAAGCAGACAGACACCGTCTCCTAGGTGATTGTGGACAGTCTGAGTTACCTTTTCTAAATTTCCCACAATTAATTATCAAATTTTCTGTGGAACATAACTTCCAATTATTTGCAGAAAATTTGCCTACACTTGTGTTTTTTTTCTAAAATATTTGAAAAAAAAAAAGAAAGCATTTTGGGCAGCTAAGACGCTATAGTACTTGGCCCACTATTGGCTGGTATTTGCAAAGCAGCCAATCCAGGAGCTCTATTCATTTTGCTTGGTGCGGATTGGTTGAAACGTAGGACGTCTGTAGATGTTGGCTACTGTGATTGTGCCAAGATGGTTACCACTGTGTGCATTAAGGCATATTAAGGTATATTTTGTGTTTAAAGTAATAAAATAGGCAAATATAAGTATGTTTTTTTTCTTTTCTTTTTTTGAGGACATCTCAAGTATTTATGGATTTTAGCTATTTGACCTCTGATGAGTCCACTGTACACACCTGATTACTGTAAATTTTGTAATTTTTTAAAAATTATTGTAACCTTAGCAAAGGGCTAGGCAGTAAATCAATAACATTGCTATCGACATATGATCAATATCAATAGATTACACACTGGATAGAATATTCAGTATTTTCATTGAACTTCAATCCAGAACTGCACAGCATTCTGGGAGATGCAGGCATTAGAAAGACTTTAGTCATTCAGTTTCTCACAGGTGGAATCGACTAACTCACTCATTTTTTGGTTACCTAGCAACAACCTGCTGAGTAACTTGCACAGCAGCAGTTCAAGGTTTCACCATCGTGCTTCATCACTGCTTAAAAGTTAAACAAAGGCATAAAGTGAAAAATGGTCTCACCACCAGGTTGACAGAATTTCAGATGTTTAAAATAAAAAACTGACCAATCCTTATTGATATTAATTGATATCAATAATATGGATGTTTTTCCTCCATGTCTTCCAGAAGTACCTTAGCATTTCAGGAGCCTGTGCTGTTTAGTGGCATATCTGGATGGTCTTCTTCTTATGTATGAAAATATGAAAACATGTCTGCTCATCAGTTTTCTCTCACTTTCTTTACATATATTAGTAACAGAACAGTTTGTCAAATGAAGTTGAGCTCCAGTTTAATTAGAAGGCTGCAGGTCAGATATTCAGATGGAATAATAAAGAGATGCAAATGAGTCTTGGCCATTCTGAGAGGCCTGTCTCCACTTTTTTTTCTTTTTCCAGTGATAGTTCATGTAAATAAGGCAAGCAGACTAATAAGCTCAGGAAGCATGGGCAGGTTTTTAAATAATAATAAATAATTTAAAAAAAAAACCCGCCTGTAATTGTTAAGTGGATGCAAAAAAGAGAGCTTCATGACAGGGTGGTCTGTTGTTATCTGCTCTACCAATTATAATAATCGCAGACTTTTTCTTCTCCTTTGAGTCTCTGTTTTTGTCTTAAGCATAGGAAAGCTGAGCAGAGGAAGTGTAACTAAAATAACTATAGAGCTGTCCTTGGCAAGGACAACACTGTTGTCCATGTGATTATGTATTCTTAAATGTGTCCTCTTCATATAAAGCTGTTATTTCGGTTTAAACCTGGTAGCTGGGTCTGTTTTTGTCCCCTCTGGATAAAGCAAAATGACGTCAACGCGTGGTGATGAATAACGCCGACACCTGGAGGGTATGTAGCGGTGTGTGGATTTATGTCTGATTGTGGGTCAGATCCGTAACCTCGCGGCAGGGTGTGCGACTACAAGGTCACAAACTAGGTTACGTTTCCCCCTAAGTACCGGCTGGATGCCCTTCCTTTTGGTTCGACTCTGGATACGTAGTTCAAGTTTGTTTAAAAAAAAAAAAACAGCTTTCATTTAAGATCTGAAGATATCCTAATTTTTTCAGCAATGTTAATGAATTTAATTTCTAAACCTTATTATGTAAATTAATGAAATTCTCCTGGTGATTTTGGTATTTTGGCACCAGAGGAAAATAAATTGAGGCAGAAAAAATGTGTTTGTGTGTGAATGTTTATGTAAAAGAAGTGTTAAAAATTACTTTTGTTCATAGTTTTACACACTGGAACAGACCAGTGGTGTGTGTGTGTGTGTGTGTGATTGGCAGCAGTAATTGGTGTCTGGTTGGTGGAAGAAAACAGTGAATAAATACAGTCATGGAATACTGATAGGAGCTCTTTGGAATGAATAAAGAAATACACAAACACACCCACTAAGCCCATCCACCAAGGTCTCGTCAGCATTGCATGAAGCTAACAAACTATACTGGTGTAAAGAGAGAAACATGAAGTTAACTTTCAGAAAATGTTTAAAGTATTCCAGGGACCTGGCAGATTTGAGAGCTGATGTTTAGTTGAGCCAAAATACCTGAACATAATTGGATATTTTGTAGGACTGGACTTACAACAGGCAGTGGCTTAACTGCTCCGGATAGAAATTTTCAATCCAGTGCCTGTACCACACCATCAGGGAGACACAATATCAGCTTTAACATCAATATCACTCGATGTTATTCATTTTTTAGCATTTCGACATTGGCCCCGTGAGTAAAACTGGGCTGATATTAACAACCAATGTTTCTACATCTTTGTTGTTTGGTTATGTGAACATTGAAGTGAGGCAGTGCAGGATTGTGGGATGTTTAACTGAAGCAGAGATGCAAAGCGTCATAGTTGTCTTATCGAAATGAAGGAAAATGTGTATAACTTTGGTAAATATTGGATACAGAAATTGGTCCATTATTCTTATCAGATGTTAGTATAACTACTGAAACATTGGTGTGAGATGTTTGTTTTTCTGACCTTTTACCACTGATTACTTTCAAAAACCAATCCCATTAGTACCACAAAACCTTAAAATTCACATTTTGCACAATTTTCCATTTAGGTTTTTGTCCAAACACTTAAAAAATCACACAGCTGTGTTTTGGCAACAAGTTATGTTATTTGGTGTCTGGAAAATGAACCATTTCAGAAACCTTTGGAATAAAACGTTGCAAATCAGCAGGCACTATGCCGTTACCTAGTAACCTCAGCGACGCCCAACACATTTGGTCAGCTTGTTTTACTGCTGTATGCACTGTACAGTGGTAAGTGCTGGAAAAGACAAGTGTTTAGTTCTTGACTTACCATGTAGAAACCACTTGTTGCATTCTTGTTGATTGTGCGGGAGACTCCACTTCTTCTTTTCAAAGATGTACAGTGGTAGGATTGCACTTCTGTTTGGAGCCATTTTCATTTGAGTTGGGTGGCATGACCAGCTGCAGCTTATTTAGATTTAAACTGACAAGAGACTCTAAAACAGCTAAAAATATTCAGAACTGATACTGAAATCTTATTATTAAAGAATCATTTTGCGCAAAAAGAAAAAAAATGAACATTTCGTTTCACCCATAAACCTATCCCAACCTGTTCAAGGAAGCACAATAGATCTTTGCCAAATGCTACTGAACTAAAGGGTTTCTAAAGCTTTTATTTTATTTTATCTCGTCCTACTTAACCCTTCCAGTGTAGCCAGTGTGCCTATTTTGAGTGGTTAGTCTGTGTTAAGTGGGATACAACAACTTGCTAGGTCATCACAAGGTCAAAGCAAGACAAGCATGATGCACATGTTCACATCTAAAGGCAATTTAAATCCCTACTTCACCTAACATCCTGGATTATTCACAGATAATCTGCACACAGAAAGACCCGCAGCTAGACAGATTCTGGAAAAAATCTTTGCAATCCCATCAAGTCATTTGGACATGATTGAAAACTTTATTGAACTGTCTGGCAAGAAATATTAATAATTCTGCTGCTTAAAGATCAGATTTTATTGCAATTTATTTACAGATATGAAACTGCTAAATTTACCATCTATACACCATTGTGACACTGGTTTCACTTGACCCACAAACTAATGTGGAGTTTGAAACTTTTAAATGAGCTTTCACACATAGACGCGCGCACACACACACACACACACACATCCACACCCACCCACCCACACACACACACACACACACACACACACACACACACACACACACAGAGCTCTGTTAGTTGTTTGGAAAAGTCTGAAACTTTCCAGACATGTCACCACTAACAATCGTAATCATCAGGATCCTTTGTGCCTCTCTTTCTCGCTGTGTTAATTGTGATGTAGTTCAGTGTTAAAGAGCGGCCAGTAGCCAAAGCCAATTGTTAGTGTAGCTCCACTGCATAAAGGTTAGAAACTGCATTTGCATTTAGATGAGTGAGAAAGTTGGGAAGAGAAGCAGGGAAGGGGAGGAAGTAATTACACCTCGCTCCGTGGTTCATTTAAGTGATTGGATGAATGGGTGCGCATATGTGTGTAAGTGTTGGGGGCTTGTTTGACATTTATTAGCAGTGAGGTCCAAAAGTGCCAAGATCACCATAATTGTGGGGTCCATCAGCTTTGTTGGGATTACAATTTTGAAAGTGTAAAGGTCAAGAAATGGGAATTAGACTGAGCACTAGATTAGTAGCAAAGATGGATGATGGCGACTGCTTTCTGAGGGTTTACTACAGCAGTGTGTGTTTCTGAACATGTGAAAATTCATTTTCACACATAGATGTTTGTAACTTGGTAATGTGCCATTTTTAGCTTCTTACCCAGCTAAACAGCTCTGGTGCAGAAAATCTTAACACAATGTCTGCTTACTTACACCCAGACAGAAAGCAAGTGTAAGAAATGGAGGAAAACTTTCAGTGTACGAGGTTAGACAAGGTGTAAAACAATATTCTGCACTAGAATTGATTAGAAATATCCTCTGTTGTCCCACAGTGGGAAAATTCAGCAGGTTATAGGATTTACATGTAAACCAAGCTAAAAAACTAAATTAAAAATTAGACAAGCAAATATTTGTAACAATAAGGGCAAATTAAAATCATTAAATTCTGTTTTATTGACATTTGTAATGGAAATGCAACTTCCGTAAGATAATTTAAAAAATGTACAAGATGTATATTTGTGCACAGAAAACAGAGAGATTGTTTGTAAGACATTAAGCAAAGTGTTCAAATAACAACAGGGTTGTAAACATTTTTTGAGGTTGTGTGGAGCGGTGATGTTATGAAGTCTAACAGCACCTGGGAGGAAGGATCTGCTGTAATGCTTGTTTGTGCACCAGGGATATAAAACTCTGACTTGATGTGCTACTACTTCCTCCTTCTGTGACTTAAATTCAGTCATGTGAAGTCATTCCTGTAAAAATAAATGAAAGCATGGACATATAGATATACATCCATCCATCCATTTTCTAACACCCTTGTCCCTGCTGGTTCCTATCTCCAGCGAACATTTCGGGCAAGAGGCGGGGTCACCCTGGACAAGTTGCCAGTCTGTCGCAGACCTATGGAAATACAGTGTAATAATAATAAAACGATAATAAAGAACAGCTAACACTGGAACTGGAAGACAACATAAAACACTGAGTAAAACTGACATAAGACACAAACAACCATTATTAAAATGGATTTTGAAGTCTCTGTAAACATATTTGCCCTTCAAAAAAATATAGAAATTATCCCACTCACTTCAGTTTATCATGTAATTGATTGATCAATTGCTTATTGCACCAGAGATAATTAAGATTAACTAATTGGAGTTGATGCATACACATGCATGTGCAAAATATGCATGTATATTTTAGACATGCATGTAATATATGCGCATATACAGTACATGCATTGACCACTACTCTACAATTACGAGCTAACTCTTAATTAATGAAATCTACACTTAGTTTTTCGTAAAATCGATGAACTGCATGACATAGAGGTCAATCACTTCATATTGTATCTTTTTTTCCACTTTATCTAAAATTAACTGGATCGTTCACGCTGCATCCACATTATGCATTTTAACGTCCAGAGATTAAAGATTCACAACCTTAAGTTTGTGTATAATTTTGATTTTTTTTCTTTAGCTATTCTGTATTATACAAATAATAAAGCGCAGTAACTATGTTAATATTTATTCTAGTATTTATGTTTTGTTGTTTTGATATGCAAACCATGTCCTGAAGAAAGAATGATATAAAAGTATGACATTTTGAAATGAGAAACATGCAGGAAAATAACAGTTTTCTAATAAACCAATCATTTGAAAGTTAATTATTTTCATCTGCTGAACTTTTGCTTTGAAGAGAAATGCCACAAAGTGCTGAGATTATATGTCTGCAACGCCAGGACACACAAACAGATCCATAAACACCTGGTAATAACGATGCAGTCGATAACACCTTGCAGCTACATGACATTTGTAATTAGAGAACTGGCTTTGCGTTTGTGAAAATGTGATTTGGAGTGTAGGCTAAAGGCTAATTACCATTAATTCAGACTGATAAACCAGCCCTGACTTATTGATCACTGCACTACTCCCCTCTTCCTTCACACTGTCTGTTTCTCCTTTCTCTTATTCTCATCACCTGAAAATCACTGCAAAATGAATTCCTCTGTTCAGCCTTTGATTGACTTCTTCTCAGTAGAAAAAAATTCATCCATTAAGAGAAACGGGCAGTGAGTTGGAAACAGGAAGGGAGATTTGAATCCGAGTGATTTGAGTTTGTTGATTATTAAAATTCCTCAAGGATAATTATCTTCCTCGAAGCTTCATTAAAGCTCCAACATGTAACTTTTATAAAAAAATATTTTGTTAAAACTGTCACCATGTCATAATAGTATAATATGAGATGTATTGATCTCCTCCACCTCCTTCCTAAGTTACCATTACTGTCTGAAGAAACACATCACTTCTGACCAAAACCAACCAATCAGAGCCAGGAGGCGGGTCTTAGCGCTGTCAGTCAACCCATGTACTTGCTGCTAAATGTGCTAATGGTGGAGAAACAACTTCTGTTACAGGAAAACCGTTTATAATTTTTAATTCCATGACTTGATTAATTGTCAGAATAATCGATAGACTCTATTGGTAGAATAATCATTTAGAAGAGCATTGGGCAGGACAACACAAATGAAATAATAATAATTAATAATCAGTTATAATTGTTGAAATGTTTCCAAACTGTTAGCATGACCTTTTCCTCTTTTCTCCAAGGTTTTCACTCCACTTTATGAGGCACAGTGGCCTCCTTTTTTTTCTTAACTTTCTTACATTCAAAATGACCCAACTGAAACTGACTTACATTTATTGTACTTCAACACTAACACTTATCTCTAAAAGCTATTAAGGACAGCGAACTACATGGAAATGTGAATTTTGTCCTTAATAATAGCATATAAGGAGAGGTTCTCTCCATTAGAGGAGGCTGAACTTCCAGGTTTCTTTCCTTTTGCTGTTATTATGTTTGCACCTGGCAGTGTGCAGACGGACTGCTGCTGAGTCCAGATGGGCGTCTTTGTGTGCTCCAAGTTCACAGCTGATTGATTTTAGCAGCCACAGTAGTTTGGCCTAATTACGGCCGCATGGCGTTCGCGGGCTTTGTGAGCGCATTTGCTCGCCACGACTGGACGCACATTTGGAACGCCTTGTTCGTTTTCTTGGAATGAAGCCGGTGATGATTGGTAATGCACGTTTTATAGGCTGTAGATTGTGTAAGATAAGTGGGCTTTTAAAAACCTGTTGAATGTTGATTAGCTGCTTCTTTGCTGCAGTCATTATGAGTATAACTGTTTGACATTTGGTGGTTTGTATGTATGAATTCATGGACATACAAAGTACTGAAGGATAAAAAGCGACAACACCAGCATCCAAGGCACCATGCAGAAATCTATTAACTTTCTCTAATTGCTGTTGGACTGCAGTGACTTCTTGCTGTATTTACAAGGACGATGCCTTTTGTGTAAATGAAGACATTTCATATGCCAGATATGCAATCTTAAGTGTCTTAGTAACTGAGTTAAATACAAAATGCTTTTGAACATTGATAAAATAAATAATTAAAGTTAAAAGCAACCTTTCAAAACCAAAATAGGTAAGACAGTTTCAAGGATAAGAAAGTGAGAAGAAATTTTAATTGTAATGATGCATTTCTTATTTTTGTTGTTGTTTTTCTTTTTTTCCCTTTGGTTTCTGAAATGGGGAACAATAAACTGCAACAGAATGGAAACAATTTTATAGGAGTTTGGTTTGGAAACTATAATTTTGATGTGAAATTTGAATCACAAAAACTAAAACGCTCAAGAAAGGCATCAATAAATAACAGCACTGGTAGATGGTGTAAGATGTATTTCAAATGAAAGAAAGATAGTGATTAATGTGACTTGTCAGGGAGAGTAAACAAGGAAAAAACAAAGCAGCAGAAATAAGAAAATTAAGGCTTTAAATGTGGCTCAGTGGGATAAAAACAAATCAAAGTGCGCTGCAGCATCAAGTCATGTCATTTCAGTAAATTTGAAACCACTTGAAGGAAATGTTCAGCAGAATATCATCACATTAATTATCGGCTGAATGCGATGGGTTTGAATAGAAAGTGGCTGGAAGAAGAAAACACAATTTAGTCGTTTGGTTTATTGGTCATTCATCAGAAGCAAATGCTTGACAATTGGAAGCAGACAAATAAGAGAGAATGAGAAAAACATTGTTTCCTGTGATTTTTGTGATTATTTCCCAGAATTTGTTACAAGAAAATGAAACCTGTTTTTCATCCATTTTCACTGATTTAAGAAACAAGCCCAGTTTTAAAAACATGTGAGCCAACATGATTTTTCTATATAATTTAGTATTGAAACTGGATTGATGTCATATATTGAAAAACACCAAAATAAAATAATTTCATTCATTCAACCATGAATTTAGTTTCTGAATGGAAATGAAACGAGCATTTCTTAAAAGATAAAACCATTTTTTAAAATTGTATTTACTGTATTTACATTTTAATTAAAAAAAATTACGTTTTAAGTTATTTTTATAAATAGTCTAAATGATCAATAGGAAAATGTTCCTTGGTGTAATAAGATACTTGTTACATTTATGTTTATATATTAAATATAATTTGCATAATTATTATTATTCACTGAATCTAACATGATTGGTACAAAATGGTGAGATGAAACATATTTAAGTGATTTAGTTTGAAAAAATTAAGCCTTTTACTTTGAACAATGCTCAACAGGATCTGGTTTAGGGCTATGTAATTTTATCGATTCTATGATATTTATCAATATTTTTTTCCTCAAAGTATTGATTTTCATCCACGAGTATCAATACATTCAATTCTACTGTGAATTTCTTAAATCCACATGAATTAAATGACATCTATCACACATGACATTTATTACCGAGTTGCACATGTAGATTGTATCATGAGATTAGTGTATCGCTGCAGCCCTAACCCGGTTTTGTCTTTTGTCACTGTCTTGTCTTTTGTTGATTTTGGTTGCTAGGATACTGTTACGCCCCCCAAGGTCTAGGGGTTCAGGGACGGTAACATAAAGATGTGTCCAGAGAAAAGACTGGAATGAAAAAATTATTTATTACAAAAAGAAAGCTATAAAAAACAAGGTATCATTTGGTTAACATCATAATAGGATGTTGGCTTTGTTGGATGTTGCTAATAACTGTAAAAACTCGTATACCTAAAAAATTATGAATTTTCTTAGCATGTTGCCAAAATCCTGAACCCCCCCAAACCACTTGACACATTATATCAAGTAATAAACAATAAAATCGATTCAAACTGTTTAAAGCTAGTATTTTTAGGGTGAACGTTCAGAACCAAAGTCTAAAGTTTAATGAGAAGGAAAAGACGAGGGTTAGCAGACAAATGGCTATCATTATCATGTAGTTAGCACGTTAGCATGGTTGGAAAGTCATGTCAGCCCAAAGTCTTAAGAGTTGAAGGTTTAATGAGACGGAAAAGCTGCTCACACATGTAAGCACAAAACACATGGAGGCACTGATCACGGTCCTTATTCTACATCAGTAATTTTAAGTTTCTAAAGCAGGAAAAGACTTTAGCATCCATGTTTATCTGCAGAACGTTTTTACCATTATAACCTACACATCTTGTTTCCATTTAAACGTTTAATAGTAAATCATTTTAAGGAGTTGCTTGTAAGACTGTTTCTCAAATTCGACTTTATCAAAATCTTAATTTTCACTTTTATCTTTTTCTGACTAAAACAGACTCTTGAAGCTTCTGAAGGTAATTTTTCTCACTACACAAAATATTGTGGAGTATATACTAGATCTCTGAGCTGCCAGCTTCATTTTAACTTGGCAAAATCTTCCCTTTTCTTTTAGAACAACACAAAAATAATGAGATATTTGATTAAATTAAGTGCAATTGTATTCTTAATTTTTTTGTTTTACAAGATATATCATAAAAGATTTGTCAACTTTTCTTGGACTCTGGGTTTTAATAGCAATCCGTGGGAAGTAAATGAAAGATGCTTGGACATGGTTCAGCGTCTTTGAATCAAACTTTCATGATGTAATATTGCATTGTGGCAAAATTAGATCAATAAAAGTGAACAAATTACATTTGTCCCATGATTTATTTTTTAAAATAACTTCGTGAGCTACAAAAAATAACAAGAGGTGTTGCCAGGAAACCATCAGACTTAATTACATATTAACTGATACTTTGGTAACATATACTACTATCATATTTAGAGAAAACGCATGTTGTTAAAAAAGAAAGTGTGTAGGAGTGATGGATTTTATATTACTCTTGCTGTTAGATGCTCATCAATCTGTTTCCATTTACTTTTATCATTATATTTATAGTTCCTGATATTAAAAATTGAGAATAATGAACGAAGAGTTCAGAAAGTTTGTGTTTTGGTCAAATACACTGAAACATTTATGTTTATTCTTTGTTTCACTTTAGAGAGGAAATAATAAAAATAATACAAGTAAAAATAATAAAAATAAAAGACATTAGTTTTGTTACTTAAGAATCTGAGTTCTTAGCTAAAACTGCATCAATTAAGAACTTTATTATAAATTCTCCCAGAAATTATTGCAATCAATAATATTTTTGTTTTGATACAGTCTTCAGCTAATATAATAATAATAGCATAATTATACAAGTTTCCCCTCTGAAAGACGACTAAACTTTAATTTTGTACAGTACACACCACACTGCAACTGGAAGACATTTTAAATAAACAAAATAAAACACAACAACCAAAAACAAGAAATAGAAAGGAAATAAAAACCATAAATAACTGAGACAGTAAACAGAATGGATTATGAGGTGTCTGTAAACTAAGTTTTCCTTCAAAAATGATTGGTGGCATCAACTAACTCCTCACTCATTGTTTGGTTACCTAGCAACAACTTGTTGAGTAACTTGTGGTTGCCTAGCAACACCTTGTTGAGTATTGCCCAACAGCAGTGCCTCAAAGCTGCACAAAAATAAACAACAATGGTGTGGAGGGAAAACTGTGGATAAAACTAGCTTTTTAGTATTTCAGATATTTAAAACAAAAAACAAATAATTAATTAATATCAACTGAAATGAAACGCCTACATCATGACGTACGTTTTCCAGCTACATTGATTCTAGGATGATGAGTTGCCACTTTAAAACATAGTTCTCATGTGACGTCACACGTCCGAGAACGTTGTTGCTGACCGCTATCTTGGCAGGCAGTTGCTATGGCAACAATAAATAAACCACAAGCTCCTAAATAGCTAACTTATAGGTTTTTGAGTACTCTGCCCACATCTGTGTAATACTAAGATAAACAGTGATATTTACTGTAGTACTTACTGCCGAACTAGCAAAATTAGCTTAGCTAATGTAGCTTTTAGCTGCTAGCTAAGATGGACATGTAGCCTACTTGTATGTTGCTACATGTACACTTTGCCAGTCACCAGAACCTTGTTATTCACATTTAGAGTTTATAAAGTCTTTACAAATCTATTTAAACATTGATTGTATGCGTCCATAGATTTCAGGCCGTGATGCTCCTCCATGTTGCACGCACTCTTCGTGTTCACCAAACGGTTAACTGTCATAGTGTGGCATTGGAGGCAGCTTGTTCACATTGTCTGACATGTTTCCATTCTCCGTCATACAGGTTGATCCCGACAGCAGCCATTTTGGTCATGTGTCAAGAGTGTCCACATAATTTCTTTTTGTTGGTCTGGTATGTATTGCGCTGCGCTTGCGTACCAAGATGGCGTGGATAACTTCCAGTTCAGACTTGTGGGAACTATGTATTACCTAAATTTACTGAGTAAAAATTATTTCCTCACAAAAGTGAAATGTTTTGCATTTTGTTAGCTAGTTTTTTATGGCAGAATGAGCAGCAGAAAGAGTCCAGCAGAAGACACATAAAGTGCTGGACGCCTCCTGTGGCTTTTACAAGCGAAGCCCCTTCAGTGGCGTGAACCGCCGGCCTGACCAGGTTCCCCTCGTCCTTCGGCGTGCTGCTGAGTGTGTGTGGCACCGTGTCCATCCAGAGGTGTGTGTGATGCAGCCGGAGCTGTGACAGGGAGGAGAGTGGGAGGATGTTTCTGTCAGGAGTTCACCGTGGTGTGTGTTTGTGCGCTCGGCGTGTGTGTGTGTGTGTGTTGACCGCAGTTGAAAGCTGTCAAAGGGAGACATGTTGAGGTGAGGAGAGGTCCCGGTGGTGTTTCAGTGTGTGTGTGTTTTAGTATGGAAGTGGTTCACTGGTCATGTATTTAGGCTTATTGTGTGTGTAAGGCTGTGCTTGCTGGGCTGTGTTGAGGCTCTGTTCCACCCGACCACCCGTGTCCAGACCAGCTGTCAATCAGTTTGCGCAATTCCCCCTCCGGCTGACCACTTTACAGCCCAAACACAAACAAAAAACACTTACACCAACAAATATTTAAACCGTCTCCAAAGAAAAGTGTTTTAGAAACTGCAGTTGGTGTGGCTGTGTATTACCTATTATTAAGGCCACACTAAGAAAAAAATAATTAAATAAATTACGAGAATAGAGTCATTAAATTACAAAAATAGTAGAACTACAAAAATAAAGTTGTACGAGAATGAAGTCATTATTATACAAGAAATAAAGTCATAGCATAATGAGAATAGAGGAAAATATTAGGAGAATAAGTCATAGTCATAGTTTTGCGAGAATAAAACCGTGACATTATAACCTATCCATGGCATTATTGCAACTTTACTGTTGTATGACTATTCTCATTTTACTACAATTTTATTCTTGTATTATTTCAATTTAATTCTCTTATGATGTTACTCTCTTAATACTGTAGTAAAACTATATCTTGTTTTTATTTACACTTTAATAATTTTCTTGATTTAATCACATTTTTTCCCTGTCGTATTCTAGTTGGCAATCTGAAACAGGATTTCTCTCTGTGCTACAAATGGAAAAACTAAAAAAGCCACAACATAGTTTTAAATGAAGTAGAAATGCCCAAAACATCTGCATTAATATTGGTATCAACCGAAGTTAGTAGTTTTTAACATATCTGGATCAAACTAATAAGTAAAACCTTCCATTTTGTTGCCATGATGTATTTGTTTATGTGACTGAAAGCGATGCAGGAGTTTAACTGAGAGAGAAGTAATGACACGTTAACAAGAGGAGGAAAATATACAATATTGGTCATAGGCCACAACAGCAATAATAATATCTATATCAACTAAGAATATCAACTATAACTACCAGAGGGTTGTTAGGGCAGCAGAGAGAACCATAGGCTGCCCCCTCCCCACTATGGAACAGATTTACACTTCCAGGCTCCACAAGAAAGTTTTGGACATTTTAAATGACTCTTCACACCCTGGCCATGGTCTCTTCCAGCTGCTGCCATCAGGCAAGAGATACAGAGCAATAAAAACCAGGACAAATCGCCTAAAACACAGTTTTTACCCGATGGCAATCATGGCACTAAATTCAAAGGCATAAGAACTTCTGCTCTTGACACCACTTTGTTAAAAATGTCAATTCTGTTGCGACACCTCCAGGCGCTGCAACCATCTTCTGATGTCTCTTTATTTCTCATTTTGTACCATTTATTTCTTTATCTTTGTATATTATGTATATACACATAACCTGCATCTTAACTCGAGTCGAGCAAATCTCAATCTGTAATCTGTTGATGACAATGACAAATAAATCTTATCTTATCTTATCTAACTTTTATTAAACAAATCTTTAGACATAGTAAAGATCAGTAGCGGCTGGTGCTAAAAAAACTGAGGGGGGCGCACACAAACAAACAAATGAAAAACAAACAAAACAAATCTTAAAAAATAGCACTATTTGAACATGAATTTTGCCCTCCTTTCCTTCTGCCCTGCAAATTTCTCAATTACATTCTTGTTAAAGTCAGTCATCTCTGTGACTAGTCTTTTCTCCATTGACAACATGGCCAATGCATTCAGCCTGTCCTGAGTCATTGAGTTTCTCAGAAAAGTCTTGATTCTTTTCAGAGTTGAAAAGCACCTTTCAGCTATGCTAAGTTTCCCCCCAAAACTTAGCTTCATTGCATTGTCTAGGTGGCTGCGGCTGTTTTCGTGCCGTTTGCATTTTTCTGAAAGATGTTTTAAGTCTCTTACCCCAGTTGTCCACATTGCCTCCGTGCCAGAACTTTGAAATAGCAAACACGGAAAGCAGTAAAATGCATTGCTTAATGCAAACGTAACCGTGAATCGACCTAACAAACTGCAGCTGCGCTAATGAGTCGAATCGGGGATTGTCCAATCACACAATGTTTTTAAAACAATTAGCCAGTACTGACGCTCTACCAGTAATGACACAACAAAATGGGTGTGTCCGGGACGCAGAGCGCTGCGCCCTGTGGAAAACCTTAAACAACCAATTAAAAGTCAGCCTCAGATCACCTGCTTGCCAAAAGTTAGTCCTCTCATTAGGACGGCGCCCTGCACATAGGAAGTGTGCACAATGTGAGCAATTAGAATTATGTATTTACTATTTTAATAAATTCTAACATGTCTATTGGACACACAGTATGAATAAATACATTTCTAAGTATTTTGCAGTTCAGAATAGAAATCATTTATTATCTAAACAATTTAAAGGGGGCGGCGCCCAAGCGCCCCCTACTGGCCAGCCGCCACTGGTAAAGATTCAAATAGAAGCACAAAATCATGCACAGTGTGTATTTCACATTATTGGTCCCCTTTAAAATGCTTAGAGAGTATGAAACAGCTAAATGTAAATTAAATGGTGACAAAAACATAGTTTCAGTACAGATCCATTCAGTATAAAAAAGGTTTTAACGAGTCTTGTTACACACGCACGCACACACCGCCACACGCCCACACACACACACACACACAGGTCTTTGCAGGAGTGTGTGGCTGATTAGCATATTTGACTGGGAGACTCATTAATCACAGTCTCCATTCTGGCCCCTGGCCTGCATTACAGATAAAGGTGCTCTTGCTTGTCAATATTACGGCTCCATCTTGTCTTGTATTTCTTAGATCCAACTACAGCTAAAAGACAGTCCTGAAAAGGAGGAAAGATTGAAGGTTTTGTCCTGAAGAAAAAAAAAGGCGTTTTTTTTAAAAGACAAATCTACGGGTTGCTGAAAAATACTGAGTTTGAGTTTTAGAGGCATTGAAAGATCCAAGATGGCTTCCCTCTGTCCATTCATTTTAGATTGTTTCTTGAATGTTTTAATCAGTCAGGTAACCAATGATTAAAAACATCCAAGGTGATGGTGTTAAGGCAATGAAACATAGAGAGCAGAGATCTTATATATATATATATATATATATATATATGTATATATGTATATATTCTGGTAATATTTATGATATTTATGATGACATAGAGGAGATTTCTTTCTGGAATGAATCTTAAGTAGCTGCTGACTTTACTTCCCCCAAAACATTCCTAACACAAACAATCATGTCTTTACAGAAGAGGATTAGAGCCACTGAAAAAGAAATAATTCTGACTATTCCTCATAATTTTCACTTCAGTCTTAGAATCAGGATTGTTGAAATTGTTTATCCACCATTAGATAAATTTAGTCTAAAAACATAAATCTACCAAATTTGGGACAGGCTTTCAGTGTGGATGCTTGCAGGTTTCCAAATCCTGTAAGATGCAAGAAATACAGTAGGTATGTGATTATTTGTATATGCTAACAACATAATTGATGTGTATGTAAGAATGTTTGGGTTTTTTTGTATTTTAACACAAATTTAGAATTTTGAGGTAAAAGAGGTCAATTTCTTTCCCTTTTCTTTACTGTTTTACAAAACCAGGAACATTTTACGACCCCTTTGCCTTCTGTGCTCAAGTCAAAATTTTAGCCTGCAGGTTGTTTTGTTTTTCCAAGGTCACTGACAGGTTAGCTGGACTCTGAGAGGACTAAAGATACAGTACAATCTAATGTTTTCAGGTTGAAATAGGGCAATGGCAGGCTCTAGGGAGAATAAACACACATCAACACACTCTGAGAGACACAGCAGCGTACCCACATATAAAATCAGGGCAGTGAAGAGGAGAGGGGCTGGATGGGTGTTGGGGGGGTTCTTCACCTGTCCAAAGCTATAAATACACACAGACACAATCACACACCCCGGAGCTCTTCGATATGCACGTCCTTGTTCTGCGGTCGGGCTGAGAGGCTGACCTGGTTTTAACAAAATGACCTCAGGTGTTACAAACTTACCAAACACAACGGCTGCCAAACGACGAGCCTGCAGGTTAACTGAAATACGGGCGTCCATTGTAGATGTTTGAATAATTTCCAGGAGTTTTTGCAATACAATCCGGTCTAATTTTCCATATAAAGAAATCCTGCTACATGATTAAATAATAGGCCTGTTGCAATAAACAATAAGTCAATTAATCACATTTATAAATTACAGTAGACTCAATAATTTCCATTTGCATGAATTATTGTTTTTTTCTTTTCTCTCTTTCTACCAAACACTGGATGATGAAACTCTTCAGTCTGGTACTTTAGTCTTTACTAGTCATTTTTGTGAAGAACCATTTTGTTTACAGAGACTTCAAGTTTAATTTTATTGTTTTATTTGTTTTGAAAATATTCCAAATGTTTTCCAGTTCCAGTATTAAATGTTCATTAGATATTAAAGTTTATTGATTTTCCAGAATGTGTTCTTGCATTATTGTGCAATCATTGCCATTAAATTACTTAAATGGTCTCAAAACAACAATATTATTGTTTATCGCAATAACTTCTGAAGTAATTTATTATCTAGCAAAATTTGTAATGGTGACAGCCCTATCAAATAATCATAATTATCACAATAATAATAATCGTTACTATTATTATTATTATTATTATTATTATTATTAATAAACATGACCACAAAATGTAACCAGCTGGTTTTAAACGTATATTTAAATCAAGTGTTAGAAAAACATTTTTGATATTTATTTTGCATTCACAGATATATGCTTCTCCAAAAAACATGCGCTAAAAAATGAAGTCTTCCTGATTTAATTAAGCATATATATTTTAAAAAATACATATATTTTTGAGTGAAAGCACTACAAGTAATTTGTTCCTCAGGCTGTCAGAATCACACATTTCCACGTTTAGGTGTTATGTCTATACTGTTTTATATATTTTCTGCCCTGCAGCTCTGGAAAAGATGCCTTCAACCTTGAAAATCACTGAGATAAACAATCTTGGCTCATTCTACCCATAAATTTTCTAATAGAGATCAATCTTCGCCTTGGAGGAGAAAAACAATAAATTTGGACTTTTTACATCTCCCTGAGGATTGGTAATCAATACATGACAGTGTGTGTGAGGTTGTGAGTGTGTGTATGTGAAGCTCATCTGTTTTTGATTAAGTAGTAAGCTGACCTTAAACTGGATGAACTCCAGTAATTGTGCTGAAGATTGAAAAACAAGAGTCCGTTTGTACATTAAATATCTTTATTTATGTGAATGTTTTTACCATTTTGGCCGTTTTGATTAGGACACATACTTCACAGAGGTAGAAAATGTCTTTTAAATGGTCTCTCCCATTTTAACACCAAGAGAGAGAGAGATTGGGTGGAGATTGGACCTTTTCAAATAGAACCACCTTTAAGAAATTGAGATTGGGCCTTTTTAAATAGAGCCCCATTTATCGAAGGGAGATAGATCCATTTGACAAGAAAAGATTGGGCTCATTAAATCAGAAACATAATTTCACAACAGGAAACCTGATCTTTTTAATTAAAACTAAAATCTTATGACAGAGAGACCTAATATTTTAATTTATGACCTCTTTTGAACTAAAGAAAGGGGACCTTGCATTATAAATCAGAGACAATGTTTCTTTACACTAACTTAACCTGTCAATAGAAGTTGTATTAATTTGATAAACCCAGTATTTGTTCACCTCTGTGATTGCTGAAACCTGACGTCCCACATAATAAATACAACAACAGAAGACTTGCATCTCATATTTCTGTTTAAATTCCACCCACTGCTGAGATGAAGATAGAAAATGAAGTGAGCTCAAATCTTTCAAGGTTCAGCGGGTGATGATGAAGATTTCTGAGATTGTACATGCAACCATACATATTTAACTCCCCTGAACCCATACTTTATGCAAATTAACAAAAGGTCAATGTGTAGCCCGAATAAATTGTGTGCATGCAGAAACAGGAAAATGATCAAAGGCTTTAGATATTTCAATAATCAAATCTGATCACAATTCAACAGTCTAGCACTGCATTGAAAAAAAATGAATCAAACTAAAAGTGCTCTAAATAACCCAGATCTGCTAATATTTCACTTTCTGAAATGAAGGCCAAATGCTCCGCGTTGCCCACATCCAGGCTGAGAGGAGCCTTTAGTGATGCAGCTAATTTAAATAGATTATTAAGCTTAGCAGAGGTGTGGAGTGAAAGGCCTCTTCAACCTACACATTTCTGTTCTGAATATTTACAGGGATTAAGTTGGCTTTTTGCTTAAAGGGAAATTATGTATGAGCTGATGTGCAGCGTGTTAGCAGGTCATGCACTTCTGTGGCCTTCTGTGTGTGTTGAGTGATGAAATGGTTGAAAACAACTGACTCAGAACATTACAAGTTCAACTCGTGTCTGTAGGTTTTTCTGGAGTTAGTTTTTACACTATTCAAAGCCAAACATATCACGAATATGTCATCATAGTTTTTTGTTCAATCCATCAAAACTGCCTTGTGGTGAAGCCAAAGTTACGCAATAAAACATACAAAGGTTTTCTTTCGTTAATGCACAAGAAATGCATTTACCAGACTGTAAAGCAGTACTGCTGCATGTTCACTCCTTATGATGACAAAATGTCAAACAGAAGGCAAACAAATCTGCCGGAATACTGAGAAAACCAGAATAAAGCTAATTTCACACATTTTTATTGTGGAATTATTATTGATGACTCAAATTTGTATTAATCAGATTTTATTTTATTTTACAAGCTGATCTGAGCCCAAAAAGTCCAGAATGGTAGGAATGAAGTCGGAACAATTGACACAGATAAAACTTTCCCTCATGGTGTTTTTGATGGGCCTTTAAGTTTTTTATACGTTTTGGTTATGTCATCACAGTTTAGCATTCTGAACTAAAGTAAACAAGTTCCCATTCATTTTCAATCTTTTTAAAATGTGAATAGTCTTTGATAAATTAGAAATCAAAATCTTTTGCATCAATTGGGATGTGATTATTCCATAAACTGTCATAAAAGTTGCTCGTCTCAAATTTTTGAGGTATTTTAGTCGTCTCAAAGCAAAACGAGTGTGTAATTTTGATAGAAAATTACCTTTGTTTTGTTTTCGACAATTTGGACTGATCTTCCAAACTTTAATAACTAACAGAGTTTAATCAAAGTGTTCACAGTCACCAAGTGATTACCTTCAAAGGTAAATATCTTGTCTTTTAGCTGCGTAAAGAAGGTAACGTTTGTCCTGCAGGTTTTAGTTTTACTCTTCTCTTCACTCCCAAATAGAGAACCATTTAGGATGTTTACCCACCTGAAAGTCCAGTAGACTTAGTTGGGAACCAAAACTGCAACATTTGTTTCATTTACAGTTGCTGCTGTTCTCTTTCTCAATGCACTGAGTCAAACCAAACAAATCCTTTGAGAAACCCTGTTCCCCTCCTCGCCTTTGGGGGCGCTGTAACAAGAACCACTGAAGAAAACAACACTCTAAAGAGGACACTGAGCGCAACTTCCTCCTTCATGAAATGTAATTAAAAATGGAGTGCAGGGTTTCCTAGAAAACCTGCTAAGCCCACTGGTGAGGGCGCTGTCTAGTATTAGTAGCCAACTGTGTTTTTGTTTTAAAAATGTTAAAAGTTACAAAAATGTGGAGGTGCACCAGCAGGATTCAGAATTTGGAAATAATAGTGTGTGAGATCAACGCGCCCATTTAAATTTGTCATCTATAATCCATAATCTGTCTGCACTGTTACTGCTGCTGGTGTATACAAAACACTGTTTAGAAGAAACAAATGATGCATAGCCTGGTGGGGGAGCAAGAAAAGCCTGGTGGCCCGCCAGGCTTGTAATACGCTGGACTAGTGTCTGATTTTAGTGGTTTTAGGATTTTTCCTTTGTCTTTAGCTAAAGACCCAAAGCCATTTCTCCTAATAGTGCTAGATTCATGTGTTTGTTTTGGTTACATTTACCCAGAATGCCCAGCACCGTAGTCCGCTTCCGCAGTGTGGCAGGCGATTTCCACTTCTTTGAAAGTATTTTTGAAAACTTTTTTTTATAGGGAAAGCAGCGTGCTAGAACATCTGTGCTAGTTTTCAGATGTATAAAGTAGTTGAATCATTTAATGAAGGTATCTTCATGGAAATAAACCCTCTTGAGGAAAAGTTTCAAAGTCAAAGGAAAAGCAAAGAGGTTGAAATTACTGGGAAAAATAGGAAGAGATTAGAGAAGAAAAAGGATTTAAATACAGACAAGTGAGATGAATGAAAACGATGAATAAACAGGGAGCTTAAAGACAGGAAGCATCAGAAAAAGTGTGTGAAAGCAAAAAAAGATGGAGATCAAAACAGTTAAAAGGTCAGTAAAGGACAGTAGAGTGATATGATGTGAGAGGAAAACCTGAGCAGAGGGAAATAAAAAGCGAATGATTCAGAGGTGAAAGATAAAAAGTGATGAGGGGCCGATGGGGAGGTGGTTTGCTCACCCTTGTGGTTTTTCTTGGGGCGAGGTCTGGACCTGCTACCTCCCCTAATGAGCACCTTAGAGAGCGTGTGGAGTGTGTGTGGAGTGTATTCAGATGTACTGGAAAAGAGTGTGTGCAGACACTTTTCTTCCTTTCTGCCTGCGTCTGTGTTTACATGAGTTAGAGGTGTTTTTACGCGGCTTATTCCTAAGGCTCTAATTGTTTTTATGTGGTGGCGATGGTACAGCTGGACACAAGAGAGGTATGATACGCATCATAAAAAAGAAAGGTTTGCTGAATGGGATTTTTAAGGAATTTTTGTTGTTTGCTTCATTTTTAGTTCTACAGCCTTAAAATGGGGACAGCATAGTGATGATTTTGCATTGCCCTAATTTCTATGTTTCATGGTGCAGACAGTTGTGGTTTCTGACATGGACCATATGGGCAACCGCCCAGGGCGTTATCTTTTTGGGATGGCATGAGACTTCCATGAATTGTGGCATAGAGATGGAAGCAAAGCAGAATAAAGAAGAGTTTGAATTAATAATGATCATGGTTGAATTTATTTCTGCTCTAACTATTTCATATCTAGCTGTTTTTATGGGAATGTGGATCTTTTAGATCAATTTAAGAAACAGTTTTGATCATATTTCACATTTTAATGTAGCGTGGGGCGCTGGTCTTGGTCTTAACTCGGTCTCGGACTCTAAAAGTCTTGGTCTTGTCTCGATACACTCTGGTCGTGGTCTTGACTTGGTTTTGGGTTAGGTGGTCTTGACTACAACACTACCTGGATGTCCCAGTGTTTGGACTGACCACCTGTACAAAGCTTCTCACTCAATGACAGATGGAGGTACCATCTGCAATCCTGCAAAATTAAATGGATATATAATGGATATTTTTTTATGTTAATCATTTTAGTGCTTATTTATTTGTGATCTGCTTTGCTTTGTAAAACACAGCAAAATATCAGTTTGTTTAAAATTAGAATAAAAGAGAAAAACAGGTGTGAAGTTCAGGATAAATAACAATTAGGGCGTGAAGAAACATTTTCATTATGCTAATGTAAATAATAATACCTTTCAGTTGGAAAGAAGCTGCAGTCTGACTCTTCTGCCAAAACACTCATTTTGCTTGTTCAGGATTTTTCTCTGTCTCAATATTTCCTATATTGAACCCGAATCAGCATGCAGAGTGTTAATGAGATCAAACCTCCTTGTTGTTTTGTTCATGCATGTGTATGTGAATGCCACAGTTAGCATTCTGTTAACCGTGGCATAGTTAACAAAGAACTATGCCACAGTTCGCATGCTATGCATATTAATACTCTATAAAGTGTGAGCTACTACTTACACTTTGAATAAAAGGTGTGGGTGTGACATATTCTACCTTTAGTTGGGCTCTGCTATAGAGGGTTCTCAGAAGAACAGAAACAAAACACTAATATTTCAGAAAGGGAAATTAAATGGATCTGGGTTAAAAAAAAACCACATTACTTATTTAATACATCTTTCATTTGAGGATGACTCTATAAACCACCAGAAAAATATACATATTTGGGAGCCTGGGTTGATTTTTCTGTTTTACACCAAATAAAACTGTCTCAGGGATCTAACGCACATCTGTGTGAACCGCCTCAGCCTGATAATTATAATTTTCAGCTATTGTTTACGTCCAGGTTACCAGCGTCTGGCTTCTTGTAGTCGGATAAAATGTCACATGACCGTTCTGACTGCAGATGGTTTGGAAACTATTGGATTCGTATCTGATATAGGTCCTTATAAGGAAGTGGCACAAATCATTTCATTTTGTAAAAAGATTGGAATTAGGTGACTCAAACTGCAGTGGAAAAGTCGCATTTGAGTCACATTTGTCTGCTGTGTGTTTTCACACCTGAGAGTTCAGTAGACTCAGTTCGATTGGGGACCAGAATTGCTAAATTTTTCACATTTTCAGCTGTTGTAGTTTGTTTTCACTCTGCACTGTCAAACCAACCAAGCTAATTGAAGGAACTGTTCCCCTCCTAGCCTGTGGGAGTGCTGCACAAAGAGCTACTAAAGGAAACGACATGAAAACATTCAGAGCAACTTCCTTTTTCACAGAATGTAAACAAAAATGGAGTAGCATCAGATTTTAGTGGTTGGAGGATTTATCTTTAGTCTTGGGTAAAAAACCATGAACCATTTCTAACGATAGTGCTAAACTTGCTCGTTTGTTTTGGTTATATTTACCCAGAATGCCCTGCGTTGTAGTCCACTTCCTGTTTCTGGAGGGATGTCTGGTCTGTTTCCATCCACATATGCATTAGAACCGCACCAGACTTCAACCGGAACGAGACCGAGGTTTGTAAGCAGACTAGAGTTCGTTTTTTTTGTCCGCAGTAGAGTTGGCTTGTGCTTTCACACCTCAACAAGCAAACAAGACTTTACAGACAAACGAGCTGGAGTTCGATTAAAGCAGAATAAACCTGGATGGTGTGAATGTAGACTCGGAGAGATCTGCTTCTCGGTGATACACTCTGATTCCTCCAAATAAAAGCAACTATTGACCCAAACCGTGCTTGACGGCGTTGAGCTTTCATTTCTGAAAGCATCTACCTGTTTGGACTGAAAAGTGTGTTTTAAGGTAGATTAAAAAAGATTTACTGTAGGAGAAAAATAAAATAACTCCTCTGATTCACTGCGACTTCTTCCTGTCAGTTGTCATCTCAAACAGAAACAACTTGTGTTCCTCTTAATCTCATACATGTTTACCCTTTAGTCCAGAGAAACAAATTTCATTGTCTACAGGGATACCCTCAGACATTTTTGTGGATTTTAGTCTGACTCTTCTGTGAATTGGCGGTGTTCTTTTGTGAATATAGTGTCGTAATGAAGCATGAAGTGTGTCTGTGAACGGCGGAGCGAGCGAATTGTGGCCTTGTTCTTTTCTGCGCTCTTTCATGCAGAACTAAATGTTACGTGGAAGGTCCCCTATTGATTCATGTTGCAGATAATTGAAGTCAGAATGGAGCCTTCAGGACAATACTCTGGGACTTTAGCAGACAGTGATACACACACACACACGCTTGCACACTCCTGCACACACACCTACACACCCCCAGGAACAGATAGATGGGAAAACAATTACCAAGCCCCGTAGTGCTTACACTCTGCAGATTAGTTGCTTTCTTGGTTCTTAACTTATTTTCTTTGCAATTATCTCAGTTATGAAATATTTTTAGTGATTTTTGACCAAATTACACTATTAGGAAACAACAGACAACTTTTCTCATCAGATTTGGTCTCCATCTACTTCGTAATAGGAAAACGTTTTACCTGAATGTTGCATTAATGAAATATCACAACAAAATATTTGATGCTTTAAAATAAAACTTAAATTTTTGTTAGCAAGAGCCAAATATAGATGAAAATGACATGTTTTCTGATGCCTTTTGGATCTTTAAAGACAAATGTTGCGCAAACAGATCAAACAATCCTTTGGTCAACTCCATGGACTGTTTGACCATAAAAAAATTATCATATATTTAGCTAAACAGCAACAACAAAACTGTAGTCAAGTCTTTACACCTGAATGAAAAAAACGACTCAGATTAGAGTCCAAAGACCTTCTTACATAAATACCTATATAATTTCTGTCCATCAAATCATCTTTTTCAGGAGATTGTGTAATGGTTCACTAGAGGGACCCAGAAAATTAGCCACGACACAAGAGTGAGCAGTAAACTCTGATATTTATTAAAAGGCAGCTTAAACCGGGCACGCAGGATCGTCCACTGCAGCACTGCGAAGGGGGGCGGAGAGGAGAGATCGGTGACTGGACAAATGGCAACAAAAGGATCTGTTACTGCGTGTGTGTGAAGGGAACACTAACCTGGCTTGGCGATCAGTAACTGAAGTGATCGGCTGAGGAACAAGGAGGAGCGCAGATGCTGCGCTGACGCAGAGCTCGGCAGGAAGTGCCTGGGGAGAGAAGCGCTGATGCAGGGCAGCGTACAAACTAGTTAGGCAGAACCAAATCCCGATCCGAATCCTCAGTCAGACGGGCCGAGATCATGCACGATCGGGGCTAAGGGCAGAATCCGTGGGAGTGGGCGAGAGCGGTGTAACTGAAACAGGCGTGGGTCGAGATCCAGAAGGGCGATAGTAACAGTCCGACAAGGGCAAGGCAAAAGGGGCAGGTCCGAGGAACAAAGCGTGGTAGTAACTATGAGGGCGAGGTAAAAGTGCTGGAAAACTACTTGCTGAAAGTGTTCGATAATCTGGCAGCGTGGTTGCGACTGAGAGAGGCTTAAGAAGGGAGACAATCAAGAAGCAACACGGGTGCGAGGAATAACGGAAATGAGGGGCGTGACTAGGATTGGCTCAAACAGAAAACAGTACAATGTGAACATCACAGTTTTTTTTTACATCCACAAAACCTCTCCTGTTATTTTGCACTGAAAAAGTCTCTCCATGTTATCCAGGCTTATTGAAGTGGCAATAATAACGTTTAGTTTCCGTGGCCTTAGGGCAGAGTGTGTGTAAGGAGTGTGTGTATGCAGATGGCATATGCTGTTAAATGACTAAATGAAAATGTTTAAAGATCCTGGCCTGTTAGCTGACAGCAGATTTAATATGAGTTAACTAACAGAAACAGGACGGCCTGAAAAGGTTTAAACTGATTTTTAGATTTTCTCTGTTCCTCTACGCTTTGCACTTAAAAACTGGTCAATCTGAATTCATTGTTTCTATAAAACAACGAGATTTATTTTTATAAAGTATGTTTAATCGAATATGAGTTAACTAAGAAAAACACACAATGGGGAATCAGAGCCACTGTAGACAGGAAAAAATATGAGTAGATTTGTGCCAAAGTAATCTCAGAAATTTTTAGATTAATCTCAGAAATTTTCTAGAAAAATCTTAGAAATAGAGTTTAGAAAGTAAAAAAATTCAACTTTTCAACCTGAAAATTCCCGTTTTTTTTCCAGAAAAATTATCAAAATTTGAGTTTTTTTCTAAGAATTTTTCCACTTTTTAAACTCAGAAATCCATTTTTTTCTAGAATATTTATATGAATAAACTTTTCAAATTCAGAAATGTAAAAGTTTTTTTAGAAAATTTCTGCATTTAATCAAAAATGTATTTTTTTCTACCAACTTTTTGACGTTTGAAGCTCATAAATTTACAAGTTTTTTCTAGCATTTTTTTTACTTTTTAAGATCAGAAATTTACAAGTTTTTCTACAAAATTTCTGTGATTAATCCAAAAAAAAAAATTTGCAAGGTTTTTCTTGCAAATCTTTTACTTTTAAAACCCAGAAATGTAAAAGTTTTTCTAAAAAAAACTTCTGAATGTCTTTGTTAGAAAATTTTCTTAGATCTTTTGGTGGAAATTTATTCCATTTCTTTCCATCTCTAATGACCCCAACATGTCACAGAAACTGGAGAGCTGGGGAAGGTTTACACAGATCTGATTTTCTCTGTCCATCTCCACTTTGTGCTTAAAAACTGAACAATCAGAATTGATCGTTTCTATATAAGGTAGTAAATAAAAACAAGAATTAGATTAAAAAGTAAGTTGGAGTTGGGTTTTTCATCACTTTGATCCATACTTGAGCCCTTTTCAAATTGACCAAACTTGGACCTGGGTATTTCCAAGGATTTTCCGCACTGCAGGAAAGCCACTTGTCCTCGGTTTGCTCCCACACGCAGACACTTGAACACAGATTGGCACTCAGGATCAGTAGATGTTATCTAAGTGAGCAGCAAACAGACTCCTTAAAAACCGGCGGCCTCAGGGAGCCTCCCGCCCGGTTTCAGTCCTGTCGCTCTGTGTTTGCGCCGGCTGACATGAAAACCTCTAATGGTCTCCATTTGTGCCTTGAGGGAGCACAGAAGTTAGCATGAGAGAGCCAGGATGCTTTTCATGTGGGTATTTTAGGGCTGTGGAGTTATTTTTGTTTCTCTTGTTATGTTTCGAGTGTTTGTGGATGGGAGCCAGGTTGTTTGCATTGAGTCTATTTGAGTGTAAAAATTGTGGTGATACAAAGTTAATATGATATGTGTCGAATCGTAAAACGGCTGATTGGAGTTCAGGCAGAAAATTTAGCATTAATCCAAGTTTGCCCAATAGCCTGTTTGCTAATTAACCCTGAATATTCATTAATACGTAAGAAACATTGTATCATTTTAACATGGAGTACACTAATGTGATTATCTGCTGTTTTGGACTTGTCTTATTGATCACTGCATTTAAATTAATCAGGCTAATTTTACATCGTTAGACGGTAACTTCTAGTGTACTTTGTGTCACTAGTATTTTATTTTATTGTATTTTATTTAATTACATTTTTCAAATTTTTTTGTTCCATTCTTTCTGCAGTTTTAATCTTCCACTGATTTAAAATATAACTTTTCTTTGTGACACTATTGTCTTTCACTCCTTTGTTTTTTATGGTAGGTTTTCAGACAAATTTGTACATATTAATTGGACTTTTTTTGCTTATTTTTTAAACTACATTTAAAGCGGATTTCAATAAAAAATGTATTTAAAAAAAATAACCTGATATATTGCCAGTTATTGTCAATTATCAAGTTTAACACTTTTTCCGGTAAAGGTTTAGTACATTGTGTATCTTGGGTGATTGTAGGTTCAGTTCCAGTTTCTTCCTGTGAAATGTTGATGTGTCCCTGAGCAATGCACTGGTTGACAACTTTTGTTGCCAATCTATTGTATATAAAAAGATTGGCTTTTGTGTATAAATGTTTGTGAATGTGACTGAGTGTATGTTGCTCCTGTGTAAAGAGTGTTATAGTTTCCCCCACTGATTACAGATTTTATTTATTTCAAGAATCACACGAGTCACATGATCAACAACCGGACGTTGCCACTGGCGTAAAACACAAAGAAGACGACAGGAAGTGGCATGTTTTTAATGACTTGTTGAGTGAACAAACTTATTCATATCTGATTTTAATTGCGTTTCTTTTTTAATGGGAACCCTGCAATTGTAAAATAGTGTTTTTTGATATTAGCGGAATATCGTCCAAGTTTTGCACACATCTGTAATGGAAACGGCTCCTTTACAGTAAAAATGCATCCAAAGTTTTACAGTTAGCATCAAATCTTCAGACCATTAGCAGCGAAAGGAAAAGGCCTTCTGCTCATTAGGTTCTGCTAAAAGGGCTTTTGACAACAAAATAAACTGCATCTCAACAGAAGTCCTTGTTATTTCACTGTTTCCCATTTATTTGTTGACAATAATTACCTCCTCTTAATGGGGAAAAGGGAAGTTTTGCAAGAGATTTCATTGGCTCGATCAGAACATGTGAATTTTCACATCTGGACCTGATTTCCACCATCACTCTGAGTAATTCATTAATACCTAATCAGATACTCTGCATAAAAATGAATAGAATAATTAATCTCTCTGGTGATGCTGGGCTCTTTTAATGTCAGTAATAACCAAGAGAATGGTGTATTATGTGCATAGTTCATGCCACACTGGCGGTTTGATACTTAATTGTTAATAATTCTGTTTATGATAAAAAGGAACCAAAGAAACCTGCAGGTGAAAAAGCCTGAACTGTGAACAGAAGAACTCTGTCTGCTCACAAACACAAGCGTTTCTAAGGTAGTCGGCTGCACAGACTGTTACGACCCGCTACCCTCACCCTGGCTCGTTCTTAGTTCCTTTATACAGATTACGGGAGAGAGGGGCCGCAACATTAAGTGCGTAATGTTTTCCAACAAAAGAAACCGAGAAAAAGAAACAAAAGGGCACCTGACGGAACACACAGTGTGGTGGGGCTTACCTTAAACGTCCGATCCGTAGGTTACGTTCCTCAATCCAGAACTCATCCATGGAGAAGGCCAGCCCTCGCGATTCCTCATATGTCAGGCGTTTTGTTTAATAGTTTTTATGTTTTCTTTGTATTTAAATATATATATATATAGTTTTCTTTTCTCTTTTCCTTAAAACATCCGCACCTCTGGTGATTTCAATGGTGGTTGGACTTGGCAGGCGTGTAACTTCCCCGGTGCTTAAATTCTTAGCGTCCAGCCGGTTTTCAAAAAGAAAAAAAATAAATAAACAAATCCAAACAAACGAAGATAAACCTCCCGGCCAAAACTTCCGACGCTTCACTCTGGGTGGATCCGTCCCGAGGTGAAGGTACTCTCTTTTATCCAGAGCCTTCCCGCACCGTTTTTAATCAATTTTTCTTTGTCGAACTCCGCTGCTACCGCAGCTTCACACACGCCACCATCACTCATCATCTCTCAGGTGCGCCACCAGCCCAACTAAAACACCTGGGCTGGCTAAGCCCCGCCCCCCACCGGTGAACCGTCAGAGGTGCCAACAATAAAACAAAAATAAACAATCAGGAGGCGGAAGCAAAGTACGAGCATGTAACAAGATGCACATCAAGTAAACAAGCAAATGTTCTGACTTTCAAAACAAAGATTTCCTTCTCCACCGACTCATTCACAGCTGAGACTATTGGATGCAAACTAAGCTGCATCTCCCTCACATTATAGATTATAGAATGGCAAAGCTCTGTTTTCTAATGTGTTTGAATTCCTACAACATCTTGTAGTCAAACACTGTTTCCCATTAAAATGACACATTTTATGAGTCATAAAACTTATTTCCTGAATGACTTTCTGAGGTTGAAGCTGATGAATGCCACAGGGAACATTTAATCAGAGATTCCTCAGTAACATCTGATAATAATAATAATAATAATAATAATAATAATAATAATAATAATACTACAGCAGAAAAATATAGTTATTTAATAAGTATAATCATTTGAAAGTTGAGAATTTTTATATATGGACTTCTATCTGTGGTTTCACAAATTCTTATAAGAAAAAAAATCTAATCAAAATTACATTTATATTCAGTATTTATTCAGAAGATATTCAGTTATGCACATAATTATACTTATTTAAATTTTTATTCTCAACATTTTTCTTTCTGTAAAGTGAGAAACGTTACATTAAATTTAGGGATTCGGATTTATAGGGTCATTACAAGAATAATTCATACTCTGGTTTTAAAAAAAAGGCTTTATGGCAAAAGTCAAAACAAATTTAGCATTACGGATGAATGGATCCGGCTTTAAGGCGCTGTCAGTTCCCATGTGTTGATATCAGTTGGTCATTTTTATAATTAGTTGAGATAAAAAGCTTCAGGTTTATAAAACATTACCACATGCATGCATTGTCAAAGTTACACTTCAACACACTTCAGCTCCCAATATTTCCACAGTTGTCATCACAGACATTCACACATACAGCAGATGTTACGTTCCTGTTGCAGAATTGTTTTCTGAAGCTGAAAATGTGTGTAATTATGTTTTTGCGCAGGGAGTGGAAGTGTTGTACAGAGACACAGTTGCCTCATGTTGCCTTTCCTCTCATCATGATTTTAAAATTGCAGATCCGATATTGAATATTGATGGATTACTCACAATCCCCTCTTTCCCTGTTTACGGCTCTGTTCTAATGAGATCACTGTGATTTCTTTTCATTGCTAATGAGATTTCTGAGCAGCAAGGGGGCACTGAAGCCTAATTATCTCAGTATTGATTAATTTATAGTTGCTATTTTCATAAATTTTAGTAAAAAGATGTTATATTAGTTTTCAACCTTTGCTTGAGGTTGTTTCTGTGAAACGGGCGCAGACAGAAGACAGGTTGGTTTCATTTCAGTTCTCAGTTGGTGTTGCCTGAAGAGAAAAAATCGAGGTTGCATTAGATTTTTTCTTTTTTTTATCTACTGTGCTAGAACATGGGAGTTTTAAACAGACAGTTGGAAATTTCACGGGAGTTTAGAGATGCTGTAACAACTTGAGTTTGAAGAATCAGAAATTTTTACAAGAGAGAGAAATTGGCCAAGTCGGGCCAATTCCAAACAGGATAGCAAAAATCCTGAAATCATATATTTGGTAACAGTTTATGCAAACTTTATATTGGATATTTACTTGCCTCTAAATTTATAGTTATTTCTTCTGAATGTCACATTTGTTTTAGCTCAAAAATGCTCACTGCAAACTGAATCCATAAAACATGCTGAGTCAAGGTAACGATCTGATGCAATGATAATGCAGTTAAACCCAACATTTTCCCACATTTCAATTTTCTACAACACATCTTGCTATTGAAGTTTTGTTAATTGTTATAAATTATTATGTCCAGCTGAAAGAGGTGAAAGATGCTTTTTTCCAAATAATGTTTGGTAGAATTGTTCCTCCATGAGCTGCAGCTGTCAAGGTTATTAAGTCGTCGAATATATTAATGTTAGAAATACAGTTTACTACTGCCAGGTGCTTAAAGTTTCTGTTATTCTAAAGGCAGAAAGTCCCCAGTGTCCTTCAAATATCAGCAGTACAGATCCACTGCGTGTAATAGATTTATAAATTGACTGGTTAGCTCAGCAGTTTATAACATTGATAGGGCTGCTGGTGCTTTTCCCTCCTTATAAATCCAGATAATTTGTTTTCTACACATGAATAGAGTTTTAATTTAGCTATTTTTGACAAATAGTCTGGAGTCTTTCTGCAGAGAGTTTGGATAAATAAGTGGTCATAAACAATGGATGGATAGAAAGTTACAGCCAGTGGTGGGCACACTTCCTCTAACAACACTCACATTAGTCTAAAGTACTAATTTACTTGTCTGATTTCTAAACTTTTAGTGGAATCATGTTTGACTTTTCTTTATCTTTATGTTTGTCGATTGTTAAATTCTTGGATGCTCTTATTTTGAAGTGGGTGAAAACTGTTTACGCAGCACTTCCATTTCCTCTCCTCAGTTTTATCTCTTTTTTTCCCCCTAGTAAATTTCCTAATTTGTTTCCAACAAGAGACATACGGGAACAAAATAAATAAATACAGATAAAATGTAGACATACATGCAATATCTACGGGTATTGTACAATATGTACGGTAAGTTATAGTGTTAAAATTAAAGTGATGTTAAGAGGAGATATAATTGGAATTGAAGTTAGTGCTTTAGCATTAGCTTTAGCTAAATCCTGTGTTGGTGTAGCGCTTTAGCGTTAGCAAAGCTAGTGTTTACAATTAGTGCCTATCACTGGTTACTACCTACTCAAAATCAATACTACCAATTATATTTGACTTTAACTTGATGTATCATTGGCCGCTTCACTTAGTTGTGACTTCCTTTAAAATATTTTACTTTATGCCACTCAAAGGTGACCTTCTCAACACTGGTTGTGGTGTACTTTTGATCTGAAAATGAAAAGTACAAAAAGCATAATCAAAAAACAAGAAAGAAGGGATTAAGAGATATACTTGAGTACACCAATGAGGTTCTCCCATTTCAGATACTTCAGAACAAATTAAAATGGTTGTGTGTCAAAGCATATGTCTAATTAGTGTGTTTATGTGCGTGGATGTGGTGCCCTGGGGCTAACGGAGAAAGCTAATGTAGCGGAAAATGCGTCTTAGCTGGGCCATGAAATAATGATGAGACACTGTGACTTAATCATGTTGTCATGTAAAGCTTCCTCTTCTTCATCCTCTCTTCCTTCACTCTTTCTTTCATCCGTTGCCTCTGATAAACTGGCTTGTTTTGGTCCTGCTGAGAAGTTAATTTTCATTATATTGTTAATAATACCCAGACGGTTGCTAAAGGCTGTATATTATCAAATAAAAAAAGTAATAATTATTAAGGTTAATTAAATGTATAGAAAAAATATTAGAAAATAGAGGTTTTTGTCAGCATTTGTATTTAAATTTCTTTTCAGCACAGGACAATGTAATGATTGAAGGGACATGGTGCGGCAGTCATTTATATTTTATTTCTAATCTTTAGAAAACTTAAAAACCTTATAATGAATAAATATGTCACAGTTTTACCTGTTTTCAGTGAAATCCCAGCAGCATTGTCAGTAAAAGTGAATGAGAATGTAAATCTACGCAGACCGTTGCTGTATTTTGTAGATATTAGTGCCAACATAAATCGTTTTCTTTTTTGTTTTACCTGGAATTATTAACCAAAACTAAATTTAAGATTGTTGATTGTCAGTAAGCAAGAAAATAGGTTAAGATGTTGTTTTTTCCTTTTATGATTTTTCCAACCTTGTTTAATTGACCTTTAATTGTCATATCTTAAGTGTAATTTTTTTTTAACTCTTCCTTGTGTTTTATTTCAGGTGGCTGCACTTTTGAGGAGTCTTACAGCAGCTGTGGCTACGGCGTGTCTTTAGGAACCAACGGATTTACTTGGGAACAGGTCAACTCCTGGGAAAAACCCACCATGGACCCTGCCCTTCCCACTGGTAGGCGTCATGACACGTTTCTTATTCATTTTTTGCTTTCTTAACAGTTTCCAAGTCAAGAAAACCATCTTTTTTTCTTAGACATCCATTATTGACATAATTTGGTCATAATTATCAATCAAATTAAGTTTGCTCAATAGTTTTTAGATTCAAAGTAGCTTACAGTCTCATCTAATATGAATGAAATGTCAAATGATGAATTTTATGAACAATTAAGATGAACATTAAATTAATAAATGAGGTATTGATAAAAGCTATTACATATTAATTAATTCTTAAAGCACCTGTTTATCTTTCCTACCCTCTCTACTTGAGGGAAGTCTCTTTGTTTACTTAAAGTTGTTGCTCTGTTTCTATACTGTCAGCCTTCTTTCTGACTATTTATTGATTGTTTTGATATTAACAGCATTGTTATATCCTCATTTGTGAGTAGTTTTGGATATGTGCCATGTGCCAGATGCTTGAATATAGACGAATGTCTTAAAAACTACAAAACCCAGAACATTGTTTGGTTTGTATTTCTCAGCTGTTTGTCTCCATGACATTTCTATGTGGTGATATCAAAGAGATATTGAAATAATTGACTGTTTCACATGGGGCTGGACAATAAATCATGTAGAATCCAGTCAATTTTGAAAAGGCCAGAACTGATGGTTAAATGATGATTTATTAAAGACATCCATATCATTCATCAACCAACGTAACAAGAACAAATAATAATTATAGTCATTTCACCATCCATTGTTATGCATAGCTCATTACATTAGTACAATTCTCTCCATTAACGCAACAATCTGATTTTTCTTTAAACATTTAAAATTATTCAAAAATTCTTCAATCGTTGTCAATTTAACTTGTTTCGTTATCGACTGAAGCTAAAGTTTAGTTGATTTTTAACCTTTTTTTGTTTTGCTGGCAATCTTTTCTGTTTATTGCGGTTAAGCTTCATCAGGTAAAACTGAGTTCTGTTGCCATGGCTACCTCAACAGGAAAGTTACCAAAATAAAAGCATATAACCTTAACGGTAGCTACAATAAACATAGGTAACTTCACTCAGTTGGCCTTTGCAAATCATTAACATATTGTGATCAATACGAATAAACAATACATCTGATGAATATTCAATAATAAAAGGCAGAGAAAAGACGTTAGGCAGTCACGGCTAGCTAAGCTAGATTCACTCATTGGTTACCTAGCAACCCACTGATTCTATGGTTACCTAGCAACAATTTGTTGAGTAATTTGCACAGCAGTTTTAAGGTATTGCTACCGTGAGTCATACCTGCTTAAAAACCAAAACCAAAACGACCTCATGGAGAGAAAACTGTGGATAAATCCGGAGCGGTCACAAGATTCTGCAGTGACACCTGAATGTTTGTAACTGAAATCTGTTCATGTTCGGTGTGTTGATAAAAATTCTTATGTCTAAACTGAACGAACAGCTCAGTTTTAGTTTGCTTTATAAAAGCACGGACTGATCAGGAAAATTAAAATTTGATTACCTCGATCACTCTTGTGATCCTACAAGTTGCAATTGTTAAACATTTCTTTAATATACGCACCACAATATTGTTTGAACCTGTTGTTTTCTGCATCCAGAGAAACGTTTTTTCTGAAATCTCTCTGTTTATCTGAATTGGCAGACTCAGTAATTTGACCCCAGCTGGGTTCTTCTCCATTTGTCCAACTCCAAATGGCAATCAGACAGCCCGTCTATCCATCGCGTTTTCTCTCACAGTTTTGCCCTTTTGCCCTCTATATCTCGCCCACAGTCTCACTTTCTACCACTTGTGCTACCCGACACAATCTTCTTCACACCTTTTTCTTATCTTCACGGCTAGATGTCTGCTTTTCTCCCATTTGATTGACATGACTAGGTTTTTTTTAGGTACACTTTCATCAAAGCAGCATTTAAAAATCCATGTTAAGGGAGATCATTTTAAAAGTCACTTTGTTTTTCCTTTGTAGAGCTGCCAAAATCATAAATATGTTGTTAAGATCCCACACAGCGTAAATTGGAGCATAATGTGTAAGAAAGAAGTTGGTTCAGTTGGCTCTGTTTAACTTTGTCTTGAATCATACTTAAAATAGAAAGCAAATGGAGAAAATTAAAAAGCAAGAAGCAAATATGTCAGACTGGATAAAAAGGCTCCACAGAGGGAGCCCAAATGATTTTTGAGCAGGTACAAAATGAAAACACTTCTTTATATCAAAGCCTTGAAGACTTGGATTTAATAAACACAATATTTTCTCATGCTGAGCATCTTTTGACATGTAGTTGTGTGTTTTATGGAATCACAGAGAAACATTACAGTGGACTCCTGCTTCTTTTTACTTTAGTTCTGTGAAAACTCCAATATATTTGTAAAATTTGCCTAATTGTGGATTTTGGAGCTGGTTGGCTGGACAATATATCAATATCAATATATATCGGGATAGACACGTGATCAATATCAACAGATAGATCGATAATTTCACTGAACTCCGACTGACAGTCAAACGTAAACACATGTGGTTATGTACGACTCATCTTCGCTTGATTGGGGTCGTATTTCATCAGTGAGCCATGCACAGAAATTGGATCCACAACCACTAAAAATAGGGTGTTATATCAAGTCTTCAGAAAATGTTAGAGCTGAAATGATTCCAAAGAAAAAATCCTTAAAAGAAATTGTCTTGTAATTGCGTATTGTTCATTGCTTTTTGGATCTTTCAGAGGAACAATAGAGGAAGATTGGGAGTTGAGAGCAAAAGCAGAAAAAAACAAAAACAAGACGGAAGCAAACAGACTCTAACTACACCCAGTTAAAACTTTTCAAAACAGCCCAGTTTCAACCAGAACTTTGCAGGTGCATTTCTGATTCTTATAACTGCTTTATTGCAAACAAAATCATTAGGGAGTAAAAGGCAAATGCAGCATCCCAAATCATCACAAAGGGTTAGGGTTCAATTCTCCTGTTGAATGGAGACGCGCTCGCAGGTGGAAAAATCTCTTGGCGCCAACTTCCTTTAAATAAGGATTTTTGATCATTTGAGAGTAAATCCTGTTTTAACTTAGGAAGAAATCATGAGTTGGAGTCCTGTTGGTCATAACCCAAAAATGATTTAGAAGGAAACGCCTGAGTGATTTCTGCTGCTGGAACTACCCAGTCGCTGTTTGCTCTTTATGTCTCTCATTCCTTGCAAATAGTTCATTCGGTTGGATGAAAAAGAACCAATCAAAACAATCCAGCTATTGCCAGATAATCAAAAACTGTTAGATTTAAGAACTCAGTCAACTATTCATTTAAATTTTAGTTTGTCATACAAATATGCTTGTTTATGTTGTGTATTTTATGCAATATTTCTTTTTTTTTTTAAACTTTCATAACAGTACGTTGGGTTTTTATAGATAGGCCCAGTCAAAGTAGCTTTTACCAAGTATTTTCTGTCTAGTTTCTAGTGCAGATATCTTATTACACTTGGATTAAGACAAAATAACTTACAAGTCACTTTTTAGGACAATATGGGATTTTGTTTCAGGTAAATGATACCTTAATATTGATTTTAAAAACATTAGTTCCTCTGGCAGATTATTTCACTTATAACAAGACATTTATTTATATTTTATTTATATAAATAAAATAATCTGCCACTGGAGCTAGTACTTTTTCCATCAATGTCAAGCAATTATTGATCTAAAACAAGCTTCTATATCTTTCTGAGAAGTTACTTCTAAGTTAGATTTGTCTTAATTCAAATGTGCTAAGATATTTGCACTGAAACTAGTCATAAATACCTGGTAAGATTTTGTGTTTTTGCCGTGTGATTCCCCCAATACAAGCAGGAGCGTTTTGAAAAGCTTCGTCTAATTTATCTTTCTTCTATAGAGAACTTGTTGTTGTTGTTGGCAGATTTTACATTCATTCATTTTCTACTTGAAGCATAAATATCTCCAAATCTCTTTGTCGTGATCTTTCTCCATTTTAATTCATTCCCCCACTGTGTTCTAAGTTATGATGCTCCTCTTTCCATCCTAAATGATCTGTTAGTCAGATCAATTATAGCTCCCATCCATCATCATCATCCTCATCATCTTTCCATCTAATTTTCCTGCCATCAGTGTCTGCAGTTTGTCAGTGCCGCTGCCGTCTTCACTCCCAACACCACAGTCATTCGCTGAAGATTTGATTCCGTCCAACTGGCTGCTACACCATTCCGTCTCGCTCTCGGTTTTTGCAGAACTCTTGTCAGTTATCCGTCTCATCTATCGGCCCGTGGGTGGCGGCTGTCAACCACGATAGCCATCGCGGCCTGTGAGTGATCAGCTGCCCGCTGCTCTGACAGCTACAGATCTGATCAGGCTGGACAGGAGCAAATTATCTGTTAGTTTTGTCTCTCTGTGTTGGCCATTTTTTCTCTCGTTGCTGTAGCTGCTATTGTTCAGTGGATGCCTGTATTAAAGTATCAAATCTATTTATCAACACAGCAGTATAACTGCCACAATCTTTACACCAATGTTTAACTCTGCCTATGCAAAGTTAACAAAATGAAATGAATGAAGCTACAGACATGCCGCAACGTGACGTCACACACACAAGACCCCGCCCCCATCCAAGACCCCGCCCCCAATCAAGACCCCGCCCCCGTCTCCCTGCTGCTCACCAACGATGACTGGCATTAGTTTTACCTGTTGTCAAAATAATGTGCTAAATCTTAATATGATAAAAGGGACACAGCGCTTTGGTAGTAATTTACCGGATAACAAACTCAGGATAAACTTTTAATAAAAATAACAAAATAGCGAGGGAGAGGGAAGTAGACTTTGACAAACATAACATGTAGATATGCTGCATAATTTGTTGTGTTTTGGTTCAGTTAAAAATAAGGTGACCCACACACCAACACATTAGCTAAGCTACCACCACTGTGTTAGCTTAGCTTATTAATAATGGTGAAATTAACATCAAGCCTGAAAACATAAAACTGTAACAAACTGAATGTTCTGTTCTATGTATGGGGAATGCTTTTATGTTTTTTGATGTTCAATCCTGATATTATATATAGTGGCATTGTTGTCAGTTACTATGGCAGCGGCTCTCTGCATAGTGTAGCCAAGACAAAGAGAAAAAAGAAGAATACCACCAGTGGTTCTGAGTTATTCTTCAGTGGTTTTTCTGTGTTATTTTCCCTTTGATGTGCACTAAATTAATAACACCTGCATCTCCATGTTTCATTTTGTTAACAGAAACATGCTATTGCATCAGCACGGTTATGGATTGCATGTGAAAAAATGGTCTTTTTGCCCTCCTGCATTGTGCACATGTGCAACATGTCTGAATGTAAACAATAATATCTAAAATGTCTATGCTGTGCCTTGTATTTAGTTATGTCTCCAGAAACATAAGAGTGTCATGGAGTGTAAACAGATTGCATTTCTACTGAGTTGGGCTTGGCACCTCCAGCTCTCTCCACCTCCATTTAAACATAGTTGTCAGCTTGTCCATAGCTGTGGCAGCTCATAGATTTCGTGGCAAACCCTGATTAGATTGGAATCAGTGCTTTGGCTTCTTTCATCATCTCTCTATTGACAAGGTAATGTTATAATCCCCACCCCTGATGAGTTATAGATGAGAAAAGATTTGCCTAGGATGATGTTAATCTATGCCTGCTCACCTTCATAGAGATCTCATAATATTACAGCTTAGAAAGCTTGAAAATTAAGTTGAGAGCTACAGTAAAAACGGGTTTGTGCAAAAGCAAGTTTTAGGGACATTTGGAAAATAAAAAAGCTTTTATGCACAGGAGAACATCTGACTGGAAACCAGTTCACCCTTAATATCTTGTGTATAGAAAATATTCAAAGGTCCTGAAAACAAAAGTAATGAGTATGTTTTCACAGAAGGTTAGACTGCATATTTCAGTTAAAGAGGAAGTTATGAAGAACAAATAATTGATCAAATTGACATTTTGATTTTCTGTTTTTAGTATATTATTTGTCATGTCCAGCCAGGCACGCTTTGAACTTTTGAACAACATTGACATATTTTTGGAAAGACTTTGAATGTCTCGGTAAAACAAAAGCCAAATATTTTATTAAAGCACTTTGAAATGCCTTGCTGCTGAAATGTGCTATTCAAATAAAATTTGATTTGATTTTGATTTTAATATTACACCATTAGGGGGGCGTGCTGTGGTGGCGCAGCGGGTTAGCACGCCCCACGTTTGGAGGCCTTAGTCCTCGACACGGACGTCGCGGGTTCGACTCCTGGTCCCGACGACCTTTGCCGCATGTCTTCCCCTCACCCTCCTTCCTGTCTGCCTACTGTGGAAAAAAATGCGAGCCGCTAGCGCCGCAAAAACTCTTCGGAGAAAAAAAAATGAAAAAAAAAATACAAATATTACACCATTAGTAGATGTGTGCAATACTGTATAGTTTAGTATCGATCCAATAACAAATAAATACAGGGCCAATATTGCCAATACCGATATTTTTTATGTTTGATAAATAAATGTCTAATCTTTTATGTGTTTTTGTGAAAACATCTAAAACGTTTATAGGCGTCTTCAAAATGCTGGAATAACATAACGTGATAAACAGAAAATATTGAAAATAGCAAAATTTGTGGGTATATTTCCTTAATAAAAAAAGTTAAAAAAATTATAATTTTACAAAACAAAATATTTTTAAAGGTAGTGTGGAAAAACTACAACACAAAAAATAACATAAAATTTCAAGAAAGTTGAAACGTTCTTGTATTATTTTGACTTTATTGTCATATTTTTATGACTTTATTTTCATAATTATATATTGTATTCTCATAATTTTATGTTTTTTTATGCCAACTTGGTATCAATATTTTGGATCAATCAAGCTCTGATTCCAAAGGTTTGATGATTTGATGTCATTAGTTTCATCTGTTCCCAGAGAAAATAGTGTGTGTGATAAACAGAGAACAAACTGTTAACACTTAGAAAGAAGAAAAATGAGAAGCAAAATGAAGGACAAAAAATTTTGATTTTCAAGAACCAGTGAAAACAAAATAAAGAAAGGCCTCACAGAAAGAAAAAATACACACAAGAGTGACAAGGGCACCGAGTTGTTAACTATACAGAAAAATTGGAGACAAACTGAGACATTGACGCAAAGTCTACATTTTTCCTTAACAACCACTCTGAGACTCACTGTTGATTTGAAAAAGCTGTTTCTGGGAGAGATGGTTAAGAGCACACAATGTGTTACAAGTGGTCGTCAAAGTTTCATGCAGCGTTTGAGAGATCAATATCATGTATCGTCCTATTATGTGATATTTTTACTTCTAGCTGCCAGACAGGGAGAAAAAGCTCACAGAAGACACAGCTTTCATCTATTATTGATTTATCTTGTCAGTAAGTGCTCAGAGGCGGCAAACAGTGATGCAAAACAATAAAGTCTGAATAACTGGAGAACCAGAACTGTTAGTTAAACAGCTGGAAAGAGCTCGGCTGATTTATAATTCAGTTGCTGTCTTGTTGGTGACTTTACTTCTCTTTACATCTCTTGCTTTACAGAACTGAAAAATATATGCCACGCTCTGAGATGTTTGGACTTTGTTCTGAAGTTAGGATGCAACATTTTTAGCTGCAGTTATTTTTGAAACAAAAGAAGCAACAAAATAGGAAGAACAACCAATTTAATTTCTAGAGTTTAACATGTATATGTTTTTTATATCCGGTTCTGTGGTGTTGGTATTTTGGGTCATCTTACACATTTAGCATTTGTGCACATTGTGATGTCAATTGTAACAAAATTCCTTGCCACAGTACAGGCAGTGTTGCTCAGTGTCATGCTTTACAAGAATTTTTTAAAAAAATGTTTTTTTGCAGATTAATTATGAATTAGTGTTACACTGAGATGTGTGGAAAGGAGAAGTCACCAGTCAGGTTTGGCTGAAAAGCAAACAAAACTAGTTTATTGGTTTTCAGGCATCACAGCAGCTTTCAAATGGCTGCCCTTCTTCTTCTTTTTACTGGCAGTAATGCACATTTAGATGTGCATTACTGCCATCTACTGGAATAGAGTGTAATTTGGGATACTAAATATATGTTACACAGATTTTAAAATTTAAAATAAATGAATAATAATTTTAAAAAATGAACTGAAACAAATAAACAAGCAGCAGCCCACCTCCATATGATTCAGACCCCGCCTTCTCAAATCATTTCGGCCAATCACCTCGGCCTTCCAGAGCAGGAAAACAAAACAAAGAAGTTGACTTTCACATTAATAATGAAAACATCAGAACCTATTAATCAACAATAAAATATCAACCAACCATCTTATTTATGCAAACACACATTTTATAAGTCATTTTACATTTTTTATTACCTTAACTCTCTTCTCTTACCACCTCACTTCCTGTTAAAGATCTGGGTTTGAGGCGGGCTTCCTGTTTAGCTGAAACACAAGATGGCTGCCACCCACCTGGTAACAAACATTTCACACATTGACCCACAGATTGTTCATATTTACACACTCTGGAGAAATACAGTACATGTTAAAGAAGAACTTAGTGCTTCTTAACAGCTGATTTCATGGTTTACGTTTTAAAGTGTTTTACTCAAAATCAGTTTATTTAGCACAAGTTTGCATCCATATATGAATCTATTACTCTTAAATTTCATAGGCTAAGGTTTTCTGTGGTTCTCATCTGGGTGTAGTTTGATCCTGATGTGAAATACTTCACTTGTTATGGATACAATAGCAAAGATATGGGAAATAGAAGGGCTCAGGTGGGAGCAGAGCGACTTTATTCTCCCACGGAGGAATAGTTATCAAAAAAAGTGAAATGGATGTGCTCTTATTTTCTTCATCATTTTCTGTGCTCATCTCCTGGAATGGTCTCATCACATCTGTGCCAGCTTTTTTGCTATTGAACTCGTATGGTATAGTTTTCAGTGCACTCAGCTGAACCGCCTCTCTCATCACTCATTCTCAGGTTGCCCAATAATTGCATTTATTATTCAGCTTTATTTACAAATGACCAAAAAAATACAAACATTACAATTGCAAGTATTATTTTGCTTAGTAATTTCTTCCACTTTTCTGTGTGCTTTTACTAAGTCGGTATGAATGAATATGACAGACATGGAGAGGATCAAGAACATAGTCACTCTAGTGGCTATGAATTAATAATTCATAACTTCTGCATCAACTTTTGCCTGAAAACATCAGGAAACCACAGAAGTACAAAATCATGAAAAGGCAAAATTACATGTTTACCCAACTTCAGGGTGAATTCACACCAACCCCGTTTGGTCCGCTTTGATCAAACTCCAGTCCATTTGTGTTGAAAGTTCAGATTATTTGGAGTTGTGAATGTGCAATCAAATCTGATGCAGATAAAAACGATCTAACTCTGGTCACTGCAAACCTACACTGCAAAAACACAAAGTTATGCCAAGTATTTATGGTCTAAATTCTAATGCAAATATCTTAGCACACTTGAAATAAGACTAAAGTAACTTTCAAGCACCTTTTCTGCAAAATATCTAATAAATATTGGTATAAAAGCATACTAGCTTATTGGTAGATTTGTAACGAGACAAGTGAAAAAACTAGCCAGTGGAACCAGTCCTTTTTGCATCTCTAGTCAAAAATGATTGACTTAAACCAAGCTGATTTATCTAGCTGAAAAACTCGTTATTTTAGTTTTAATTCAAGTGTATTAAAATATTTGCACTGAAAATTAGACAAAATTTCTTGCTAAAGATTTTGTGTTTCTGCAGTGTAGCTCTGAGCTTTGTTGATTTAAATGCAAATGTGACGAGAAACTGATCCAACAACAGGAAACAGATTACAGTGCAGGGAATTCTGGGTAACTAAAGCCAAACTGTAAGAATGATTTTGTGCAAAACAATTAAATAAACATGATTTGTATAGAAACATGTTCAGGGAAGCATAATAGATCACCTTTAAGATTCAAAAGGTTTCATGAACCATTTTTGAGAGATGAGTCAAAAAGACGACCATTGATTATTTTTCAATCACTTTGTTTTGTTTTTATTCGCTTTTGAGGAACTTGCAGTTTCAAATTGCAAATTTAAAAGTTCACCTGTAAACTTACTGGATCATAATAAGTGAGTAATTTGAAAACGGTCCAAATAAAACATGCACAGGTTGTAACTAAGCCCATCTAAAACGTCCAGCTGGCCTCCGGCTGTAGTCTGTGATTCCAGCTCGTTACGCTGCTGCCCTGCTGTTTTGACGTCACCTGAACCCCTCGGACCAGTAAAGGAGATTCACGTCGTCCTGACAGCTGCACTGAGAGACAAATGTCAGTCAAGCCTCTTCTTCACACCCACGCAGTGCTAAGACGAAGTCTAATCAGGCTGAAAAAGAAACCGTGTGGGTGTGTGAGGCCAAAAACTGACATGCAGGTTCAACACGAAGAAAGAAAAGTTTTAAATAGAAGTTAAATCTCTGCATTGTCTGTTGCCTGATTAGGATTTATAAAGAAGCTCTTCTATATGTTAATTTTGTTTTTTTGCATGAATGCAGCCTTTAGGTCACTATAAAGTAGGTCTGTCACGACCTTATAATTATTATGATGAATTATAATGTTGGTTTGAGACCATTTTCAATGGTCAATGGTAATGGCTTAATAATGCAAGAACATGTTCTCAAAGATCAATAAACTTTCATTTCTGGTGAACATTTAACACTGGAACTGGAAGACATTTTATAAATAAACAAAATAGCAGAAACAACAATTAAAATCAATTATGAAGTCTCTGTAAACAAAATTGTCCTTCAAATTAAGGGCCAAAACCAAAACATCAGACTGAAGTTTTTTATCATCCAGATTTTGGTAGAAAGATAGAAAAGAGAAAAACAATAAATCATGCAAATGGAAATTATTGAGCTCCTCTTAATTTATGATGTGATTAATTGATATATAGCTTATTGCAATAGGCCTACTATAAGGAAAACAAGTCACACTGCAAAAACACCAAATATTACCAAGTGATTCTGTTTAGTTTCCAGTGAAACTATTTTAGTACATTTGAATTAAGAAAAAACAAACTTTAAACTTCAAAAGCAAGTTTTCAGCGAGATATACTAGTTTGTCTTGAATATTAATAAAAACTTCTGTTTCCACTGGCAGCTTGTTTCACTCATAAGATGGAAATAATGTCATAAGTCAAATGATCTGCCAGTGGAACTAGTTCTTTTTAAAATCAATATTAAGGGAATTATTGACTTAAAGCTCCTATATCTTGCTGAAAAGTTACTAAGACATTAGCACTAGAGACTGGACAGATATTTGATAAGTTTTGTGTTTTTGCAGTGCTCTACGAGAGGTGTGTGTGTGAAAGTGTGTGCTGTCATTTGCAGTGTTGACGTGTTCATCGGCTGTCAAACCAGGACCCAAACAATGTTTCCTGTCTTTTCTTTCATTTCTTCTCCTTTCTGTCTCCCTTCATTCTCTGACACTCATTTCTCCTGAGGCGTCTTTGGCCTAAATTTGCTTCTTAGCTTCTGTCAATATGTTTCCGGTTGTTTTGTTTTTTTAACGATTTGACAGTCAGACAGAGAGGAATGTTTGAACAGTTTCTACACTTTTGCTGTATATTTTCATAGGAGTGAGTGTGCCTGCTTGTCAGTGCTCCCTGTTATTTTTTCCCACCGAGAAGCTGAAAACAAATCAGCACTAATCAGAGAGTGCCTCTCCATTCAGTTGTCGCACAAACTGAGGCCACACACTCGCATGTACACACACCGCCATGCCTTGTTTAAAGCTGCCATCAGTAATAGGCCCCTGAATTACAGTGTGTCACCGCTGTATAGCATAAATTGTGCATGTGTGTGTTTGTCAAGTGGCTTCTGATGGTTGCAGAGGTTAAATATCCCGTCCATTTCTGTCTCTTTTTTTAGGCGCTGATGGTGATTTGAGAGCCCTTCTCAGAGGCAACTTGATTGCATTTGTGATTTGTGGGCGGGCAGAAAGTGTCCAGGCAGGGTGGAAGAAATGAAACATGGCGCAAAAGGGACAATAGCAAATTGACAGGGTGACAGGGAGGAGGCTTTGCAAACACCTACAACACCTACATTTATCCTGAGAAACTGAGGAAGAAAGTTTCTGAGGTTTCTGCAGAAATGTTTTTACTAGTGCTGTCATTTGATTAAAAAAAGAATCAGTTTAATCACATTGGATCTGTGATTAATCATTATTATTAACTTTGTAAGGTTGAAATATATTTAAAAAATGTTGAAAGAAATGTTATTGAAAGATTTATTGTCTGAAGATTCTCAGTTTTCCCAAGTTTTCATATTAAGGAAGTCATTTTGTTTCAAAAAAGTCCTAAACTTGTGATAGTTAAAGACACCAGTGTCAAGAAAATCCGAGCTCATCCCACTTCCCCATGCTGGAGATTTTAGTTTAACAGTAATAATAAATAAAGTTATCTTTAAAATGAATCACTCAAGTGACATCAGGGCCCAACAGTAGACTTAAGTGTCAATAAAGTTAGTTTAACAGTAATAATAAATAAAGTTATCTTTAAAATGAATCACTCAAGTGACATCAAGGCCCAACAGTAGACTTAAGTGTCAATAAAATAAATCTAGTTGTGTGTGTTGTTTTTGTCTCATGCAAACTTTGCTTTAATTCTACTTTTTTCTATCTAATCATAAAAAATCATAGTCAGTCAGAGAGATTCATTAAACAGGAAAAGCAGGTTTCCTGGAAAAAGAGGAAGTTTCCAGCCTGCAGATTTATAAAAATAGCTGAGACTATTCCTTAGTTTAAAGCATGAAAGTTTTAAAAAATTAAATCTAAACATTTTGAGTAATTTGATAAGATTCAAAGTAAAATACTTATATTAATATTGATTTACTTGTAATAATACTTACACTTATATTTGTGAGAACACTTATAAGAAAAACAAGCAAATGTAACTTTGGTATCAAATAATTAGAATAATAGATTATTCTTGGTTTCTTTTCAGAAAAACATCTGTAATAACTCACATTAAGATCATAATAAGAGTAACTAATAAGTTATGGTTATAAAATCATAAATGAATGATAGATCAGAGAAGCTGAAGAAAATAAATGTGATATAAGTTATGGTTATAAAATTATAAATGAATGCTAAATCAGAGAAGCTAAAGAAAATAAATGTGATATAAATGTGATTTTGACATTGAACTTGAAATGGTGTAAAAGGTTGTAAAACTGCAATTAAACATCACTGATATGTTGGAGGTAGATGGTAGGTGAAAGGTGACAGGAAGGGAAAAGGGGGAACTAACAGGAGAGCAGAGATGATCAGCACCTTATATGGAAACAGGAGGTTGAGCAGCCCTGAGACATTGGCACAGACATCATGACATGATGTCTCTTAAGACAGTGACGGATATGAGATCATCTGTCTAAGCAGACAGATGAACCCTATATAAGGTGGGTGCAAAAGAGGAACCGTTCGTTGGATCCTCCGGGCAGCTTCGAGCCAAGATCGAGATGGACAAAGAACTCTGCAGCTGAAGAAGAGCCGGGGCCACGGAGCCGGAGACTGTCCTGCACATGGAGACCAACCCGTCAGGCCCACAATCTGTGGCTTCGAATCGCACTTCTCTCATCGGCTGGGTTCTGACCCCAAAGACAAAGATGAAGACAAAGACAAGGAAGAAGAACTGGTGCCTTTTTTCCTGCCAGCACCAAGTCCTGTGTGACCTCAGCATCCATGCGGAGAGGAGGCTCATCAGACCTGCGGAGATCCTGGCCTTCATCGATCAACATCTTCCTCCTGCTGCCGCACCTTCTTCGTCGTCGTGCCAGGTCTGGGGTTCGAGGCGCCAAACTCCGTCCGTCTCGCTCTAAGGTTCCTTTTTTAGTTCTCAGTGTCAGCAGTAGGGAAAGATAGACTAGATGATTGATTTTACTTATTTGATTATTTCTGCTACTGAATTAAGCTGTACTGACCCTTGCAAAAATGCCTTACTAATAAAATATTTAGCATAAAGAAAATCTAAAGATGTTGTGGACATTCAGTTAATGAGTCACCTTAAAGTTCTTTGATGGTTGTAAAATAGCTGTGATGTTTGATTCTGGAGAGGAAGAGGTGGAAAATGTTTTTAGGTTGCTGGTAGCCCATATTTAAAACATCATCCTTGGGACTCGCCCGAGTCACTAAAACCTACCTGGTTCAATAACAAATGCAAGTTGCAAAATAGAGAACGAGCGACCGTTAACAGGTGTGCTCTGTGAAACTAGTTGGCTGTAGGCTGCTCAGTCTGGCTAATTCACAGGGGGAAGAAGGGTGGGACACCTGGATGTAGGCCGTCAGATAACCAGGCGAATCGTTTCTCGAAACCAGCTTAAACAGAGTTTACTTCAGTTCTGGACAGGGTAAATCCCAGCAGATTTAGGAAACTCAACGGACCCGTTAGACGGAGAGCTGGTAGCACATCTCCCCTCTCAGAAGAGGAAGTACGAGAGTGAGAGAGTAGAGACAGAAAGGAGGGGGGGGGTGTTGCGCAACAACACCAGTTTTATGGACCCATTGAAACCCATGTAACTGTTTTCAGGGTGACGGTCAGGGCTGGACTTAGAAAGATGAGGGCCTCTGGGCTGGAGCCAGTTTTCGTGCCCTATCCAAAAAACAACAACAAAAAACATTTTGCTCATGCAATTTGCAGTACATTAATAGGTAAGTGCTACACATCAGCAAGTGGTTTAAAACAAAAACTAAACTATTTAAACTTCACTGCAAAATCACAAGTAATTTTTTTTTAGTTTCTGGTAAAAATGTCTTGTAACAGTGGTGCCCAAACTTTTTGCCAAGAGCCAAAGTCGTTAGAATAAGAGCCACAGAAATACAAAGTTTTTAAAATAAAACTTTGAAAACAAACTCTTTGTGCTTTTTTATTGTAGCTGCTCAGTAACAAACTAAACAATTTCAGTTTTATTAAAATGAACAAAATGGTCAGATTTCTGTAGGAAATATAAGATCATTGTGGATATAAAACATAAATAAGGCCCACCGTTTTTTTTTTTATGTTTTGTTTTCTTACATGAGAAGTAAGATTTGCTTCCGGGAAAATATGGGTTAAAGTTTGTGGTTCTAGTTGTTCCAAAATTAAGATGAATGCAAAAACTTTGTTAACAAACGGGGATCTGTTTCTCGTACGTTATTTAAAAATGTTGAAAAATTGCCCACCTGCATCAACCACCTTTGCTTGGAAACCAGATTTGCTCCATTTGTTCCACTCAAAATCCTTCAGAATGCCACAAATGGATATTATGAGGCTATTCCATGAGCTTTTGTGTCTTAAGTTTATCTGTGCAAAACTAAGCGGTACTCCACACCTGTGAACCTCTGTAGCGAGATGTTCCTCGGGAGCTGGAATATTGGCAATTTCACCCAATCGCATATTTCACCCTAATCTTCTTCCACTGGACTCTTTCTGGGTCACTTCAACATTACAAAGACATGCTGCATAGCATTGGCAATTATTGTGGTTTAAGTTTGAACTACTTTGATTTTAAAGTTTTTTTATCTTGCAGTTTAGGATGACAGTGTAATATCAAGTTTTCAAAAGTCTTTGCAACAAGTGGGTAAAATTCTCTTTTATGACAAGAAATAAATGTGCTTGAAGTCAGATTTTAGTGAAAGGGATTGAAATGCGGCTATGGGAACAGAGAAGTACCAGTCTGTTTTTAAAATGAAGCCAGTACACAGCTGCATTCCCAGACTGAAGGCTAGGTGAAGATAGATGAATTACCAGACAGGTAAAATCATTTTTTAAAAATCTTCAACCAGAGCAGATAGAGCTGAAGATGGCAGATGAACAAATGGATCCAGATAAGAGAAACATGATGAAGGGCAGCAGAAGGACTGAGATGTTGGAAACTTTGAGTCAAATAAGAGGGAAAAAGACGGTGGCGGTTCTTGCATGAACACTTTAGTCAAGATAATAAAAAAGAAAATACAATGTTCAATCATCAGAAAACATGAAGGATCTGGGTGGGATTTTAAAAGCTTTGCTCAGAGAGTCGATGGTGAAAATATTACTGTTGGAGGGATTATCATAGATTGTTGCAGTGGCATCCATCAAATTATTGACATGTTGACAACATATGTTTTCTATGTGTTTTGTCACTTCCTGTACAGTGAGGAAAATAGCATGACTATCCTTTACTAAGTACTGACTGAGACACACTGCATTTAAAAAGATAATTGCTGAAACCAGATTGTTTTTTGTTTTATTTTCCACATTAACCACATTTACTCATTATTAAGTTTCTGTGTGAAAAAAACTTAACAAATCTACATCTCTGTTCCTCAGTAGTGTCGTATTCTTGCGCCTCCAGTCAACCATGTTCTGACAAAACATACAGAAAAGTTTATTCCCGTTTCATAAAAGTATCTGGTCCTGAACCTAGCAATTAGCTCAGAGTTGTTTACTGATCTTAAGAGGAACATGTTGGTGTTTCAGAGAGTTTTTTTCACCATGACTGTCCAGCTCATTCTGTCTGTGGAGGAGCAAAGCCAAGTCCCGTGTAGCCAAATATTAGCAGGTACAGAAGCTGCAGAGGCCAAAACACTACAGAAACTACAGAAACTACAGAAAATCCTTCATTTCTCACTGTTCTCTGCTAATTCCATGAAATTCTGTTTTATTGTGGCTTTTATTTTATTTAATAAATTTTGCGACTCCGTCTGGGTTTATTATCTAACGTTTAAATCATAGGGCCCTATTTGTTTTTGCAACCAGTCGTGATCTGAGCATGCACATACCGACAGTGGGAAGAAAAAAATACATCTCGCCACGTATTTTTTGATCTAAGTTCTTGTGCCGATGTCCTAGTTCAACAAAACAATTAACTTTTCAGCAAGATGCAGGAGCTTTTTTTACTGGCAGATTATTTTTCTAATAAGATGACAAAATGTCTTGTTATAAATGAAAATACTCTGCCAGTAGAACTAGAACTTTTCCATCAATATCAACAAATTATTGACTTAAAACAAGCTGAAAAGTTACGTGTAAGCTGCTTTTAATATCGTCACCTTATTAATTGCCTACATCAGTTTTTGCCAGGTTTTTCTTTTTTTGCCTCAAAATATTTTTTGGAAAGAAAGAGGTGGGGATTTTGTTTTGCAAAAATCATTTTTGGCACAAAATAATTTAGATTATTTTAGTAAGGTGACAACATTCTGGAAAAATTTCTCTGTGAATATAATTTAATTATCATTTGTTGTCCTCATTATTTTATTCAGTCTTGCTTAAAGCCAAAACACAAACCAGTCCAACACATATAAATGATACATGTGGAGACTTTTATTCATTCCTAGTATTTCAAAAGAGAGTCAAGCAAGCAGCAGATTGAAAAATAGAGACACACTTACATGATTTATCAGGGGGAGCAATAAATGCCCATTTTTAAGGCCAAGCCACCACATAAAAGCCTTGGATCACAGAAGTAATGGCTCCCTGTAGGCTAGTGATAACTCTGTTTTTATACGTGAGTGTGTGTGAAGGAGGGAGCGAATGTGACAAACACTGAAAGAAAGGCAATAACGTCTCAAAAATGACAGCCAGCGTGAAGAAAAGAGGTTGATAAGCACAAGGAGAGGGAGAAAATGTGAGCACAAAGACATCACTGACAGCCTCTGTTTCATTTTCCATCTCTGCCAGCTCCATCTAATCTCAGCCACTGATGTGTTTCTTTCTTCATTTGCAGTTAGTGGTTGGATTACATATCCCACACCCAGCTGTGGGCTCCGTATCACTCAGTGTCTGACTCAGTATGTGTGTGTGTGTGTGTGTGTGTGTGTGTATGGCTGCTCATGCGGGGGTCATAAAAATAGCCATAATATTCCCCGAGTGATTTTCTCCCTTAGGCGAATAAAGACAGAATAAGCTCTTGTGGGAAAATAGGTTCCCGTGTCTGATGCGGAGTACGCTAAAAGAAAACCACTTTGGAGCAATGATTATAATTTTTATCGTAGTGATTGCAGAGCCTGAAACATCCTTTAATATAGCTCAGCTGCTGAAGTGAAGAATGGAACTATTTTATTGTTGGATCATGTTTTTGTCTCCAATGAAAAGCAACAAGCAAGAAAGAAATATTTTTTTCACCATTGAGACTCATAAAATACAGCATATATATATACAGTATATAAGATAGGTTAAACACAATGTTATTGATCTATGAATTACATGTACTTTACTGTTCAACAATCTTACTCTATTTAAGTTATTGTGCAGAAATCTGGGGAAATAATTACAGTAATTACAGGCTTTAACAATACTACAAAAATGACCAGTAAGAATAATCCATAAACTGGGATTTCTAGAAAACACTGACACAAGATTTGTAAAATCTAAAGCATTAAAGTTTATTGACATAGAGGAACTGCAGTCAGCTCTAATAATTTACAAAGCCAAAAAGTAATTACTGGAAAACATACAAAAATTGTTTAAGACTAAACAGTGCATAGTGTCTAACAATGTTATATAAAATTACATCATTTGTTTGACAACAGAGCAAATCAAAATGCACTGTTATCAAAAAAATAACAGTAGATGATGTTATTTTTGATAACAGTATGCACTGGTATCAAAAATTGCACAAAATTATGAGAATGAAGTTGTAATGTTATGAGAATACAGCCGGAATATTGCCAGAATAATGTCTGATAGCAACTTTTAGTAGTTATCTCTGTCATCTCCGCCCATTTGAAATCCTCCAGGATCGAATCACAGCCACAGAAAAGATCAAGTTAACAGTTGAAATAACAGTAAATGGTTCAAATTGAAGAGTAGTAGAAGAAGAAAGTAATAGAGTGAAGAAAAGTGGTCTTCATTTATTTTAAATTACCATGTCAGTGAAAGTAATGCATTGCCAATATCCTTCCTGCTTGCTCTTTTAACTTTTGTGTGCAGTCAAGTCTTCATAAGAGGAGATACTTTAAAAAAACCCAGTGCATGGTATTGTTTCCCAAAGCTAAAATCAATTTCAGAATCCTATTTTAACATTTTCTTTTCAGGGTAAGTTAAATTTTCTGCTTAATGTTTTGTCTTTGTAATTCAATATACAAAGGAAAATGTGGATGGCGTTCCTTTGTGTTGTCTGCTTTCCTACCTGCCCACACCCCTTCCACCAACTCGCAGCACGGCTCCTCAAATGAGCCCTGAGGAGGCAAATAACCAAAATGGGAAATGTGTGGAAATGCAGAAGTCATTAAAAAGCCAATTACCCGCAGGTTCAGTCCTGCCGGGAGGAGATCGGGAAATGGCGGAGAGCGATTGTAAACCCAGTGAAATACGGAGACTAAATAGCTCTGCTTTGAAGGTGTGTGTGTTTGTCAAGCTCTCTCATTTGTTGATGCACTAAAAGGCTTAAGCATAACTCTACTTTTGCTTTCCGTTTCGGTTCTGTACGGACTTTGGGCGGCTCAGGAGCAGAACAGAAAACGCGTCAAACTGAACGTAGAGATGTGTTGCGATCTGAAAAACTGTAAAACATTTGGACAAGTTTGGTCAAAATCACTCCCATTTTATCTGTAGAGTTTTGCTTTGTCTATTACATCTACTAGTGCTGCATATCACTGTAAAAATGTCCACACCTCATATTTTCCATTAGCCACTTTAATTTTAAGATGATATTTTTCAAAGTTGCCACCATTTTTGTGCTTTTTTAATCAATTATGGCCACAACATAACACCCGTTTTTATGGTTTGGATGAACTTTATGCCACTGTATGTGCTTTCAACTTTGGTCATTCTATTTGTGCAGCTTTCATGTAATCACATTTATGAAAATCAGATGCTAAAAGTAAAACTGAAGACTTTGCTGTTTGCAGATCTGACGTCTATATTGTTAGCGTTAGCTTCTGCTAATTTTCTGTGTTTAACGGTTTCAAATTAACTTTATTTGGATAAATTTACAACATGACCAAAAAGGAAACAAAATAATTTACTATTTTACAAACCAATATTTTATGAAAAAGTTAACAGGCGGAAGCAAAAGCATGTACTTAGTTACACTTCTGCGTTAGATTTTCTTTTTTAATGTTTTCTGCCATTTAGCGTTAGCTTTCACACATGTTTTTCATTGCTTTAACGTTTAGCAAATTAATGAAACTGACTTTTTCTTCATCTGTGCCTTCTGCAATAAATACAACTGATTTTAGTACAAACATACAGTATATTCTTCATTGCAACTGTTTAGGACATTTTGAAAAATGTCCACCAGAGACGAAAAATATTATGGATTTCAATCAATAAAAATATAAAGGCTATGATTTGACACCACACACAATAATCTAATTGGCAGTTTTTGTGCAAAAATGAATTTATCAGAAAAATTAATCTCTGATGAATTTAAAATACATATTCTGTACCTTATCGTCTTGTTTTGTTTACTGTTGTCCCAAAGAGGATGAAAAGTCTTAATTTCTTCGTTTGTTTCTTGCTTTTGTCTTACTCTACATTCTGGCTTGGACACGTGGTTTTAATGTCTGCTTCTCGGGGCCAAACTCAGGGAAATTGATGGACACCAAAGGGCAGAACTCAACAAAGCACCACTTCCTATTCAATGTCTCCAGTGTCGCTGGTCGCACGCTGGGATTTCGATCTCCTATAGGTCAACCCAGCCGTGATCCAGCGACAGCAGGGACTTTTGGGATTTAGAGTTCCCACAGGTCAAATCTAACCAAAGATTCCCTTCTTGTGTCTCCGGCTGTATGTGCATTGTGTTTGTGACTTGCATCCGGACTATTGATCGGTCTATCTGCAAAGAAATATAAAAGTTGTCCCTGAAGGTCTGATCAATAATGCCAATGTCCCTGTCTTTCTCAGCTTATTAGAGAGGGATTACAGCGGATTCTCATTGGCCTCTGGGCATGCGGTTGTGTATGTGAGGTCATTTATTTCTTATTTACCACTAAAAAGCTTATTGATGACTCGTGTGGTGGTTAACGCAGCCATTTCCGATTCCGACACCACCCCCTTCCCACCCTTGAAATTTGAAAGCCTCCTGAACTGATGTCAAAAGGCAAGAGAAATTAATTTATGCTGCATAATGTCGCACCGATCAATCAGAAGGCGTTTACATTAAGTCTCAGATCAACATATTACTTTTATGAAATGGGAAATTTGCAAACTCTCTTAACTATCAAATGATTTGTCCACTTTTCTCTTATAGGAGAACTTTAGGAATACAATCACTGCAAAAACACCAAATCTTACCAAGTGTTTTTGGTCTGCTTTCAAGTGCAAAGCATATCTTAGTATGCTTGAACTAAGACAAAAATAACTTATAAGTAACTTTTGAACAACATATCGAGACTTGTTTCACGCAAATAATTTCTTAATATTAATAAAAAGTAATATTAAGCCTAACCCTAAATAAAAAAAAGTTCCATTGGCAGATTATTTAACTTGTAACATGACTTTTTTCCCATGTTATAAGTGAAATATTCTGCCAAATGAACAAGTACTTTGCCTGAACTTCATTGGTAAGAGAAACATAAATACATTAAATACACACAGATGGATGTTTGAAAGCCTTTATTTCTGTTAGTTATGATGATTTCCACTTATAAAGAAAATACATTTACAATTCAAAAACCATTAAAAAACAGAAATTTGTAGTTAGCAAAATGTATATTTAAAACCTGATTAAAGGTTAGTTTCAGAAGGCACTTTTTATCTTAACGCATATTCTAAATTTATTGAATATGAGTGTATTTTAAATATTACTTCAGACTTATCACTGCCAAAACACAAAATCTTACCAACTATTTTAGTCTAGTTTTCAGTGCAAATATCTTACTTTGAAATAAGACAAAACTAACTTAAAGGTAACTTTACACCAAGATATGTTAGCTTGTTTTAAGTAAATTATTTAGAATATAAATTTAAAAGTACCAGTTCCATTTGCATCTTTTTCACTTATGACATGGGGAGATGTCTTGTCGTAACATTTTATTAATAATCATGAATTATTGACCTAAAACAAGCTCCTATATCTTGCTAAAAGTTACGTGTAAGTAATTTGTTCTAAGATATTTGCACCAAAATACTTGGTAAGATTTTGTGTTTTTGCAGTGCTGCAATGAACAAGAAATAAATATTGTAGCAGCTGGAAATATATTCACATTATTAAATTTCCAGTCATGATTACAAACTTCTGAAAGACACAAAGAAGTGCAGTAGATTATCAGAGCAGAATATGTGGGAAAATGTCCATAGATGTGTTCTGATAGACATTTCCAGGCCACATGCTGTCGAACTGTCGCAATCAAATTCCCTGTCAAACATTGAATAAAAAAAATGTTAAATCACAAGTTTATAGCAAAGCCTTAGAAGCTGCAAGAAAAACCACAGAGCTGTTTCTGAGCTCAGACGGTGTTTTTATCCAAAAGACGACAGACATAAAACATCTGATAAGGAAAATCAAAGAAAGATTTAAGAGAGAAAGAATTGAGCATTGAGCAAAGACCCCAGGGAGCCGTTTATGTTCAGTGTATTCAATATTCTATCAATGTTGTGTTTTAACAGAAAATCAGGGGAATTAATTGATCCATTAAAGGGAGATTTCATCTCTGCTTTGTTGCTGCTTTAATGCCTCAGTCTGAAAACACAAATGTTCTGTAACAAAGTTTATCATGGAGATTATGCAGTTACTGGCTTTGTTACTTTATGCTGTTTAGACAAAGATTTGCAAAAGTTTTGAGTTGAGTTAAAGAACATGGTTGAAGCATCTAGAGCATATAAAGGTCAAGACTGAGAAAAATCTTTATGGCCTCAACAGAACAAAATAGTCAGTCATGGCGAAAAACTTTATGAAACATAGATGTCTTCCCCATAAAACAAATAAATAACTTAAAGCTTAGCACAAGGTTCAGGGTATTAAAAAAGAGGATCATTTAATGCTAGCTTTGGACAAAAAGTTTTGGCTCTTTCCTCTTTTCTCTCCCGAGTCCTTGGCAAGTGGCGGCGTCCTGCTAAAACGAAACAACAACAAAGCGTGTTGACGTCACAGATCACAGAGTTTAATCTCATACAAAGCAATCGACAACAAAGCTGCAGAGGAACAGAGATATGCATTTTCTCATAAAAATAAGACACACAAGGGGAAGACAAACGAACATAAAACACAAAGACAAAAAAAAGCAAAAATAGCGGCCGCTCTCTTTCTCTCGGCGTGCTCCGTGTACGTAATTTTTATACCAAATAGGTGTTTCCTTATTTAATATATGCAGTCAAGGCGTTCCGTTCTTTGACCAATTAGAAACTCCCTCAGGGACTCAGAAAAACTTGGAAACTCCCCTCATTATGGCAAAGGTGTCTGGTTTTTGTCTAAGTAAAAGGGCGGACCACTTCGCGTTCATCTCCGTCTGGTACGGGGAGAGGCGCCAAGAAGTCTCTTGCCCCCTCGGAATGTAAATTTATTACTCTGTCTTCAGCGGGGGAGGAAAAAAGCCCTGCTTGTTTAAATGTCTGCTATTGTCAGCTCCCACATGCTCAACAGAAAACTGTTCCAAATAAAAGTGTTGGCTATATCTTTACACATGTCGTATATTAGCTGTATTAAGCACCAAAATAATCATTATTTCTTAACAAGGGCCAGTAAGTTTTATGAAATGGCATAAAACTCTGTATGTTTTGTCAGCAGACAGTCGACTGGAGGTGCAAGAATACGACGATTACTTAGAAACATAAAGGAGCAGGCTAACTGCTAAGTAACTGCTAGCTAGCTTCTAGCTGGCTGCAATTAATCACTTCTGCTAAAACTTTAACATTTTAATAAATTAGTAGAAGTGAGACTTGAAATTGATTATTCCTGTAAGGAAACAAACTGCCTGTTTTTGCACCTAAATGGCACTTGATCATTATGAAATATGCACAAACAACTTATAGTTGTTGAGTTCAGCTGTAAAACATTTTTTAAATGGAGATTTGTTTTTATGTTGAAAGTCATATTCTTAGTTTTAGAGTTCTTTAAAAAAATTTTTTAGGGAGAAACACTTTTAACACCTTGTAAAAGCGATGTTGTGTGGAAACACAAGTTTTTCGTTCGTGATACAGAATAAATTAAACGTAGACCTCCTGCAGCAGCGTTCACACCATAATTATGTATTTTCTGGGTTGCTAAATATTTGGAAATGGAATTCTGGAAAATTAAAACAGAAGAAACAGAGTTTGGAAAATAAAACAAATTTCATAGGACCCTAAATCTTGTGGCCTGGAAGCAAAGTGGTCTAAAACTTCCGCACAGTGTTTCATGACTCTTTTAATTTAATGTTTTTCTTCCTGATTGTCAATGTTTAACATTTTTCCTCTCTTTGCCTCTTTCACCATCAGTTATTGGTGAAGTGTCAACATTTAGCTTCTGTGTTTAGCGCAAATGAAGAGAGCCAGCCGACCGCAACATAAACCGATGTAAAAGCATTATAAAAAGCCATTTGCGAGGTTTGTGAAGAGTGACGAAATTCCCCAGCCTCACACACCCTCACCCCAACGCACCGCCTGCTCCATTTGCTGTAATATGAGTAAATGAATTAGATTTTGATGCTTTAAAAGCTTTTTTTCTTTTGGCTCTTATTGGGAGTAAATTTCACTCTAATGGTGAGGTGTGTTTACAAGACGCTGGCGGCAGAGAGAGAGATGGACAATCTGAAGGAAGGAATACTAAAGGGAGGACAAAGGAGAGTAAGAATGATGGATTATAAATGGATTTTAAAAGAAGGGCACGTAGGGATGAAGGGGAAAGAGGACGGCAGGATAGAAGAGCGTACTCAACCTCAGACAGATGAATGAGTTGTTTGCATTCATGGTTTACTCCATTGCCCCATTAAAGGCATTTCAATTACTGACTTATCAGATTACTGCAAGGTTAAGAGATGGAGGTGGGGGCCAGAGAACAGGTGGGGGCCAGAGAACAGTGTCGCAAGAGATGAGCTATGAAGATTAAGTTTAATGTAAGAACATAGATTGAAACTAAATGGCTATCTAGAATACAAATGCAACACAATTTAAATGCATCATTTTTTGTAAGGTTTTTAATTAGGTTTTTCTTTTTCTTTCTTAATTATTTCTGAGTTTTTTTTTGGTTCAAGTCAGCGTTTTGAATAGATTTTGGTTTTATGTTGGTTTGATTTAGTTTAGTTTCTCTTCTTTTCCCTGGAGGCCTTTCAGCAGAGAAGGATTAGCGACTTAGCTTAAACTCCAGCTCCTACAAAATTGGAAGTTTTTGCATTTTTCTTTACTCTTTTATTCAATTAATGCCAACATACTTTTATTTAACAGTAGTCACCGTCTATTCTCTATGTTTTTGTAGAGTATGTCTAATATTCCCTCTGATTGGCTGTTCCCTGATAACGGAGCTCAGGAAGTGACTGTTGGCCTCTGTGTTAGTCCCAATGGTTTCAACTGTGAGCATTAATGCATAATGAGATATTCTTAGTGTTTGAATTATTAAAATGGGCAGCTATAAGTGTGTTAAAGTCTCAAATGTTTGTGGATTTCAGCAATATTGTACACATTTCTTTGCTTTTTTCAGCAATGTGTTATGATATATTCAGCCCAGCTTTCTGTCTGTTCCTGCTGATGATGATGATGATCCTGCAGGGCCATTACCCATTCAGGACGCAGAACATATGGGGGTGTGAGGCACCTCAGGGGGGAATCGGGTGTACTAAATGGACCGAAGGCCAAAGACATATTTGTGTTGGGGTTCGCCGATTCCCTTCGGCATAAATTATGCGATGGTGATGATGAGGAAGATGAGCCATTTTACCCAACAATGGCGTCGTTTTTCATCCAGATAGAAAGAAGTCGTGTCCGTCTAGCAGCTGAAGATTTTCAGTACTTTCTGGTTTCGCTCATGCTTAGCTTCCTTCTCTCGCTCATCCAATTTAAGTTTGTTTTCAGGTACTAGTTTGGTTTTTGACATTGGAAAATTTAATCAGTTTCATTCTCAAACAATCAAAACAAAGGCTGTAGACTTCAAGATTCAAACAAATGTTTTCTGACTCATTTTACATGATATTTAGAATTTCTAATTGCACTTTCAGACCCATTTAAAAGAAGGTTTGCTTGTTTGTTTTAAGTATTTGACCAATGTGTAGTAGTCAACCTATTATTTTTGACTCAGTTTCTTTATTATTTACTTTACATTGTTTGTTTTACTCCTAACTGCACTGACTCAACAAACTAAAGCTGTTTTTACATGTTTGACCAAGTTTGTGAAGATATTTGTGTATTTAAATGTGCTGTACTGCTGCAGTTATCAAATTAATTTGTAATGATTAGAAAAAATAAACATTCTCAGTCAATCTTCTTTATTGGATTGGTATCGGCCGATACTAAAACTCAGATATTGGTATCGGAAGTGAAAAAAGTGGATTGGTGCGTACTTTTAACTCCAGCTGAAAACTTTCAGATAGGAAACAGAAAAGAGAAATCCATATTTTCTCCTGATCACAGACCTTAACCTGCTGCTGTTTAAAAATACCACATCCTATATGATCCCAAGTGGGAAGATGATGCCAAAGTATGGAGCATATATTCCCCAGGACCTGTAGACAGCATCATTTCCTTTGTTCAGGTGTGCATATCTGTGTTTTCCTTTAAGCTGGCCTCCTACGCTGTATATAATAGCTTTTCAGCTCTATTAAAAGGATGCATCCGCCTCCTTCACATATTGTCACAAGCTAAAGACATAAATCCAGTGCAGAAACACTTAAGTGTGCATTACTGTTAACTGAATAATATCAGCACTAATATATGGCTGCAGACGTTTCCTTTCTATAGGACTATTGTGGAAAAAAGCCAAACTGCTTTGAAAGCCGTCTCAGTTCACAGAAGAAAAGCTCCATAAAATAGTGACTTTTCTTGTGAAATAGAACTAAATTGTTATTGATTGTCTCAGGGAATCACCTTGTAGGAGCTCAAATCTTGCTTTCTGTCTCTTACTTGTGTTTTTGCAACAGATTGCTTGTAAAAAAGAGCCTAAACGTTTGTTCCTGCGTTGTCTGGCATTGTGCTGATACAACATATAATTATCCTTTTGTATTTAGGAGTCTTTTCTGCCTGAATATGCAGTAATTGTCACGGAAAAAAGAAAATACCTAATTTCATAAGTAACTATTTGTTTCAGTTGATTCAGGTTTTAGCATCCACTCATAACAGGCCTAAATTTTGTATCAATATTCTCTTTTTGATGATACTTTGATGATAATTGCTTTTGCCTGTGAGATAAATATGAAATCATACATCATCGTAATCATATATGTTTTACAAAAGCAAGTAATGGATGCAGAGTTTGGATTTTTTTGTGTAAACTTTTTCCAATCTATTGATTTTTAATTATATCTACTGCCCAAAATGTATTTGGGTAAATTTAATGTACAGTTCCTTCCCACTATTTGTGCCAGAGCTCAGCTTGGGTTGCTCGGTAACGGGGATGGGCTTCACTAAGGTTGCTAGGTAACGGGTGGAACTCTGCTGGGGTTGCTAGGTAATGGGCAGTCCCTGCTGATTTGTTACTTTACATTCGGAAGGATTTTCCAGATACCCAGATACATCAACTTGTTGCCAACAAAACAACTGGGTGATTTTTTAAGTACTTGGTCTGTTTTTAGAAACAGTAGAAACCCAAATAGAAGCACAAAAACATCAAAAAGGTGAATTTTGGATAATAGGTCCCATTTACAATAATTTCCATAGCTGAAATATTCAGCAGAGGATTCTGGTTCACTTTGTTGTTGACGTCTTTGGAAAAGTAAAAGTGAGATCTCAGACTCCACAGTTTTTGTGAAAACAGTTGGTCTCGAGTGGCAGTGTGTGCTGGAACGTTTGTTGCTCTGAGTTGACCCACTTATTCTGATCTGGACGTGTGTATGTGTGTGTGTGTGTGTGTGTGGGTGTGTGTGTGTGTGTGATATGGTAGACGGATTCACGGGTTTTTCTCACATTAACAGATTTTTGTCTGTCTAACCTCCATAGCAGCGAAACAATGTGAGAAATGGCTGGTTGTGAGTTTGTTCTGTTTCTGGTGATGCTTGTTGGAGTGTGAGTGAATAAAAGCATCTTGTTACTCTATTGTGTAAAAGACGATAATTTATATCCATGAGATTCATTCTCACATTCTCTGTTGGTGTTTTTTACATCCAAAGTGTCACTGTCCTATTTTTATGTTGCTCCATCCACCTTAATTTGCCAAGTTATGTGTTCATTATAATATTTGCAATTCTTCCAGAAATTTTAAATTTTCTCTGCATGTAAAATGCCACAGATATTTTAGAAAATGTTTTATTCAAACCACAGGACGTGGAAAATGATTTGGTTAAAATGAAAAAGGCTTATTACAGTAGACAACAGGTGTAATTTATCCTAAAATAAATTAGGCTTAAACATAGGTAAGTTACTTATTTCTCAGCCATCCAAACTGTTAAGGTGTTTGTCATGAAAAAGTAGCATAATCATAAAATCCCATTTTGCATTGCATAGATGCTATTTGGGAGCCATTTAATTCAATTTTTACTACAAGATATATTTTCAAACCTAGAACAAAGTATTAGTTATGTTTTATTTGTAAGTTCTGTCTCCATTATTATTATTATTCTGCTAAAACCCCTTCAGAAACCACCAGAGGACAAAACATATAAGCATGCACCTTTAGTTACGATTAATCTGCACAGTCACACCTGTTTTATTTATTATGCAACTTTTTTCCTCTCCCTTCCCAGAGACTCTTCCACTCGCTTCTAATTCTTAGAGAAGCTGATGGCAGTTAGCCAAATGGAGCTGGTCGACCCATAAAAGCTCCATCCTCGGCCGTAAAGCACCGACTAAAACACACTTAAACCATAAGCTGACAAAGAAAGTGTGGTTTACGCCTGGTTTTGCAACCCTCAGGGTGTGGATGCATTAGGACATTGATATACCATTTTGGTGATTTAAAGAGCTTTAAGAGCTTGGCTTTTTTTTTTTGCTGCATCAAGCATCTGGTTTATGCTGTACGAAACTTACCAGCCATTTTCCAGCTCACAGTACTCAGTAATTAATAGTTTGTGGGACATTATTTATCCATGGAGGATGCACTTAATGTCCTGAAGAAATCAATGATTCTCTCTCTGTGAAGCATAAAGTATCCTGTGCATGTAAGGAAACATAATTATAAAATAGGACTCCATATTCAAGTCGAGTTTATTTAAAAAGTTCATTTAACTGGATGCTTTCAACCCAAAGGGCGATACCTTAAGGGTGCCAAGGAAAAAATGAATGCAGGAGAAACACAAAAAAGTTACAACATCCCTTCATTTGGCCTTACAGGAGGAGAAAAGCAGGACATTTTAGCATTTCTTTACAGCTTAGTGTTAATTTTTCATGCTGATAATTCACTAAAAACTAGAAACTGTCGTCGGCTAGTGACAAACCGACGATTCACTTCCGAATCCCCAAATATGACTATTGAGGGTTGGCCAGTTATTGTCACCAAAGTATGTCTGAAACTGGAGGTTTTTCGCCCATAAATCTGATCCATGTTTTAACTAAACAAAGATATTTGAACTCAGATATGGGTAGGCTATTTAAAAAGCCTCAATCATCACATTTAAAATCAATAGATGTCTTTATATGAATATTTTTCACTATTCTCTGTTCAACAATTTAGCAGCAAAAAGGGTTTTTGAATTTAACATTTTTATTTTGTCGATAGCCCTACGTGGTTTTCTATTAGAATTTGACTAAATAAGATTAAAAACAAGAAATTTATTGCTTAGCTTATATATGTCTATTCAATGATTTAGCAGTAAACAATGTTTTTGTGATTACAAAAGCTTATTTTGTTGATATATTGTTTTGATTAAAAGGCTATTATTTTCGTTTGATTAATTACCAATTAATTACCTGATTAAAATTATTTATTCAAGTCTCACCTCTAGTATAAAATAAATGGGACTGGTCCTAAGACCTTGCCTTGGGGAACACCTAGACGCTATGGTAACTGAAACATATAAAAAAAGATTTTTTTAAAAGCAGACTGAGAGAAAACAAAATAAAACCTGTTTGGAAAAAGCTACAATTCCTGTTTATTAGATGAAAAAGTGCCGTGTTTATTTTCCATGTAACTTAATGGAATTTTCTCACCCTTTAGAAACATGCATTCATTAATTATGTGGGTGTTGCAGCCCAATAGTAGCATGCAGTTTCAATCCAAAATGTCTTTCAAAAGGTTACTAGGACATGATACCGTTGAAAACTGATGTCAGATTAACTTCATGTGTGTTTTTTTTGTTCTTTTTTCTTGTGCAGGCTCGTTTATGGTAGTGAATGCATCGGGCCGTGCGTCAGGACAGAAGGCTCACCTGTACATGCCCACCCTGAAGGAGAACGACACCCACTGCATCGACTTCCTGTACTCTCTGTCCAGTCGCGACGGGGCAAGCCCAGGAACTTTAAACGTCTACATCAAGGTGTGTAGCAGAAAATAAAGATGTGTGGAAGCGGATGGTTGGCTGAGAAGGACTGGTGCAAAAGGTCCTGCATGGAAACTGCCGTTTATTTGCCGTGACGTCAGCACAAGGTGTGACGTGCATAGCTAGCTTACCGAAGGATTGTTTAAAAATAATAATGAATAAATGGCTTAAAACCGAGTCACTCAAAAGAAAAACTGAAGATATTAGTGGAATGAATACAACGCCAGGATTACTTTTATGATCGGAGGAAGTTAAGCTCTACCTGCGGTAAGTTTTGATATATCGTTCACTAGCGGTTCGATTCTTTTGAACGACTGCCAATGAGTCTCAATTGCTGAGAACTGTTGTTTTTTATGACTTTGCCTGCTTAGGCTGCAGAAGAGAATTTTTGTTTCTGCCAAAGCAACTCAGCATTTCTTTTATTATGCTTCTAGATTGCAAATAGTCCTAATGCACTCAACACTTCATAGTGAAGAACAACTTCCCTTTTGATTTCCATATGTTTGACATGATTGGAAAGCTTAGACTACAAACTTTAATAATCTGTAAATAAATCAAGAAGCCCAGAGAAGACGTGTTCATGGTTTTGTTGTGGCCATTTACATCTTAAAAAATAAACAGCTCCACCCTTTTCATCAGAAGAAAACAACAATAAGTGAGTAGAGAGACTAGTGTTTTCATTGGTGTCATTATTGCATTAGTGTTTGTTAAATGGGTTAAGTGATGCTCAGCCTGAAAACGTTTGAGAAACACTTCTTATCAGCATTAAACATCCAAATAGGTAAGATGTTTTAGTTCAGGTCTGAAGGGGTTAAAAAGCCTCTGCAGCACCACATCAAAGGAAAATCTGTCTTTTGAGGTTTGCTGCTATGGATTGCAGGATCCCTGAATCAGCTCTTTTCATCATTTACCTTTCTGTCATCCTTCCCTGCTGCTCGCCACCTGCAGGTGAATGGAGGCGCTCAAGGTAACCCGGTGTGGAACGCCTCGGATACCGTCACCGAAGGCTGGGTCAAGGCTGAACTCGCCATTTCCACATTCTGGCCCAACTCCTATCAGGTACTCCACACACACACACACACACACACACACGCACACACACACACACACACACACACACACGCTCTCTGTTTATAGTAATACTCATGAAATACGGACGCAGCGTTCCACTCATTTTACTTCTGATATCTGAGGTTTAGAATCTGCTGATGCTGATCTGATACAGAAAAACAGCTGAATTTATTAAAATCATTTATTTCTTTTAACCACAGACATAAATGTACTGAATCACACTTTTATTTTATAATTCTGCACCAGAACATCACACTTAAATACACCAACAGCTTCACAAATAGATCTGACCTAATGTATCGGGAATGTTGTCAGGAAACCAGATCTAGAAGTTTTCTTAATATTGGGATCAATATCTATATTAGTACGGGATGCCAACGCTGTCGGACTGCGACACGACTCCATAACACCCAGAGATGGAGCTTATTTTAAAGTTTTAATAAAACTTTGAATTGTTTTCGACAACCTGACTGCTTCTCTGAAATGCAGAGGTAGAAACGTATATTTTACCTACTATAAGTAGTCACTACTTACAGTTCTGAGTCACGTACTGTGGTGAGTTCTGTAACTGAACTGTTCGTTTAATGACCTCCAGTCTTGCTGTGCTTCCTTGTTTATTGGTCTATTAAAGGTGCAGCAGTTTTCAGCTCTGTGCTGTCGTGAAGTAACACTACAGTACCTTTGCTTTAGGTAATGACCTGAGTGTTGCACAGTGGATAAAAGCATCACAGATATAAGACTTTATAGGAGCTAAAGTGAATTAAAGGCTTCTTTATCTTTTCCTCCCTAATTATCTGTGACCTCCCAGGGAGAGATGACACTTCCCTTTTCTACACCGACTATCAGTTAAAAGTTCAGAGCATCAAGTGCAGCAAAGTGGTTTTATGCAAACCCTATGGTGGTAGAATTATCCATCCATCCATCCATCTTCTTCCGCTTATCCGAGGTCGGGTCGCGGGGGTAGCAGCTTCAGAAGGGAGGCCCAGACTTCCCTCTCCCCAGCCACTTCTTCCAGCTCCTCCGGGGGAATCCCGAGGCGTTCCCAGGCCAGCCGAGAGACATAGTCCCTCCAGCGTGTCCTGGGTCTTCCCCGGGGCCTCCTCCCGGTGGGACGTGCCCGGAACACCTCACCAGGGAGGCGTCCAGGAGGCATCCTGACCAGATGCCCAAGCCACCTCAACTGGCTCCTCTCGATGTGAAGGAGCAGCGGCTCTACTCTGAGTCCCTCCCGGATGACTGAGCTTCTCACCCTATCTCTAAGGGAGAGCCCAGCCACCCTACGGAGAAAACCCATTTCGGCCGCTTGTATCCGCGATCTCGTTCTTTCGGTCATGACCCAAAGCTCATGACCATAGATGAGGGTGGGAACGTAGATTGACCGGTAAATCGAGAGCTTCGCTTTTTGGCTCAGCTCTCTCTTCACCACGACGGACCGGTACAGCGCCCGCTTGACAGCAGACGCTGCGCCAATCCGCCTGTCGATCTCCCGCTCCCTTCTTCCCCCATTCGTGAACAAGATCCCGAGATACTTAAACTCCTCCACTTGGGGCAGGACACCCCCCCTGACCCGGAGAAGGCACTCTACCCTTTTCCGGCTCAAGACCATGGCCTCGGATTTGGAGGCACTGATCCCCATCCCGGCCGCTTCACACTCGGCTGCGAACCGATCCAGCGAGAGCTGCAGATCACGATCTGATGAAGCCAAAAGGACCACATCGTCTGCGAAAAGCAGAGATGAGATCCTGAGGCCACCAAATCGGATCCCCTCAACACCTTGGCTGCGCCTAGAAATTCTGTCCATGAAAGTGATGAACAGAATCGGTGACAAAGGGCAGCCCTGGCGGAGTCCAACTCTCACCGGAAACGAGCCCGACTTACTGCCGGCAATGCGGACCAGACTCTGACACCGGTCATACAGGGACCTGACAGCCCGTATCAAAGGGCCCGGTACCCCATACTCCCGGAGAACCCCCCACAGGGCTCCCCGAGGGACACGGTCGAACGCCTTCTCCAAGTCCACAAAACACATGTAGACTGGTTGGGCGAACTCCCATGCACCCTCCAGGACCCTGCTGAGGGTGTAGAGCTGGTCCAGTGTTCCACGACCAGGACGAAAACCACACTGCTCTTCCTGAATCCGAGGTTCGACTATCCGACGGACCCTCCTCTCCAGGACCCCTGAATAGACCTTGCCAGGAAGGCTTAAGAGTGTGACCCCTCTATAATTGGAGCACACCCTCCGGTCCCCCTTTTTGAACAGGGGGACCACCACCCCAGTCTGCCAATCCAGGGGAACTGCCCCCGATGTCCATGCGATATTGCAGAGTCGCGTCAACCAACACAACCCTACAACATCCAGAGCCTTAAGGAACTCCGGGCGGATCTCATCCACCCCCGGGGCCCTGCCACCGAGGAGCTTTTTAACCACCTCGGCGACCTCGCCCCCAGAGATTGGAGAGCCCAACCCAGAGTCCCCAGGCTCCGCTTCCTCAGTGGAAGGCATGTTGGTGGGATTGAGGAGGTCTTCGAAGTACTCTGCCCACCGGCCCACAACGTCCCGAGTAGAGGTCAGCAGCACACCATCCCCACTATAAACAGTGTTGGTGCTGCACCGCTTCCCCCCCCTGAGACGCCGGATGGTGGACCAGAATCGCCTCGAAGCCGTGCGGAAGTCTTTCTCCATGGCCTCTCCAAACTCCTCCCACACCCGGGTTTTTGCCTCAGCAACCGCCCGAGCCGCATGCCGCTTCGCCCGCCGGTACCCATCAGCTGCTTCCGGAGTCCCACAGGCCAAAAAGGCTCGATAGGACTCCTTCTTCAGCCTGACGGCATCCCTCACCGAAGGTGTCCACCAACGGGTTCGAGGGTTGCCGCCGCGACAGGCACCGACAACCTTGCGGCCACAGCTCCGATCGGCCGCCTCGACAATGGAGGCACGGAACACGGTCCACTCAGACTCCATGTCCCCCACCTCCCCCGGGACGTGTTCAAAGTTTTGCCGGAGATGGGAGTTAAAGCTCCGTCTCACAGGGGATTCCGCCAGACGTTCCCAGCAGACCCTCACAACACGTTTGGGCCTGCCAGGTCTGACCGGCTTTCGTGGTGGTAGAATTACTTTTATATAAAAGCTTTACACTTGCACAAAAAGGTGAGATTATTTAAGATGAGTAGAAAACTCTAAAATAAATCTCTAATGATTTAGTTTCAAGTTGAATCAAAAGTAAAAAGCAACTTACTAGTAACCTTTAGACAAGTTATAGGAGCTTCTTCTAAGATAATAATTCATTAATATTGATTTTAAAAAGTATTAGTTCCACTGGCAGACTTTTTCACTTATAAGATTTGTGACGGACCGAGTTAAAAACAGGAGGAGTCACAGGATATATTAGAAAAATAGGGTTTTTTATTTTAATCCAAAGATTATAATTGACAAAAGATAAACTGAGCTCATAAAAGAGGTCAAAGAAGCAAAACTGAACTCAGGCAAAAAATATAAACAAACAAACATAACTGACCTAACAAAAAAATGACACACAGGGGTTTATATACTGGTTGATCAGACCAGTTAAGACACAATAGGGTAACTAAACAGAATACAATTACACATAACATAAAAACAAATAACAGTACAGCTACGTTTGGCTAAACTAAAGACCCAAAAATGAAAATCAAAACTATTAAACTTTAAATACTACTATTTACTTAAATACAAAACTTATCTAAACAAAAAAACTACAAATCTCCCCTGCCAGCAGGAACTAGTGGTTCGGTCCAATCAGCATTTAAGCCTGCTGAGCTCTGGCCACCATCCTTTGTCTGGCAACTCCAAGGCGGGTAAATAAATACATATGCTAACTAAATGTGCACACTAACTAATAGAACAAATGTATCCAAAACAACTAATAAATGTTTTTATTGAAACTAAAGTGTTGTTGTGTTTGTATGAAAAAATAAACTGTGTATAAAAAGAATGACCAACAAAGGAGTGTGGCCATGGATTTGGCCATCACAAGATTGAACAAATGGAATCAATCTGATTGGACCTTTTAAAATTAATATTTAGGGGAATTATTGACTCAAAACAACCTTGTGTATCTTGCTGAAAAGTTACTTGCAAGTTATTTTGTCTTATTTCAGGTCTACTAAGACATTTGCACAAGAAACTAAATCAAGAAAGTCTTTTTTTTTTTTTACTTTAATCATAACTTTTATTCCTCAGAATTCAGATTTTTTTTTATTTCAGAAGATTAAAGACTAATTTTTGATAAAAAGTCAGATTTTTACTTGGTACGGTTTTATGTTTTACAGTGCTTAAATTTAAGATGGAATCATGATTGGCCAATAAACTTACCAAGCAGCATTCTTATGTTTTATTTTAATAAGAAATAGTTGTCGTTTTGATGCAAATGTGTGGAATTTGTTTGAGAAAAAGTGATCTTACTATTCAGAGTATCCTGGCTCTGTTTGGAGGCGGTTTGACATTATAGTCATGTTTATGTTGGCGGGTCAGGAGTTCATGGCCTCCCAGCCACCCAGCTGACTTCATGTCATCCCCAGTCTGTGTTCAGGTCTTTTTTTAAGTGCATGTTTGGGGTAAAGAAATGAAGAACAACACAAAGCGACAGCTTCAGAAAGGGAAAAAAAGAGATGAGGGAAAAACAGGGGGCAATGAGTGATGGAAGATGGATGAGGAGAAAGTAAGAAGGGAGAAAAGCGGAGAAGTGACAGCATATGTGGCTGGCATACGGATAGAGACAGAAGTGATGAAGTGAAAAGAGGAATAGTTGCTGACTTTTCGTGGAAAATTCCCCTGGGCTTCCCATATGAGCTTCTTCACAGCGATGTCGAGACGCAGCAGCCTGTGAAGGAAAAAAAAGTTTTTATATCTGGATTTCTTTCATTTATTTATTTTTCTCCTTCCTCTTCCTCTTCCTCCTGTTTTGACTCTCAGGTAATATTCGAGGCGGTTTCGGTCCAAGGCCACCCAGGTTTCATCGCCATCGATGACATACGAGTTCTTGCTCATCCTTGCCGTAAGTGAGAGAGTCTGGGTTTGACCCTGCAAAACTGTAGCCTTGCTGAGCATCATCTGTTTTATTGCTGTCCTGCACACACAAGCACACACACACACGCCCACGCCCACGCACGCACGCACGCAGACAGTGAGGATTGCAGACAGATTGCAGAGAACCAGAAGAAGGTCCAAACTCAGGGTCTTCATCACTCAAATCTGACAGAAACACTTTGCTCCACAAAACTCTGTGCTATAAAAATCACCAACTTACTATTTCCTGGCTGCTTAAATTCCCTCTTATATTAATAAAAACATTACTAAACAATAATGTTGATTTCAAAATGTGAACGTTTTAACTGCCCAAACCTATATGAATTATTATAATGCACAAAAATAAGCAGAAACACCAATATAATGAAATGTCATGGAGAAAGATGAATTATAAAAGCTTTGAAGGAGCAACCTTCATGTGTAAGTCCTTGTCATTATTGCCAAAGCAAATTATCATTATTAAATGAGTGATGGCTCCACACTCGGTTGGGTTTATCTACTTCTACAGACAGTCAAATGAAATTAACCAGTCGCAGACGGCTCTCAGTACCAGACCAAAGTCACCACAATGTCAGCCTGCCTGCACTCATCTGTCTCATAGCCACGCCTCCCTTCTGATTACAACAATAACCTGCTGTGTCTTACATTACAAATGTCTTTTAGTAATATTGTTTACACAAACGCTAGCTGTGTGTCATAAAATCGCGCAAATTGAAATTTCAAAAGTTAATTTGCTTAATGGAAAAAAGCCCATTTGAAAAAAATAGTCTTCCCATAAAAAGGTTTTGTGCTAGGATGAGTTGGTCTTTCAGCTGCATTAAAATTGGTTTATTTTGCAAAACTGCAATGGAAACACTTTTTTCGCTTCACACAATCAACAGCCAGATGTTACTACTGGTGAAAACAACAAAGAAGACGACAGGAAGTGGTAGGAGGATGATGGTTTGTTTTTGTTTTTTCTGACAATGTGCACCAAAAGTTATGCTGTAGCATCGTTTACCCAAAGCAGCAAGTCATCCGACCACATTATGGTTGGACGGCACAAACTCAAGAGTGTAATGGTGTCCTAGGTCAAAGTCAAAGTGAATTAAACTGTTTTTTCTGGATGTAACCAGTTGGAGTTCAATGTGAACCCTGTAACTTGTTTAAGTCTATTTAAACTTAGTAAAATATTTAAGTATTTTACTAAAACCAAGCAGTTTGATCTAAAATTGAGACTTTAACAATTTAAATCAGGTGAGTTTCTCAATTTTCATATTTATTTTATTTCAGCTTGGAATTAATTTACACATAATGTGTGTATTTGTATTCAGTTATTGATTTTGTTCATATGAACTTGTTACCATAATTTGTGTGTTGTTGTTATGTTGCAGGTAAAGCTCCTCATTTCCTGCGGCTGCAGAATGTGGAGGTGAACGTGGGACAAAACGCCACGTTCCAGTGCACTGCTGGAGGGAAATGGTCTCAGCATGATAAACTCTGGCTGCAGGTTTGTACCATCCCATACCGTCTTATAATATTCTATATAATATTGTCGTTAACTTTCATACCAAGCATGCAGCGACAGTGGAGAGGAAAACAATCCAGAACAAACTAGAACAGAAGTAAGATGATTTTTAATGTTCATGAAAGTAAAAGGTTAATAGCAGAAGAGGGAGAACAAGAGGGTCAAAGCACAACCAAACCGAACGCCAGACCAGGTGTAGCTTTTATGGAGAGAAAAAAATGACTAACAAACCAAATCCTACAGCACATCTACATGGTAGGATTGTCAAAGTCAAGCTAGCATAAGTGACCTCGTTCCTTCTCCCTCAATGCTTTTTATTTTTAAAAAAATAAAAAAATAAGGTCTATAGCTTGTGAAGCCATAGACCTTATTGCTTAGTTGCTAATACTGTTGACATTTAATAGCAAAGCATTGTGTCCCCTTTTCTTTTATATATCATGCATACATTTAAGATTTATTACATTATGTTGACAATTTGATAGCTAAAACTAATGGTAGTCATCATCAGCCACGTTACAACGTGTCTATGTTGTAATTCAGTCCAATTCACTCTGGTTTTCTACAGGCTAATAATTTAATCGTAACCAACCTGCAGTTCTAATTTATTCATGTTACAGTAACTAAGCTCTTTTACTTTTTGTAGCTTGGAAGTTGACTCAGTTATTCTGCCATTTTAGTTCAATCCCTTTTAATTCAAATGTAATATTGTTCAATTCTTTCTCATTAGATTTATACAAACTACATAAAATCAGTTTCATGTAAAACCTCCAGGTTTCTGAGCTCCATTTTGTGAACAGATTAAACTAAATCTTGTTCTGTTTTGCACCGGTGATTCCATTTCTGCACCAGTGACATTTCTTACGCGTGTTTGTCAACATGTTCATGCTGTGTGTCGTCATGGCAATGTATTAATTTCAGTCTACATTCATGTGCAAGTTTGCATTATTGTTAGAGCAGAACACAAAACCCAGGAGATTACTGGAGGGTAAAGTGTGGAACTGGGAGTGTTAACTCTCCCAGTTGAGGGTCTGTTGGGGGAAAAAGCATCGTTTTCTGAATGGTCTGTCAGGATTGTAGAGATTTAATCTGCATATTGCATGCAGAAAGTAGCATTTTTTTTAGTTTTCAGGTTGACTTCCTCAGAGAAAATTGATTCTATTTTTTTCCAGGCATAAATACAGTCTTTGTTTTCATTTCATGATGCACATATTCTGTAAATTCATGGATTGCTTTAGTAAAACCATACAGGGTGGGGAATAACACTGATACAACAGCAGTTATTTTAGCAAATATGAACAGTTGCACTGTAAATCCAGTTAATATTAATACATTAACATGGAAAACAAGTGGAACACCCACAACAACAAGTATGATTTCCCATCTTCCAGCAGTGGAACGGTAAAGACACGGCGCTGATGGTGACCAGGGTGGTCAACCACCGCCGCTTCTCTGCGACGGTGAGCGTCGGTGACACGTCGCAGCGTAGCACCAGCCGCTACCGCTGCGTCATCCGATCTGATGGCGGATCTGGAGTTTCCAACTACGCCGACTTGATTGTTAAAGGTATGTAAATGTGACCGCAGAGGTGAAATAAAAGGCATGGAAAGACAGCAGAGATCCACACACTTCATTACTATGTATGCAGCAAAGTGGGACTGTTTCTTCTGGAAGTGAGAAACAAGCCCTGGTTGTTTGTGTCGATGTGTGCATGTTTGGCTGCGGCCCATTAGAGCTGTGAGGGAGCTGAGGATGGAATACTGAAAAGATTTCCAGAAAGTGGGAACCCACAATGAATCCTCTCTGTTCATGTTTTTGATCCGTTTTTCACTCAAACTGTGAAGAAAATCCAAACATTTTAGATGTTTATAAAAAAAACTATTTTTGCCTCAACTTATACACAAATGCACCTTTTTATTATTCTGAAAGATAAGCAGTACTTTATTTCACCAGAAGAAGTGTGTCAAATAAATCCTGATAAACAAGTTTGACTTTTAATGTTGGAAATCTTCACATTGAGCCACAAATATAAGTTATTTTAATGTTCATTACATTAGAAGCACAATATTCAATCCCCAAACTATTCATGCCTCTTTCAGATGTATATTAGGTTAAAGTAGTTAACTAACTTTACCAACATGTTTCTTCTGGTTGGAAGTAACTTGAATCTATAAAGGGAGCTAAAGATTAGGTGACGTTCACACAGTAGCTGAATGTGACCCAAATCCGACTTTTTTCACAGCAGTCTAATTGGACCAATTCTGATCTTTTCACCTAAAAGAAAAATCTGATTTGTCCCAGTTTCACATGTAGCTAAATCGCATATCTGATTGTTTCCAAAGCATCTGCAGTCTGATTAGTCATGTCGCATGTTGTCCAGCTTTTATGTCGTTGATGTTCATCATAAATCTGCACCAGAAGAAGCCAAATGCTGTAAATCAGGATGTAAACAATGGGGGAATATTATCATTATGAACTGATGAGTGAAATCTGCAGCACATCACATCACAATCCCACCACTCCTGCCTCTGACTACACATCCAAACACATATATTGATATGTATAAACAAATAAGTAGAAATATTAAAGACACTCAGAGTTGGGCGTTGTAAAGTCTGATGGCTACAGGCAAACTTTACAACGCCTAACTCAAAATATAAATTAAATCAGATCACATCCGGAGGCAGAGTAATTAAAGACAGGAAATATTATCTAAAGTAAATGTCTCTTTAATTGGAATTACGCTGTTAACTTTATTTGTTGCGAAGGATGTTTTAGCCTGCAGAGCCAGAAAAGTTGGATTGCGTGTGTTAGCGATGCCACTCTGATGATTAGACGGTCGTCCAGGGACAGAACTGTCATTACCATCTGTTTGCAGAATCACACTATCGACTCACGAGAGCATCCGAAGCTCACCGCACTGAACGTATCCCATAACGAGTGTGTATTCAGTGTGTTGCTCTGTGTGTGTGGGTGGGTTAAACTCAGGTGTTGTCGGCCATGCGTCTTGCCAGGGGAATAACCGATGCCAACGCAGTGAACAAAAGAGGAAAGGGAAAATGAAAACACGCATGAAAACACCTTCCTCCAATTTGCATAAATGTGTCATCATCCTTCATTTCCACTTTGACTTTTTGTCCCTTTTCCCTCATTCTTGTCACTCCTGTGTTGTTGATTTGCTTTAGTGCAGCTTCATTTGTTTGGTGTGGGTACTATACATGCAGGGGTGTGTTGTCATGTGTAAGGTGTCGTGATGATTTTTTGTGTGTGTGTGTGTATGTGTGTCTGCTAAGTGAAATCAGGGTTAATTACTGTTGCTCAGTCAGGTGTGACGGGGGAATCTGGAGAGAGATGCTGCTCATATTACAACGCCCTGCCTGTACGCTCTCTACGTCTCTGTCCCATACGTGTTCATTCATGCATGGAAAGCCTCCATAACTAAGCCCTGTTGGCCAGATCAACACATTATGCTACCTTTTTAGATTTGGAGACAAACTAGCATCTGTTGGGTGAATGTCGTTTTTAGAAAATGCGCCCTTTAATCCATACTTTACACAAAACGGCATAATTATATAACAAAAATCCTTGGTATAAGCGATGAAAAAAGGGAAATGATGTTGATACATCTTTTATGCAGAGCTATCATGTTGGAGCAGCTCTGTTTTTCTAGACGTTTGTTCATATATTGTTTGGTTGAGGCGTTTAACAATTAACAATTATTCCCTCTGGCTTCTGGTTTTACACCTGGAAGAAATTTTACGTAACCGTGGCAACAGGGTATTGTTTTTACCACTGGGATCAGCTGATTAGCATCTCAAAAGCTAAAATAACACCTGAACTATGATCCCAATTCACAAAAGCTCAGTGGTAGCTCAGTTTCATTGACCATAGAATTACGCAAATTGGAACTACAAAAATAATGTCGCTTAAAGTTTACATGCCTATAAATGTTTTGTACTTAAACATTTTTTACACTAGAATGAGGTGGACGTATCAAAATTAACGTATTTTGCAAATTTGTAATCAAAGCACTTTTTATGCATCACACAAGTCATGTGATCGACAACCAACTGTTACTACTGGTGGAAATGATGAATAAAGACAACAGGAAGTGGTAGATGGAAGATAGTGCAGCATGTTTTTTTAATAACTCTTGTTTGTAAATTGTGTTTTCTTATTACGTTATTTAATGGAAACACCGCAATTACAAAATTGTGTTTTTTCGGCATCTGCAGAATATTGACAAAGTTTTGTGTACTTTTGTAATATAAAAGCAACTATGGGTGCAGAGCAGAACCAAACAGCAGAAAAAGAAGGAGGAAGTTGAAGTCCATCAATCATAATTTCCAAGAATCATTTCTGCAGTGCCATCTTTTCTTTATAACGATAAACCAGACAGATATTTAACTAAACTGCCCATGTTTTGGATATAAAATCATCTCACTCAGACACACGCCCTCTGGTGGTGAGTCAGGAGTTGGAATTGATCTACAGCATTAGCTAAAAACGATTCAAACACTTAAAAAAATAACACCTAACCATTTTTAAGCAATAAGTTAATATAATGTCTGGAAAATGAGCCATTTCAAAAACCTTTGGAATATTATATCACAAATGAGCAGGGACTGCCCGTTGCCCGCACGGATTATTTAAAGTGACAGGAGACCCTAAAACAGGTCAAATAAGCCGAACTGAGCAGAATAAAGCCTCATAATGTAAGAATGATTTTATGTAAAAAATGTAATGTTTTGTAAAGACCATAGATCTTATCCTGGAGGCATAATGGGTCAACTACAGTTGTGTGAGATAAATGAGATGATTTATGTGAATTTGAAGGGCCTAAAGAATGGACTCTGTTCACATGCTTGTGAAAGAGAGAGCCGAGGTGTAGCAGCCCTGCAGAGATTGAAGGTCGGCTGTATTCGAGTGTGTGTTGCATCTTGTATGGGCGTTTTGACATCTGTGTGTGTGTGTGTGTGTTCTGTCTATCATAGATAAGACTCAGTGGGGCGAAGCAGAGATCCAGGAGAGCCTCTGTCAGCCAGTGGCCCGTTGATACCTCACAGAGAATACGTTTGAGTGTGTGTGAGTTCCCCAGGAATTGTGCCACATTTTTCTAAGTCTCCCTGGTCATCATAAAGCTGATTTTAGTCCAAGAATTAGACCCAGCAGCAGCACCAGAGTGTGTGTTAATGTCAGACTGTGTGTGTCCGTGGAGCTTTTTGTTGCCCCAGAGCTCATTCCCAACATCGTCTGTGTGTCTGTTCCTGATAAGGAAATCAATAGGAGAGTGGACAGCTTCTGCTGTATGTGTCAGACTCATGGAAACCCAGTGACGCTCTGAGCTCCCACTGGGTGTGAACACAACACAACCTCCGATTTACAACAATAACTGCCTGGAATATGTTGGACTTCCAAGTGAGAAGTTTTATATCAAAATGAGATGTCAGATGTTTGAAAGAAACACAAAGAGATGTCAGACATTCACAGAAAAACAAGCTCCTCTTTCAATGACTTGTCTGTTTCTCTTTCAACACGTAAAAAAGACAACGTTTTTTTTAAATACAGGTTTTAAAAAAAATTGTCTGCTTTTCTGTGAAAGGTTTTTAATTCTCATGCCTGCGGGACGCTTGTGAAATTTATGTGAAAATTTCAAACTTTTTCTGTAGTTTTTTTATTTTGGTTTAGCCTATTTATTTATTAGACCTTAATGTATATTTTAAGGTTGCTAGTTGCAGTCGTTTTACTCTGAGTGTAGCGGATAGTACTGTGATAAAGAATAAAAGTTGTGTGTTGTCAACATAAACATGGGGAAAGATGTTGTACAGCCTATCAATAATCTGAACAAGGGACAACAATCATTTTTCCCCCAAATGTATAATTTTAAATAATGTCTGAAACAGTTTACTAGAAAATCCCAACAAATAAACCCAGTTTATATTACATTTTGATTTCAAAATTGTCATTACATATTCAAATTTTGGTCAATGTGTCATTTATTATGGTTCAAAAGCAACTCTAAGCAGGTGGGCTTTTAATCTTGATTTAAAGGAACTCGGTGTTTTCTGGAAATGTTTTCTTGAATAAAATTCAGGAAGTTTACTCAAGTCAGCAATTACATTTGCTAAAATGGCTCATTGTTTCTCCTAGGAATTACGAGAATGTAATTATGTTGCATCCATTTTATGAAAAAAAATTTCTGAATTCATATTCATTAGGTTGTGTATTAAAGTCAGAGTGCCTGTCTCTTTAAGCAGGTCTTCTGGGCTTGCCGTAGGGTGTGTGTGTGTGTGTGTGTGTGTGAGGGTTGTCTTGTGCATGTTGGGCAGTTTGTCATGTTGTTGCCATTTCATGTCCAATGCACTTTCATGTGCATCAGCCTCTTTATATAGATGTGGAGGTCAAGGAAGGCGGACACTTCATAGAGAATTTCTGAAGCAAAGTGTAAGTAATGCATGAACAGGTGTGGGAGGGTTGACAGGTGAGATAAGGAGGGAATAAGGCAGAGATGAAGAAGAGAGATAGGTGTGTGAGGGGGTGGAGGTAGAAACGGAGAAGAGGAGCAGAAAGACAGGAGAGCACATGACGCAAGAAAAAGACAAACTCAATGTTTAAAACAGGAAGCCAAAGGAAGCAGAGGAGGAAAATATGAAAGATGGAGTTAAGACCTCATGTTTAAACCTTTTCCTCGATGACAGAAAACAGAGAATTCAGAGGACAACCAGATAAATCATGAAGCCAAAGCTGACAGCTTAATTCCTATCAGCAGTTTCCGTCTGCAGCTTGTTGAACTCCAATCTGCTCGCACATTAGATGCTCATGCGGATATGTTCAGATGAATGCCAGAAATGAAACGAAGAGCGTCGAATTAGAGCAAGAGGGACGTGTCCACTACAAATCTGCTGTTTCCTCATGTTTCAGACTGTCATTTTATTAGAAAGTGGAAAAAACTGAAGTGACAGTAAGAGGATCAGTGTCTCTTTTCAGCTTTTTTACTGTTGGTGTTTCATTTTCCCCTGAAGCTCTCAGCCGCTGGACTGGCTTGACATTTCTGACTCTTTTATCCTCCATGGCTCAGAGAAAACAAGCAGGTGGAGGTTTACTTCCTGCTTCAAGACACTTTGACAGCTGCAGTGTAGATATTATGTGAGATAGTGTAACATAATCTGGGGGGAATTAGCACAAATCAGTTTCTTTCTTGCAAAAAATATGAAAAGTCTAACTCCTTTTCTTAATTTAAAATAGATAGCATTAGGTTGGAAGGTTTGACTGTAGGCTGATTTTGCTACTAATTTCATGCAATTTTGTAGCTTTAACACCATTTAAACTGGAAAGTTGCTGCCAGACTCTGCTTTTCAAATGTGTTGACATCATTGGCAATCATGGTTGCCTCTATAAAGGCAGGAGATTTGCCAGTTTGCTGCATTAAAGCATGCAGGAGAGGTTTAACACAATGTCAGAACAACACGTTCTTTAAAGAAGCTGCAACTTATTTTTAACATTGCTACGCTTTGTCAAAAAAATCTGCAAATAATCAGATTTTTCTAAAATTATTTTGAGTTACGTTCAACAGAAAAATGAAAAATATGTGAATAGGTGAGTCTGTGAAAACTGAACCACAAATAAGACTTTATTCTGAAAGAAAACCCCCCTGTGCTTTAAGTAATTAAAATAATTAACCTTTCCCTAATATAACAAATGTAAAAAATGTCTTTAGTTCTTATATTTAAGATCTTTTGAGCAGATTTGTTGCTTTTACTCTAAAACATGTTGAAGTTACTTTGAAATTGCAGCTAAAATGGTTAAAGATTAAGCATTTCTTCCGTTCGTCTCCCTCTATCAACTATCATTAGTTTTCTCTTCCATATTCAAAATGTGAGAAAAGTAAATTTTGGCAACAGAATAATTGTCACTGCAGCTGAGTTTTCCATTTTTTCCGCCACCTCAGGTGAGATCCTCTCTGGCGCACTGAGTCCTTCTACCATATCTGCTGTCGTTTTATTCACCTCGCATCTGCAAACACTTTAACATTTTTCTGTTTTTGAATTTGTCAATTAGAAGTCAGCACAGCTTGAAAATATAATAGTAGCATAAATATTTGGAAGAAAACTGATAAAGCCTGGCCTTGTGCATGGAGTTTGTGTTTAAATGGAAGCAGGTCAGTCAAAGTTCCTGCAGGCAGTGGATGTTCCTCAGGGGATTTTCATGTTCTTTCTGAAACATGTCACTTTATTCTGGGGTCAAATCACTGACCCTCGTTTAAAGTTACCATAGACTTCCTCTTCTGGTTGCACTGGATTTATCTAGAATTTGATTTGAGGGTTCCTAAAGTGCCATGTGTATCAGACCATCAGCATTTTTGAATATTAAACTTTAGTCTTTATTGATCATTGTACCAAAAAACAAAAATGTCTTGCAAACAAAACTTTATCCTGTGAATTAAAGTGGATCAGCCATGATTTCAGTATCTAAAGGCTAATTTCCTACTTTTTAATTTCTGATATTTTGTTCTAGTGCTTGGCCAGGGCTGGTATTTTGGTAAAAAGTAGTAAGGAACTTTTCTTTTTTTTTTTTTACTCAAAAACATTTAAGTAAACAGGACCAAAGAACAAACTGAGCATTGTCCAGGGACAACAGATGAAAAATAGCCTTTTGGCTAATTCTGGCACATTTACATAAATGTCAATTAATGTGCATCATCCAAATAAATTAAATTTGATTTCTTTACGTACATGTTTGATCCTCCATTTATCTTCTGAATTTCTGCGATCAACGTGCTGTCACCAGTCTCCTTCACATGGCTGTGTGAGCTTTCAGAACATGCAGCTAGGATTGCAGAACCAATCCACAGGGGGCGTGGCCTGTAGCTCAGCAGCCTTTATCTGAGCAAAATGCATATGCAGCCGCTATTTACAAACAAATAACCCCTCAATACACCATTCCAGAAAATATTTTGTACTACTCAATTAAAAAAAAATACAGACAATATGTGCATGTTTCACTTTTCCTCAGTGCGTTGCAGGTTTCTGGGAATAAAATTACAGAATTTGATAATTTCCTGATGAATGCATTGCTAATAATCACTAAAACATGGTATCAAAATAACTTATTGCAGGTTATAAACTAAATTTAGGACAGCTCCATTTCATGTTCCTCATCTGATTGATGGAGACGGAGAGAATTTTAAAGAAGAAACAGCTGTTCTTTAGATTATATTTGTTGTTATTTGTCTTTGTATAAATACGTTGAATTGAATGGTATCAGGGCCAAAGTTTGCTAAACTTGGAGAATGGCAGGAAAAAATATGTATCAATTTGTTCTCTGACAGGGTTAATAGAAACGCTCCATTGTAGAAAACAAGTGCAATCTTACTTGTAAACTTGACCCATATCACCCCTTTCCTTCATTATAACCTTCATAATTCATAACAGATAGTTCATCAGGTTCAGGGGAATTTCATGTTTATTTAGTTTTTTTATCCCAAATGGTTTAGAAATCCAAGGTTAGAGTGAAGATGAGCAAAAAAATTTGTGAAATACTTCCAACATAGTAGGGAAAGATATAAATTTTAACATCACACATGTTTATCAAGAGTAAGAAACATCATAAAAATGTCAATAAAACACTGAAATTGACCTGTAGTGCACACATAAAGTGTAAGGTAAGGGCTTCCTCTGCGAGAAAATGTGCAGGACTTTTATTAGAGAAATGTATTTTTCTTGACACTATGCAACATCTTCAAGTATCTCTCTGGGGTCGTAATGTGGCGCAATAAAAAAGCTAATGCAGATACTTTGTTCCCTCTGTGGGCAGTAACACCGATCAGTTTCGAGAGGCCAATGTTTCACCAGACAATCGGCTCCCAGGATAAAACCTTTTTATGAGGCTTCTGCTCACATGTTTGTACTGACGGCTCTGCAGGTGCGCTGTCCTGCATGAGGACAGCTGCCACATGACTGCAGGTTCTAAATGTAGGTGAAATCAGATTCTGGGATCAAATAAAATATTGAATTTTATTGGCTGCTTTGATTGCAGATCTAAAGGCTCGTACTGATTTCCAGGTTTAATATTTTTCAGTTTATACTGATGCCTGCTGGCCTTGAATCAAAAATAATTGAAAAAGTAAAACTCGTTCAGACTCGATTGTCACGTTTCCCAGTGAGCTTCAGATGATGTAGTTGTCTGCTGCCTATTCACAGCTACGTTTTTATGGGTTTTCCTTTAAAAAAAAAAAAAAACTCTTAAGTATTTTTTTAATCACCAAATAGTAAATTTTTTTGTATTTGAAAAACAAAAAGTGTATCTTTGGAAGCTAGGTGCAATACTGCTTAACATGCTATTAAAAATATTTCCGGTGGAATCTGATTCCAAATTATTTGCAGAAAATTGTCTTATTTGCAGATTTTGTAGAGTATATGCAAAATATTCCAAAGATAATGCAACTTTGGAAGGTGATGAACCAAAGTGCAATGCTGCATGGCACACTTCTGTTGCTAAAACAGTTTCCAGTGTGAGTATTCAAGCAAAATTAAGATATATTTGGTGTTTTAACTATTAAAATTGGCATTGAACTTTTTTCATCAGCTAATCTATATTTTGCCAAATTTAAAGTGACATTTTTCACCTAAATGCAGTTCAGAGTCTTCATTTAGCTTCAAACTTCTTTTCCCTAACTGTTTTTTTATGTTTTCTTCTCTAAGTTGGCTGCATTTCTTGCAGTATTCACGCTTCCTCTCCATAATCCTTCATCTCTCTATTGTCTCCACTCCCACTTTTCATTAGCGGCTCTGCGTGAGGGCCAGTTGTTGTTGATTAGCAATCAGTGCATCTTTACCAGTTTTGTGCCCATGCACTGAGGAAAGCAGCTCTTTGTGCAGATGGAAATACTTGTTTGTGCATTTTATACAACACACATCCAATTATCCAAGTTGGTGTGCTGGTGGAAGCTGTTTTCATATTAGATTAGTTTTTAAAACCTTAATGTTTCAAAAACTAATTTATTAAATGAATCAACTTCATTTTAACAACCTAACAGAGTGGCGTGCCGTGGTGGCGTAGCGGTTAGCGCGACCCGTATTTGGAGGCCTTCAGTCCTCGACGCGGCCGTCGCGGGTTCGACTCCCGGACCCGACGACATTTGCCGTATGTCTTCCCCCCTCTCCTTCCCCATTTCCTGTCAGCCTGCTATTATATAAGGGACACTAGAGCCACAAAAAGACCCCCTGGAGGGGCAAAAAAAACCAACCTAACAGAGGAACAAATGTGCTTGATATTATTTCCATTTGTAGTGATTACCTTGAGAAAAAAAACATGCAGTCATCACTGCTTTGCATTATTAAGGCATCAGATACAGAAAAGTTTTTGAAAACATTGCTGGATCATCAAGAACTCGAGGTGAAAAGTTTCAGCAGTTGCCCCCAGGGCAGAACTCGTTCAATATGCAGTTCTGGAAAAAAATTAAGAGAACACTTAAAACGATCAGTTTCTCTGATTTTACTCTTTATATTTATATGGTTGAGTAAAATGAACATTGTTCTTTTATTCTATGAAATACTAACATGTCTCTGGAATTCCAAACAAAATTTTGTATTTATTTGCAGAAAATGAGAAATGGTCAAAATAACAAAAAAGATGCAGCTCTTTCAGCCCTCAAATAATGCAAAGAAAACAAGTTCATATTCATTTAGAAACAACAATACTAATGTTTAATCAGTATTTGGTGGAATAACCAGGCGGTTTTCAATAGAAGATCTGAGTACATCTACATGTACAGTTAATGAAACACATTGACCAACATGTATGATTTGATTGATGATTTTGATGATGGCACTCGACAAAATGTAATGTTTATTGCTTGTTTCATAATTTGTGGCTGTTTTTATGATATAAAGGAATTTAAGCTACCTTGTTTCTGAAATGTGCTGCACAAATAATCTTGAATTAACTTAAAGGATGCAAACTGTATATATTGACTGTTCGCTTTAATTTCTGATCTTCTCTAAACCTTTGCTGTGTATGATTTCAGCTATTCCACAGTACACATTGCAGAAACATGAAGACATGTCTGATGTGTGTTTCCTGTCATGTGACTCTGGGTGCCAGGTTGCGTCCCTCTGGGTGGCCTCTGTAACGCTGCGGTAGGCAAGCTGGAGGCGGTGAGATGGAGGAGGAAAACGGGCAGGGAGGAAGTGATTGAGTGAATTTCTCCTTCCTCCTGCAGAGTAACATCAGGAGAGGTTGTTGAAAATAAATGATGTTAATGAAGAGTTGAATCTCTCTGAGAAATGATTAGTTGGCTGCTTTTAATGTTCGATTTTTCGCTTTTTTTCTAAGAAGCTTAAAGCGGTAACTCGTAGTCGATCTTGCAAGCAGTAATGAGAAACATCCAGATGTAAAAATGAACATTTAGTGATTCTTCTTCTGCCTGTCATGCAGCCCTCAGATTTTCACTCCATTTGTGAAGCACTCTTTATGAAAATAAGATGTATCCACTTGAAAATAAAATAACAGAAAAAACTCAGTGTTACTGGAAACTGATGCCTTTGTTGCAAAAAGCTTCACAGAACTTTGAAGTCATTATTCCTATTTTTATATACTTTTTTCTACATGTTTCCAAGAAAACTCGTAAGGTTGTGAAAGCTTTAACAGGAACGATTTTTACTGAAAGTTTCTGTTCCTGCAAGATTGTTATATAAATCCATGTGGTGTGCTGATGTATTTTCCTTCTGTCAATTGCATCCTCTCTCTCCCATCAGTTTGTCTAAAAATGTATCATCAATACCAAGAGTATGATTAATGTTTTGTTTTTTTTAACAACCAGTGGGTTCGCAGGTTTGCATTTATTGGAGATTTTCTCTAATCCATGCAGATGCATGATTAGAGAAATTTATTATTATTATTATTATTATAAATTCATCCGTACTAATATTTACTTGCATGTCCGTTTGCAAGCCTTTTGCAGCTTCTCCGTTCATGAGAAGCTGTACATTTAAAAGTAAATCAATCAAGTTTATTTCCATAGCATATTTCAGCAACAAGACGGGTCAAAGTGCTTTACATCATAAAAACACTAAAATCAATAATAGAAACTTTACATTTTGCCATGTGCCGCCATTACACATCAAAATGTTGGTCAATGTTTCATTTATAATAATTCAAAGCAACTCTAACCAGGTGGGCTTTTAATCTAGGTTTAAAGGAACTCAGAGTTCCGGCTGTTTTGCAGTTTTCTGGAAGTTTGTTCCAGATTTGTGGTGCACAGAAGCTGAATGCTACTTTTCTCTGTTTGGTTCTGGTTCTGGGTGTAAACCAGAACCAGAAGATCAGAGAGGTTTGGAAAGTTGTTCCAGCAGCAGCAGATCTTTAATTTGTTCAGTGATTCATAAACTATCAACAGTATTTTAAAGTCTATTCTCTCAGTGGAAGGACTGTAGAACTGGGTGGTGTGCTCTATCTTCCTGGTTTTAGTCAGAACGCCAGCAGCAGCGTTCTGGATCAGCTGCAGATGGATGATTGATTTAGATGCTGTTGCAGTAATCAAAGCAACTAAAGCTAAAAGCATGGATGAGTTTCTCTAGATCTGGCTGAGACATTAGTCCTTTAAGCCTAGAAATGTTCTTCAGGTGATAGAAGGCCGACTTTGTAACTGTCTTTATGTGGCTCTGAAGGTTCAGGTCTGAGTCCATCAGTACACCCAGATTCAGGCCTGATATCTGGTTTCCAGCTACAACAACTGAAGCTCTACATAGTTCCTGTATGGGTCCAAAGATAATGACTTCAGTTTTGTTTCAATACATGATCCAGGTGTGATTTAGAGAGATCAGTACTTTCTTACTTATGTCTTCTGTTAGTCATTTTTCTTCTGTTTGAATCAATCATAAAAAGCCCCAAACTGGTGACTCATGCTATTGCTGTATGACATCTTTGGATTAGAGCGGTGGATAAAGAGATGCCTGATGTCTGGAGCCACGGCCGTACGCACAATCTGCTTCCATGTAGTTGAGATGTCTGAGTGTTCACGACTGACAGCTGATTCATCAGTCCTGCAGCCGTCATGAATATGCTAATGCAGCCTTGAGGGAAGCAAAAAAAAAAAAAAGAAACTTTCTGAGTAAAACCGGGACTTTGGTTTTAAGACTGCAGCAGGAGAAGGAACGTTATTCTTTGCAGGTGAAATGCAAACTTTTTCAGAGAAAAAAATATTTTAAAAATGTCAAAATTTAAATAAAACTGCTGGATGCTCTTGTTCAAGGAGATAAATGAGTAGCTTAATTCTCATGGACTTTGCATCTCAACATTTCTTCTAAAAACAAAAGATTTTCACTTTCAACACTTCAGGTGTTGAAAGTGAAAAGATTTTGATCTGTATAGAAACCTCTTTTCCAGCTCAGAGCCGCTAAAGATGCCTAAATCTTATTGTTTATTAACATTTGAGTAATAAAAAAGGCTCCTTTGTGTTCCCAAATCTTGTGACGATCGTTGTCCGAGGTTTTGGTCTCAGGGCCGCAGACAAGCCGGAGCTGTCCGTGGTAATTACCATAGATCATGCTGTGCTTCACAGGCGCAGGCAGTCTGATGACTAACTGGAAAAGTCCAATTAATTTCCTTGTCATTGTTTCCATCTGCGCCTGCTGCTCTTTAACCGAGCCGCTTTCAGATTTATGTCGCTACGCCGCCGCAGCTTCGCTCGTTTGTTGGAGGTAAATGTTACTGCTTGGCTTGTAAACAGTCTTTGAATTTCCTCCTTGGCTGATTCGCATACGTCTTTTTCATCATTGTCTACAAGCTGTTTTTATTTTTTCTATGTTGTGTTGGAATACATTGCACTGGTTTTCTAATTTTACGGAAGCTGAATGTTTCAAAACGTAGTTGCTTTAATAAAAATCTAAGCTTTTGTATGAAATAAAAAGCAAGAAAATATCCTAAGCTTAGAGTCAGGTTGAGTCATTTCTTTAAATTATAATTATAGGATCGTCAGCTGCAGTAAAACTCTCTTGACCATCTTAAAAAATAAACTGATTGCATTTCTCGCTGTTAAATCTCCATCTACATTTAAGCATTGTCAAAAAGGCAGCTGAAATGATGTTATCAGAGGCCAGGATTTTCCATTAAGATGAGCTAAGAATCTGCTTCATCTGCTTTATAATCAGCTACATAAAACTTTAGAGCCGCAAATGATACTTGTTGGAACTATTTTTTTATTTAGCATTTTGCTACCTCTGACAATGTTTAGCACACTTAGCTTCCTCTAATTTTTCCAGATGTATTCTAAATCACTCATTTATCTGGCTTTTTTTGTAACCTTTCAGTTGAATAAAGTTTGAAATCTGTGCTAAAGTTTTGGTTATCAACTGCTAATATTCGTGCTCTTATTTTGAAGTGGGTGAAGACGTTTACGCAGCAGTTCTGTTTCTTCCCTTGACGTTCTCTTCTTTTTTTATTTCAAACAAGAAACATACAGGAAAAAAGTAGAGAAGAAGATATAAGTATGATATAGATCATCTGAATTATAATGACAAAATTAAATTGGTGCTTGAGGATTGAAGTCTTTCAATGGTAGTAGATCTAATGTTTCAGTGCTTTAGGGTTATTGCAACTAACTTTTTAGAGGATATAAACAGACAAATAGCTAAAAAATATACAGCTTTTAGAACCACACCACTGTTTTAATGTCAAAAGTAAAAATAAAAAAACCCTGCAGAAATCTATGTTTGTTGCTATAAAACAGTTTTAGCTAAAGAACCAAGAACCTTTGAAGACATTTTAAAGAGCCACTCGTGCCACTGGATCTGCAGGATGCAGACATTTGGTTTAGGGTTCAGTTACTTCGCCTCTGCATTGATGAGGGAGGAACATGCATTCACTCAGGATGCCTCCAAGGTGTTTTCCTGCCATTGGGAGAAGACCCAGGACAAAATATTGAACTGAATGGCTTAGAAACCACACAAAGTAGCTGGAAATTTTACATTTTTTATTTTTTTTAGGAAATGTTGGCTCTTCAACCCAGTTTCAGGCGATGGAAGATTATATATGGATTATTGACAGAAAAAGAAATAATGCAAAGTTCAGGGTTTTTCTGATTATTTGGATTTGCAGAAGTTAATTTGGGTTATAGACTGTCTTGAAGCTGAGCATTTTCAAATCTTGGGTGCATTTTTGAAAATTACTCTGAAGAACTTGAGGGTAAAAGGACAGGAAAAGAAGGGGAGGGTGGGATTTACTAAATTAATTAATCAGTTCAAGTATTGCATACTTCAGCAACATTGATTGGGCTTAAATATATTAAATAATTCTGTGACGATGAGCTCAGTTAATCACATTACAGCAGGGGTTTTCAAAGTCAGTCCTCAAGGGCCGGCATCCTTCATGCTTTAGCTCTCTCCCTGGTTCAACACCGGGTAGGAGCTGCCGCCTCAGCGTGTCAATGTTCTGCAGAGGCCTGCTAATGAGCCAACATTTGATCCAGACATGGTGAACCAGCGAGAGAGCCAAGCCTACATTCACACTAGCCCTGATTGGTCCACTTTAATCAAACTCCAGTTCGTTTAGAAAATCTGGTTTGTTTGGAGAAGTTTGAATTAGCAATCGAACGCTGATGTAAACCAAAAAAGCTAACTGTGGTGCGCCTAAAAACCTCGGTCTGGGTTTGGTTGAAGTGAACTCTGGTGCTGTTTGAATGCATATGTGAACGCCACACAGACTGCAGCAGGAAGCGGACTGTAGAGCAGGGGATTCTGGGTAAATACAACCAAAACAAGTGTGCCAATTTATCCAGCTAGCTAGTGCTAACTGGATAAATGGCTTGCGGTCTATAGCCAAAGACAAAAGAGAAATCCTACTACCACTTAAAGCCGCTCCACTTTGCTTACGTTGGTGAAGAAGGAAGTTGCACTCAGTTTCTTCTGAGGTGTTTTGTGTTGTTTCCTGTAGCGGTTCTTGGTGCAGCGCCCCCACAGGCGAGGAGGGGAACAGATTTTTGATCTTTTGACACACAGAAAGAGAACCACAACAGCTAGAAAATGAAACAAATATTGCAGTTTTGGTTCCCAATCGAACCAAATCTACTCAACTATCAAGTGTGAAGTCAAGTTTTTCTATATAGCATATTTAAAAGTGCTTTGCATCATAAAATAATTTGACGTTTTAACACCAACCATTAAATTTTGTCTACTGCCATTGTAAAAATAATCAAGCAAATAGACATCAAGTATGTTGATCAATGTTTCTGTTTTTATGAGTCAAAGGTAACTAAACAGGTGTTTTCAAGCCTTGATGTAAAGGAACTGAGTATTTTGGCTGTTTTGCAGTTTTCTGGATGCTGCAACACAAATCCTTTAAGCCCAGAAATGCTGTTCTGGTGAAAGAAAGGCTCAGGTCAGAGTCCTACACCGGGATTTCAGTCTGATCTTTAGTTTCCAGCTGTAATAACTGAAGCTGAGTTGACTCCAGGTCGTTCCTCTGTAGGTCCAAAGATAATAACTTCAGTTTTGTTTCTGTTCATTTGGAGAAAGTTATGGCACATGTTCACATTTATCTGCTCTAAGCATCCTTCAGAGGAAGTCACATTGTAAAGTAGAGCTGTGCATCATCTGTGTATTTCTGGTAGCTAATCTTATTTCTTGTATTAAGCTGAGCCAGTGGGAGCATATAAATACTAAATAGGAGGGTTTCTATTAATATCTACATGCTTTTAGGATGAAAACACTCTAAAACATGCAGAATATCGACACATTTCAAGCACAACATGTCCATTTATGTTTATTTTCTGTTGCTTGTACTTTCCAGCCCCACCCACTCCCATCGCTCCCCCTGAACTCCTCGCCGTTGGCGCCACCTACCTGTGGATCAAACCCAACGCCAACAGCATCATCGGAGATGGGCCGATCATCCTGAAGGAGGTGGAGTACCGCACCACTACAGGAAACTGGGCTGAGACCCACGTGGTTGATGCCCCCACCTACAAGTTATGGCATCTGGACCCAGATGTGGAGTATGAGATCAAGGTTCTGCTGTCCAGACCGGGTGAAGGGGGCACTGGGCCACCGGGGCCGCCGCTGATAACCAGGACCAAATGTGCAGGTGAGTGGACACGACTTCCACGGCTTCGCTGGTTTGTTTTCTCAGCTGTTTTGACATTTTTGGACTGGGAGTTATTGATTGAACCGACATCTGAGACGAGACGGGATGAGTGGGACAATAAAAAGAAGAAGGAAGCTTTCCCCTCAGGAATGGCAGCATGAATCACGGCTGATGATAATTGTGACGCGTCAGAGATGGAGGAGAGCTGGAGTGCTTTGGTTGGAGGAGGAGAGGGTGTTGGAGGTTAGTTGGGGGCAATCATGGCTGATAATGAGGATCCTAGTGGGGGTGTAAGGACACAACAAGTGACAGTTCATTTGATTAAGTGACAGTCCATCAGGTCTGTGACGGCCTGACGGGACCCTCGTGTGTGTGTGTGTGTGTGTGTGTGTGTGTGTTGGGGGACTTGGCGGGGAGCTGCGTAACTCAGCGGTTGGCTGCCTTCACCAATCATGGTGCTGCTTCTGCTGCTACCAGACAATTAGCTTCATTTCCATGTTTTTCTTTTAACATATTTGAAATGTTATGTGTTTATCTACAACTGTTTTGATTCTTTCTCTTTCCTTCCTGGTTTCATTCTTCTTCTTCTGTGTCATTCTCTGATTCCTCATTTTTCTCCCCATATTTCCATCCTACCGATTCTGTTTCAGATTTCATTTAGTGTTACTCTCCCCACCTCTCTTAGTCGGTTAAGTTTCACAAATTTTGAAGTACAGCAGTTTTAGTGCAAAGTTTGATGATTCAGGGCTTTGCTTTTATTTGTGCACAGTGTACTTCCTGTTACCTCTTAACAGTGGCAGCTTGCTGAGAATGTAGTGTGTTACAAAGAAGATGCTTGCTCTGTTGCTATTGATGAGTGGAACCTCTTCATTATCTCTAGTCAGTTAAGAAAACAAGCTATAGTCTCTGACAGCATTTCTGTAAATTGAATAATCTGAAGTGATCCAGTTGCAGTGAATATCTGGTCATGGTGGTTCTTAGCATAGGTTCTTTGCAGTTCTACAGCCACTAAACCAGGGGTCACCAACCTTTTTGAAACTGAGAGCTACTTCATGGGTACTGAGTCATACAAAGGGCACCAGTTTGACACGCTCTTCTGAAATAACAAATTTACTCAGTTTGCCTTTAGTTATACATTATCAATAATGATTAATGATACTCATCTATGAGAAGACACTGATCATGTTAATGGTTTCTCCCAATAATTAGCAATGAAAACAAGGTGGGAAACAGATATAAATATTCAGCACTTTATCTCTTTTAATCTCAGTAATTGTCACATTTTTAGATAATCACTTACATCACTACATTTCATAGGAAAAATGTCCAATTTTCACTAGCCACTCACAAACATTTTTTTAGCAAATCATGAACTATGTTGCACCATGTTTCAAAAAGTTATCAATTATGTAATGTTAAAGAAAAATCAACTTACATATTTTTAAATAAATCTTGTCACATTTTGAACTCATGACCAAATCTGCTGCATTTTTAACAAAATTATAACTTATATGTCATGAACACACTTTTAAATTGAACACAATTCCTCAATATTTTAATTAAACTTTGCCATGACACTGCCATGTTGCCACTAACATCTGGCATTGGTTTCTTTATTAGTGAGAAGACTGGCATTGCATGCTGTTCACCAGTGCACTGTAATCTGGTGTGTAACTTGAAACTGCAACTGTGAGTGCATCTTTCAGATGTGCATCAGTGAGGCATGTTCTGTGTTTGTTCTTAATGAAGTTCATGTCAGAAAACGCTGATTCACAGAGATAGGTTGAACCAAACAGGCTGGCAACCTTCATAGCTGCTGTGCATACACCACTGTACTTCTCTGTGTCAACAAGGGACCAAAAGTTTGGTGCAGTCTGGTAAACTTTGAGGTGTAGGTCATTTTGCAATGTTATGATTTCCATCTCCACCTGTCCAGCATCCAAGTTGAATGTTGCACTTAGTTTCTCAGCAAAGTATGTTGTGTCCACATTCATGAAAGGATTGGAAATGAATGACACACATGGCTCAAGCTGATCAAGATCACAAAACCTATTCTCAAACTCTTGCCCAAGTCTGTTTATGACTTCACAGTACTTTTCTGCAACTTTGTCAAATGTCTCAGATGCAGAAGCATTGTTTTTCAGCACCAACTGCACAGAGGGAAAGTGCAGCACTTTTTTTCTCTGTAAATCCACAGAGAAAATGTTCATCTTGGCTTTAAATGCATTTAAAGCACTTATCATATCAACAACAGTTTTACCTTTGCCTTGCAGCTCGCAGTTCAAGACGTTTAGTTTCCCAGTAATGTCCGTCAAAAATGCAAGGTCAAGGGTCCACTCTGTGTCTTCTAGCAGTGAGACGTCTTCGCCTTTGGACTGCATGAACTCTTTGATTTCACCCAAAAGTGACAAAAAACGAAATAAAACTCGTCCTCTGCTGAGCCATCGGATTTCTGTGTGTAGCAGCAGTTCACCATATTCAGCTGACATCTCCTCCAATAGCACCTTGAAAATCCTGTGCTGTTTAGCTTTGGAGCGGATGTTGTTAATGATTTTTACAACGGGAGTCATCACGTGCTCAAAGCCGATCACTTTTGCACATAACGCCTGCTGGTGAATGACACAGTGATAATGCAGAAATGTTGGGAGGTCTGGGTCACCTTTACAGTGAGCGATGAAACCTGTATGTCGGCCGATCATAGCAGGAGCCCCGTCTGTTGTCACCGCCACCAGTTTTTCCAATGCTACCTTCTTCTGCACGAAAAACTCCTTCAGCGTGTTATAAATGTCAACTCCCCTCGTAGTTGTCTTTAAGGGCAGTAGTGTCAGGAGTTCTTCTCTTGTGGAGAAATCTTCAAACACCATCCGGATGAAGACCAACAGCTGAGCTGTACTGCTGCTGTCCACGGACTCGTCCACTGGATGCTAAACCACCTGCACTTTGCCAGATCCCGGTCCAGCTGATCGCCCAGGTTCCCAGACATAGCTGACACTCGTCTAGCCATCGTAGATGCCCCCAGTTGGACGTCGGAGAGAGTACAGATTAGATCGGTTCCATTTTTGTCATCTTTAAGTACAGTGTTAGCTATTATCATCATTGCTTCTTTGACAACTGCTCCATCTGAAAATGCCTTCTTCTTCTTGATCAGAAAATGTGTAGCTCTGAACGAGGCGTCGGTTGCTTTTAGTGACTTTTTTCCCGCCCTCGTGAAAAAAGATTGTTGCTTACCCAAAGCTGCCTTTAGCTCACTGGCTTTTTCTGCACGTACTGCGCTTCCCGGTGGGTAGTTAGCATGGTAATTTTTGTGACACGTAGTGAAATGTCTCTCAATATTGTGCCGCTTTGCCGTCGCTACGGTCGCCCCACAAATGAGACACACGCAGGTTTCTTTCACAACCGTAAAAAAGAACTCCTTCTCCCATTCCTCGTTAAAGTGATAAGTTTTCTTTCTTTTTTCAGCCATATTTTTGGGGAAAGAAAATGCATTCAGCACCGTGTCCGCTAGCCTACGTTCCATTGGCACTGGTTTTGTCATGCGCACAATACTGACCATTGAATTAGAACTAGAGTAAGTCAGAGTTCACCCTAACTTTTCTAAACGTCATGTATAATGAGGATATTTTTAAGATACTGTCATTTTTAAAGCTATATAAATGCAAGTGTGATTAAAAAAAGAATAGCAACAGAATAAAAAAAATTTTAGACACAGCTCACTAGTGAGTTGTCCTATTTTTAGAACGGGCTTGCGGGCGACCAGGTGCCCGCGGGCACCGTGTTGGTGAGCCCTGCACTAAACCATTTTTTCATTTCACCAACTCAAGACGTTTGGGCTGGCTGATCAACAACCAATCACAGTGCTGTAAGCATTTTCTTAATGTTTGTTTGGTTTTTGATCTAATTCCACAAAAGAAGATAAAAAGAAACACTTCAGCATTGATAAAATGTTGGATTAGCATCAGGATAACACTCGCTCTCATGTTTGCCTTATTTATTTAATAAGCTAGGACTAATATATCCTTTTTTTGCATTGACCTTTGCGAATATCACTTTTTTTATGTTTCAAGCAAGTTCACTAAAAAACATAAAAGAATACATTTTTAAAAGTACTTTTATGGTAGAAGTGAGTTTTCAAATTGATGTTTTGAGTGTAAGTGGGTGTGTGTGTATGAAAATTACATCTTGGAAAATAAAACATCTCTTCATGACTTTTATGTTGTTTTACACACATATCAATTTTTCACAGTTTCATTCTTTCCAACTAAAGAAAGAATGAAACTTCTTTCATTCTTTAATCTTGCATTTATTTTCACTTACAAAACATTTTTAGTATCTTTTGTCTTTCCTACATAACCTTCTGTTTTTGTATATTGAAGAAAAACGAGATATTTCCCCTGAGAACCATTAAGGTGTTCTGAAAGGGCCGTTATTTTGCAACAACGTGACTCTTTAATTTTTCATCTATCATAACATGAGCAGGCGTAAATTATGCATTTGTTCATGCCACTTTTTCTTTGCTTATTTCATGTCATTTTTATTACTATGGTCCATTTATAAAAGTAGTCCAAAGTATACAAACAGACCAGTCACAATAACAAATTTTGCTGGACAATAAATTGACCCTGAAGTTATTGCGATGAACAATAACATTGTTAATTTGAAGTTTGTAAATAAAATGTCCTTCAAAAAATTGGGTAGTTTAGACCAAAAATAATTTATTGATTGATTGCTTATTGTGGCAGGCCCTCACTTATTTGACAGTTAAGAACTTATTTTAACCTCTGAATGAAGACAGTAAGATTAATTTCCACAGTATTTAACACATACTTTATTGTCCCAACCTCCTGTTTTGATATTTTGTTGCTCTCAAACTACTCAGACTTCCCTTTGCAGGTGGAAAACTTCAGTCTCAAATCACAGAGCAGGTTATGCAGTTGGTGCAGTTTGTTTTTGAGCAGATGTCTCTTTCTGAACATGAATACTCCTTACCTTCAAATTAAAGTGAGCCAGGCAAAATCTAATAAATAAAATACGACTTGAAACATTTGGATAGAGGTGTGTGGTGTGAGAGGAAAAGGAGGAAGAAACATGGAGGGGAAAGATGTGGTTGATGTGAAGTGAAACAGAACAGAGATGGTGGTCATTTCTGTTTGTGTGGAAAGTGTACTAGAGAGGAACATGTGTTTCTCTGCTTGTGGCTCGATGTTGAGCTGTCACAACCCTTCACAGGGCGTGTGTGAGGGTGTGTGTGTGTGTGTGTGTGTGTGTGTGTGTGTGTGATGGGATTGAAGCAGGCAGGTATGACAGATGTTCAAGAGCCTGCTGGCTACTGGCGTAGCTGCTGTGCGTTTGTCTCCACACCTTCTGTGTTCACCTTTCTGTTCCAGTTAACATCTACAGCCCAGCTCGGGTTTCCCATCAAGCCCAGTAATCACCTTAAATGCGACGACTTCTGCATTTCAGCTGTTTTCATTTCCTGCAACAGCTGTCCTGATTATTAAGCAGGTCTGCAGGTACTTTTCATAATCTTATTAATCTATCTGGTTCTGCTGCATGTCTTCATGCTAATAGTCACTAAAATCAGTTCATCTGACCTCAATTTAACCACATGGATTCATGTTTCCACACAAAGTCACACCAGGAGGTCGTCTGCTTTCCCAACAACCACAAGCTGCGTTTCCATTACAGATGTGCACAAAACGCTTTCGTCATTCTGCTAACATAAAAAACAACATAGTTTTACAATTCTGTTGTTGCAATTAAATAAGAAACACTTAAACTTAAACTTACATGTAAATAAGCTTTTTCACACATGATTTTTAATCAGTCATTAAAAATCATGGATGTAAATATGTACAGTATTTTCTTACATTATTACACTTTGGATCAAATCAGTCATTTCTGGTTGAGAAGTTGATGCTGCTACATCATGAATCAGCGCTGCTAAGGTGAAACTTAAGGAGTTGGTCGAGTTTTGTAATTCAAACAGCATAAAGCGCATTTTGCATCCCACTCTGGACTTTGTTTGGACCGTTTCTCTTTCCCATTCTGGGATATCTTCAGAGTTCGGTAGTAAGTAGTTACATTTACTCAATTTCATTTACTTGAGTAACTTTTTTGAAAAAAAAATTACTTTTAGGAGTATTTCTTATTATGCTGTATTTTTCACTTTTACTTGAGTAATTTTATTATGAAGTATCTCTACTTTTACTTGAGTAAAATTTCAGGATTTTTTACACACTGAATGAAAAACAAACATGTTTAACCAAAAATTCACCAAACAGAGACACACACCTGCAGTTTTTATTAAAGTTTCATAAGTTTATATTGAAAGAAACATTTTCTTTTGCCTGTTTTTTTTTGTTATATAAATTATTGTCATTTTTGTCCTTAAGATACCAAACCTTCCACTTAACTTTATAGTTTGGTCCAATGACTGATAATACGATCAGTACTTGAGGAGACTTTATACCAAATATTTTTTTTACTCTTGAGTAACTTCTTGGATGGCTACGTTTTACTTTTACTTGAGAAAAAATATGTTGAAGTAGTTCTAAAACTTTTGGATACTCTGGGTATTTCCACCATCTTTGTTTCTATTTATTCTGTATCAACTGGCTTTGCTTAAGGATTACCATTATCAGTGGGAATCATTTTTGGTGTAATTACAACTTTTGTTGTGTTTATATTGAACCCTCTTTACTCTGTTGCCTCTAAATAAATCATCTCAAGGAGATTTTACAACAGTAGTCCTAAAGGCACCATGTGTTGCCAGCCATATCCACCCAGATATTACCCATTAGAGTGAGGGATTACCAGACTCTTGGCGTGGGGAACGACATCAGTGCGGTGATATTCTTGCAGAATTGAACAAAAATTTGCTCTGGCTGTGTTTGATCCTGCAGCTGTTGTTGAAAATAGGATTCAGGTCATTTCATCAGAAAAGCGGATGCTCCAGTGAGTCTGCTGCCATCTTTAACCGCGTGTCTCTTCTACCGTGGCACATTTCGGAAAACAAGTAGGCAAGCCCAAATGAACTCTTTTTTTTTTTTCGCTCGGGGTGCTGAGAGTACACGGCCTTGATAATGATGGATTTTATCGTGCACCCGCCCTCCTCCTCAGTTTCTCTAGCTCCTAACCTCCTACTCATCACTCTTCTCTTGCCTTTCAAGGCTTTCAAACAGTTCTTCACCCTGCCTCGATTTGGATAATTTCTCTCTCTTCCTGTAAACGACACTCAGTGGACCAGTTGTTCCCTCACTCTTTTAGCATGGTGTGACCTTCATAGTTTTTTGTTCTCTGCCTTGGAGTTTAAATGAGATCCTGTCTCCTCAGTTCATCCCAGCAGATCCATACCTCTTAAATCAGTGACGACACTTTGAACCAGAGATCTCATCAGTGCACAAAATTCAAGTTATTATTTCTTTTTAAATTTAAATTTTAATTTCTTTTTGTTTTTGTCCCCTACCTTCTGCTTTATATCTCCACTCAAGTCTATCTCACCGAGTTGATTTGAATGTGAGCGGTTTTGTTTTAATAATGAATTGAATCTTGGTTTCCAGAGATTTGAGTTTGAAAAGTATTAATGTGGCTACAGGAAATGGCTTTCCGTCTTGCTTTAGAGGTTACAGGAAACACCAGTAAATTATTTACACCTTTGTACAATTTTTGGATAATAACCAAACTGAAATAAATGACTGTAATGGATAATAAAAGAGCAGAACCTAATAAGATCAATAATAAAAAGTCATAAAACTAATATACAGTCATCAAAATGATCAATGCACATCAGATATGTTGGTCAATGTTCCAGTTACTGTGGTTCAAAAGGAACTCTAAACAAAAGGGTTTTTAGACTTAAATTAAAGGAACTCGTTTTATGCTGTTTGTATTTACATTTATGCATTTTTTAAATGTATCTACTTTTCTTTTGCTACATTTTATTTTATTTTTTACCCTGAATGTTGACTGTGAGTGCGTGGTGTTCAATGCCTGTTTGAACATAGGTTTTCTATATTTCATCTTATGCAAAAACTCAAAAAAAATATTGTAAAAAAAGTTTTTAAAAAGTTGCCTTCTATTTATATCTCTTTAAATATTCCTCCACAAACTGCATCTTCATCTAACTTCCTTAGTCGCTTTCCTCCCACCTTCCTCTCCTCCTTATAAATTAAATATTTTTATGTGGAGGATGATAATGTAACAGTTGGCTAATATGTTACCGTATAAATGAGCTTTAAATCCATCTGGAGTCTGTAAATCTTTCTTTAGTATATCTTCTCTGAATTTTCCTGTCTTCGTTATTGGAAGGTGATGCTAATGTGAGCGCTGGCTAATGCCCCACTCTGTAAAGACTCAATTCACCTGAGGTTATAAACTACATCTCAGCATCTTCTTCCATCTCTCCGCGTCTGGCTCGTTTCTTATAAAGTATCTTTATGTGAAGGATGGTAATGTGAGTGTTGGCTAATGCGTTACTCCATAAAAATGGATTTTTAATTCACCTGCTGGGTATATACGGATTTGGCTGACACGACTTCTTCGTCATTCTGCCAAGCCAAGCAGGATGGAAGCACTTAAGAGAGTACATCCTTTCTACATCCAACTGTTCAGAGCTGGTTTATGTAGGGACACATTAAATAAGACTGGGCCCATAAAATATTTCCGTAAATAAGCTGGCTGTGTTGAAAATCAAATGTCACAAGCGGAGCAAATTTTTCATTTCGCACATTTGCTAACGTTGAAAATGTTTAGCACACATAGCTTACTCTAAATTAATTTTCCCAGATACATTTTGATTGTAGAAAACTTGTGGTAATTTCCGAAAGACTGTATTTTTATTTCTAATTTTGTTGTTAAACTTTTGCTAATGTCTGCTAATTTATCTTTAACGCTTTTATTTACTTTTAAAACATTTAATGCACTTAGCTACCCTAAATAAAATCTTCAGACAAATTCTAAGTTCTCATTTATTTGTCTGTTTTGTAAAACTTTCAGTCGAATAAAGTTAAGCATCTGTATTGAAGTTTTGGATATTGACGACGGTTCTAAAGATGAACTGGTTGTGCATCTAATAGAAAACCTTTTGAATAAACTGAGTTCTGCATATCGGCTCCTCTCTCTTCGTGGTAAAATGGAGTTCCTCTGCGGCAGTTTTTCTTTTTCTCAGTTCAGTGCAATTTAATGTTTATAGTATTAAACAGAAGCTGCACTGAATTGCCTTTTTGTCTGACTGAACTTGAGCTGAACTTGACTGTTTTATTTGTGAAATCCTGAGTTGGCTTCTTGTAGATTAGCTCTATATGAAGAAAATAAATTGCACAAGCTGCTGTATTCCCTCAAAGATAGATTTCTAGCAATCTAATTATCTGTAAAACTTGTTAATCCATTTTAATCATTTGTTGTGTTCAAGGTTTTTTGGCTAAAAATAAAAAATAAGGAACATGTGCTTGATTTTATGAAAGTGCTGTTATTAAAGCCTGAAATCTTACGCTGTAAATCATGTGTTTTCTGTGCTGCTGTTGAGAACTTCTTCTTGCCCTTCCTTTGAGCCTCTTCTCACCTGTTTGCAGCTCTTTGACAAAAAGCAGCAGCTGAACATCTTGAACTAGAACATCTTTTCATCACGTAAATGAGGTTAGTGTGAAGAAGTCCTTTATTTGTCAGGGGGTTTGACTCAAACATGTTAAGAGCAACCACTTTTGTGAAAAATACAAAGAGGCTGAATACGTTTCCAAACCCTGGAGTTGAGTTGAAGAGCTGTTTCCTTGCTGCTTAGTCAGAACCCTTATTTAATTTTCAGCTTCCTAGCTTCCAGCTTGTATACTGTGAACTGTTGCGAAGCATTTTATAATTTATTTCTTTTTGCTGTGTAAAGTAACCTTGACTTTACTTACTGTTTGAAACAGATTTCTTACGGTCCTTTGAGTTTCCATGTTTGCTTGGTCAAAGAAATCCTCTCATTTTAGTTCCAGTTATCACTTCAGGTTATTTTATGTTTTGTAATTTTCACAAATCAGCATTTCCCTTTTCAGACTTTAAAACCTCCACAGGTTGCCTTACGCCCAGCATGAAGTCGTCTTTTGTATTTCTGCTGAAATCTTGTCACCCTCTCAGTGATCTTTCCATGTGGCAGCTGCTAAAACCTTCTTCTTTAACAACCGAAGTCAGATTGATGGACATTTGCCACTTACCACACTGCTCATTGACCAAACACTTGACATGGGGATTGTCAAGTGTACCCATGCAGAAAACAACTTCCAAATTAACTTTTTGAAACACATTGTTCTCAAAGATCCAGAAAACTTAATGTAATCTCATAAGGAGTTTTTGAAGTAATAAGAAATTTTAGCTCATTGTGAATTGAAATAATTACACTCTTATTATGGCAGTAAATGAATTATACTTTAGGGTAATGTATTGATTTCTAGGTCAGAAACAATTTGATCTTGGGTTGGTAAAAGTTTTGTCTTACCAATTTGTTGTTAGTAATATTAAGAGCTTGTTAAATCACTAAAATATCTGGATTAATTTCCATGATAAGTGGAAGGCAGTGGTGGGCTCATTGTTGCTAATGTGCTCATATTTGAGCTATTTCTGTTTAGCACTTTTGCTAATTTTGAAACATTTAGAGCACTTAGTTTCCCCTAAAATAATTGCTGCTCGAGGGTTGTAATCTTCCAAGGGCAAATGTCATTTTTAAGCATTAGCTTGTGTGTAAATACCTTGGTGGCATAGTGCTTTAGCTTTAGCGTTAGCTTTGGTGGAACTAAAGTTATGATTAGCGCTATAGGGTTAGCGCAGCTAACTTTGTACTTGGAAGGATTCACCACTGGTGAAAGAAAAATCTCAGCTACTGGTTGAAATGAGAGTTTGGAAAAAACTTCAAAACAATGTGTGGTAAACCATGAACTGCACTTTAACTAAACCCCACAGTTCTTCAAACATCCATTATCTTATGTTTTGAACACTTTTTATTGACCTTAGTCTGCAGTTTTCAGAATGAGAATCATATTTTTTAGGTTTAGTCAATGTCTGAGAGCATTGTATATTCCTAAAGATGCCCATATTTATGTTCTTCCAGTATATTTTTTGGTCTTGAGTTATTGCAGATGTGAATCCTTGTGTCTGCACACAGACGGTGCCACATCAGGTGAATACAAAGCAATCCTGGAATGAAATTAGAAAAGCACAGCTGTGCCTCGTTCATAAATTCCTCCTAAAACAGCAGAAAATACTTCTTCCTTTGTTAGATTTAGACTCTGCAGACAGTATCATCCATCTGCCTTCTGTCACATCTGATTTCGTAGCAGCTGAGGACATTCAAATCTTCTCAATTTACTTTGTTAATGCAGTGCACAGATTGATAGTCGTTTTCTGGACCTTTTGGGTTCAGTTACTGTTAGTGCAGAATGTTTTGTTTTTCTGTTTCAAGTGCAAATACTTTAGTTGACTTGAAATAAGATAAACCTATTTTCAGCAATATGTAGGAGCTTGTTTTTAGTCCATAATTTCTTAATTTGACAATAAAGCCAGAACACAGATGTCAAAAAGCCTTTAAATGCTTTGGATCTACAACAGTTTACAAATCCAGCTTCTAGAAAGCCCCATTTTGTTAGTTTTAATAAAATCTAGCACATTTAGTTTATTATTGAGTAGGTCAAATAAAAAGCACAAGAAATTGTATTTGTAAAAACAAAAAAGTAACTAAAACAATTGTTTTTGTTTCAAGTGCAACTAAAACAAGTACCTTTTAACCATTTTTACTGGCTTGTTTTAATTATTGAAGTCTAATAAAAAGTTCTTGTTATTTCTCATAATACATGGAAATAATGTCCCGTTAAAAGTGAAATTATCTGCCATTTGAACTACTTCTTTATTAAATCAATATTAAGGAATCATTGACTTAGAACAAGCTTCTATCTCTTGCAGAAAAGTTACTTTTAAGTTATTTTTTTCTGATTTCAAGTGTACTAAGATATTTGCAATAGAAACTGGACCAAAATTATTTTGTAATTTTCTGTGCTTTTGCATTTTACAAGAGAAAAGAGCTTTCACTATGTCTTTCTTTTTGTAGTGTTGGCGTCTGGTTGAGAGTTCTGGCTGCCATCAGTTAACTAGTAGATATTTTTCCAACACTGGTCAGACACCACAGCTCTATTTATTGATTCAGTTCTTGTGCCGACGTGGCTGACATTCAGACTCTGGGGGAAAAATGAGAAAAAGTAATGATTTTTCTGTCTGAAGCTCTGCTTATTCATTCAGAAAACTTTGTAAAACGTTCACATGGTTTGGGTCCAACAGTAATTCTGAAAGCTGAATGGCTTTAATTACAAAATGTAATGACTGTCCTGCTGTCCTGTGCCAGGTTTTACCCTGCAGAGCTGCAGGTTGTCAGGCAGACAGTCGGGCTTACCAGGCCTTTGGTCTTTGGTTCTGTTTGGTACCAATTGGTATTCATACCAATTCATATATACAGATATGTGAATTGGTATGAATATTAAATATTTGTGCTGCTTGTTTTTATGTTCAAGTTCTCATCTTCTCATCATGAGATCAATCAAATCAATGAGACATGGGACAGGTGGTGAATACCAGATCTCCAGGAATCGCCATGGAAATACAGCAACAGCAGACTGATGGCACGCGCTCCACCGTTCCTCATTCTCAGCTGCTGAGATGCCCTTGAGCAGAGCATCTAACCTCTGTGTAATGGCCCCTGTTTTATATGTGTGTATGTTCTCCTGAGGCTGTTTATTAGTCCAAACTCAACCTGTGGCGACGCCTCAGTTCAGAGCTCTGAGGGCCAAATCCAGCTTCAAATGGTGGTTGAAAAGGTCGGAGAGAAACAGTTTGAAAATATGTTTTCAGATGTTTCAGCACTGCAAAAAACAAAATCTCACCATGTTATTTAGTTTTTTTTCCATTGCAAATATCTTATTACACTTGAAATAAGACACAGTAACTCACAAGTAATCTTATGAGTTACTTATAAGGTTAAAACAAGATATAGTATCTTGTTTTAATTGAATAAGTCCTTAATATTGACAGAAATGTATTAGTTTCACTGCCAGAATATTTCCTTTATAACATGGGAAAAATATAAGTGAAATAATAAACTAGAATTTTTTTGGTCAATATTAAAGAATTGTTAACTTAAAACTAAGATATTTGTTCTGGAATTTAGAGAAAAATACTTAAGATTTTGTGTTTTGCAGTGAATCCAGTGACCACACTCCAAAAACACAAAACCATTGCAGGTATGTTTGGTCCAGTTTCTAGTTAAAATATCTTAGTACAGTAGAAACAAGAAAAATAAGTTCAAGTAACTTGGATTTCCAAAATATGAGCTTGTTTTAAGTCAATAGTTCCATAATTATTTGATAACATGAATCAGAAAAGTAATAGTTTTGCTGGGAGATTATTTCACTTATAGAAACAATTTTTTCCCATAAGAACTTTTTAAAAACATCAATACTAAGTTTTATCTTATTTATAGTTTGCTAAGATATTTGCACTAGAAACTTGACCAAAATACTTGGTAAGCTTTTGTGTTTTTGCAGTGATATTATTTCCTTTTAAAATCAGCAGAATAAATTTCCCAGAAGGCCACAGAAGTACAAACACTACTCAAAGTCTACCTGGATACATCACCAACTCTAAAGCTCTTCCTAGTAACAGGCCTCTATTCTGAGATTGGTGTTACATGCGTGTCATGGTGCAGCAGAGGGGAGTAAAGACGTGTGAAGTCTGTTTGAGAGAGGAAGTGAGAACTACTTAAAAACCAGCGCCAGACACTAAAAACTCTAAAGAAACTGAGATTATTCAGCACAAAGATACATCACACATTGGTACACAAAAACAAACTAAATCCCTTAAGATGATCATATGTCTTTTTAATGCATGTAACTGTTGATCTTTACCCATGCGACTGTTTTTGTGCCCAGACGGTGCATTAACATCCATCCTCAGTTCGTTTGCTTTCGCAGCAGTTAGTGGTTGTAATCAACACTTGAGAAAACTGTGAGGATGAAGGATGAGTAACACTTGGTGTGTGTGAGAGAGAGTGGCTTTGGTGGGGTGTTGGAAAGAGTTGTTGATGCAAGTCAGAGGAACTTACAAAATCAACTCAAGTAAAAAAAAAAAAAAAGCTTCATTAAGGCTTTGTCCAGTATGGCCAATCTGTTAAGTTTAACAGAAGGTTTGTTTTTACTCTGTGTAGCTTTTTTGTTTTATGGATTTCATGAAGAACAAAAAAGAAAGATATTCAGCATTAAACCTGATTGTTTCCTCTACTGTCAAAAATAAAAAGTCCCAACAGGATTTGGAGAATATGAAGGAAGTAAAAATCACTTCTGAACTTCGCATGTTAAATAGTGGCACAGTATGTGATGTGTAGCTCATGTTGGTTTGCATTCCTGAAAATAGAAATTACTAGGGCCACTGGAAAAAAGAAGACAAACTAACCTACAAGTAACTTTACAAGATGAAGGAGCTTGTTTTAAGTCAATACTTCCTGAAGAATGATTTTAAAAACTACCAGTTTCACTGGCAGATTATTTTACGTATTACAGGAAATTTTCCCATGCTGAAAGTTACATAATCTGCTAATGGAGCTAGAACCTTTTCACCATTGTTAATGAATTATTGACTTTAAATAACATATATCTAGCTGAAAATATACTTGTAAGTTAGTTTTGTCTTATTTCAAGTGTACTAAGATATTTGCAGTAGAAACCAGTCCAAAAATACTTGAGCCACACTTTGTGTGCCCCTGCTCTAAATAGTTTATATATGCACACATCTATAAAAATGTGGTTTCACATGTGATTATAAATGCCAGATAAAAGTTTTAGGTTGCAAAATGAAAGAAGACCTTGCCTCAGAGGCCATGTGACACTGCTAAAGATGTAAAGTTTGAGGAGGAAGTGAGGCGAGGACAACAGAAAAAGATTTGCTCTATTAGAAGAAAATGATTCCCATTCCCACACACACAGAATGCTGCAGGGTTGTCCTTTTGTTGTGAAGCCATCAGAATCCAATTTCTCCTTCATTAGGTCCGGGTAGGAGGTAGTATGCAGCCACTAGGTAGCCAGGCTCACCGCCGTCCCTGAGCACACACACACACACACACACACACACACACACACACACACACACACACACACACACACACACACTGTTACAGAATCTAAACGCCTGTTATCTTCCCCACAAAGCTGTAACATCAATAAGAGCCCTGTTACAACACAGCTGACACACAAACACGGCCGCACACTCAGGAATAATTTTTTAGATGCGAGATGAGAGGGCCACAGCGGCGGACACACACATGCAGCAATCAGAGTCCAGTAATGAAACTTCCAGGTCCTTCTGGAGGAGAAATAACAAGGTCTCAGGCGCTGAAAGAGATCCATAGTTTGTCTTTAATTGACCTGATCTATTACTGCACATGATGAATGGATACACAACAAACACTTTCTCCTTTTAGATCCTCCCTCTCTCTCTCTTTCTCTGCTGGGTGAAATTGTGCTGTGTCCAGTGAATCAAGCCAATCACTTTGGCATGTTAGAAGTTCGCAACAGCTGCTGAGTGGATGGTGTTCACACATCAGCAGTAAGAGAAATGTAGACATACCAAGACACGCTCTGGAAGAGGCAGTTTCACTGAGTTAAAACCTGCAGTAGTTGGTCAAGAGGGATGGAAGTGTACAGCCTGCGTGGCCGACTGGGAGCCGGGATGAAGCCCATTAAACGGAAGAGGTCCGACTTTAATTCCTGCTCTTTGGTAATTGGCCCATTGGGGCTGATTTGCATTGTTTCCATGGCAACAAGCTTGTTTCTCCATAAGTAAACGCAGCGGGAGGTCAGGAAAGCGGGAGTGGAGTCAGTGAGTTGTTTTGTGTCAGGAGAAGTCAAAGAGGACAAGAGGGAGACGAGAAGTTCTGGTAAAAATTGCTGCATATTTTCAAGGTGTTTCTCTGAAGGACTGAACGGCGGATGATTTATTTTTCCTCAGCATTAACTGGAAAGAGGATGAAGTTGAATACATTTTTTCCTCACTAAAGGCTAAACAATAAATTAATGTTGCATCGGAAGCATTTATAAAAACGATATATTATGGCAACTTAAAGACTGTTAATTAAAGAGTTTCACAAAGCATTAATTAAAGCCAGAGTTTGTCTGCCTTGCTTTTTCTGAGACATAAAATCAATGCTCTAATTTGGTGTAAGCACACCTCCAAGGGGATTTAAGACTCTGGACGGCTTTTCCATAATACGGCTGAAATCAGAAGTTTACATAGACTGAATAAAAAGACGCATCTCTTTAAATCAGACTAGGCTTCTCATTTTAGATGGGCTTCATTCCTTTAGCTGCTCACAGTAGTTTACTGGAGGTCTGGCCCGTTCCTCCAGGTTTGTCAGCTGCCTCACTCTCACAGACCTTTTCAAATTTACATTTTCTCTAGGATTCAGATCAGGGCTTTGATGGCAACACAAAACTTTGACTTTGTTGTCCTAAAGCCACTTTCTAACACCTTGAGGAGTGTCATCCATCTGAAAGACAATCTGTCCCCAAACCTTAACTTCCTGTCTGATGTCTTTAAATGCTGCTTCAATATTTCCATATAATGTTCTTTCTTCATGATTCCATCCAATTTATGAAGCGCACCAGTCCGTCCTGCAGCAAAACAGCCTCACAACATGATGCTGCTACCCTCATACTTTACAGTTGGGATGGTTTACCTGATTTACAAGCAAAACGGTATGGTTGTCAGTTCAGTCAGAGGGTTTTAACATCTGACAGACCAGTACACTCAGTTAGAATGGGAACTAAAGTTGCAACATTTGTCAAACTAACCAAACTCTTTGAGCAACCTGTTCCCCTCCTAGCCTGTGGGGGTGCTGCACCAAGAACCACTGAACCACATCTGAAGAATATATTGAGTGCAGCTTCCTTATTCATGAAATGTAAACAAAAATGGTGAGTTTAGCCATTGGAGGATTTTTCTTTTGTCTTTCAGAGCTAGCGCTAGGCTCGCACATTTGTTTTCGTTGTTTTTACCCAGAATGCTTTGCGCTGTATTTCGCTTTCTGTTTTTTGAGCAGTCTCCGCTGCACTTGGCATTCACATATGCATTCGAACCACATCAGACTTCACTTCAACCCAGAGTGAGGTTTATAGGTGAACCAGAGTTCAGCTTTTGGTTCAGATCAGATGAACTGGACTTTCTGGGTAGCTAAATGAGCGACAGTTTAATTAAAGCAGATTTAACAATGTTGGTCTGAATATTAATAATTCAGTACATTTTATTCTGGAAGAAGTTGAAATCCTTATAGATCCTTTTAGACATCAAACACACCACTGGATATTAGAGGTTAAAATATCAATAAAGCAATTCATTTTTTGACAGGGTACACATTTTTAAACAAAGCCTTCATTAAACCAGGATAAGTAATTAAATTTGTCAATGCAATATTATATAGAAAGCAATTGGTCTGTAATGTTGTAAGCATGGGCAAAAGTAAGTATATTTCAAAGGTTTGTCATATTGATTAAGAATTCATTATTCTGTGGATTGTTGTCAATGATAAATCATTACAAGATAAATAAGATCTATAACATGTTTGTCCCTCAAAATGATTTACTGAAGGTGGGGAAACAGATGGAGGAAGAGACTGGGTGTAAGGAGTGCAAGTCTAAAAGCTTGAGCTTAGCAACAAGTTGACAGGGTAAAGATGTCGAGGTGGTGGAGGACCGATAAAAGCACAGATAAATGGAAGACGGTTTTACTCGTTTAGTGACCAGGGAAGCTCAGAGCAGCTTTGAGTTTTCTGGCGTTTCTTCGTGTAAAAGCAGCGGAGGTGAACAGAGTGGATTAAAGCTGAAAGCGGCATTTTCTGACACGGGAAGTCAACAGCATGGTGCACCGAATAGGACAAGTGATGAAAAGTGGGCCAATTTTCATCACCTCTCCTGGTGTGAAAGTTTCATTTTCATTTTTCATTTTCTCTTTGTGTTGCTGTGCAGAGAAAAAGGTTGGCTCATGTTTACATAAAAAACTTTGCAAAACCCTTTTTAAGCTGATATGCATGAAGGCAAAAAAAGTGCGCTGCAGGAAAAGATTATTAGAAGAACCATATTTCAGCTTGAACTTGTCTTCTGTTGGAATCTGGAATAGATGCAGAATAACAATACATTTAAAACTGAAACCTGCAACAAAGAAGAGATTTTAAAGTTTATGGTAAAAAAAAATCCATGATACTTTAATATTGATTAAGAATCAGTTACTTAATGGCTGACGTTAAAGTGAAGTGAGCTTGCTATGGCGATGCCTTTCCTTTTTTGGGAACCGGAAAGGGATAAAGTTAGAATCCGTACTGCCCGTTTTTTCCTCACACAGACAGAAAGAAGAGATATGATGAACCGGATGAAGAGTCGGATCGTCTAAGTCAGTGGTCCCCAACCTTTTTAGTCGCGCGGACCGGTCAGCCCTTCGCAATTTTGCTGCGGACCGTGGTGGTGGTGGTGGTGGTGGTTAGGCCTAACCCCCTCGTTTTTCGCGGCGTTACGTTCCAAAAATAGATGAATCCTTAATATTAATTTTTAAAAGTACTTAGTTCCATTAGAAGATTATTTCACTTATAACAAAACATTTTTCCTATTGACTTAAAATAAGCCAGTAGTTCTTGCTGAAAAGTTTTGTTTTATTCCAACTATAATATGTTTTTTTTTTTTTTACTTTTTCACTCCAGAAAAATCCATCAGTCATTAATTCAAGTTTTTTTTTTTTGTATAACACATTTCAACAACAAGGCAGTTCAAAGTGCTTTACTTAATAAAAATACTATTGAAACCTTACATTTTATCAGGTGCCGCCATTATAAATATTATACATAATGTTGGTCAGGATTTTATTATTATGGTATAAAAGCAACTTTAAACTCTTAATGAGTTTAGATTTAAAGGAACTCAGTGTTTTGCTGTTTCCTGGAAGTTGTTCCAGATTTGTGGTGCATAGATGCTGAATGCTGCTTCTTCATGTTTGGTTCTGGTTCTGGATGCAGAGCAGAACCAGGAGACCTGAGAGGCCTGGAAGGTTGCTACGACAGCAGCAGATCTTTAAGTCGTTCAGTGATTTATAAATATTTTAAAGTCTCTTCTCTCAGTGAAGGACTGTAGAACTGAACTGGGTGATGTGCTCCGTCCTCCTGGTTTTAGTCAGAAGTCAGAACTGAAACATTAGTTCTTTAACCCTGAAAATGTTCTTCAGGTGATAGAAGGCGACTTTGTAACTGTCTTTATGTGGCTCTGAAGTTTCAGGTCTGAATGGTACAACTTGTAAAAATGTGTTTGAAAGTAAAAGTTTAGCAGCTGGCTTTACCAATGTCGATGACTAATGAAGACAGAGGTTAATGACAGAGCGACAGTGATTGTTTTTCAGGCGGCGCCAAGCAGCCGTCCGGCTCCTGAGGAGTGACCTTTCTTCAAAACAAGCTGATTGCAGTCATCCCAACACACACACACAACTCTCATTAGCACAGCGCCTCCACGAATAGCATGGGGGGAATAAAGCACACAGTCAAACAGTGACGATGACAATAATGAGAACGTTTGTTTCTTGTGGTGGCAGGTCAAGGTGATAATGACTTGCTTCTGTGATTGAGAGTTAACAGTGTTGTTGATTGGAGCTTAATGAGAGCCTTCTTAATTGTGTCAATGAGGGAGAGAAGTTTGAGGACGGTTTGTAGAGCGTGATGAAGAGAGGAAGTGATGATGAGTTTACAGAGAGAGGAGCTGTTCACACGGGCGAGGCAGATGAAGACAGGGAGCAGATGGAGAGAAGCTAGTTAGTACAAGAGATCGTATCTCTGTGGCACAGATAAGTCCACAAATACATCCCCGCTCTCAGCTGATTTGATGCACTGCATTGCCGCTGCTCTTTGACAGAAAGTGATGAACACAGGGTCACGATTTGATGTATTTGAGCTGTGAGATCAGAAATCATCCGGCAGAGCTGTTGGGCCTAAATCACTCGGTTTATAGATGTGGCCTTCGAGCCATACTTCACATCACACACAGTCAGCTTCTCCTGTGTCTCATCTCAACCATCAATCCCGTCTGTTCGCAGCTCCAAGACGCCGCAGAGGCACAGGCTGATGTCATCATTATCTGCGGCTTCGGTCCGAGTTGAGCGCAGGATTAAAATGAGCAGCTTTTGTTGCAACACACATTAAAATGTGTAAAATGTTTTATGTTATTAAAAATAACATAAAACATTTCCTTAAATTTTACTAAAAGTTTATCTAAAAATATCACACACCCAGGTTAAAAACTGTGCAAAGGTATCAGTCAGGAGTAGGTTTTAACTAAAAATACATAGAACTGTGTTGCTTGTTAATGATGTCATATTGTTTTTATTTCTATTGGAGTGAAACCTCTGGTCACTTTCCATTGTCATGCAATTTCACATGAGCTGTTTCTAATTTGAACTGCCACTGATAAGCAACTGCTTTACTGAAACATGATGTAAAGTGAAAAAAATGTAGAAAGACCAAAATGTCTTAAATGTTAATTCCTTCTCTTTTTTGCCTCAGTTTGTGGTTGAGATATTTTCACACAAAATGCAAGAAAACTGTGTGAGCAGGAACAACATGAGCAGTTTTTAGGTTTTTAGACACAAGCTTTCTTTATTTTAAAGCTTAAAGTAACGAAAGTGAACGTTGGTAATACCATTTTCCCACAAAATAATGTTGAGACACAGTTGTCAATGGAAAGTATGAAAGTAATCAAAGCTTTGATTACTGTGGCAAGTTATTGAGGTCTAGATGTTGAAGTCAGAACTGTCAAGTCCTTTAGACCTGTTGCAGAGTAACGTCATGTGCACAAGATCCCATCCCCAGCTTTGTGCTGGAGGGCAAAAAGCTGCTGGCTAATGATGACTAGCATCGGTTTTAGCTGTTAAGTTATCGATATAACAGGCTGAATCTTAAATATATTGGTGATATATGAAAGAAAAAGGGATGCAGTGCTTTGCTTCTAATTGTCAACACCAAGACAACGAGATAACAAGGTCAGGAAAGTAAAAAGAAAAATTGATTGAGAGAGGGAATTAGTTCAGTTATGCTAACTTGACTTTGACAACCGTAACATGTAGATGAGATGTGGAATTTGGTTTGTTTCTGTTTAGTTCAAAAACAATAGAAAAAGGCAAGGTTAACACCAATTCTGTGTTTGAATGAGCTAATCAACCAATGCTAATAGTGTCAGTAGCCAATCTACTGCAGTGATCACTTATTAATAATCTCAAAATAACCATCAAGCCTGAAAATATAAAACTTCAACAAACTGAATGTTTTGTTCTTTGTGTGTTTGCATGTTTTTAGTGTTAAATCCAGGTACATTAGTGGAGTTGTCAGTCAGTTGTTATGACAACAGGTTTAGCATATAATACAACAAACGAAGAATATGAGTAGCTTTGAATTGTAATTCATTGATTTTTCCATGTTTTCCCTTTTTGTGGCCCATTGCACTAAATTATTAACCCCTACATCTCCAGGTTTTGTTTTGTTAATGAAATTGTTCTACTGCGGCAGCACAGCTATGGATGGCAAGAACAGGAATCATCTTTTTGCCCTCCAGCGTTTAGCAAATGGGTAAAATTTATGGATGTAAACAATAACATGTAATGTGTCTTTAGCTACATATTTAAACTGTAATAATCAGAGTAAGTAAAACTTAGCCAGTTCATGCTGAGGTAAAATCCATTCATCTTGTCATTTTTATACAAATTTGTTCAGTTTTTTTGTGAGTTTTAGCAGAAAGAACTTTTCTTCTCTCTTCTTTTCTCCAACCAGTCAAGCGATTGATCTATGGACCACCATGAGGCATCCTTCTCTCTTTCATATCCTATTACAGATTCTCCCTCGGGCCTCGAATTTAATGAAAAAGGAATGAAAGAAATCCCGGCTTGGCAAACCTGGTGCATCGAGTTAACCTATTATTGGCCATTTCAAGCTGCTTTAATTCTGCGACTCCGGCATTAGCGGGCTGTGTACATAATAAAGACAGCTGTCTCTGAACCTGCTTGTGTCCCCGTGGCATGTTCAACCTCTGGTCAGGATCATACTTGGAAATCCCAGCAGGTGGGGGGAGAAAAGAAGGCAGGAAAAATAGCTGCAAGGAGAGAAATAGATCAGAAGTATATTTTCTTCTTTGCAATGGAGATATTGAGGGCATTTCAGCAGCAGTGTAGAGTCTTAAAGGGGCAGTAACATGTAAAATAAACTTTTTTCATGTTATAATGTTATTCCCTCATGAGAAACATATCTGGAGTGTTACCTTGATTTTTTTTTCATGCACGTTTGAGAAATACTTTAATCTCCATGGCAACCATGGAGCCAGCTGTCCATAACTCGTGGTTGGACTTAGCACTCTGAGAAAATAGTAGTATAAGTTGACTATTTTCCCCAAAAAAGCGTGGTATATTATCCATAGATGCCCAGATGTAAAAGTTTTAGACTTAAACTAGGTCAGGGGTGATCAAAGTGACACTCTGAAGGATTTTGGGAGGCCCAACAGGAGCAAATCTAGCTTGCAAGCATAAGTGGTTGATGCAGATGGACAATTTTTCAGTTTTTTTTTTTTTTTTAGCGATAACTTCTTCTTAAAAAATATTAGGGGCAATAAACAGATTCCCATTTATTAATGAGGTTTTTGCATTTATATTAATTTTGGACCAATTACCACAAACATTGATCCACTTTTCCCAAAAGCAAATCTTACTTATATAAAAAAAAAAACAATCAACCTGAAAAACTTAGAAACTGTTGGCCTTCTTTATGTTTTATAAATATATCCAATGATTTTCCATTTTCTACAAAAAATTTACCATTCTGTTCCTTTTAATAAAATTTAAATTGTTTAATGTATTATTGAGGCCACACTGCAAAAGTACAAAATTGTGCCAAGTATTTTTGTCTAGTTTCTGGTGCACATATCTTAGTAACACTTGAAATAAGACAAAACTAACTAATAACTAGTAACTTTACAGCACAGTATAGAAGCTTGTTTTGAGTAAATAAGTCCTTAATTTTGATTTTAAGAAAGTACTTGTTCCATTGTCAAATTATTTTAACTAATAAGACATTTTTCCCATTTTATAAGTGAAATAATCCCAATGGAAAAAAGTACTTTTTTATACTTATTGAGGAATTATTGACTTAAACCAAGCTCCTATATCTTGTTGAAAAGTTACTAGTTATTAGTTAGTTTTGTCTTAGTGGAAGTGTTACTAAGATATTTGCATTAGAAAGTAGAATAAAAAAGCAAGGTCAGATTTTGTTTTTGCAGTGCACTGCACTAGGTAAATGTCCCAGAGGAAATGTAATTTAATGTTTAATGATTTGCTTTATTTGAGAACTTTTCTCCCACCCTTTTCAATGTTCAGGTTTCTCTCTTTCCGCTTCAATAAAGTCTAATATTAAATCTGGATCACTGGAATGAAGTTTGAAGTGGTTCCACTGTTCTCCATCCTGTGATTGTTCTCCGCGCCACTGAGAATACTCTCCCACACTGTGATTTATCTGTACGACTGTCGAACAAATTAACTATATTGCCAAAGTCGTTTGCAGCATATTACAGCTGGCTATAAGAAGCACATCAAAATAATGGAGAAAAATGATTTGGTTGCTGTTGTGTCCTCGAACGCCCACAGCTTCAGTCTCCGGGTTAATAAATGTGTGCTCAACAGGGGTTTTTCAGCGCACACACATCGTTGTGCAAACACTGAGGTGGAGTCGGTCGTTCGTCTGATCCTGAGAGTTGGAATCCGGCTCTGCAAAGTGATTTTCATCCTGCTTTCTCCAGAGACACAAAGTTACACAGCTCCAGTTTTTCTGTGTGTTTGATTTGTTCAAAGGCTAATGGCTGATTGCTTTCTTAGCACCCGTGTCGCATCAGAAGGGTTGATAATAACAGCCCAGAAATCTACATAGAGGAGTGTTTGTTGTTTGTGAAGTCGGTGTTGATTACTGGCGATTTACTGGCTTCCTGTGTGTTTGTTTGAGTGTGTACTCCAATCATCCTACCTCTTCTGTCCTCCGTTTCTCACAGTTTCACCGTAAACATTGTTTTGTGTCTGTGTATGCAAGCTTAGCTGTGCTTTGCACTTTTCAAAACATCAAACTGAGTTGAGCTGGGTGAAAGTCTTGAGTCGGCAATCGTTTCTTTGTTTTTTACATCCAAGCTTTCCTTGGATAATTTAGAATTGTGATGCCACTCTGTTATGTTTGTTCAGATTTTTTTTCTTCATTATTTCTGTAATTCCATGTTTTGGATATTATTCTCTGTGGAATCTGCCAGAAGCATTTTTGCTCTCACTTTTTTAGCCCTTGCAGCTTATAGTTGTTATGATGTGTAACTGTGGCAACAAAGCATTGTTTCCACAAGTAGGAGCAGCTGATTAGCATCTCAAAACTACGACCTCAAGTCCAAGAGCAGTTGAAAAGGAGGTTTTATGGCTGCAGAGCAGAACAGAGGCAGCCACACTACACCAAGCGACCCACAACACCACACCCCTCGTTGTAGAGGAGCACGAGGTGAGGCGCACACTGCGGGCTGTCAACCCAAGGAAGGCTGCTGGACCTGTTGGTGTCCCTGGACGTGTCCTGAAAGACTGCGTCGATCAGCTGGCTGGAGTCTTCACCAGGATCTTCAACCAGTCCCTAGCCCTGTCTACAGTCCCATCCTGCCTGAAATCTTCCACCATAGTCCCCATACCCAAGAAACCTCACATCTCCTGCCTCAACGACTACCGGCCAGTGGCACTAACCCCTGTGGTGATGAAGTGTTTTGAAAAACTGGTCCGGGGTCACATCACAGCACTTCTCCCTCCTGGCTTTGACCACCACCAGTTCGCCTACAGAGCCAACAGATCCACAGAGGACGCTGTGATCATGGCCCTCCATGCTGCTCTGTCACATCTGGAGCAGCAGGGGAGCTATGTGCAGATGCTCTTTGTAGACTACAGCTCTGCTTTTAATACCATCCTCCCTCACAGACTGGTGGACAAACTGGGGGACCTGGGCCTCCCTCACTCCACCTGCATGTGGATCCTGAGCTTCCTGACCAACCGACAGCAGAGAGTTAGGGTGGGAAAACATACATCCACTGCCCTCAGCCTTAGTACTGGCTCTCCACAGGGCTGTGTGCTGAGCCCCCTGCTCTATTGTCTGTACACATACGACTGCACCTCTGCCCACCACAGCAACACCATCATCAAGTTTGCTGATGACACCACAGTGGTGGGGCTCATCTCAGGAGGTGACGAGTCCGCCTACAGGGGAGAGGTGGAGCGGCTGTTGGTGTGGTGCAGGGAGAACAATCTGCTCCTCAACAACTCAAAGACAAAAGAACTCATAATAGATTACAGGAGGAATAAAACGGACATTACACCACTAACCATTGGGGGAAAATGTGTGGAGAGGGTAGCTGATTTCCGTTTCCTGGGGGTCCACATTGAGCAGGGCCTCACATGGAACATGAACACCTTGGAGCTGATAAAAAAGGCCCAGCAAAGACTGTACTTCCTGAGGGTTCTCAGGAGGAACAGCATCAAGGAGAAGCTGCTGGTGTCCTTCTACAAGTGCTCCATAGAGAGCATACTGACCTACTGTATCTGCGTCTGGTATAACAGCAGCACTACGGCTCAAAGGAAAGCTCTCCAAAGGGTTGTGAATACAGCCCAAAAAATCATTGGCTGCCCTCTCCCCTCACTGGAGGACCTGCACAGCGACCGCTGTCTAAGAAAAGCACAACACATCACAAAGGACACTTCTCACCCCGGACCTTCTCTGTTCACACTGCTGCCTTCAGGCAGAAGATACAGAGCAACCAGAACCAGAACCAACCGTCTCAGAGACAGTTTCTACCCGATAGCAATAACAAAACTAAATGCAATCAAAAACATCCATTAATCATCATGAATGATGGATGTGAGAATGTGGCTGTTCTGATTTAGTGTTTATTTTTTTTTGCCAGTTGTTTGTTGATTCTTGCGTTGTGTGTGAATTGTGAGACAGTTATTTTTTGTTTTTGGGCATATGCACCGACTGATGGCACCCTTTGAATTTCGTTGTCCTTCTGACAATGACAATAAAGATTTATCTTATCTTATCTCTTATCTTAAGAGCAGAGAGGAGGAGGGAGTTCAATTCATCTCTTCTCAGCATCCATCATAATTGTGAGCCAGGATTGTATCCCTGACTACAACATCTCTAAATGTTGGAGCGGCAAAAACAAAAGAGGTGGATTAGCATTGCCTTCCAACAACTGATGGAAACATTACCATGGAATATCAAACCGTTAGCAATTCATGACAGTGTCAACAGTCTTCAGTCAGAGGCCTCTTTAGATATGTTGCGAGCCTGACTGCTACAGGAGATCCTTCCTGCCCACAGCATCTCTGCCTGCGAAGATAATTTAATTATATGAATTACAAGAGGGATAAATAAAGTATTTTTGAATTGAATTGAAGAAATGAAGACACAAAAAAGCTTCACCCTTTAATACTTAAGAAAAAAAATGTTTTCAGAAACCTTGTTCTATATTTCTGGCAAACCAGGCTTCCCTGGTTTGAAAGTTTTTCCATCAGTGTTGAAGTTGATGGTGAATGCATAGTTTGTTCTCTTTAAATTGGAAAGTATCCTCAGTTTTTAGATTCAGCAGGATGTTAGCAGCGCAGACTCATTTCATTCTGATAAAACTTAAAGGCCAAGTTGCTCATTCAGAGGTCAAATTTGCTTCAGAAAATGCCCTGAATGAGTTAAACTGATTAAAGAAGAAATGCTTTGATATCTCATCCATATAGTTTGATAAATAATGCGTAAATGCGTACCTGGATGCTGTCTGAGCCTCTTCTGTACCTGCGGTCTCAACTGGTCTCTGAATACGAGGAACTGCAGTCTCCTGGGCATCTGTACATCCGATTCTTGGGTCGAGTCGACTGTGATACACTCCAGACTCTCCCCTTGGGTCTCTGTGTTGTTCTGACCAACAGACTGACCTTTTCAAGATACATGAGGAGGAGTGGTTTGGTTTTTCTTCCATGCTTTCTCCTGTTTCTCTTCATCCTTCTCCTGAAATGCTGGTTTACTGAAGGGCAAGGCCTTCAAAGGAATTGATTTGTTGGAAAGGAAAGGATTAAAACTCTTGTTGTTTTGTGTAAGTAAAATCAAAAACTTGCAAACGGAAAAAAAATATTAATGTATAGTATGAGGAGAATAATTAACACAGAAACTCCTGATCCAAAAATGTAATTGGTTTCACTTCAACCTTTTAAACTATGCCTGAAATTTGGACCACACCGAAAAACCAAATAGTCAAAATCTGGGATCCAAAGGTCATTGCATTGTTGGCTTCTGGACTAATTTTGTGTGGTTCAAGGAAGGTACATATTTGGGCCTTTTCCTAATCTTTTTACAAAGAGATGTTCTGTTGTAAGTTTATATCGTCCTAAACAGAAAATATTAAGTACAAAACCAAGACTTTTTCTTTTATTAGCCATTGTTTTGCTTTTATTTTATTTCACAATAAGTGGTGCCACAAACATCCAACAACATTTTACTCAAAACAAAGTTGGTTACACCCATCCAATATACTTTGCTAAGTACAGTAAAATTCACATATCTGCTGCAGGGAATAAACTAAAATCATTTTATAGACCAACAAAGTAGAAGAAAACTAGCCTAAAAATGTTAGAACTATAAACATTAAGGCAAACATAAGATATGTTTAATTTATGGTTGTATAGGAAAAAGAGAGAAAAAAATCACCACATATGATTGGATTTTTAATTTGGGGGAAAAAAGAAAATGTTGGCCTTCATTCAACTTATGGATTTTGGCCCTCAGTAAAAAGTTTGGAAACTACTGATCTAAAGAAAATCCTGTAAGGAATCCAAATATTCCAGAAGCATCATGGTGGTTATAGATTGAGATGCAGCCTGGTAAGAAATATTGGACCCAACTTTAAATGAGGCATATTTATAGTCCGAGTCTGTAGTTTAGCGAAAATGTACATTTAATCCATGGTTTTAGAAATAATTGTTTGTTATATAACCAATACAGTTGAAAAATATATATATATTTCAAGACGAAAATGACCATTTCTCCTCATGATGAAACCATTATGAGGAGGTTCTGGAGAAAATTAAGAGAACACTTAAAATGATCAGTTTCTCTGATTTTCCTTTTTATAGGTATATGTTGGAGTAAAATGAACATTGTTCGTTTATTCTAGGAACTACTGATAACATGTCTCTGAAATTCCAAGCAAAGATTTATTTATTTGCAGAAAATGAGAAATGGTCAAAATAATGAAAAAATGCAGAGCTCAAATAATGCAAAGAAAGCAAGTTCATATTCATTTAGAAACAACAATAGTAATGTTTTACCTCAGGAAGAGTTCATAAATCAATATTTGGTGAAATAACCAGGAGGTTTTGAATGGGATTCAGTGCAGTGGTCTCTTAATTTTTTCCAGAGTTGTACTTTCAACCTGTCGTTTACCAGTGAGGTGCAGACGGATGAATTTAACCTGCAGGGTCAGACAATGAGCACCAATAAAGGACAGACTGTATGTGTGTTGGAAAATGGGTCACATTTTGTTTGAAACCTGGTTTTAAAATCAGTGCATCAATGCTTACCTGTTTCTGGACTCTTTAGGAGACACCAGCAGACTTCAGGGAACTCTGTTCTTTGTCCAGTTCCTAATACTGAAGAAGACCAGAGAGGAGGGAGGAAGGCTGGATGCAGATTAGTAGGAAAAGCAAACAGGATCTGATGGAGAAGAACAAAATGAGGACAATTAAAGGTTTGACTGTTTAGAGAGAAAGATTAAACTGGGGCATCCATGTAGGTAGAAACAGGTGAGACAAAAAACTGAAAAGAAACAAGAAATGTGAAATATATGAACTGCGGCCGAATGAGAAGGAAGACGGGACTGAAGATGAAAAGAAATGCAGGAAGATAAGTAGAATAATACAAAGACATGGGGAAAAATTGACATTATTACTGCCTCATTGCAGTCACTGCTCTCTGCGTCTGCTCATATTGTGTTTGCTTTGGCATTAAGTATTTTATTCCTCGCCAGTAAAGCACCTTTTCAAATGAACTGGAAGAAATGAATGCACAAATTTAAAATCCGCCAGCTGAGTTCTTTCCCAGCTCAAAACTCAATCTTCCTTCGTTTTTTTTTTTTTTTTGTCTCCTATTTGAGATTGGTGACGGATAAATTGCCATTCTTTCCGCGGCCACAGCAATGGATGGAGGCCCGATTTTTCCGCTGGGATAAAAGCCATGCTGATAAAAGCTTTATGGAGCTCTTATGAAAACTCGCCCGCTGCCGCAGGAAGGCGTTTTAATAATATAAACTTGCCATATTCATTTATCAGCAACATAATTTGGAATTTGCATATGGTGCAGAATGCTTGGAAGATTTTAAAAGTCTGATGGATGTAGATGCTATCTACAGTTCTCTCTCATAAAGGTTATGGTTGAAGCGTGTCGCATTCATCCTTTAAGTGCTTCCTGTCTTCTGCTACATGCATAACATCTGGTTTAAATGTGACACATAATGGAAAACAAAATGTTCTGGAGATGAGTAAAACGTAGGTCATGACTCAAAATATCTGGTTTTGTTTTCCAAACTTCTGGATAGTTTTAGAGATACATTTTATTATATTGAGTTCCTTGCAGTGTTGGACGCAGATAAAGACTTTAATGCTTGGGAAAGCTCTTAATTAGTGGAAATAACCAGAATTTATCCAAATACCAAAACTGAATACACTTGTTAAGTACTTTATAAATAAAATGTTGAAAATCTCATAAATTAGTAGTAATTTAACATCCAGGAATATGGGTTAGATTTCAATTTCTGACTAAAGTATTCTTCTTGTTACATAAATGAAAGCCAGCAGGAATGATGTAGCATCATTCAAAGCTACAATACACACCACTGGGCGACTTTCATAAGCAATGTTTGGAAACTCAATAGTGTTGAGATGAATCTGCAATTTATCCAGATCTGTTTAAAACTTAGAACAATTTTGAAGTTTCATATTAAGGAGCAGCAGGGACATACCATTTAGAAATATGTAAGAAGAAAGATTTTAATTTGTGATCTGGAAACAGTTTGGTCATCTACCAATTCTGTCTTCTCTTAATGGTGTCATGAACAGTTGAGCCATCAAAGTGAATCACCATCAGCAGGGAAATGGTCCGGTAGACTCGGTTCGATTGGGAACCAGAAAGTCAACATTTTCATTAAGGCTGGTGGAGAGAACAATGAAAAAACAAAACGCTAACACGTTGTCTACACGCTTAAAAAGAAACGGAAATAAGAACAGAAAGCCTCTGTTTGTTTCTTGACTTTGAAGATGTTTCATAGAGGAGTGTACTGTAAAATTGTAAACACACACCTTCCATGAAAACAGAGAAATTCACAAAGACTCAGTGGGCGAGCGTTCAGCTCCTCGCTCGATGTGGTCCCACTGTTGTGACATTTGGAAAGGAGTATCTCAGCATAAAGCCCAACAAGCCCTCCTATCTTTGTACTTTCTCATCTTCACACAATTAAATAAGTCATTACAACAAAAATAACAAAGACTTGAACTTTTTAAAAGGATTTTTTTCTGCTCTTTCTTAACTTTATAGTCTAAAACATCTAATTTTACATGGGAAGTTGTTGATTCTCAATCTGTTAGTCTTTTTTTCCCTCCCCTCCAGGGGGTCTTTTATGGGCTCTAGTGTCCCTTATATGAAAATCTTTTAGTCTTTAATAAACATTCAAAAATCACACTCTCATGTCTGCAGACTATGTAACAAATTATTAATGTAAAATACAGCATGGCTTTGAAAACATTTAAACATCTAAGTTATACAGATCAAATGAGTTTGAACTCTTCTGGAAATTAATGCTGGACAACCAATAACAATATATATATATATATATATATATATATATATATACAGTATATATATAGCGATAGAAACGTGACTACTATCTATAGATAATGTGGTAGAATATTCAACATTTAATATGAAAATTGATTGAACTGCGATCCAGAACAGCACAGCATTCTGGGGGACGTAGGCATAGAAAGGCTTTGGCTGCTCAACCTCTTATGGCCAAGCGAGAGGTATCAACTAACTCTGTGGTTACCTAGCAACTCACTCATTCTATGGTTACCTAGCAACGACCTGCTGAGTAACTTGCACAGCAGCAGTTTAATGTTTCACCACCGTGTCTCACTGCTGCTTAGAAATAAAAAATGGTATGAAGTTAAAACTGAGGATAAAACAGGAAGTGGCAGCATCACCAGTTTGGCATTATTTCAGATATTTAATTTAAAAACTAATTAATAATTATCAATGTCAATATGGAATACTTGTATGTAATGATATTTAATCATCTAACTTAACCATTAACTGACTGTTATGAACCAAAACAATCTATTAGATTATAGATTGTCTTTGAAGAGCCTGCAGTGGAGCTACATATGAAAAACTGTGAATTCAGGGTTATGATCCTGTGCAAAACACCTGCAGCCTGGTCTTACTGGTTTACTGCCATAGTTGAAGCCTGCTGCTGGTGGAGTCGCTCTATCGCGGTGTTACCTTCCAGCACTTAGATAAAACCTCATCCAATAATAACAGCTTGTACATGAGAGAAATAACAATACCTTATTTTTTTTGTTAAATTTAGTAATACTCAAAAGAGGCTGTTTAACTAGCATTTAAACACCCAAAGACTTTGGTTTGGACAGATTAGAGCATTTTACAATGTGGAGAGAATTGAAGTCCCAACCAGCTCCATACTTCAGTTTCAGTTTGATTATACCATTTACACCTGGTCATGTAGCGATCCAAATGGTCCTCACATTATAACTTCATTTTATTTTGTACATTTTGAGACTAACAACTAGTAATTCTGCAGCTTTTTTAAATGCTAATTTACTGCTAACAAGTGTTTGACCAGATTTGATCGGAGGTTTTATGTCGGAGCAGGTCTGAATAGAGCTTTAACTACAACACTAGTGGAGCTAAATCAAGGTGATTAAATAGAGATTATGCCAATTTTCCAGAGTGTCACTAGAGACCATGAATTTCCTGGAAATTTTGTGGAAAAAGCACGTGATTAATTTGTCATCTTGTGCCAAGCATTTTCTTATTAAAGACATTGTGCTGCTAAGGAGACGGTGTCTAAAAACATTTGGTTTTCATGAAGACTGTCATTGTTATCTAAAGATTTAGATGATGCGACTCTGGCAGCTTATTGGATGGCACGGCTCCCGTAGAGAGACAGAACAAACGACCATCAGGGAATCCTGATAAGTTTTGTCTCCATAAAAGTGAAATGTAGAGCAGAATATTAAAAAGGAAACCCTGTGAGGGATCCCTCTTTGAGCGATCAAGGGGAAAGGTTTTGAAATACAGATCTGTCTTCAAAGACGAGGTAAAACACCTGAGGTATCATCACGCAGCGTATCAAACTCCCTCGAGTTAATGTAGAAGACGTTTTCTTTTGTAATCCATCCCGGCTGTTAGAGATATAATTGAGTGACATTATTGTAACGAGCAGCTGTATTCATCGTCTTCTTCTGGGGCCTCCAGCGTCTCCCATCTTTTCCCAGCCAATGACTTTTTCTGTTTTATTATGAAGAGGGATTCATTAACCCCCTCCGTTCTGTCTGCAGCTCTCCTTCCAGGTCACACCCTGCATCTCTGCGCCTGTCACTCCGTCATTCTCAGCCAATTAGTAGCTAGCTTCGGGTGTTTAACCCCAGGCCTTGCTATCAATTGGCTCGTTATGTCACTGCTGTAAACCCTTCCCTACAGCACCCTGATTCTGTCCCCGACGCTGAACCCTATTTTATGAACTGTCTTTGACTAAACATCTTATTAATTGCTTCATTTGCATTTCTTTTTTGTAATTTGTTGTCTTTTTCCTAAATTGTATTTTTGCTCCTTTCTTTCTCATTTCTTGCTGTTTAATACACCATCTTTGAGCCCCATATTCCTGCAGATTTCCACAACTCAATTGTCCCTTTCCCTGCCTGTAGGCAGCAATGGTATTAATAAAGCTGGATTTGAAATAGATTTCCTTTCTGCTCCATTTTGAATTACATTACAGCGTAGTTTTGGCTCCAAGCATTCCTCTTCCTGTGGCTTGATAACACAATATACATTCATTCTGTGTCTGTCCTGCTGACGGATTGCAGTCGCAGCAACATAGGATGCTGCAGTGCCCTAATCTGTCTGCAGCTGCAGCATGCTATGATGCTTTTTAATTCGACTTTAGATCAATAAAGCAGTGTATGAGTTAGAGATAGAGAAGTAATTATCAGGTAGATTAGGCTTCAGTCTTCGGCTTGACAATAAAAAATATGTGTGTGTGTATTAAAGGTGTGTCAATCCATCGGCCACCGATCATAATCTGCTGATTTCCGTGAAAAAGTGTATGATCGGTGATCACTGATCACTGTCTTTTGTTGCCGATCACAAAAACCGATCACCTGCTTCTCATACTTCGCAGCCTGGAGAAGCCAGTGAGCAGCACAGCTTCCCTTTTCCTTCACACTGCTTCAGCTCGCAGCATCAAATAAGCAACGTCATGTAAGCACTCAGAGTGGATGGGAAAGTTTGCATATTGCGATGAAAGACCTGTCACAATGCGCAGCGGTATTGCGACTGTATTACCAGTATTGTGGTAATACCTTTACATAGGGGTTTTTTTAGGCCAACATTTTTTAAAAATATGTAAATATTAAACATCATTTTGAGATTATGGAACAGAAAAAGCTAGGATCAGATGCAATACAGAGCGAGTTACCTAAACCGTCAGACATTAACGAGTGTTTTGCATCATTGGTGCTATTTTCTTGTGATTGGCCTCTGCTCTATATAAATCTTTTAAGTAAAATTACTCATCAATAGATTCCCTATAATCCATTGAGGAATTTCTCCATCTAATATTTTTCTAACTACATATACAGTAGTTCAGTTGGTTATTGTTTCAGTTTTGCCTCATATTTGTAACTTCCAATGTTCATTCATGCATTACTTTTCTTGTGAAAGGTCGATACAAACTGCACTGGTTAACTTTAGAGATCAGGAAAATCTTTATCATGGATTCAAACTGTGTTTTAGAACAAGCTTTCTTGGCTCCAAAGTTTAATTCAGACGCTCCAAGTAATGGTTTAACTATCAGTCGTTGACTCCATGCTGGGAGGTGTAATTAAAATCCACTAAAAGGCATCTGCTCCGACTCGATTTAATCCAATTTATCCGAGACGTGAAGCAGTGGGGTGTCGCTTTGTCTGCTGCTGCCTTTCTGTGTGGGTCTTATTGTGTTAGTCTGCTTTAAATCTCTATGTCTGACGGTACATGTGTTGAGATACGCATCTGATAAGCGGAAGCATTAAAGAATGAATCTGTGCGTCAGAACGATGAACCGGTTTATTGAGTCTTAAAGCTGTCATGATTAGAAGGCTGATAACTGTGTAGGTACTGTGGTTCTTTTTGTTACTGATGAGTGTCCTGACATGCTTTGAATATGAAGAAATATCCTTTTCTGTCTGAGGCCTTTTATATGAAGAAGACAGGTGTAGATGAGAAAAACTATAAGAATATCAAAAAGGTGATACAGACTCACTCTTCCTATATAGAAAAAATAATTAAATGAAATTATCACTGAAATAAATGATTTTATTAGATATTACATTTAAAATACAAATTAGATATGTGTGTTTTTTTGTTTTTGGTTAAATGTTAAATCAGCTTGCCATACTTTCTTGGATGGCTTCTGCATGATATTGTGTCTGCAGTCGGCATTCATTCATAAAAGTAACCAAAACCAATTGAAGCAGAAGAGCCCAGACTTCAAAATGCCAAAGTCTCAGGACAGAGAAGCTGCTCAGACTTGATTGGAAGGTGTTTTATAAAGTTACAGTAAGAAATTACCAGAAATAATTTGGATTATTTAGCCTGGTGTAAGAGAGAAAACATTGGGATTAATTAGGATTAATTAGTAAACTAATTAGCAAACTAAACATTTAGTTTAGAAACTAAATATTTAGCTCTAAGCTACCTAGTTAACAAGCTAAATGTTTAGCTTCAATCTGAGTATTTAGTTAGCAGGTTAAATATTTAGTTCTGAACTACATATTTAGTTAGTAAGCTAAAAGAAATGGTTACAAACTAAACCTTTAACTTGCAAGCAAATTTTTAGCTCATCTTGAATATTTAGTTAGGAAGCTAAATATTTAGCTGAGCTAAACAAAATATACAAATTCAATGTCGATAACCAGAAGTGGAAATTTCTCTGACTTTTGGTCCCCTAAATAAACTCCTGCTGGTGATCTGGCGTTGTCACCGTTAATGAAGATTCATTAGTACATCTGTACTAAAATTAAAACGACTCTTTTATGTTTTAAGTTGAAATTTTGTTCATGTTGAAAGGAGAAGAAAGAATAATGACGAGGAATCACAAGCAACAATTGAAACAAATCAGTTACACCTCTTATTTTGGTAGTCCACTTCTGGTTATTGGCAATTCAATTTTCATATTAGCTAAATAGCTAAACTCTTCACTAAATATTTAGCTTTAAATTAAACATTTAGTTTGAATCTAATAATTCAATACTAATATTCACTATTAGGAATACTCTGAGTTGGTCCATTACATAAAATCCCAATAAAATGTATTAAAGTTTTTGGGTTGTAATAAAATTGGGTAAAAATCCACAAAAATTCCTAAATAGCCACAAAAATAACATTTGTAATTAAAATCTTATAAGTAATTCCAGTCAGGTGCTGATCAAGAATATTAGTGCATAAATTTATAAAGGTTTAATCAGAAATAGGCCACCTTACCACCCACACACACCAGGGAAACACTCTGACACACACACCCCAACACACTCAGTAAATCCTACAAGAGAGAGAAAATCCCTGTGAGGAGTTCTACTGATGTTGCTTGTTTGCCTCTGAGGGTCATCTTCACGGGAGAGCTCGCCCGCGTGTGTGTGTGAGAGGGTGTGTGTGTGTGTGTGTGAGTGTTTATATAGAGGTTAGGCTGTTATTGGTTTGGAGGGAGGATGCAGATAAAAAGTGCAGCCTTTGCAACATATCAAGAGTCGCACAGCTAATGCTGAAGATGCAGCAGTAAAGCCTCAGGTGAAGTGTGAGTGTGTGTTGTATCGGTGGAAGTTTGCTTGGATCTTCAGAGTTTATTAGATTTCTAGCCATTGGCCAGAGTAGTTCCAGTAATAAGTAATTTCCCCTTCGCTTTCGGTACACACCAACATAAAATATCAGACATCCAAACACAAGCAGACGCAGGCAGGAATGAAAACTTGTCCCTGCCATGTTTCTCCCAGAGGGAAACTCTCCGTGCTTTTCTCTCCGTGTTTTCTCTGACACTGCCTCCCCACTTTTTTGTCTACTCTCATTTTTTTTATGTTTTTGCCTTTTGAGTCTCCTTTGAAAGCAGAAAAGTGAATCAAGTGCATAAAAAGCCAATAAGAAAAAAAGATGGTTCAGCTCTGGCATGAGAGGCCATGGACAGATAAAGTATATTGTCTTTAAAAGCATCATTTAGACGGCCATTTTTAAATAATTAAGTCTGGGGAGAAAGGCCAGAACTGAAGCGCAGTAATTTTATGACTTCACTGGACCAAATTTTGACCTTTTTTTGTTACTTTTTGTACTTTTTCTGCAAAACTTCAATTTTCTTGGTTTCTGGGAAGAAACTGACTCTTTATTCAATCTGGTGGTAGATGACTTTATTAATATCAAGTATAAAATTAGGAAATATGGCAACAAAGGACATGATTTCTGCTCTTGCCTTGTTACTGTCTCCCATTTCTTTGCCTGTTGTGAAGCACTTTGTGATGTCTTTACCTGGAAAATGTGACATGCTATATATATAAAAAAAATCTTATTTACTTAAACATAAATTTACAGAATCCATGTTTTTACCCAATTAGTGGAAAAACTCAGAGTCTTATATTTATCGCCCTCTATGCACATCATTCTGCAAGAATCTGGAGTCTCCACTCATTTCCAAAGACCCAATTTTACATCCAATGTTTAGCATTAAAAGACATTTTAACAAGGTAACTTTATAAGAGATCCAGAACGAAGAAGATGTGGGTAACAAGTCATCTACAGGTGCTGGACTGAATGAGAAAAAACATCAGAAAAATACGGCAACAGCAACATAACCGGAAGAAACTGTGATATACGATGCAGGGAAAATAAAACATGAGTACAAAAGAGTAAAAAATAATAAGCACAATGTCCAATATGCAATAAGAGAAAAAAAAATTAAAGATGGAAAAGGTTTTCAGATTAAAAGAAAAATAACTGGGGAGCTACAAAGCAGAGGCTGAGGAGTGGAAAGAGGCAGAAAGATTGATTTCCACTCGTCCTCTTCCCCTCATTCTCTTCTCACTGGAACGGCTCCCTAAAGTCTCTGGATTAATGGCTCCATTTCTGCTGCTCATTCATCAGATTCAGGAAAGCATCCCACAACACAATCCCTCACCAGGCCCTCTCCTGAACTAGATACCTACCTGCCGGAACATCCTGTAGGCTCTGAGGTACTTTCAAACACAGACAGAACAACTTTATGTCGGCTTCAGGTCAAACAACAGATTGTCTGTCAGAATATGTGGTTGTTAGCCTTCATTGTAGTGATAACTGGCAGGTAACACTTAGAAAACTAAATCTAAACTAGCTGATTATACTCTAAAATGTACAGAAAATGTGATAAATCTGGTCTAGAAACTCCTTAATCTTTAGCTAATCTAATCTTTAACCACTGTCTCTAGTGGTAAACATTAAAACATGGACATGAAATAAAATGAATAGTTTTAAAGGAAAAGCTCTACATTTTAGCCATGTAACCTGTTAGCATCCTGAAGCTTGTGTGAAAGTAACCTGTAATTCCAGATGATAATTCAAAATTAACTTTTAAGCAGAATAGATGTCATCTGTAAGTTTCTGGAGTTCTGGAAAAGTAACTTATAATTTCCTGAAAGTATCCTGTTATCAGATTAATAAACCATACCTGAAAGGTAAAGAGAATACACAATGTTACAAATTCTTTTCTCATAAAATGCTGAAGTGTCAGGCGAACAAAGTTAGAACTTTCAGAAAGTTTTGGGAATGCAGAACTTAGTTGTTGCTTTGTTTAAAGTATGCTATGTGTTGTAGAAAGTACTCTTTAATTACCTTGTATTTTTCCAAAAAGTAACTTGAAAACTCAAGAAGAGAATTCCAGACTAGACATAACCAACCTCCTCCTGCCCTTCCAGAAAAAATGGTAAAGATGGAGATAAATATTGGTTGTTAATATTTGCCCAGTTTTATATATTGAACCGATGCGACATGTTAAAAAATGACTAATATCGGACGATGTTTTGCACCAGTAGCAACACTCGGCTGTTGATCATGTGACTTGTGTTTAGTCCGGTCACAATAAGCAATAAATTAATGAATCATATGTTCAATTCAAACACACTCAATAATTTCCAGTTGCATTATTTTTTGTTTTTCTCTGTTCTCTCTTACCACAAAGGTTTTCTGTCTTAACTTTGAAGGACAATTTTGTCTACAGAGACTTTATAATTGATTTTATTTTTTTTGTTTGCTGTTTTATTTATTTATTTATTTTGGATATTTAAAATGTCTTCCAGTTCCAGTAAATATTCATTAGGACCTACAGTAGTTTATTGATGTTTGAGAATGTGTTCTTTTTTTATTATGATATTATTTTTATTGTATTACTTGAAAATAATACAATATTTTTAAGTAATACTGAAAATATTATAAGAAAGTAATATTTTCAAGAAATATATTACTTGAAGTAATATTGAAACATTCTTGTTTATTGTAATAACTTCTGTATCAATTTACCGTCCAGCATCATTTATTATGACAGGTCTAGCTTGACGTGTGGAAAAATTGTTTCCATCACAGTTTTATTAGATAAGCCAATTTTGAACCGGCCAAAAATAAATAATCACCAAACCAAACACCAAAACTTTTTATCGAGTTGAAAATGTCAAATTGCACAGTTACATGGTCAATGGAAACATAACTACTTATAAAAAAAATTACATGTCTTTTTTTTGGTGTATGTAAACCTTTGGTTTCAGCTGTAGTTTATATTAGTAGGAGCTTCAGTCCAGTGACTTTGGTTTTTGTGGTTTGTTTCCATTGTGGCGACGTTCGGCTCTTTTGTGCTTC